>NC_092380.1:36118998-36757883 GCF_030028105.1 Mobula birostris | reverse complement strand
TGACCCCCTCCCCACCGAGAAAACAGTGACAATAAATCCCTCACTCCCCCCACACAAAAGGCAGTGACAATAAATCCCTGACCCCCTCCTCCGCAGAAATAACAGTGCCAATAAATCCCTGACCACCTCCTCTACAGAAAAAGACAGTGACAATAAATCCCGGAACCACTCCTCGGCAGAAAAGACAGTGACAATAAATCACTGATCCCCTCCCCACCGAGAAAGCAGTGACAATAAATCTTTGACCCCCTCCACCAAAAAAACAGTGATAATAAATCCCTGACCCCCTCCCCACTGAGAAAACAGTGACAATAAATCCTTGACCCCCTCCACAGAAAGAACAGTGACTATAAATCCCTGACTCCCACAACAGAAAAAGCTGTGACAATAAATCCCTGACCCACTCCCCACCAAGAAAACAGTGACAATAAATCCTTGACTCCCTCCACCGAAAAAACAGTGACAATAAATGCCTGACCCCCTCCTCCACAGAAATAACAGTGCCAATAAATCCCTGACCCCCTCCTCTGCAGAAAAAGACAGTGACAATAAATCCCGGAACCACTCCTCGGCAGAAAAGACGGTGACAATAAATCCCTGATCCCCTCCCCACCGAGAAAGCAGTGACAATAAATCCTTGACACCTTCCACAGAAAGAACAGTGACAATTAATCCCTGACTCCCCCCTCAGAAAAAACAGTGACAATAAATCCCTGACTCGCCCCACAGAACAAGCAGTGATAATAAATCCTTGACCCCCTCCTCCGCCGAAAGAGCAGTGACAATAAATCCCTGACGCCCGCTGCAGAAAGAACAATGACAATAAATACCTGACGCGCCACAGAAAATACTGTGACAATAAATCCCCGAACCCCTTCTCCACAGAAAACCAGTAATGATAAATCCCTGAACCCCAATGACAAAAACAGTGACAATAAATCCCTGCCCCCCCACAGAAAAAACTGTGACAGTAAATCCCCGAATCTCTGCTCCGCAGAAAAAACAGTGACTATAAATACCTACCCGGCTCCTCCACAGAAAAAAACTGTGACAATAAATGCCTGATCCCCCCAGAGAATAAAGCAGTGACAATAAATCCTGACCCCTCCTCCGCAGAACATAACAGTGACAATAAATCCTGACCACTCCACCGCAGAACATAACAGTGACAATAAATCCCTGACCCTCTCCCCACCGAGAAAACAGTGACAATAAATCCTTGACCTTCTCCACAGAAAGAACAGTGACAATAAATCCCTGACCCCCTCCCCACCGAGAAAACAGTGACAATAAGTCCCTCACTCCCCCGCACACAAAAAGCAGTGACAATAAATCCCTGACCCCTACTCCGCAGAAAAAACAGTACCAATAACTCCCTGACCCCCTCCTCCGCAGAAAGTACTGTGACAATAAATCCCTGACCCGCCACAGAAAAAACTGTGACAATAAATCCCCGAACCCCTCCTCCGCATAAAAGACAGTGACAGTAAATCCCTGACCTCCTTCCCCAGAGAAAAAACAGTGACAATAAATCCCTGAGCCCCTTCTCCACAGAAAACCAGTAACAATAAATCCCTGATCCCCCCAATGACAAAAACAGTGACAATAAATCCCTGCCCCCCCCACAGAAAAAACAGTGACAGTAAATCCCCGAATCTCTGCTCCGCAGAAAAGACAGTGACTATAAATCCCTGCCCCACTCCTCCACAGAAAAAAAAGCAGTGACAATAAATCACTGACCCCCTCCTCCACAGAAAAGATCAGTGAAATTAAATCCTTGATCCCCCCACAGAAAAAAGCAGTGACAATAAATCCTGACCCCTCCTCCGCAGAACATAACAGTGACAATAAATCCCTGACCCTCTCCCCACCGAGAAAACAATGACAATAAATCCTTGACTCTCTCCACAGAAAGAACAGTGACAATAATTCCCTGACCCCCTCCCCACCGAGAAAACAGTGATAATAAATCCTTGACCCTCTCCACACAAAGAACGCTGACAATAAATCCCTCACTCCCCCCGCTTAAAAAGCAGTGACAATAAATCCCTGACCCCCTCCTCCCCAGGAAACCAGTAACAATAAATCCCCGACCTCCTCCTCTACAGAAAAAAACAGTGATAATAAATCCCTGAGCCCCTCCTCTGCAGAAAAAGAGTGACAATAAATCCCTGAACCACTCCTCCGCAGAACAGACAGTCACAATAAATCCCTGACCCCCTCCTCGTCAGAAAAGACAGTGACAATAAATCTCTGACCCGTCCTCCACAGAAAAAAAGTGCCAATAAATCCCTGAACCTCTTCTCCACAGAAAAAAAACAGTGACAATAAATCCCTGATCCCCTCTTCCACAGAAAAAATCAGTGACAACAAATCGCTGACCCCCTCCTCCACAGAAAAAACTGTGACAATAAATCCCTGACCCCACCTCCACAGAAGATAACAGTGACAATAAATCCCTGACCCTCTTCTCTACAGAGAAAAACAGTGACAATAAATGCCTGATCCCCCCACTGAAAAAAACAGTGACAATAAATCCCTGACCCCCTCCCCACTGAGAGAAAAGTGACAATAAATGCTTCTCCCCCTCCACAAAAAGAACAGTGACAATAAATCCCTGACACCCCCAGAGAAAATGCAGTGACAATAAATCCCTAACCCGCCTCCGCAGAAAAAGCAGTGAGAATAAGTCCCTGACCCTCTCCTCCACAGAAAAAAACAGTGACAATAAATCCCTGACCCCCTCCTCCACAGAAAAAACATTGACAATAATCCCTGACCCCCCTCCTCTACAGAAAAACACAGTGACAATAATCCCTGACCCTCTCCTCTACAGAGAAAACAGTGACAATAGATCGCTGACCGCCTCCTCCACAGAACATAACAGTGACAATAAATCCCTGACCACCTCTCCGTCGAGAAAACAGTGACAAATCCTAGACCCCCTCCACTGAAAAAACAGTAACAATAAATCCCTGACCCCCTCCCCACCGAGAAAAAAGTGACAATAAATCCTTGACCACATCCACAGAAAGAACAGTGACAATAAATCCCTGACCCCCTCCCCACCGAGAAAAAAGTGACAATAAATCCTTGACCCCATCCACAGAAAGAACAGTGACAATAAATCCCTGACTCGGTCCACAGAAAAAGCAGTGACAATAAATCCCTGAACCCGTCCTCCGCCGAAAAAACAGTGACAATAAATCACTGACCCCCTGCCGCAGAAAGAACAGTGACAGTAAATCCTGACCCCTCCTCCGCAGAACATAACATTGACAATAAATCCCTGACCCTCTCCCCGCCGAGAAAACAGTGACAATAAATCCTTGACCCTCTCCAGAGAAAGAACAGTGACAATAAATCCCTCACTCCCCCCGCACAAAGAGCAGTGACAATAAATCCCTGAACCCCTCCTCCGCAGAAAAAACAGTGCCAATAAATTCCTGACCCCCTCCACCGCAGAAAAAGACAGTGACAATAAATCCCTGAACCACTCCTCGGCAGAAAAGACAGTGACAATAAATCCCTGACACCCTCCTCCACAGAAGATAACAGTGACAATAAATCCCTGATCCCCTCCCCACCGAGAAAACTGTGACAATAAATCCTTGACCCCCCCACCAAAAAAACAGTGATAATAATTCCCTGACCCCCTCCCCACCGTTAAATCAGTGACAATAAATCCTTGACCCCTTCCACAGAAAGAACAGTGACAATAAATCCCTCACTCCCCCCGCACAAAAAGCAGTGACAATAAATCTCTGAACCCCTCCTCTGCATAAAAGACAGTGACAATAAATCCCTGACCCCCTTCTGCACAGAAAACCAGTAACAATAAATCCCCGACCCCTTCCTCCACAGAAAAAAAACAGTGACAATAAATCCCTGACCCCTCCTCCACAGAAAAAACAGTGACAAAAAATCCCTGACCCATCCTCCACAGAAAAAACAGTGACAATAAATCCCTGACCCCCTCCTTCAAAGAAAAATCAGTGACAATATATCCCAGACCTCTCCTCCACAGAAAAAAACAGTGACAATAAATCGCTGTCCCTCTCCTCCACAGAAAAAATCAGTGTCAATAAATCCCTGTCCTTCTCCTCCACAGAAAAGCAGTGACAATAAATCCCTGACCCCTGCTCCACAGAAAAAAACAGTGACAATAAATCCGTAAACCCCTCCTCCACAGAACATAACAGTGACAATAAATCCCTGACCCCTTCGCTGCCGAGAAAACAGTGACAATAAATCCTTGACACCTACCACAGAAAGAACAGTGACAATAAATCCCTGACCCCTCCTCCACAGAAGATAACAGTGACAATAAATCCCTGACCCCCTCCCCACCGAGAAAACAGTGACAACAAGTCCTTGACCACCTCCACAGAATGAACAGTAACTATAAATCCCTGACACTTTCCTCAGAAAAAACAGTGACAATAAATCCCTGACTCGCTCCACATAAAAAGCAGTGACTATAAATCCCCGAATCTCTGCTCCGCAGAAAAAATAGTGAGTATAAATCCCTGTCCCCCTCCTCCACAGAAAAAAAACAGTTACAATAAATCTCTGTCCCCCTCGTCCACAGAAAAAAACTGTGACAATAAATCCCTGATCCCCCCACAGAATAAAGCAGTGAAAATAAATCCTGACCCCTCCTCCGCAGAACATAACATTGACAATAAATCCCTGACCCTATCCCCGCCGAGAAAACAGTGACAATAAATCCTTGACCCTCTCCACAGAAAGAACAGTGACAATAAATCCCTGACCCCCCCCCCCGGCAGACAGTACAATGACAATAAATCCCTGATGCGCCACAGGAAAAGCGGTGACAATAAATCCTCGAACCCCTCCTCCGCATAAAAGACAGTGACAATTAATCCCTGACCCCCTTCTCCACAGAAAACCAGTAACAATAAATCCCCGACACCCTCCTCCACAGAAATAAAACAGTGACAATAAATCCCTGACCCCTCCTCCACAGAACAAACAGTGACAATAAATCTCTGACCCCCTCCTTCAAAGAAAAATCAGTGTCAATATATCCCAGACCGCTCCTCCACAGAAAAAAAGTGACAATAAATCCCTGTCCCTCTCCTCTACAGAAAAAATCAGTGACAATAAATCCCTGTCCCTCTCCTCCACAGAAAAGCAGTGACAATAAATCCCTGACCCCTGCTCCACAGAAAAAAACAGTGATAATAAAACCCTGACCCCCTACTCCACAGAACGTAACAGTGACAATAAATCCCTGACCCCCTCCCCACCGAGAAAACAGTGACAAGTCCTTGACCACCTCCACAGAAAAAGCAGTGACTATAAATCCCTGACCCCCCGCTCAGAAAAGACAGTGACAATAAATCCCTGACTCGCTCCACATAAAATGCAGTGACAATAAATCCCTGAACCCCTCCTCCGCCGAAAGAACACTGACAATAAATCCCTGATCCCCGCTGCAGAAAGAACAATGACAATTAATCCCTGACTCCCCCCACAAACAAAACTGTTGCAATAAATCCCCGAATCCCTCCTCCACAGCAAAGACAGTGACAATAAATCCCTGACCCACTCCTCCACAGAAAAAAAACAGTGACAATAAATCTCTGACCCCCTCCTCCACAGAAAAAATCAGTGACATTAAATCCTTGATCCCCCCCACAGAAAAAAGCAGTGACAATAAATCCTGACCCCTCCTCCGCAGAACATAACAGTGACAATAAATCCCTGACCCTCTCCTCACCGAGAAAACAGTGACAATAAATCCTTGACTCTCTCCACAGAAAGAACAGTGACAATAAATCCCTGACCCCCTCCCCACCGAGAAAACAGTGACAATAAATCCTTGACCATCTCCACAGAAAGAACGCCGACAATAAATCCCTCACTCCCCCTGCTTAAAAAGCAGTGACAATAAATACCCGACCCCCTCCTCCACAGAAAACCAGTAACAATAAATCCCCGACCTCCTCCTCCACAGAAAAAAAACAGTGATAATAAATCCCTGACCCCCTCCTCCACAGAAAAAACAGTGCCAATAAATCCCTGACCCCGTCCTCCGCAGAAAAAGACAGTGACAATAAATCCCTGAACCACTCCTCGGCAGAAAAGACAGTGACAATAAATCCCTGAACCCCTCCTCCACGGAAGATAACAGTGACATTAAATCCCTGATGCCCTCCCCACCGAGAAAACTGTGACAGTAAATCCTTGACCCCCTCCACCAAAAAAACAGTGATAATAAATCCCTGACCCCCTCCCCACCTAGAAAACAGTGACAATAAATCCTTGACCCCCTCCACAGAAAGAACAGTGATTATAAATCCCTGACTCCCCCCACAGAAAAAGCTGTGACAATAAATCCCTGTCACTCGCCCCGCAGAAAAAGCAGTGACAATAAATTCCTGTCCCTCTCCTCCACAGAAAAGCAGTGACAATAAATCCCTGACCCCTCCTCCACAGAAAAAAACAGTGACAATAAATCCCTAACCCCCTCCTCCGCAGAACATAAGTGACAATAAATCCCTGACCCCCTCCCCACTGAGCGAACAGTGACAATAAATCCCTGACCCCCTCCCCATCAAGAAAACAGTGTCAATAAATCCTTGACTCCCTCCACCGAAAAAACAGTGACAATAAATCCCTGACTCGCTCCACATAAAATGCAGTGACAATAAATCCCTGACCCCTGCTGCAGAAAGAACAATGAGAATAAATCCCTGACGCGCCACAGAAAAAACTGTGACAATAAATCCCCGAACCTTTCCTCCGCATAAAAGACAGTGACAATAAATCCCTGAGCCCCTTCTCCACAGAAAACCAGTAACAATAAATCCCTGATCCCCCCAATGACAAAAACAGTGACAATAAATCCCTGCCCCCCCACAGAAAAAACTGTGACAGTATATCCCCGAATCTCTGCTCCGCAGAAAAGACAGTGACTATAAATCCCTGCCCCACTCCACCACAGAAAAAAAAGCAGTGACAATAAATCTCTGACCCCCTCCTCCACAGAAAAAATCAGTGAAATTAAATCCTTGATCCCCCCACAGAAAAAAGCAGTGACAATAAATCCTGACCCCTCCTCCGCAGAACATAACAGTGACAATAAATCCCTGACCCTCTCCCCACTGAGAAAACAGTGACAATAAATCCTTGACTCTCTCCACAGAAAGAACAGTGACAATAATTCCCTGACCCCCTCCCCACCGAGAAAACAGTGATAATAAATCCTTGACCCTCTCCACAGAAAGAACGCTGAGAATAAATCCCTCACTCCCCCCGCTTAAAAAGCAGTGACAATAAATCCCTGACCCCCTCCTCCACAGGAAACCAGTAACAATAAATCCCCGACCTCCTCCTCTACAGAAAAAAAACAGTGATAATAAATCCCTGACCCCCTCCTCCGCATAAAAGACAGTGACAATAAATCCCTCACCCCCTTCTCCACAGAAAACCAGTAACAATAAATCCCCGACCCCCTCCTCCACAGAAAAAACAGTGACAATAAATCCCTGACCCCCTCCTTCAAAGAAAAATCAATGCCAATATATCCCAGACCTCTCCTCCACAGAAAAAAACAGTGACAATAAATCCCTGTCCCTCTCCACCACAGAAAAAATCAGTGACAATAAATCCCTGTCCCTCTCCTCCACAGAAAAGCAGTGACAATAAATCCTTGACACCTTCCACAAAAAGAACAGTGACAATTAATCCCTGACTCCCCCCACAGTAAAAGCAGTGACAATAAATCCCTGACCCGCCTCCACAGAAAAAACAGTGACAATAAATCTCTGACCCCTCCTCCACAGAAGATAACAGTGACAATAAATCCCTGACCCCCTCCCCATCGAGAAAACAGTGTCAATAAATCCTTGACTCCCTCCACCGAAAAAACAGTGACAATAAATCCCTGACTCGCTCCACATAAAATGCAGTGACAATAAATCCCTGACCCCCTCCTCCGCCAAAAGAACAGTGACAATAAATCCCTGACCCCTGCTGCAGAAAGAACAATGAGAATAAATCCCTGACGCGCCACAGAAAAAACTGTGACAATAAATCCCCGAACCTTTCCTCCGCATAAAAGACAGTGACAATAAATCCCTGAGCCCCTTCTCCACAGAAAACCAGTAACAATAAATCCCTGATCCCCCCAATGACAAAAACAGTGACAATAAATCCCTGCCCCCCCCCACAGAAAAAACTGTGACAGTAAATCCCCGAATCTCTGCTCCGCAGAAAAGACAGTGACTATAAATCCCTGCCCCACTCCTCCACAGAAAAAAAAGCAGTGACAATAAATCACTGACCCCCTCCTCCACAGAAAAAATCAGTGAAATTAAATCCTTGATCCCCCCACAGAAAAAAAGCAGTGACAATAAATCTCTGACCCGCCTCCACAGAAAAAACAGTGACAATAAATCTCTGACCCCTCCTCCACAGAAGATAACAGTGACAATAAATCCCTGACCCCCTCCCCATCGAGAAAACAGTGTCAATAAATCCTTGACTCCCTCCACCGAAAAAACAGTGACAATAAATCCCTGACTCGCTCCACATAAAATGCAGTGACAATAAATCCCTGACCCCCTCCTCCGCCAAAAGAACAGTGACAATAAATCCCTGACCCCTGCTGCAGAAAGAACAATGAGAATAAATCCCTGACGCGCCACAGAAAAAACTGTGACAATAAATCCCCGAACCTTTCCTCCGCATAAAAGACAGTGACAATAAATCCCTGAGCCCCTTCTCCACAGAAAACCAGTAACAATAAATCCCTGATCCCCCCAATGACAAAAACAGTGACAATAAATCCCTGCCCCCCACAGAAAAATCTGTGACAGTAAATCCCCGAATCTCTGCTCCGCAGAAAAGACAGTGACTATAAATCCCTGCCCCACTCCTCCACAGAAAAAAAAGCAGTGACAATAAATCACTGACCCCCTCCTCCACAGAAAAGATCAGTGAAATTAAATCCTTGATCCCCCCACAGAAAAAAGCAGTGACAATAAATCCTGACCCCTCCTCCGCAGAACATAACAGTGACAATAAATCCCTGACCCTCTCCCCACCGAGAAAACAATGACAATAAATCCTTGACTCTCTCCACAGAAAGAACAGTGACAATAATTCCCTGACCCCCTCCCCACCGAGAAAACAGTGATAATAAATCCTTGACCCTCTCCACACAAAGAACGCTGACAATAAATCCCTCACTCCCCCCGCTTAAAAAGCAGTGACAATAAATCCCTGACCCCCTCCTCCCCAGGAAACCAGTAACAATAAATCCCCGACCTCCTCCTCTACAGAAAAAAACAGTGATAATAAATCCCTGAGCCCCTCCTCTGCAGAAAAAGAGTGACAATAAATCCCTGAACCACTCCTCCGCAGAACAGACAGTCACAATAAATCCCTGACCCCCTCCTCGTCAGAAAAGACAGTGACAATAAATCCCTGACCCTCTCCTCCAAAGAAAAATCAGTGACAATGTATCCCTGACCCTTCCTCCACAGAAAAAAACAGTGACAATGTATCCCTGACCCCTCCTCCACAGAAAAAAACAGTGACAATAAATCCCGGTCCCTCTCCTCCACAGAAAAGATCAGTGACAATAAATCCCTGTCCCTCTCCTCCACAGAAAGCAGTGACAATAAATCCTTGACCCCTCCTCCACAGAAAAAAAGTGACAATAAATCCGTAAACCCCTCCTCCACAGAACATATCAGTGATAATAAATCCCTGACCCCCTCGCCGCTGAGAAAACAGTGACAATAAATCCTTGGCACATTCCACAGAAAGAACAGTGACAATAAATCCCTGACCCGCCTCCACAGAAAAAACAGTGACAATAAATCCCTGACCCCTCCTCCACAGAAGGTAACAGTGACAATAAATCCCTGACCCCCTCCCCACCGAGAAAACAGTGAGAATACATCCTTGATTCCCTCCACCGACAAGTGACAATAAATCCCTGACCCCCTCCCCACCGAGAAAACAGTGACAATAAATCCTTCACCACCTCCACAGAAAGAACAGTGACTATAAATCTATGACTCCCCCCTCAGAAAAAGCAGTGACAATAAATCCCTGACTCCCTCCTCCACCGAAAGAACAGTGACAATAAATCCCTGACCCCCCTCCAGAAAGAAGAATGACAATAAATCCCTGACACGACACAGAAAAAACTGTGACAATAAATCCCCAAACTCTTCCCCCGCATAAAAGACAGTGACAATAAATCCCTGAGCCCCTTCTCCACAGAAAACCAGTAACAATAAATCCCTGATCCCCCAATGAGAAAAACAGTGACAATAAATCCCTGCCCCCCCACAGAAAAAACTGTGACAGTAAATCCCCAAATCTCTGCTCCGCAGAAAAGGCAGTGACTATAAATCCCTGCCCCCCTCCTCCACGGAAATAAAACAGTGACTATAAATCTCTGACCCCCTCCTCCACAGAAAAAAAGTAACAATAAATCCCTGATCCCCCCACAGAATAAAGCAGTGATAATAAATCCTGACCACTCCTCCGCAGAACATAACAGTGACAATAAATCCCTGACCCTCTCCCCACCGAGAATACAGTGACAATAAATCCTTGACCACCTCCACAGAAAGAACAGTGATAATAAATCGCTGACTCGCCCACAGAAAAAGCAGTGACAATAAATCCCTGATCCCCTCCTCCGCCGAAAAAAAAGTGACAATAAATCCTTAACCCCCCCACAGAAAGAATAATGACAATAAATCCCTGACGCGACACAGAAAAAACTGTGACAATAAATCCCCAAACTCTTCCCCCGCATAAAAGACAGTGACAATAACTCCCTGACCCCCCGTTCACTGAACAAGCAGAGACACTAAATCTCTGACACCCTCCTCTACAGAAAAATACAGTGACTATAAATCTCTGACCCCCTCCTCCGCAGAAAAAACAGCGCCAATAAATCCCTGACCCCCTCCTCCACAGAAACAGACAGTGACAATAAATCCCTTACACCCCCACAGAAAAAGCAGTGACAATAAATCCCTGACCCCCTCCCTACCGAGAAAACAGTGACAATAAATCCTTGACTCCCCCCACCGAAAAAACAGTGATAATAAATCCTTGACCACCTCCACAGAAAAAACAATGCCAATAAATCCCTGACCCCGTCCTCCACAGAAAAAACAGTGACAATAAATCCCTGACTCGCCCCAGAGAAAAAGCAGTGACAATAAATCCCTGACCCCCTCCACAGAAAGAACAGTGACAATAAATCCCTGACCCCCTCCCCACCGAGAAAACAGTGACAATAAATCCCTCACTCCCCCCACACAAAAGGCAGTGACAATAAATCCCTGACCCCCTCCTCCGCAGAAATAACAGTGCCAATAAATCCCTGACCACCTCCTCTACAGAAAAAGACAGTGACAATAAATCCCGGAACCACTCCTCGGCAGAAAAGACAGTGACAATAAATCACTGATCCCCTCCCCACCGAGAAAGCAGTGACAATAAATCTTTGACCCCCTCCACCAAAAAAACAGTGATAATAAATCCCTGACCCCCTCCCCACTGAGAAAACAGTGACAATAAATCCTTGACCCCCTCCACAGAAAGAACAGTGACTATAAATCCCTGACTCCCACAACAGAAAAAGCTGTGACAATAAATCCCTGACCCACTCCCCACCAAGAAAACAGTGACAATAAATCCTTGACTCCCTCCACCGAAAAAACAGTGACAATAAATGCCTGACCCCCTCCTCCACAGAAATAACAGTGCCAATAAATCCCTGACCCCCTCCTCTGCAGAAAAAGACAGTGACAATAAATCCCGGAACCACTCCTCGGCAGAAAAGACGGTGACAATAAATCCCTGATCCCCTCCCCACCGAGAAAGCAGTGACAATAAATCCTTGACACCTTCCACAGAAAGAACAGTGACAATTAATCCCTGACTCCCCCCTCAGAAAAAACAGTGACAATAAATCCCTGACTCGCCCCACAGAACAAGCAGTGATAATAAATCCTTGACCCCCTCCTCCGCCGAAAGAGCAGTGACAATAAATCCCTGACGCCCGCTGCAGAAAGAACAATGACAATAAATACCTGACGCGCCACAGAAAATACTGTGACAATAAATCCCCGAACCCCTTCTCCACAGAAAACCAGTAATGATAAATCCCTGAACCCCAATGACAAAAACAGTGACAATAAATCCCTGCCCCCCCACAGAAAAAACTGTGACAGTAAATCCCCGAATCTCTGCTCCGCAGAAAAAACAGTGACTATAAATACCTACCCGGCTCCTCCACAGAAAAAAACTGTGACAATAAATGCCTGATCCCCCCAGAGAATAAAGCAGTGACAATAAATCCTGACCCCTCCTCCGCAGAACATAACAGTGACAATAAATCCTGACCACTCCACCGCAGAACATAACAGTGACACAATAAATCCCTGACCCTCTCCCCACCGAGAAAACAGTGACAATAAATCCTTGACCTTCTCCACAGAAAGAACAGTGACAATAAATCCCTGACCCCCTCCCCACCGAGAAAACAGTGACAATAAGTCCCTCACTCCCCCGCACACAAAAAGCAGGTGACAATAAATCCCTGACCCCTACTCCGCAGAAAAAACAGTACCAATAACTCCCTGACCCCCTCCTCCGCAGAAAGTACTGTGACAATAAATCCCTGACCCGCCACAGAAAAAACTGTGACAATAAATCCCCGAACCCCTCCTCCGCATAAAAGACAGTGACAGTAAATCCCTGACCTCCTTCCCCAGAGAAAAAACAGTGACAATAAATCCCTGAGCCCCTTCTCCACAGAAAACCAGTAACAATAAATCCCTGATCCCCCCAATGACAAAAACAGTGACAATAAATCCCTGCCCCCCCCACAGAAAAAACAGTGACAGTAAATCCCCGAATCTCTGCTCCGCAGAAAAGACAGTGACTATAAATCCCTGCCCCACTCCTCCACAGAAAAAAAAGCAGTGACAATAAATCACTGACCCCCTCCTCCACAGAAAAGATCAGTGAAATTAAATCCTTGATCCCCCCACAGAAAAAAGCAGTGACAATAAATCCTGACCCCTCCTCCGCAGAACATAACAGTGACAATAAATCCCTGACCCTCTCCCCACCGAGAAAACAATGACAATAAATCCTTGACTCTCTCCACAGAAAGAACAGTGACAATAATTCCCTGACCCCCTCCCCACCGAGAAAACAGTGATAATAAATCCTTGACCCTCTCCACACAAAGAACGCTGACAATAAATCCCTCACTCCCCCCGCTTAAAAAGCAGTGACAATAAATCCCTGACCCCCTCCTCCCCAGGAAACCAGTAACAATAAATCCCCGACCTCCTCCTCTACAGAAAAAAACAGTGATAATAAATCCCTGAGCCCCTCCTCTGCAGAAAAAGAGTGACAATAAATCCCTGAACCACTCCTCCGCAGAACAGACAGTCACAATAAATCCCTGACCCCCTCCTCGTCAGAAAAGACAGTGACAATAAATCCCTGACCCTCTCCTCCAAAGAAAAATCAGTGACAATGTATCCCTGACCCTTCCTCCACAGAAAAAAACAGTGACAATGTATCCCTGACCCCTCCTCCACAGAAAAAAACAGTGACAATAAATCCCGGTCCCTCTCCTCCACAGAAAAGATCAGTGACAATAAATCCCTGTCCCTCTCCTCCACAGAAAGCAGTGACAATAAATCCTTGACCCCTCCTCCACAGAAAAAAAGTGACAATAAATCCGTAAACCCCTCCTCCACAGAACATATCAGTGACAATAAATCCCTGACCCCCTCGCCGCTGAGAAAACAGTGACAATAAATCCTTGGCACATTCCACAGAAAGAACAGTGACAATAAATCCCTGACCCGCCTCCACAGAAAAAACAGTGACAATAAATCCCTGACCCCTCCTCCACAGAAGGTAACAGTGACAATAAATCCCTGACCCCTCCCACCGAGAAAACAGTGAGAATACATCCTTGATTCCCTCCACCGACAAGTGACAATAAATCCCTGACCCCCTCCCACCGAGAAAAGTGACAATAAATCCTTCACCACCTCCACAGAAAGAACAGTGACTATAAATCTATGACTCCCCCCTCAGAAAAAGCAGTGACAATAAATCCCTGACTCCCTCCTCCACCGAAAGAACAGTGACAATAAATCCCTGACCCCCCTCCAGAAAGAAGAATGACAATAAATCCCTGACACGACACAGAAAAAACTGTGACAATAAATCCCCAAACTCTTCCCCCGCATAAAAGACAGTGACAATAAATCCCTGAGCCCCTTCTCCACAGAAAACCAGTAACAATAAATCCCTGATCCCCCAATGAGAAAAACAGTGACAATAAATCCCTGCCCCCCCACAGAAAAACTGTGACAGTAAATCCCCAAATCTCTGCTCCGCAGAAAAGGCAGTGACTATAAATCCCTGCCCCCCTCCTCCACGGAAATAAAACAGTGACTATAAATCTCTGACCCCCTCCTCCACAGAAAAAAAGTAACAATAAATCCCTGATCCCCCCACAGAATAAAGCAGTGATAATAAATCCTGACCACTCCTCCGCAGAACATAACAGTGACAATAAATCCCTGACCCTCTCCCCACCGAGAATACAGTGACAATAAATCCTTGACCACCTCCACAGAAAGAACAGTGATAATAAATCGCTGACTCGCCCACAGAAAAAGCAGTGACAATAAATCCTGATCCCCTCCTCCGCCGAAAAAAAAGTGACAATAAATCCTTAACCCCCCCCACAGAAAGAATAATGACAATAAATCCCTGACGCGACACAGAAAAAACTGTGACAATAAATCCCCAAACTCTTCCCCCGCATAAAAGACAGTGACAATAACTCCCTGACCCCCCGTTCACTGAACAAGCAGAGACACTAAATCTCTGACACCCTCCTCTACAGAAAAATACAGTGACTATAAATCTCTGACCCCCTCCTCCGCAGAAAAAAACAGCGCCAATAAATCCCTGACCCCCTCCTCCACAGAAACAGACAGTGACAATAAATCCCTTACACCCCCACAGAAAAAGCAGTGACAATAAATCCCTGACCCCCTCCCTACCGAGAAAACAGTGACAATAAATCCTTGACTCCCCCCACCGAAAAAACAGTGATAATAAATCCTTGACCACCTCCACAGAAAAAACAATGCCAATAAATCCCTGACCCCGTCCTCCACAGAAAAAACAGTGACAATAAATCCCTGACTCGCCCCAGAGAAAAAGCAGTGACAATAAATCCCTGACCCCCTCCACAGAAAGAACAGTGACAATAAATCCCTGACCCCCTCCCCACCGAGAAAACAGTGACAATAAATCCCTCACTCCCCCCACACAAAAAGCAGTGACAATAAATCCCTGACCCCTACTCCGCAGAAAAAACAGTACCAATAACTCCCTGACCCCCTCCTCCGCAGAAAGTACTGTGACAATAAATCCCTGACCCGCCACAGAAAAAACTGTGACAATAAATCCCCGAACCCCTCCTCCGCATAAAAGACAGTGACAGTAAATCCCTGACCTCCTTCCCCAGAGAAAAAACAGTGACAATAAATCCCTGAGCCCCTTCTCCACAGAAAACCAGTAACAATAAATCCCTGATCCCCCCAATGACAAAAACAGTGACAATAAATCCCTGCCCCCCCCACAGAAAAAACAGTGACAGTAAATCCCCGAATCTCTGCTCCGCAGAAAAGACAGTGACTATAAATCCCTGCCCCACTCCTCCACAGAAAAAAAAGCAGTGACAATAAATCACTGACCCCCTCCTCCACAGAAAAGATCAGTGAAATTAAATCCTTGATCCCCCCACAGAAAAAAGCAGTGACAATAAATCCTGACCCCTCCTCCGCAGAACATAACAGTGACAATAAATCCCTGACCCTCTCCCCACCGAGAAAACAATGACAATAAATCCTTGACTCTCTCCACAGAAAGAACAGTGACAATAATTCCCTGACCCCCTCCCCACCGAGAAAACAGTGATAATAAATCCTTGACCCTCTCCACACAAAGAACGCTGACAATAAATCCCTCACTCCCCCCGCTTAAAAAGCAGTGACAATAAATCCCTGACCCCCTCCTCCCCAGGAAACCAGTAACAATAAATCCCCGACCTCCTCCTCTACAGAAAAAAACAGTGATAATAAATCCCTGAGCCCCTCCTCTGCAGAAAAAGAGTGACAATAAATCCCTGAACCACTCCTCCGCAGAACAGACAGTCACAATAAATCCCTGACCCCCTCCTCGTCAGAAAAGACAGTGACAATAAATCCCTGACCCTCTCCTCCAAAGAAAAATCAGTGACAATGTATCCCTGACCCTTCCTCCACAGAAAAAAACAGTGACAATGTATCCCTGACCCCTCCTCCACAGAAAAAAACAGTGACAATAAATCCCGGTCCCTCTCCTCCACAGAAAAGATCAGTGACAATAAATCCCTGTCCCTCTCCTCCACAGAAAGCAGTGACAATAAATCCTTGACCCCTCCTCCACAGAAAAAAAGTGACAATAAATCCGTAAACCCCTCCTCCACAGAACATATCAGTGACAATAAATCCCTGACCCCCTCGCCGCTGAGAAAACAGTGACAATAAATCCTTGGCACATTCCACAGAAAGAACAGTGACAATAAATCCCTGACCCGCCTCCACAGAAAAAACAGTGACAATAAATCCCTGACCCCTCCTCCACAGAAGGTAACAGTGACAATAAATCCCTGACCCCCTCCCCACCGAGAAAACAGTGAGAATACATCCTTGATTCCCTCCACCGACAAGTGACAATAAATCCCTGACCCCCTCCCCACCGAGAAAACAGTGACAATAAATCCTTCACCACCTCCACAGAAAGAACAGTGACTATAAATCTATGACTCCCCCCTCAGAAAAAGCAGTGACAATAAATCCCTGACTCCCTCCTCCACCGAAAGAACAGTGACAATAAATCCCTGACCCCCCTCCAGAAAGAAGAATGACAATAAATCCCTGACACGACACAGAAAAAACTGTGACAATAAATCCCCAAACTCTTCCCCCGCATAAAAGACAGTGACAATAAATCCCTGAGCCCCTTCTCCACAGAAAACCAGTAACAATAAATCCCTGATCCCCCAATGAGAAAAACAGTGACAATAAATCCCTGCCCCCCACAGAAAAAACTGTGACAGTAAATCCCCAAATCTCTGCTCCGCAGAAAAGGCAGTGACTATAAATCCCTGCCCCCCTCCTCCACGGAAATAAAACAGTGACTATAAATCTCTGACCCCCTCCTCCACAGAAAAAAAGTAACAATAAATCCCTGATCCCCCCACAGAATAAAGCAGTGATAATAAATCCTGACCACTCCTCCGCAGAACATAACAGTGACAATAAATCCCTGACCCTCTCCCCACCGAGAATACAGTGACAATAAATCCTTGACCACCTCCACAGAAAGAACAGTGATAATAAATCGCTGACTCGCCCACAGAAAAAGCAGTGACAATAAATCCCTGATCCCCTCCTCCGCCGAAAAAAAAGTGACAATAAATCCTTAACCCCCCCCACAGAAAGAATAATGACAATAAATCCCTGACGCGACACAGAAAAAACTGTGACAATAAATCCCCAAACTCTTCCCCCGCATAAAAGACAGTGACAATAACTCCCTGACCCCCCGTTCACTGAACAAGCAGAGACACTAAATCTCTGACACCCTCCTCTACAGAAAAATACAGTGACTATAAATCTCTGACCCCCTCCTCCGCAGAAAAAACAGCGCCAATAAATCCCTGACCCCCTCCTCCACAGAAACAGACAGTGACAATAAATCCCTTACACCCCCACAGAAAAAGCAGTGACAATAAATCCCTGACCCCCTCCCTACCGAGAAAACAGAGTGACAATAAATCCTTGACTCCCCCCACCGAAAAAACAGTGATAATAAATCCTTGACCACCTCCACAGAAAAAACAATGCCAATAATCCTGAACCCGTCCTCCACAGAAAAAACAGTGACAATAAATCCCTGACTCGCCCCAGAGAAAAAGCAGTGACAATAAATCCCTGACCCCCTCCACAGAAAGAACAGTGACAATAAATCCCTGACCCCCTCCCCACCGAGAAAACAGTGACAATAAATCCCTCACTCCCCCCACACAAAAGGCAGTGACAATAAATCCCTGACCCCCTCCTCCGCAGAAGTAACAGTGCCAATAAATCCCTGACCACCTCCTCTACAGAAAAAGACAGTGACAATAAATCCCGGAACCACTCCTCGGCAGAAAAGACAGTGACAATAAATCACTGATCCCCTCCCCACCGAGAAAGCAGTGACAATAAATCTTTGACCCCCTCCACCAAAAAAACAGTGATAATAAATCCCTGACCCCCTCCCCACTGAGAAAACAGTGACAATAAATCCTTGACCCCCTCCACAGAAAGAACAGTGACTATAAATCCCTGACTCCCACAACAGAAAAAGCTGTGACAATAAATCCCTGACCCACTCCCCACCAAGAAAACAGTGACAATAAGTCCTTGACTCCCTCCACCGAAAAAACAGTGACAATAAATGCCTGACCCCCTCCTCCACAGAAATAACAGTGCCAATAAATCCCTGACCCCCTCCTCTGCAGAAAAAGACAGTGACAATAAATCCCGGAACCACTCCTCGGCAGAAAAGACGGTGACAATAAATCCCTGATCCCCTCCCCACCGAGAAAGCAGTGACAATAAATCCTTGACACCTTCCACAGAAAGAACAGTGACAATTAATCCCTGACTCCCCCTCAGAAAAAACAGTGACAATAAATCCCTGACTCGCCCCACAGAACAAGCAGTGATAATAAATCCTTGACCCCCTCCTCCGCCGAAAGAGCAGTGACAATAAATCCCTGACGCCCGCTGCAGAAAGAACAATGACAATAAATACCTGACGCGCCACAGAAAATACTGTGACAATAAATCCCCGAACCCCTTCTCCACAGAAAACCAGTAATGATAAATCCCTGAACCCCAATGACAAAAACAGTGACAATAAATCCCTGCCCCCCCACAGAAAAAACTGTGACAGTAAATCCCCGAATCTCTGCTCCGCAGAAAAAACAGTGACTATAAATACCTACCCGGCTCCTCCACAGAAAAAAACTGTGACAATAAATGCCTGATCCCCCCAGAGAATAAAGCAGTGACAATAAATCCTGACCCCTCCTCCGCAGAACATAACAGTGACAATAAATCCTGACCACTCCACCGCAGAACATAACAGTGACAATAAATCCCTGACCCTCTCCCCACCGAGAAAACAGTGACAATAAATCCTTGACCTTCTCCACAGAAAGAACAGTGACAATAAATCCCTGACCCCCTCCCCACCGAGAAAACAGTGACAATAAGTCCCTCACTCCCCCGCACACAAAAAGCAGTGACAATAAATCCCTGACCCCTACTCCGCAGAAAAAACAGTACCAATAACTCCCTGACCCCCTCCTCCGCAGAAAGTACTGTGACAATAAATCCCTGCCCCCCCACAGAAAAAACTGTGACAGTAAATCCCCGAATCTCTGCTCCGCAGAAAAGGCAGTGACTATAAATCCCTGCCCCCCTCCTCCACGGAAATAAAACAGTGACTATAAATCTCTGACCCCCTCCTCCACAGAAAAAAAGTAACAATAAATCCCTGATCCCCCCACAGAATAAAGCAGTGATAATAAATCCTGACCACTCCTCCGCAGAACATAACAGTGACAATAAATCCCTGACCCTCTCCCCACCGAGAATACAGTGACAATAAATCCTTGACCACCTCCACAGAAAGAACAGTGATAATAAATCGCTGACTCGCCCACAGAAAAAGCAGTGACAATAAATCCCTGATCCCCTCCTCCGCCGAAAAAAAAGTGACAATAAATCCTTAACCCCCCCACAGAAAGAATAATGACAATAAATCCCTGACGCGACACAGAAAAAACTGTGACAATAAATCCCCAAACTCTTCCCCCGCATAAAAGACAGTGACAATAACTCCCTGACCCCCCGTTCACTGAACAAGCAGAGACACTAAATCTCTGACACCCTCCTCTACAGAAAAATACAGTGACTATAACTCTCTGACCCCCTCCTCCGCAGAAAAAACAGCGCCAATAAATCCCTGACCCCCTCCTCCACAGAAACAGACAGTGACAATAAATCCCCTACAACCCCACAGAAAAAGCAGTGACAATAAATCCCTGACCCCCTCCCCACCGAGAAAACAGTGACAATAAATCCTTGACTCCCCCCACCGAAAAAACAGTGATAATAAATCCTTGACCACCTCCACAGATAAAACAGTGCCAATAAATCCCTGACCCCGTCCTCCACAGAAAAAACAGTGACAATAAATCCCTGACTCGCCCCAGAGAAAAAGCAGTGACAATAAATCCCTGACCCCCTCCACAGAAAGAACAGTGACAATAAATCCCTGACCCCCTCCCCACCGAGAAAACAGTGACAATAAATCCCTCACTCCCCCCACACAAAAGGCAGTGACAATAAATCCCTGACCCCCTCCTCCGCAGAAATAACAGTGCCAATAAATCCCTGACCACCTCCTCTACAGAAAAAGACAGTGACAATAAATCCCGGAACCATTCCTCGGCAGAAAAGACAGTGACAATAAATCACTGATCCCCTCCCCACCGAGAAAGCAGTGACAATAAATCTTTGACCCCCTCCACCAAAAAAACAGTGATAATAAATCCCTGACCCCCTCCCCACTGAGAAAACAGTGACAATAAATCCTTGACCCCCTCCACAGAAAGAACAGTGACTATAAATCCCTGACTCCCACAACAGAAAAAGCTGTGACAATAAATCCCTGACCCACTCCCCACCAAGAAAACAGTGACAATAAATCCTTGACTCCCTCCACCGAAAAAACAGTGACAATAAATGCCTGACCCCCTCCTCCACAGAAATAACAGTGCCAATAAATCCCTGACCCCCTCCTCTGCAGAAAAAGACAGTGACAATAAATCCCGGAACCACTCCTCGGCAGAAAAGACAGTGACAATAAATCCCTGATCCCCTCCCCACCGAGAAAGCAGTGACAATAAATCCTTGACACCTTCCACAGAAAGAACAGTGACAATTAATCCCTGACTCCCCCCTCAGAAAAAACAGTGACAATAAATCCCTGACTCGCCCCACAGAACAAGCAGTGATAATAAATCCTTGACCCCCTCCTCCGCCGAAAGAGCAGTGACAATAAATCCCTGACGCCCGCTGCAGAAAGAACAATGACAATAAATACCTGACGCGCCACAGAAAATACTGTGACAATAAATCCCCGAACCCCTTCTCCACAGAAAACCAGTAATGATAAATCCCTGAACCCCAATGACAAAAACAGTGACAATAAATCCCTGCCCCCCCACAGAAAAAACTGTGACAGTAAATCCCCGAATCTCTGCTCCGCAGAAAAAACAGTGACTATAAAAACCTACCCGGCTCCTCCACAGAAAAAAACAGTGACAATAAATCCCTGATCCCCCCAGAGAATAAAGCAGTGACAATAAATCCTGACCCCTCCTCCGCAGAACATAACAGTGACAATAAATCCTGACCACTCCACCGCAGAACATAACAGTGACAATAAATCCCTGTCCCTCTCCCCACCGAGAAAACAGTGACAATAAATCCTTGACCTTCTCCACAGAAAGAACAGTGACAATAAATCCCTGACCCCCTGCCCACCGAGAAAACAGTGACAATAAATCCCTCACTCCCCCCACACAAAAAGCAGTGCCAATAAATCCCTGACCCCCTCCTCCTCAGAAATAACAGTGCCAATAAATCCCTGACCCCCTCCTCTGCAGAAAAAGACAGTGACAATAAATCCCGGAACCACTCCTCGGCAGAAAAGACAGTGACAATAAAGCCCTGATCCCCTCCCCACCGAGAAAGCAGTGATAATAAATCCCTGACCCCCTCCCCACCGAGAAAACAGTGACAATAAATCCTTGACCCCCTCCACAGAAAGAACAGTGACTATACATCCCTGCCCCCCCCACAGAAAATGCTGTGACAATAAATCCCTGACTCATCCCGCAGAAAAAGCAGTGACAATAAATCCCTGACTCCGACCTCTGCCGAAAAAACAGTGACAATAAATCCCTGACCCCCCCCCCCCCGGAAGAAAGAACAATGACAATAAATTCCTGACGCGCCACAGGAAAAGCTGTGACAATAAATCCCCGAACCCCTCCTCCGCATAAAAGACAGTGACAATAAATCCCTGACCCCCTTCTCCACAGAAAACCAGTAACAATAAATCCCCGACCCCCCTCCTCCACAGAAAAAAAACAGTGACAATAAATCCCTCACCCCTCCTCCACAGAAAAAACAGTAACAATAAGTCCCTGACCCCCTGCTTCAACGAAAAATCAGTGACAATATATCCCTGACCTCTCCTCCACAGAAAAAAACAGTGACAATAAATCCCTGTCCCTCTCCTCCACAGAAAAAATCAGTGACAGTAAATCCCTGTCCCTCTCCTCCACAGAAGAGCAGTGACAATAAATCCCTGACACCTCCTCCACAGAAAAAAACAGTGACAATAAATCCCTAACCCCCTCCTCCACAGAAAACCAGTGACAATAAATCCCTGACCCCTCCTCCACAGACAAATCAGTGAAAATAAATCCCTGACCCCCCCCCCCCGGCAGAAAGAACAATGACAATAAATCCCTGAAGCGCCACAGGAAAAGCTGTGACAATAAATCCCTAACCCCCTCCTCCACAGAACATAACAGTGACAATAAATCCCTGACCCCCTCCCCACCGAGAAAACAGTGACAATAAATCCTTGACCCCCTCCTCCGCCGAAAGAACAGTGACAATAAATCCCTGACCCCCGCTGCAGAAAGAACAATGACAATAAATACCTGACGCGCCACAGAAAAAACTGTGACAATAAATCCCCGAACCCCTTCTCCACAGAAAACCAGTGATAATAAATCCCTGACCCCCTCCCCACCGAGAAAACAGTGACAATAAATCCTTGACCCCCCACAGAAAAAACTGTGGCAGTAAATCCCCGAATCTCTGCTCCGCAGAAAAGACAGTGACTATAAATCCCTATCCGGCTCCTCCACAGAAAAAAACAGTGACAATAAATCCCTGATCCCCCCAAGAATAAAGCAGTGACAATAAATCCTGACCCCTCCTCCACAGAACATAACATTGACAATAAATCCCTGACCCTCTCCCTACCGAGAAAACAGTGACAATAAATCCTTGACTCCCCCCACCGAAAAAACAGTGATAATAAATCCTTGACCACCTCCACAGAAAAACAGTGCCAATAAATCCCTGACCCCGTCCTCCACAGAAAAAACAGTGACAATAAATCCCTGTCCCTCTCCTCCACAGAAAAAATCAGTGACAATAAATTCCTGACCCCCTTCTCCACAGAAAACCAGTGACAATAAATCCCTGACCCCTCCTCCACAGAAAAATAAGTGGAAATAAATCCCTGACCCCCCCCCCGGCAGAAAGAACAATGACAATAAATCCCTGAAGCGCCACAGGAAAAGCTGTGACAATAAATACCTAACCCCCTCCTCCATAGAACATAACAGTGACAATAAATTCCTGACCCCCTCCCCACCGAGAAAACAGTGACAATAAATCCTTGACCCCCTCCTCCGCCGAAAGAACAGTGACAATAAATCCCTGACCCCCGCTGCAGAAAGAACAATGACAATAAATACCTGACGCGCCACAGAAAAAACTGTGACAATAAATCCCCGAACCCCTTCTCCACAGAAAACCAGTGATAATAAATCCCTGACCCCCTCCCCACCGAGAAAACAGTGACAATAAATCCTTGACCCCCTCCACAGAAAGAACAGTGACTATAAATCCCTGACCCCCCCCACAGAAAAAGCTGTGACAATAAATCCCTGACTCATCCCGCAGAAAAAGCAGTGACAATAAATCCCTGACTCCGTCCTCCGCCGAAAAAAGTGACAATAAATCCCTGACCCCCCCCCCCGGAAGAAAGAACAATGACAATAAATTCCTGACGCGCCACAGGAAAAGCTGTGACAATAAATCCACGAACCCCTCCTCCGCATAAAAGACAGTGACAATAAATCCCTGACCCCCTTCTCCACAGAAAACCAGTAACAATAATTCCCCGACACCCCTCCTCCACAGAAAAAAAACAGTGACAATAAATCCCTCACCCCTCCTCCACAGAAAAAACAGTAACAATAAGTCCCTGACCCCCTGCTTCAACGAAAAATCAGTGACAATATATCCCTGACCTCTCCTCCACAGAAAAAAACAGTGACAATAAATCCCTGTCCCTCTCCTCCACAGAAAAAATCAGTGACAATAAATCCCTGTCCCTCTCCTCCACAGAAGAGCAGTGACAATAAATCCCTGACACCTCCTCCACAGAAAAAAACAGTGACAATAAATCCCTAACCCCCTCCTCCACAGAAATAACAGTGCCAATAAATCCCTGACCACCTCCTCTAGAGAAAAAGACAGTGACAATAAATCCCGGAACCACTCCTCGGCAGAAAAGACAGTGACAATAAATCACTGATCCCCTCCCCACCGAGAAAGCAGTGACAATAAATCCTTGACCCCCTCCACAGAAAGAACAGTGACTATAAATCCCTGACTCCCACAACAGAAAAAGCTGTGACAATAAATCCCTGACCCACTCCCCACCAAGAAAACAGTGACAATAAATTCTTGACTCCCTCCACCGAAAAAACAGTGACAATAAATGCCTGACCCCCTCCCCACCGAGAAAACAGTGACAATAAATCCTTGACCACCTCCACAGAAAGAACAGTGACTATAAATCCCTGACTCCCCCCTCAGAAAAAACAGTGACAATAAATCCCTGACTCGCCCCACAGAACAAGCAGTGACAATAAATCCTTGACCCCCTCCTCGGCCGAAAGAGCAGTGACAATAAATCCCTGACGCCCGCTGCAGAAAGAGCAATGACAATAAATACCTAACGCGCCACAGAAAATACTGTGACAATAAATCCCCGAACCCCTTCTCCACAGAAAACCAGTAATAATAAATCCCTGAACCCCAATGACAAAAACAGTGGCAATAAATCCCTGCCCCCCCACAGAAAAAACTGTGACAGTAAATCCCCGAATCTCTGCTCCGCAGAAAAGACAGTGACTATAAATACCTACCCGGCTCCTCCACAGGAAAAAACAGTGACAATAAATCCCTTACACTCCCACAGAAAAAGCAGTGACAATAAATCCCTGACCCACTCCCCACCGAGAAAACAGTGACAATAAATCCCTGAACCCCTTCCTGCCGAGAAAACAGTGAAAATAAATCCCTGACCCCCCCCCCGGCAGAAAGAACAGTGACAATAAATCCTTGACTCCTTCCACAGAAAGAACAGTGACAATTAATACCTGACTACCTCCACTGAAAAAACAGTGACAATAAATCCCTGACCCCTCCTCCACAGAAAAAACAGTAACAATAAGTCCCTGACCCCCTGCTTCAACGAAAAATCAGTGACAATAAATCCCTGCCCCCCTCGTCCACAGAAAAAAAACAGTGACAATAAATCCCGGAACCACTCCTCGGCAGAAAAGACAGTGACAATAAATCCCTGACCCCCTCCTCCACAGAAGATAACAATGACAATAAATCCCTGACGCGCCACAGAAAAAACTGCGACAATAACTCCCTGAGCCCTTCCTCCGCATAAAAGACAGTAACAATAAATCCCTGAGCCCCTTCTCCACAGAAAATCAGTAACAATAAATCCCTGATCCCCCCAATGACATAAACAGTGACAATAAATCCCTGCCCCCCACAGAAAAAACTGTGACAGTAAATCCCCGAACCCCTTCTCCACAGAAAACCAGTGATAATAAATCCCTGACCCCCTCCCCACCGAGAAAACAGTGGCAATAAATCCTTGACCCCCTCCACAGAAAGAACAGTGACTATAAATCCCTGACCCCCCCCACAGAAAAAGCTGTGACAATAAATCCCTGACTCATCCCGCAGAAAAAGCAGTGACAATAAATCCCTGACTCCGTCCTCCGCCGAAAAAACAGTGACAATAAATCCCTGACCCCCCCCCCCGGAAGAAAGAACAATGACAATAAATTCCTGACGCGCCACAGGAAAAGCTGTGACAATAAATCCCCGAACCCCTCCTCCGCATAAAAGACAGTGACAATAAATCCCTGACCCCCTTCTCCACAGAAAACCAGTAACAATAATTCCCCGACCCCCCTCCTCCACAGAAAAAAAACAGTGACAATAAATCCCTCACCCCTCCTCCACAGAAAAAACAGTAACAATAAGTCCCTTATCCCCTGCTTCAACGAAAAATCAGTGACAATATATCCCTGACGTCTCCTCCACAGAAAAAAACAGTGACAATAAATCCCTGTCCCTCTCCTCCACAGAAAAAATCAGTGACAATAAATCCCTGTCCCTCTCCTCCACAGAAGAGCAGTGACAATAAATCCCTAACCCCCTCCTCCACAGAAAATAACAGTGACAATAAATCCCTGACCCCCTTCTCCACAGAAAACCAGTGACAATAAATCCTTCACCCCCTCCTCCGCCGAAAGAGCAGTGACAATAAATCCCTGACGCCCGCTGCAGAAAGAACAATGACAATAAATACCTGACGCGCCACAGAAAATACTGTGACAATAAATCCCCGAACCCCTTCTCCACAGAAAACCAGTAATGATAAATCCCTGAACCCCAATGACAAAAACAGTGACAATAAATCCCTGCCCCCCCACAGAAAAAACTGTGACAGTAAATCTCCGAATCTCTGCTCCGCAGAAAAAACAGTGACTATAAATACCTACCCGGCTCCTCCACAGAAAAAAACAGTGACAATAAATCCCTGATCCCCCCAGAGAATAAAGCAGTGACAATAAATCCTGACCCCTCCTCCGCAGAACATAACAGTGACAATAAATCCTGACCACTCCACCGCAGAACATAACAGTGACAATAAATCCCTGACCCCCGCTGCAGAAAGAACAATGACAATAAATACCTGACGCGCCACAGAAAAAACTGTGACAATAAATCCCCGAACCCCTTCTCCACAGAAAACCAGTGATAATAAATCCCTGACCCCCTCCCCACCGAGAAAACAGTGACAATAAATCCTTGACCCCCTCCACAGAAAGAACAGTGACTATAAATCCCTGACCCCCCCCACAGAAAAAGCTGTGACAATAAATCCCTGACTCATCCCGCAGAAAAAGCAGTGACAATAAATCCCTGGCTCCGTCCTCCGCCGAAAAAACAGTGACAATAAATCCCTGACCCCCCCCCCCCGGCAGAAAGAACAATGACAATAAATCCCTGAAGCGCCACAGGAAAAGCTGTGACAATAAATCCCTAACCCCCTCCTCCACAGAACATAACAGTGACAATAAATCCCTGACCCCCTCCCCACCGAGAAAACAGTGACAAAAAATCCTTGACCCCCTCCTCCGCCGAAAGAACAGTGACAATAAATCCCTGACCCCCTACTCCACTGAAAACCAGTAATAATAAATCCCTGAAGCCCAATGACAAAAACAGTGACAATAAATCCCTGCCCCCCCCACAGAAAAAACTGTGACAGTAAATCCCCGAATCTCTGCTCCGCAGAAAAAACAGTGACTGTAAATACCTACCCGGCTCCTCCACAGAAAAAAACAGTGACAATAAATCCCTGATCCCCCCAGAGAATAAAGCAGTGACAATAAATCCTGACCGCTCCTCCGCAGAACATAACAGTGACAATAAATCCTGACCACTCCACCGCAGAACATAACAGTGACAATAAATCCCTGACCCTCTCCCCACCGAGAAAACAGTGACAATAAATCCCTGACCCCCTCCCCACCGAGAAAACAGTGACAATAAATCCTTGACTCCCCCCACCGAAAAAACAGTGATAATAAATCCTTGACCACCTCCACAGAAAAAACAGTGCCAATAAATCCCTGACCCCGTCCTCCACAGAAAAAACAGTGACAATAAATCCCTGACTCGCCCCAGAGAAAAAGCAGTGACAATGAATCCCTGAATCCCTCCTCCGCCGAAAGAACAGTGACAATTAATCCCCGACCCCCCTGCAGAAAGAAGAATGACAATAAATCCCTGACGCGCCACAGAAAAATACTGTGACAATAAATCCCCGAACCCCTTCTCCACAGAAAACCAGTAATAATAAATCCCTGAACCCCAATGACAAAAACAGTGACAATAAATCCCTGCCCCCCCACAGAAAAAACTGTGACAGTAAATCCCCGAATCTCTGCTCCTCAGAAAAGACAGTGACTATAAATCCCTACCCGCCTCCTCCACAGAAAAAAAGTGACAATAAATCCCTGATCCTCCCACAGAATGAAGCAGTGACAATAAATCCTGACCCCTCCTCCGCAGAAAGAACATTGACTATAAATCCCTGACTCCCACAACAGAAAAAGCTGTGACAATAAATTCCTGACCCTCTCCCCGCCGAGAAAACAGTGACAATAAATCCTTGACCCTCTCCACAGAAAGAACAGTGACAATAAATCCCTGACCCCCTCCCCACCGAGAAAACAGTGACAATAAATCACTGATCCCCTCCCCACCGAGAAAGCAGTGACAATAAATCCTTGACCCCCTCCACAGAAAGAACATTGACTATAAATCCCTGACTCCCACAACAGAAAAAGCTGTGACAATAAATCCCTGACCCACTCCCCACCAAGAAAACAGTGACAATAAATCCTTGACTCCCTCTACCGAAAAAACAGTGTCAATAAATGCCTGACCCCCTCCCCACCGAGAAAACAGTGACAATAAATCCTTGACCACCTCCACAGAAAGAACAGTGACTATAAATCCCTGACTCCCCCCTCAGAAAAAGCAGTGACAATAAATCCCTGACTCGCCCCACAGAACAAGCAGTGACAATAAATCCTTGACCCCCTCCTCCGCCGAAAGAACAGTGACAATAAATCCCTGACCCCCGCTGCAGAAAGAACAATGACAATAAATACCTGACGCGCCACAGAAAAAACTGTGACAATAAATCCCCGAACCCCTTCTCCACAGAAAACCAGTGATAATAAATCCCTGACCCCCTCCCCACCGAGAAAACAGTGACAATAAATCCTTGACCCCCTCCACAGAAAGAACAGTGACTATAAATCCCTGACCCCCCCCACAGAAAAAGCTGTGACAATAAATCCCTGACTCATCCCGCAGAAAAAGCAGTGACAATAAATCCCTGGCTCCGTCCTCCGCCGAAAAAACAGTGACAATAAATCCCTGACCCCCCCCCCCCCGGCAGAAAGAACAATGACAATAAATCCCTCAAGCGCCACAGGAAAAGCTGTGACAATAAATCCCTGACCCCCTCCCCACCGAGAAAACAGTGACAATAAATCCTTGACCCCCTCCTCCGCCGAAAGAACAGTGACAATAAATCCCTGACCCCCTACTCCACTGAAAACCAGTAATAATAAATCCCTGAACCCCAATGACAAAAACAGTGACAATAAATCCCTGCCCCCCCCACAGAAAAAACTGTGACAGTAAATCCCTGATCCTCCCACAGAATGAAGCAGTGACAATAAATCCTGACCCCTCCTCCGCAGAACATAACAGTGACAATAAATTCCTGACCCTCTCCCCGCCGAGAAAACAGTGACAATAAATCCTTGACCCTCTCCACAGAAAGAACAGTGACAATAAATCCCTGACCCCCTCCCCACCGAGAAAACAGTGACAATAAATCCCTCACTCCCCCCACACAAAAAGCAGTGACAATAAATCCCTGACCCCCTCCTCCGCAGAAATAACAGTGCCAATAAATCGCTGACCACCTCCTCTAGAGAAAAAGACAGTGACAATAAATCCCGGAACCACTCCTCGGCAGAAAAGACAGTGACAATAAATCACTGATCCCCTCCCCACCGAGAAAGCAGTGACAATAAATCCTTGACCCCCTCCACCAAAAAAACAGTGATAATAAATCCCTGACCCCCTCCCCACCGAGAAAACAGTGACAATAAATCCTTGACCCCCTCCACAGAAAGAACAGTGACTATAAATCCCTGACTCCCACAACAGAAAAAGCTGTGACAATAAATCCCTGACCCACTCCCCACCAAGAAAACAGTGACAATAAATCCTTGACTCCCTCCACCGAAAAAACAGTGACAATAAATGCCTGACCCCCTCCCCACCGAGAAAACAGTGACAATAAATCCTTGACCACCTCCACAGAAAGAACAGTGACTATAAATCCCTGACTCCCCCCTCAGAAAAAACAGTGACAATAAATCCCTGACTCGCCCCACAGAACAAGCAGTGACAATAAATCCTTGACCCCCTCCTCCGCCGAAAGAGCAGTGACAATAAATCCCTGACGCCCACTGCAGAAAGAGCAATGGCAATAAATACCTGACGCGCCACAGAAAATACTGTGACAATAAATCCCCGAACCCTTCTCCACAGAAAACCAGTAATAATAAATCCCTGAACCCCAATGACAAAAACAGTGACAATAAATCCCTGCCCCCCCACAGAAAAAACTGTGACAGTAAATCCCCGAATCTCTGCTCCGCAGAAAAAACAGTGACTATAAATACCTACCCGGCTCCTCCACAGGAAAAAACAGTGACAATAAATCCCTGATCCCCCCACAGAAAAAGCAGTGACAATAAATCCCTGACCCACTCCCCACCGAGAAAACAGTGACAATAAATCCTTGACTCCCTCCACCGAAAAAACAGTGACAATAAATGCCTGACCCCCTCCCCACCGAGAAAACAGTGACAATAAATCCTTGACCACCTCCACAGAAAGAACAGTGACTATAAATCCCTGACTCCCCCCTCAGAAAAAACAGTGACAATAAATCCCTGACTCGCCCCACAGAACAAGCAGTGACAATAAATCCTTGACCCCCTCCTCCGCCGAAAGAGCAGTGACAATAAATCCCTGACGCCCGCTGCAGAAAGAACAATGACAATAAATACCTGACGCGCCACAGAAAATACTGTGACAATAAATCCCCGAACCCCTTCTCCACAGAAAACCAGTAATAATAAATCCCTGAACCCCAATGACAACAACAGTGACAATAAATCCCTGCCCCCCCACAGAAAAAACTGTGACAGTAAATCCCCGAATCTCTGCTCCGCAGAAAAAACAGTGACTATAAATACCTACCCGGCTCCTCCACAGAATAAAACAGTGACAATAAATCCCTGATCCCCCCAGAGAATAAAGCAGTGACAATAAATCCTGACCCCTCCTCCGCAGAACATAACAGTGACAATAAATCCTGACCACTCCACCGCAGAACATAACAGTGACAATAAATCCCTGACCCTCTCCCCACCGAGAAAACAGTGACAATAAATCCCTGACCCCCTCCCCACCGAGAAAACAGTGACAATAAATCCTTGACTCCCCCCACCGAAAAAACAGTGATAATAAATCCTTGACCACCTCCACAGAAAAAACAGTGCCAATAAATCCCTGACCCCGTCCTCCACAGAAAAAACAGTGACAATAAATCCCTGACTCGCCCCAGAGAAAAAGCAGTGACAATGAATCCCTGAATCCCTCCTCCGCCGAAAGAACAGTGACAATAAATCTCTGACCCCCTCCTCCACAGAAAAAAACAGTGACAATAAATCCCTGATCCCCCCACAAAATAAAGCAGTGACAATAAATCCTGACCCCTCCTCCGCAGAACATAACAGTGACAATAAATCCCTGACGCTCTCCCCGCCGAGAAAACAGTGACAATAAATTCTTGACCCTCTCCACAGAAAGAACAGTGATAATAAATCCCTGCCCCCCTCCTCTACAGAAAAAAAACAGTGACAATAAATCCCTGACCCCCCGTTCACAGAACAAGCAGAGACACTAAATCCCTGACGCCCTCCTCTACAGAAAAATACAGTGACCATAAATGTCTGACCCCCTTCTCCGCAGAAAAAACAGTGCCAATAAATCCTTGACCCCCTCCTCCACAGAAAAAGACAGTGACAATAAATCTCTTACACCCCCACAGAAAAAGCAGTGACAATAAGTCCCTGACCCCCTCCCCACCGAGAAAACAGTGAGAATAAATTCTTGACTCCCTCCTCAGAAAAAACAGTGAAAATAAATCCCTGACTCGCCCCTCAGAAAAAGCAGTGACAATAAATCCCTGACCCCCTCCTCCGCTGAAAGAACAGTGACAATAAATCCCTGACCCCCGCTGCAGAAAGAACAATGACAATAAATACCTGACGTGCCACAGAAAAAACTGTGACAATAAATCCCCGAACCCTTCCTCCGCATAAAAGACAGTGACAATAAATCCCTGAGCCCCTTCTCCACGGAAAACCAGTAACAATAAATCCCTGATCCCCCAATAACAAAAACAGTGACAATAAATCTCTGCCCCCCCACAGAAAAAACTGATAGTAAATCCCCGAACCTCTGCTCCGCAGAAAAGACAGTGACTATAAATCCCTGCCCCCCTCCTCCACAGAAAAAAATTAGTGACAATAAATCTCTGACCCCCTACTCCACAGAAAAAAACAGTGACAATAAATCCCTGATCCCCCCAGAGAATAAAGCAGTGACAATAAATCCTGACCCCTCCTCCGCAGAACATAACAGTGACAATAAATCCTGACCACTCCACCGCAGAACATAACAGTGACAATAAATCCCTGACCCTCTCCCCACCGAGAAAACAGTGACAATAAATCCTTGACGTTCTCCACAGAAAGAACAGTGACAATAAATCCCTGACCCCCTACCCACCGAGAAAACAGTGACAATAAATCCCTCACTCCCCCCACACAAAAAGCAGTGCCAATAAATCCCTGACCCCCTCCTCCGCAGAAATAACAGTGCCAATAAATCCCTGACCCCGTCCTCTGCAGAAAAAGACAGTGACAATAAATCCCGGAACCACTCCTCGGCAGAAAAGACAGTGACAATAAAGCCCTGATCCCCTCCCCACCGAGAAAGCAGTGACAATAAATCCTTGACCCCCTCCACCAAAAAAATCAGTGATAATAAATCCCTGACCCCCTCCCCACCGAGAAAACAGTGACAATAAATCCTTGACCCCCTCCACAGAAAGAACAGTGACTATAAATCCCTGACCCCCCCCACAGAAAAAGCTGTGACAATAAATCCCTGACTCAGCCCGCAGAAAAAGAAGTGACAATAAATCCCTGACCCACCTCCACAGAAAAAACAGTGACAATAAATCCCTGTCCCTCTCCTCCACAGATGAGCAGTGACAATAAATCCCTGACACCTCCTCCACAGAAAAAAACAGTGACAATAAATCCCTAACCCCCTCCTCCACAGAAAATAACAGTGACAATAAATCCCTGACCCCCTTCCTGCCGAGAAAACAGTGATAATAAATCCCTGACCCCCCCCCGGCAGAAAGAACAATGACAATAAATCCCTGAAGCGCCACAGGAAAAGCTGTGACAATAAATCCCTAACCCCCTCCTCCACAGAACATAACAGTGACAATAAATCCCTGACCCCCTCCCCACTGAGAAAACAGTGACAAAAAATCCTTGACCCCCTCCTCCGCCGAAAGAACAGTGACAATAAATCCCTGACCCCCGCTGCAGAAAGAACAATGACAATAAATACCTGACGCGCCACAGAAAAAACTGTGACAATAAATCCCCGAACCCCTTCTCCACAGAAAACCAGTGATAATAAATCCCTGACCCCCTCCCCACCGAGAAAACAGTGACAATAAATCCTTGACCCCCTCCACAGAAAGAACAGTGACTATAAATCCCTGACCCCCCCCCCACAGAAAAAGCTGTGACAATAAATCCCTGACTCATCCCGCAGAAAAAGCAGTGACAATAAATCCCTGACTCCGTCCTCCGCTGAAAAAACAGTGACAATAAATCCCTGACCCCCCCCCGGAAGAAAGAACAATGACAATAAATTCCTGACGCGCCACAGGAAAAGCTGTGACAATAAATCCCCGAACCCCTCCTCCGCATAAAAGACAGTGACAATAAATCCCTGACCCCCTTCTCCACAGAAAACCAGTAACAATAAATCCCAGACCCCCCTCCTCCACAGAAAAAAAACAGTGACAATAAATCCCTCACCCCTCCTCCACAGAAAAAACAGTAACAATAAGTCCCTGACCCCCTGCTTCAACGAAAAATCAGTGACAATATATCCCTGACCTCTCCTCCACAGAAAAAAACAGTGACAATAAATCCCTGTCCCTCTCCTCCACAGAAAAAATCAGTGACAATAAATCCCTGTCCCTCTCCTCCACAGAAGAGCAGTGACAATAAATCCCTGACACCTCCTCCACAGAAAAAAACAGTGACAATAAATCCCTAACCCCCTCCTCCACAGAAAATAACAGTGACAATAAATCCCTGACCCCCTTCTCCACAGAAAACCAGTGACAATAAATCCCTGACCCCTCCACCACAGAAAAATCAGTGAAAATAAATCCCTGACCCCCCCCCGGCAGAAAGAACAATGAGAATAAATCCCTGAAGCACCACAGGAAAAGCTGTGACAATAAATCCCTAACCCCCTCCTCCACAGAACATAACAGTGACAATAAATCCTTGACCCCCTCCTCCGCCGAAAGAACAGTGACAATAAATCCCTGACCCCCGCTGCAGAAAGAACAATGACAATAAATACCTGACGCGCCACAGAAAAAACTGTGACAATAAATCCCCGAACCCCTTCTCCACAGAAAACCAGTAATAATAAATCCCTGGTTCCCCAATGACAGAAATAGTGACAATAAATCCCTGCCCCCCCACAGAAAAAACTGTGACAGTAAATCCCCGAATCTCTGCGCCGCAGAAAAGACAGTGACTATAAATCCCTACCCGGCTCCTCCACAGAAAAAAACAGTGACAATAAATCCCTGATCCCCCCAAGAATAAAGCAGTGACAATAAATCCTGACCCCTCCTCCACAGAACATAACAGTGACAATAAATCCTGACCCCTCCTCCGCAGAACATAACAGTGACAATAAATCCCTGACCCTCTCCCCACCGAGAAAACAGTGACAATAAATCCTTGACCCTCTCCACAGAAAGAACAGTGACAATAAATTCCTGACCCCCTCCCCACCGAAAAAAACAGTGACAATAAATCCCTCACTCCCCTTACACAAAAAGCAGTGCCAATAAATCCCTGACCCCCTCCTCCACAGAAATAACAGTGCCAATAAATCCCTGACCCCCTCCTCTGCAGAAAAAGACAGTGACAATAAATCCCGGAACGACTCCTCGGCAGAAAAGACAGTGACAATAAATCCCTGATGCCCTCCCCACCGAGAAAGCAGTGACAATAAATCCTTGACACCTATCACAGAAAGAAAAGTGACAATTAATCCCTGACTCCCCCCACAGAAAAAGCAGTGACAATAAATCCCTGACCCGCCTCCACAGAAAAAATAGTGACAATAAATCCCTGACCCCCCCCGGCCGAAAGAACAATGACAATAAATCCCTGACGCGCCACAGGAAAAGCTGTGACAATAAATCCCCGAACCCCTCCTCCGCATAAAAGACAGTGACAATAAATCCCTGACCCCCTTCTCCACAGAAAACCAGTAACAATAAATCCCTGACCCCCTCCTCCACAGAAAAAAAACAGTGACAATAAATCCCTCACCCCTCCTCCACAGAAAAAACAGTAACAATAAGTCCCTGACCCCCTGCTTCAACGAAAAATCAGTGACAATATATCCCTGACCTCTCCTCCACAGAAAAAAAGTGACAATAAATCCCTGTCCCTCTCCTCCACAGAAAAAAACAGTGACAATAAATCCCTGACCCCCTTCCTGTCGAGAAAACAGTGAAAATAAATCCCTGACCCCCCCCCCCCGGCAGAAAGAACAATGACAATAAATCCCTGAAGCGCCACAGGAAAAGCTGTGACAATAAATCCCTAACCCCCTCCTCCACAGAACATACCAGTGACAATAAATCCCTGACCCCCTCCATGCCGAGAAAACAGTGACAATAAATCCTTGACTCCTTCCACAGAAAGAACAGTGACAATTAATCTCTGACTCCCCCCCACGGAAAAAGCAGTGACAATAAATCCCTGACCCGCCTCCACAAAAAAAACACTGACAATAAATCCCTGCCCCTCCTCCACAGAAGATAACAGTGACAATAAATCCCTGACCCCCTCCCCATCGAGAAAACAGTGACAATAAATCCTTGACTACCTCCACTGAAAAAACAGTGACAATAAATCCCTGACCCCTCCTCCACAGAAAAAACAGTAACAATAAGTCCCTGACCCCCTGCTTCAACGAAAAATCAGTGACAATAAATCCCTGCCCCCCTCCTCCACAGAAAAAAAACAGTGACAATAAATCCCTGAACCACTCCTCGGCAGAAAAGACAGTGACAATAAATCCCTGACCCCCTCCTCCACAGAAGATAACAATGACAATAAATCCCTGACGCGCCACAGAAAAAACTGTGACAATAACTCCCTGAACCATTCCTCCGCATAAAAGACAGTAACAATAAATCCCTGAGCCCCTTCTCCACAGAAAACCAGTAACAATAAATCCCTGATCCCCCCAATGACATAAACAGTGACAATAAATCCCTGCCCCCCACAGAAAAAAGTGTGACAGTAAATCCCCGAATCTCTGCTCGGCAGAAAAGACAGTGACTATAAATCCCTGCCCCCCTCCTCCACAGAAAAAAACTGTGACAATATATCCCTGATCCCCCCACAGAATAAAGCAGTGACAATAAATCTGACCCCTCCTCTGCAGAACATAACATTGACAAAAATCCATGACCCTCTCCCTGCCGAGAAAACAGTGACAATAAATCCTTGACCCTCTCCACAGAAAGAACAGTGACAATAAATCCCTGACGCCCTCCCCACCGAAAAAACAGTGACAATAAATCCCTAACCCCCTCCTCCACAGAAAATAACAGTGACAATAAATCCCTGACCCCCTTCTCCACAGAAAACCAGTGACAATAAATCCCTGACCCCTCCTCCACAGAAAAATCAGTGAAAATAAATCCCTGACCCCCCCCCCCCGGCAGAAAGAACAATGACAATAAATCCCTGAAGCACCACAGGAAAAGCTGTGACAATAAATCCCCGAACCCCTTCTCCACAGAAAACCAGTAATAATAAATCCCTGGTTCCCCAATGACAGAAATAGTGACAATAAATCCCTGCCCCCCCACAGAAAAAACTGTGACAGTAAATCCCCGAATCTCTGCTCCGCCGAAAAGACAGTGACTATAAATCCCTACCCGGCTCCTGCACAGAAAAAAACAGTGACAATAAATCCCTGATCCCCCCAAGAATAAAGCAGTGACAATAAATCCTGACCCCTCCTCCACAGAACATAACAGTGACAATAAATCCTGACCCCTCCTCCGCAGAACATAACAGTGACAATAAATACCTGACCCTCTCCCCACCGAGAAAACAGTGACAATAAATCCTTGACCCTCTCCACAGAAAGAACAGTGACAATAAATCCCTGACCCCCTCCCCACCGAAAAAAACAGTGACAATAAATGCCTGACCCCCTCCCCACCGAGAAAACAGTGACAATAAATCCTTGACCACCTCCACAGAAAGAACAGTGACTATAAATCCCTGACTCCCCCCTCAGAAAAAACAGTGACAATAAATCCCTGACTCGCCCCACAGAACAAGCAGTGACAATAAATCCTTGACCCCCTCCTCCGCCGAAAGAGCAGTGACAATAAATCCCTGACGCCCACTGCAGAAAGAGCAATGGCAATAAATACCTGACGCGCCACAGAAAATACTGTGACAATAAATCCCCGAACCCTTCTCCACAGAAAATCAGTAATAATAAATCCCTGAACCCCAATGACAAAAACAGTGACAATAAATCCCTGCCCCCCCACAGAAAAAACTGTGACAGTAAATGTCCGAATCTCTGCTCCGCAGAAAAAACAGTGACTATAAATACCTACCCGGCTCCTCCACAGGAAAAAACAGTGACAATAAATCCCTTACACCCCCACAGAAAAAGCAGTGACAATAAATCCCTGACCCACTCCCCACCGAGAAAACAGTGACAATAAATCCTTGACTCCCTCCACCGAAAAAACAGTGACAATAAATGCCTGACCCCCTCCCCACCGAGAAAACAGTGACAATAAATCCTTGACCACCTCCACAGAAAGAACAGTGACTATAAATCCCTGACTCCCCCCTCAGAAAAAACAGTGACAATAAATCCCTGACTCGCCCCACAGAACAAGCAGTGACAATAAATCCTTGACCCCCTCCTCCGCCGAAAGAGCAGTGACAATAAATCCCTGACGCCCGCTGCAGAAAGAACAATGACAATAAATACCTGACGCGCCACAGAAAATACTGTGACAATAAATCCCCGAACCCCTTCTCCACAGAAAACCAGTAATAATAAATCCCTGAACCCCAATGACAACAACAGTGACAATAAATCCCTGCCCCCCCACAGAAAAAACTGTGACAGTAAATCCCCGAATCTCTGCTCCGCAGAAAAAACAGTGACTGTAAATACCTACCCGGCTCCTCCACAGGAAAAAACAGTGACAATAAATCCCTGATTCCCCAGAGAATAAAGCAGTGACAATAAATCCTGACCCCTCCTCCGCAGAACATAACAGTGACAATAAATCCTGACCACTCCACCGCAGAACATAACAGTGACAATAAATCCCTGACCCTCTCCCCACCGAGAAAACAGTGACAATAAATCCCTGACCCCCTCCCCACCGAGAAAACAGTGACAATAAATCCTTGACTCCCCCCACCGAAAAAACAGTGATAATAAATCCTTGACTACCTCCACAGAAAAAACAGTGCCAATAAATCCCTGACCCCGTCCTCCACAGAAAAAACAGTGACAATAAATCCCTGACTCGCCCCAGAGAAAAAGCAGTGACAATGAATCCCTGAATCCCTCCTCCGCCGAAAGAACAGTGACAATAAATCCCTGACCCCCCTGCAGAAAGAAGAATGACAATAAATCCCTGACGCGCCACAGAAAAATACTGTGACAATAAATCCCCGAACCCCTTCTCCACAGAAAACCAGTAATAATAAATCCCTGAACCCCAATGACAAAAACAGTGACAATAAATCCCTGCCCCCCCACAGAAAAAACTGTGACAGTAAATCCCCGAATCTCTGCTCCGCAGAAAAGACAGTGACTATAAATCCCTACCCGCCTCCTCCACAGAAAAAAACAGTGACAATAAATCCCTGATCCTCCCACAGAATGAAGCAGTGACAATAAATCCTGACCCCTCCTCCGCAGAACATAACAGTGACAATAAATTCCTGACCCTCTCCCCGCCGAGAAAACAGTGACAATAAATCCTTGACCCTCTCCACAGAAAGAACAGTGACAATAAATCCCTGACCCCCTCCCCACCGAGAAAACAGTGACAATAAATCCCTCACTCCCCCCACACAAAAAGCAGTGACAATAAATCCCTGACCCCCTCCTCCGCAGAAATAACAGTGCCAATAAATCGCTGACCACCTCCTCTAGAGAAAAAGACAGTGACAATAAATCCCGGAACCACTCCTCGGCAGAAAAGACAGTGACAATAAATCACTGATCCCCTCCCCACCGAGAAAGCAGTGACAATAAATCCTTGACCCCCTCCACCAAAAAAACAGTGATAATAAATCCCTGACCCCCTCCCCACCGAGAAAACAGTGACAATAAATCCTTGACCCCCTCCACAGAAAGAACAGTGACTATAAATCCCTGACTCCCACAACAGAAAAAGCTGTGACAATAAATCCCTGACCCACTCCCCACCAAGAAAACAGTGACAATAAATCCTTGACTCCCTCCACCGAAAAAACAGTGACAATAAATGCCTGACCCCCTCCCCACCGAGAAAACAGTGACAATAAATCCTTGACCACCTCCACAGAAAGAACAGTGACTATAAATCCCTGACTCCCCCCTCAGAAAAAACAGTGACAATAAATCCCTGACTCGCCCCACAGAACAAGCAGTGACAATAAATCCTTGACCCCCTCCTCCGCCGAAAGAGCAGTGACAATAAATCCCTGACGCCCACTGCAGAAAGAGCAATGGCAATAAATACCTGACGCGCCACAGAAAATACTGTGACAATAAATCCCCGAACCCTTCTCCACAGAAAACCAGTAATAATAAATCCCTGAACCCCAATGACAAAAACAGTGACAATAAATCCCTGCCCCCCCACAGAAAAAACTGTGACAGTAAATCCCCGAATCTCTGCTCCGCAGAAAAAACAGTGACTATAAATACCTACCCGGCTCCTCCACAGGAAAAAACAGTGACAATAAATCCCTTACACCCCCACAGAAAAAGCAGTGACAATAAATCCCTGACCCACTCCCCACCGAGAAACCAGTGACAATAAATCCTTGACTCCCTCCACCGAAAAAACAGTGACAATAAATGCCTGACCCCCTCCCCACCGAGAAAACAGTGACAATAAATCCTTGACCACCTCCACAGAAAGAACAGTGACTATAAATCCCTGACTCCCCCCTCAGAAAAAACAGTGACAATAAATCCCTGACTCGCCCCACAGAACAAGCAGTGACAATAAATCCTTGACCCCCTCCTCCGCCGAAAGAGCAGTGACAATAAATCCCTGACGCCCGCTGCAGAAAGAACAATGACAATAAATACCTGACGCGCCACAGAAAATACTGTGACAATAAATCCCCGAACCCCTTCTCCACAGAAAACCAGTAATAATAAATCCCTGAACCCCAATGACAACAACAGTGACAATAAATCCCTGCCCCCCCACAGAAAAAACTGTGACAGTAAATCCCCGAATCTCTGCTCCGCAGAAAAAACAGTGACTATAAATACCTACCCGGCTCCTCCACAGAATAAAACAGTGACAATAAATCCCTGATCCCCCCAGAGAATAAAGCAGTGACAATAAATCCTGACCCCTCCTCCGCAGAACATAACAGTGACAATAAATCCTGACCACTCCACCGCAGAACATAACAGTGACAATAAATCCCTGACCCTCTCCCCACCGAGAAAACAGTGACAATAAATCCTTGACTCCCCCCACCGAAAAAACAGTGATAATAAATCCTTGACCACCTCCACAGAAAAAACAGTGCCAATAAATCCCTGACCCCGTCCTCCACAGAAAAAACAGTGACAATAAATCCCTGACTCGCCCCAGAGAAAAAGCAGTGACAATGAATCCCTGAATCCCTCCTCCGCCGAAAGAACAGTGACAATAAATCTCTGACCCGCTCCTCCACAGAAAAAAACAGTGACAATAAATCCCTGATCCCCCCACAAAATAAAGCAGTGACAATAAATCCTGACCCCTCCTCCGCAGAACATAACAGTGACAATAAATCCCTGACGCTCTCCCCGCCGAGAAAACAGTGACAATAAATTCTTGACCCTCTCCACAGAAAGAACAGTGATAATAAATCCCTGCCCCCCTCCTCTACAGAAAAAAAACAGTGACAATAAATCCCTGACCCCCCGTTCACAGAACAAGCAGAGACACTAAATCCCTGACGCCCTCCTCTACAGAAAAATACAGTGACCATAAATGTCTGACCCCCTTCTCCGCAGAAAAAACAGTGCCAATAAATCCTTGACCCCCTCCTCCACAGAAAAAGACAGTGACAATAAATCTCTTACACCCCCACAGAAAAAGCAGTGACAATAAGTCCCTGACCCCCTCCCCACCGAGAAAACAGTGAGAATAAATTCTTGACTCCCTCCACTGAAAAAACAGTGACTATAAATCCCTGACTCCCTCCTCAGAAAAAACAGTGAAAATAAATCCCTGACTCGCCCCTCAGAAAAAGCAGTGACAATAAATCCCTGACCCCCTCCTCCGCTGAAAGAACAGTGACAATAAATCCCTGACCCCCGCTGCAGAAAGAACAATGACAATAAATACCTGACGTGCCACAGAAAAAACTGTGACAATAAATCCCCGAACCCTTCCTCCGCATAAAAGACAGTGACAATAAATCCCTGAGCCCCTTCTCCACGGAAAACCAGTAACAATAAATCCCTGATCCCCCAATAACAAAAACAGTGACAATAAATCTCTGCCCCCCCACAGAAAAAACTGATAGTAAATCCCCGAACCTCTGCTCCGCAGAAAAGACAGTGACTATAAATCCCTGCCCCCCTCCTCCACAGAAAAAAATTAGTGACAATAAATCTCTGACCCCCTACTCCACAGAAAAAAACAGTGACAATAAATCCCTGATCCCCCCAGAGAATAAAGCAGTGACAATAAATCCTGACCCCTCCTCCGCAGAACATAACAGTGACAATAAATCCTGACCACTCCACCGCAGAACATAACAGTGACAATAAATCCCTGACCCTCTCCCCACCGAGAAAACAGTGACAATAAATCCTTGACGTTCTCCACAGAAAGAACAGTGACAATAAATCCCTGACCCCCTACCCACCGAGAAAACAGTGACAATAAATCCCTCACTCCCCCCACACAAAAAGCAGTGCCAATAAATCCCTGACCCCCTCCTCCGCAGAAATAACAGTGCCAATAAATCCCTGACCCCGTCCTCTGCAGAAAAAGACAGTGACAATAAATCCCGGAACCACTCCTCGGCAGAAAAGACAGTGACAATAAAGCCCTGATCCCCTCCCCACCGAGAAAGCAGTGACAATAAATCCTTGACCCCCTCCACCAAAAAAATCAGTAATAATAAATCCCTGACCCCCTCCCCACCGAGAAAACAGTGACAATAAATCCTTGACCCCCTCCACAGAAAGAACAGTGACTATAAATCCCTGACCCCCCCCACAGAAAAAGCTGTGACAATAAATCCCTGACTCATCCCGCAGAAAAAGCAGTGACAATAAATCCCTGACCCACCTCCACAGAAAAAACAGTGACAATAAATCCCTGACCCTCTCCTCCACAGAAGAGCAGTGACAATAAATCCCTGACACCTCCTCCACAGAAAAAAACAGTGACAATAAATCCCTAACCCCCTCCTCCACAGAAAATAACAGTGACAATAAATCCCTGACCCCCTTCCTGCCGAGAAAACAGTGATAATAAATCCCTGACCCCCCCCCGGCAGAAAGAACAATGACAATAAATCCCTGAAGCGCCACAGGAAAAGCTGTGACAATAAATCCCTAACCCCCTCCTCCACAGAACATAACAGTGACAATAAATCCCTGACCCCCTCCCCACTGAGAAAACAGTGACAAAAAATCCTTGACCCCCTCCTCCGCCGAAAGAACAGTGACAATAAATCCCTGACCCCCGCTGCAGAAAGAACAATGACAATAAATACCTGACGCGCCACAGAAAAAACTGTGACAATAAATCCCCGAACCCCTTCTCCACAGAAAACCAGTGATAATAAATCCCTGACCCCCTCCCCACCGAGAAAACAGTGACAATAAATCCTTGACCCCCTCCACAGAAAGAACAGTGACTATAAATCCCTGACCCCCGCCCACAGAAAAAGCTGTGACAATAAATCCCTGACTCATCCCGCAGAAAAAGCAGTGACAATAAATCCCTGACTCCATCCTCCGCTGAAAAAACAGTGACAATAAATCCCTGACCCCCCCCCCGGAAGAAAGAACAATGACAATAAATTCCTGACGCGCCACAGGAAAAGCTGTGACAATAAATCCCCGAACCCCTCCTCCGCATAAAAGACAGTGACAATAAAACCCTGACCCCCTTCTCCACAGAAAACCAGTAACAATAAATCCCAGACCCCACTCCTCCACAGAAAAAAAACAGTGACAATAAATCCCTCACCCCTCCTCCACAGAAAAAACAGTAACAATAAGTCCCTGACCCCCTGCTTCAACGAAAAATCAGTGACAATATATCCCTGACCTCTCCTCCACAGAAAAAAACAGTGACAATAAATCCCTGTCCCTCTCCTCCACAGAAAAAATCAGTGACAATAAATCCCTGTCCCTCTCCTCCACAGAAGAGCAGTGACAATAAATCCCTGACACCTCCTCCACAGAAAAAAACAGTGACAATAAATCCCTAACCCCCTCCTCCACAGAAAATAACAGTGACAATAAATCCCTGACCCCCTTCTCCACAGAAAACCAGTGACAATAAATCCCTGACCCCTCCTCCACAGAAAAATCAGTGAAAATAAATCCCTGACCCCCCCCCCCGGCAGAAAGAACAATGAGAATAAATCCCTGAAGCACCACAGGAAAAGCTGTGACAATAAATCCCTAACCCCCTCCTCCACAGAACATAACAGTGACAATAAATCCTTGACCCCCTCCTCCGCCGAAAGAACAGTGACAATAAATCCCTGACCCCCGCTGCAGAAAGAACAATGACAATAAATACCTGACGCGCCACAGAAAAAACTGTGACAATAAATCCCCGAACCCCTTCTCCACAGAAAACCAGTAATAATAAATCCCTGGTTCCCCAATGACAGAAATAGTGACAATAAATCCCTGCCCCCCCACAGAAAAAACTGTGACAGTAAATCCCCGAATCTCTGCGCCGCAGAAAAGACAGTGACTATAAATCCCTACCCGGCTCCTCCACAGAAAAAAACAGTGACAATAAATCCCTGATCCCCCCAAGAATAAAGCAGTGACAATAAATCCTGACCCCTCCTCCACAGAACATAACAGTGACAATAAATCCTGACCCCTCCTCCGCAGAACATAACAGTGACAATAAATCCCTGACCCTCTCCCCACCGAGAAAACAGTGACAATAAATCCTTGACCCTCTCCACAGAAAGAACAGTGACAATAAATTCCTGACCCCCTCCCCACCGAAAAAAACAGTGACAATAAATCCCTCACTCCCCTTACACAAAAAGCAGTGCCAATAAATCCCTGACCCCCTCTTCCACAGAAATAACAGTGCCAATAAATCCCTGACCCCCTCCTCTGCAGAAAAAGACAGTGACAATAAATCCCGGAACGACTCCTCGGCAGAAAAGACAGTGACAATAAATCCCTGATGCCCTCCCCACCGAGAAAGCAGTGACAGTAAATCCTTGACACCTATCACAGAAAGAAAAGTGACAATTAATCCCTGACTCCCCCCACAGAAAAAGCAGTGACAATAAATCCCTGCCCGCCTTCACAGAAAAAATAGTGACAATAAATCCCTGACCCCCCCCGGCCGAAAGAACAATGACAATAAATCCCTGACGCGCCACAGGAAAAGCTGTGACAATAAATCCCCGAACCCCTCCTCCGCATAAAAGACAGTGACAATAAATCCCTGACCCCCTTCTCCACAGAAAACCAGTAACAATAAATCCCTGACCCCCTCCTCCACAGAAAAAAAACAGTGACAATAAATCCCTCACCCCTCCTCCACAGAAAAAACAGTAACAATAAGTCCCTGACCCCCTGCTTCAACGAAAAATCAGTGACAATATATCCCTGACCTCTCCTCCACAGAAAAAAAGTGACAATAAATCCCTGTCCCTCTCCTCCACAGAAAAAAACAGTGACAATAAATCCCTGACCCCCTTCCTGCCGAGAAAACAGTGAAAATAAATCCCTGACCCCCCCCCCGGCAGAAAGAACAATGACAATAAATCCCTGAAGCGCCACAGGAAAAGCTGTGACAATAAATCCCTAACCCCCTCCTCCACAGAACATACCAGTGACAATAAATCCCTGACCCCCTCCATGCCGAGAAAACAGTGACAATAAATCCTTGACTCCTTCCACAGAAAGAACAGTGACAATTAATCTCTGACTCCCCCCCACGGAAAAAGCAGTGACAATAAATCCCTGACCCGCCTCCACAGAAAAAACACTGACAATAAATCCCTGCCCCTCCTCCACAGAAGATAACAGTGACAATAAATCCCTGACCCCCTCTCCATCGAGAAAACAGTGACAATAAATCCTTGACTACCTCCACTGAAAAAACAGTGACAATAAATCCCTGACCCCTCCTCCACAGAAAAAACAGTAACAATAAGTCCCTGACCCCCTGCTTCAACGAAAAATCAGTGACAATAAATCCCTGCCCCCCTCCTCCACAGAAAAAAAACAGTGACAATAAATCCCTGAACCACTCCTCGGCAGAAAAGACAGTGACAATAAATCCCTGACCCCCTCCTCCACAGAAGATAACAATGACAATAAATCCCTGACGCGCCACAGAAAAAACTGTGACAATAACTCCCTGAACCATTCCTCCGCATAAAAGACAGTAACAATAAATCCCTGAGCCCCTTCTCCACAGAAAACCAGTAACAATAAATCCCTGATCCCCCCAATGACATAAACAGTGACAATAAATCCCTGACCCCCACAGAAAAAAGTGTGACAGTAAATCCCCGAATCTCTGCTCGGCAGAAAAGACAGTGACTATAAATCCCTGCCCCCCTCCTCCACAGAAAAAAACTGTGACAATATATCCCTGATCCCCCCACAGAATAAAGCAGTGACAATAAATCTGACCCCTCCTCTGCAGAACATAACATTGACAAAAATCCATGACCCTCTCCCTGCCGAGAAAACAGTGACAATAAATCCTTGACCCTCTCCACAGAAAGAACAGTGACAATAAATCCCTGACGCCCTCCCCACCGAAAAAACAGTGACAATAAATCCCTAACCCCCTCCTCCACAGAAAATAACAGTGACAATAAATCCCTGACCCCCTTCTCCACAGAAAACCAGTGACAATAAATCCCTGACCCCTCCTCCACAGAAAAATCAGTGAAAATAAATCCCTGACCCCCCCCCCCGGCAGAAAGAACAATGACAATAAATCCCTGAAGCACCACAGGAAAAGCTGTGACAATAAATCCCTAACCCCCTCCTCCACGGAACATAACAGTGACAATAAATCCCTGACCCCTCCTCCGCCGAAAGAACAGTGACAATAAATCCCTGACCCCCGCTGCAGAAAGAACAATGACAATAAATACCTGACGCGCCACAGAAAAAACTGTGACAATAAATCCCCGAACCCCTTCTCCACAGAAAACCAGTAATAATAAATCCCTGGTTCCCCAATGACAGAAATAGTGACAATAAATCCCTGCCCCCCCACAGAAAAAACTGTGACAGTAAATCCCCGAATCTCTGCTCCGCCGAAAAGACAGTGACTATAAATCCCTACCCGGCTCCTCCACAGAAAAAAACAGTGACAATAAATCCCTGATCCCCCCAAGAATAAAGCAGTGACAATAAATCCTGACCCCTCCTCCACAGAACATAACAGTGACAATAAATCCTGACCCCTCCTCCGCAGAACATAACAGTGACAATAAATACCTGACCCTCTCCCCACCGAGAAAACAGTGACAATAAATCCTTGACCCTCTCCACAGAAAGAACAGTGACAATAAATCCCTGACCCCCTCCCCACCGAAAAAAACAGTGACAATAAATCCCTCACTCCCCTTACACAAAAAGCAGTGCCAATAAATCCCTGACCCCCTCCTCCACAGAAATAACAGTGCCAATAAATCCCTGACCCCCTCCTCTGCAGAAAAAGACAGTGACAATAAATCCCGGAACGACTCCTCGGCAGAAAAGACAGTGACAATAAATCCCTGATGCCCTCCCCACCGAGAAAGCAGTGACAATAAATCCTTGACACCTATCACAGAAAGAAAAGTGACAATTAATCCCTGACTCCCCCCACAGAAAAAGCAGTGACAATAAATCCCCGACCCGCCTCCACAGAAAAAATAGTGACAATAAATCCCTGACCCCCCCCGGCCGAAAGAACAATGACAATAAATCCCTGACGCGCCACAGGAAAAGCTGTGACAATAAATCCCCGAACCCCTCCTCCGCATAAAAGACAGTGACAATAAATCCCTGACCCCCTTCTCCACAGAAAACCAGTAACAATAAATCCCTGACCCCCTCCTCCACAGAAAAAAAACAGTGACAATAAATCCCTCACCCCTCCTCCACAGAAAAAACAGTAACAATAAGTCCCTGACCCCCTGCTTCAACGAAAAATCAGTGACAATATATCCCTGACCTCTCCTCCACAGAAAAAAACAGTGACAATAAATCCCTGTCCCTCTCCTCCACAGAAGAGCAGTGACAATAAATCCCTGACACCTCCTCCACAGAAAATAACAGTGACAATAAATCCCTGACCCCCTTCCTGCCGAGAAAACAGTGAAAATAAATCCCTGACCCCCCCCCGGCAGAAAGAACAATGACAATAAATCCCTGAAGCGCCACAGGAAAAGCTGTGACAATAAATCCCTAACCCCCTCCTCCACAGAACATACCAGTGACAATAAATCCCTGACCCCCTCCCTGCCGAGAAAACAGTGACAATAAATCCTTGACTCCTTCCATAGAAAGAACAGTGACAATTAATCCCTGACTCCCCCCCACGGAAAAAGCAGTGACAATAAATCCCTGACCCGCCTCCACAGAAAAAACAGTGACAATAAATCCCTGCCCCTCCTCCACAGAAGATAACAGTGACAATAAATCCCTGACCCCCTCCCCATCGAGAAAACAGTGACAATAAATCCTTGACTACCTCCACTGAAAAAACAGTGACAATAAATCCCTGACCCCTCCTCCACAGAAAAAACAGTAACAATAAGTCCCTGACCCCCTGCTTCAACGAAAAATCAGTGACAATAAATCCCTGCCCCCCTCCTCCACAGAAAAAAAACAGTGACAATAAATCCCTGAACCACTCCTCGGCAGAAAAGACAGTGACAATAAATCCCTGACCCCCTCCTCCACAGAAGATAACAATGACAATAAATCCCTGACGCGCCACAGAAAAAACTGTGACAATAACTCCCTGAACCCTTCCTCCGCATAAAAGACAGTAACAATAAATCCCTGAGCCCCTTCTCCACAGAAAACCAGTAACAATAAATCCCTGATCCCCCCAATGACATAAACAGTGACAATAAATCCCTGCCCCCCACAGAAAAAACTGTGACAGTAAATCCCCGAATCTCTGCTCGGCAGAAAAGACAGTGACTATAAATCCCTGCCCCCCTCCTCCACAGAAAAAAAACAGTGACAATAAATCTCTGACCCCTCCTGCACAGAAAAAAACTGTGACAATATATCCCTGATCCCCCCACAGAATAAAGCAGTGACAATAAATCTCTGACCCCCTCATCCACAGAAAAAAACTGTGACAATATATCCCTGATCCCCCCACAGAATAAAGCAGTGACAATAAATCTGACTCCTCCTCTGGAGAACATAACATTGACAAAAATCCCTGACCCTCTCCCTGCCAAGAAAACAGTGACAATAAATCCTTGACCCACTCCACAGAAAGAACAGTGACAATAAATCCCTGACGCCCTCCCCACCGAGAAAACAGTGACAATAAATCCTTGACTCTCTCCACAGATAGAACAGTGACAATAAATGCCTCACTCGCCCCGCACAAAAAACAGTGCCAATAAATCCCTGACCCCCTCCTCCGCAGAAAAAGACAGTGACAATAAATCCCTGAACCACTCCTCGGCAGAAAAGACAGTGACAATAAATCCCTGACCCCGTCCTCCACGGAAGGTAACAGTGACAATAAATCCCTGATCCCCTCCCCACCGAGAAAACAGTGACAATAAACCCTGGACCCGCTCCACAAAAAAAACAGTGATAATAATTCCCTGACCCCCTCCCCACCGAGAAAACAGTGACAATAAATCCTTGACCCTCTCCTCCACCGAAAGAACAGTGACAATAAATCCCTGACCCCCTCCTCTGCAGAAAAAGCGACAATAAATCCCGGAACCACTCCTCGGCAGAAAAGACAGTGACAATAAATCCCTGATCCCCTCCCCACCAAGAAAGCAGTGACAATAAATCCTTGACACCCTCCACCAAAAAAACAGTGATAATAAATCCCTGACCCCCTCCCCACTGAGAAAACAGTGACAATAAATCCTTGACCCCCTCCACAGAAAGAACAGTGACAATAAATCCCTCACTCCCCCCGCACAAAAAGCAGTGACAATAAATCCCTGACCCCCTCCTCCACAGAAAACCTGTAACAATAAATCCCCGACCTCCTCATCCACAGAAAAAAAACAGTGATAATAAATCCCTGACCCCCTCCTCCGCAGAAAAAACAGTGCCAATAAATCCCTCAGCCCCTCCTCCGCAGTAAAAGACAGTGACAATATATCCCTGACCCCCTCCTCCACAGAAGATAATAATCACAATAAATCCCTGACGCGCCTGAGAAAAAACTGTGACAATAAATCCCCGAACCGTTCCTCCACATAAAAGACAGTGACAATAAATCCCTGAGCCCCTTCGCCACAGAAAACCAGTAACAATAAATCCCTGACCCCCTCCTCCAAAGAAAAATCAGTGACAATGTATCCCTGATCCCGCCTCCACAGAAAAAATCAGTGACAATAAATCCCTGTCCCTCTCCTCCACAGAAAAGCAGTGACAATAAATCCCTGACCCCTGCTCCACAGGAAATAACTGTGACAATAAATTCCTAACCCCCTCCTCCACAGAACATAACAGTGACAATAAATCCCTGACCCCCTCGCCGCCGAGAAAACGGTGACAATAAATCCTTGACACCTTCCACAGAAAGAAAAGTGATAATTAATCCCTGACTCCCCCCACAGAAAAAGCAGTGACAATAAATCCCTGACCCGCCTCCACAGAAAAAACAGTGACAATACATCCCTGACCCCTCTTCCACAGAAGATAACAGTGACAATAAATCCCTAACCCCCTCCTCCACAGAAAATAGCAGTGACAATAAATCCCTGACCCCCTCCCTGCCGAGAAAACAGTGAAAATAAATCCCTGACCCCCCCCCCCCGGCAGAAAGAACAATGACAATAAATCCCTGAAGCGCCACAGAAAAAGCAGTGACAATAAATCCCTGACCCCTGCGCCACAGAACATAACAGTGACAATAAATTCCTGACCCCCTCCCTGCCGAGAAAACAGTGACAATAAATCCTTGACTCCTTCCACAGAAAGAACAGTGACAATTAATCCCTGACTCCCCCCCACGGAAAAAGCAGTGACAATAAATCCCTGACCCGCCTCCACAGAAAAAACAGTGACAATAAATCCCTGCCCCTCCTCCACAGAAGATAACAGTGACAATAAATCCCTGACCCCCTCCCCATCGAGAAAACAATGACAATAAATCCATGACTACCTCCACTGAAAAAACAGTGAGAATACATCCCTGACCCCCTCCCCACCGAGAAAACAGTGACAATAAGTCCTTGACCACCTCCACAGAAAGAACAGTGGCTATAAATCCCTGACCCCCCCTCAGAAAAAACAGTGACAATAAATCCCTGACTCGCCCCACATAAAAAGCAGTGACAATAAATTCCTGACCCCCTCCTCCGCCGAAAGAACAGTGACAATAAATCCCTGACCGCCGCTGCAGAAAGAACAATGACAATAAATCCCTGACGCTCCACAGAAAAAACTGTGACAATAAATCCCCGAATCCTTCCTCCGCTAAAAGACAGTGACAATAAATCCCTGAGCCCCTTCTCCACAGAAAACCAGTAACAATAAATCCCTGATCCCCCCAATGACAAAAACAGTGACAATAAATCCCTGCCCCCCCACAGAAAAAACTGTGACAGTAAATCCCCGAATCTCTGCTCCGCAGAAAAGACAGTCACTATAAATCCCTGCCCCCTCCTCTACAGAAAAAAAACAGTGAGAGTAAATCCCTGACCCCCTCCCCACCGAGAAAACAGTGACAATAAATCCTTGAACCTCTCCACAGTTAGAACAGTGACAATAAATCCCTCACTCCGTCCGCACAAAAAGCAGTGACAATAAATCCCTGACCACCTTCTCCGCAGAAAAAACAGTGACAATAAATCCTTGACCCCCTCTACCAAAAAACCAGTGATAATAAATCCCTGACCCCCTCCCCACCGACAAAACAGTGACAATAATTCCTTGACCCCCTGCACAGAAAGAAAAGTGACTATAAATCCCTGACTCGCCCCATAGAAAAAGCAGTGACAATAAATCCCTGACCCCGTCCTCCGCCGAAGAAACAGTGACAATAGATCCCTAACCCCCTCCCCGGCAGAAAGAACAATGACAATAAATCCCTGACGTGCCACAGGAAAAGCTGTGACATTAAATCCCTGAACCCCTCCTCCGCGTAAAAGACAGTGACAATAAATCCCTGACCCCCTTCTCCACAGAAAACCAGTAACAATAAATCCCGACCCCCTCCTCCACAGAAAAAAAACAGTGACAATAAATCCCTGACCCCTCCTCCACAGAAAAAACAGTGACAATAAATCCCTGACCCACTCCTTCAAAGAAAAATCAGTGACAATATATCCCTGACCTCTCCTCCACAGAAAAAATCAGTGACAATAAATCCCTGTCCCTCTCCTCCACAGAAAAGCAGTGACAATAAATCCCTGACCCCTCCCCCACAGAAAAAAACAGTGACAAAAATCCCTAACACCCTCCTCCACAGAACATAACAGTGACAATAAATCCCTGACCCCCTCCCTGCCGAGAAAACAGTGACAATAAATCCTTGACACCTTCCACAGAAAGAACAGTGACAATTAATCCCTGACTGCTCCCACAGAAAAAACTGTGGCAATAAATCCCCGAATCCCCCCTCCACAGAAAAGACAGTGACAATAAATCCCTGACCCTCTCCCCACCGAGAAAACAGTGACAATAAATCCTTGACTCTCTCCACAGAAAGAACATTGACAATAAATCCCTCACTCCCCCCGCTTAAAAAGCAGTGACAATAAATCCCTGACCCCCTCCTCCACAGAAAATCAATAACAATAAATCCCCGACCTCCTCATCCACACAAAAAAAAAGTGATAATAAATCCCTGACCCCTTCCTCCGCAGAAAAAACTGTGCCAATAAATCCCTGAGCCCCTTCTCCACAGAAAACCAGTAACAATAAATCCCTGATCCCCCAATGACAAAAACAGTGACAATAAATCCCTGCCCCCCCACAGAAAAAACTGTGACAGTAAATCCCCGAATCTCTGCTCCGCTGAAAAGACAGTGACTATAAATCCCTGACCCCCTCCTCCACAGAAAAAAACTGTGACAATATATCCCTGATCCCCCCACAGAATAAAGCAGTGACAATAAATCCTGACCCCTCCTCCGCAGAACATAACATTGACAATAAATCCCTGACCCTCTCCCCGCCGTGAAAATAGTGACAATAAATCTTTGACCCTCTCCACAGATAGAACAGTGACAATAAATCCCTCACTCCCCCCGCACGAAAAGCAGTGACAATAAATCCCTGACCCCCTCCTCCACAGAAAACCAGTAACAATAAATCCCCGACCTCCTCATCCACAGAAAAAAAACAGTGATAATAAATCCCTGACCCCCGCCTCCGCAGAAAAAACAGTGCCAATAAATCCCTGAGCTCCTCCTCCGCAGTAAAAGACAGTGACAATATATCCCTGACCCCCTCCTCCACAGAAGATAATAATCACAATAAATCCCTGACGCGCCTGAGAAAAAACTGTGACAATAAATCCCCGAACCGTTCCTCCGCATAAAAGACAGTGACAATAAATCCCTGAACCCCTTCTCCACAGAAAACCAGTAACAATATATCCCTGACCCCCTCCTCCAAAGAAAAATCAGTGACAATGTATCCCTGATCCCGCCTCCACAGAAAAAATCAGTGACAATAAATCCCTGTCCCTCTCCTCCACAGAAAAGCAGTGACAATAAATCCCTGACCCCTGCTCCACAGAAAAAAAACAGTGACAATAAATCCCTAACCCCCTCCTCCACAGAACATAACAGTGACAATAAATCCATGACCCCCTCGCCGCCGAGAAAACAGTGACAATAAATCCTTGACACCTTCCACAGAAAGAAAAGTGACAATTAATCCCTGACTCCCCCCACAGAAAAAGCAGTGACAATAAATCCCTGACCCGCCTCCACAGAAAAAACAGTGACAATACATCCCTGACCCCTCTTCCACAGAAGATATCAGTGACAATAAATTCCTGACCCCCTCCCCGTCGAGAAAACAGTGACAATAAATCATTGACTCCCTCCACTGAAAAAACAGTGGCAATAAATCACTGACCGCTCCTCCACAGAAAAAACAGTGACAATAAATCCCTGACCCCCTCCTTCAAAGAAAAATCAGTGACAATATATCCCTGACCTCTCCTCCACAGAAAAAAAGTGACAATAAATCCCTGTCCCACTCCTCCACAGAAAAGCAGTGACAATAAATCCCTGTCCCTCTCCTCCACAGAAAAAGACAGTGACAATAAATCCCTAACCCCCTCCTCCACAGAAAATAACAGTGACAATAAATCCCTGACCCCCTTCTCCACAGAAAACCAGTGACAATAAATCCCTGACCCCTCCTCCAAAGAAAAATCAGTGACAATGTATCCCTGACCCCTCCTCCACAGAAAAAAACAGTGACAATAAATCTGTGTCCCTCTCCTCCACAGAAAAAATCAGTGATAATAAATCCATGTCCCTCTCCTCCACAGAAAAACACTGACAATAAATCCCTGACCCCTGCTCCACAGAAAAAAACAGTGACAATAAATCCCTAACCCCCTCCTCCACAGAACATAAGTGACAATAAATCCCTGACACCCTCCCCATCGAGAAAGCAGTGACAATAAATCCTTGACACCTTCCACAGAAAAAGCAGTGACAATAAATCCCTGACCCGCCTCCACAGAAAAAACAGTGACAAGAAATCCCTGACCCCTCCTCCACAGAAGATAACAGTGACAATAAATCCCTGACCCCCCTCCCCATCGAGAAAACAGTGACAATAAATCCATGACTCCCTCCACCGAAAAAACAATGACAATAAATCCCTGACCCCCTCCCTACCGAGAAAACAGTGACAATAAGTCCTTGACCACCTCCACAGAAAGAACAGTGACTATAAATCCTTGACCCCCCCCAGAAAAAACGGTGACAATAAATCCCTGACTCACCCCACATAAAAAGCAGTGACAATAAATTCCTGACCCCCTCCTCTGCCGAAAGAACAGTGACAATAAAACACTGACCCCCCTGCAGAAAGAACAATGACAATAAATCCCTGATGCGCCACAGAAAAAACTGTGACAATAAATCCCCGAACCCTTCCTCCGCATAAAAGACAGTGACTATAAATCCCTGAGCCCCTTCTCGACAGAAAACCAGTAACAATAAATCCCTGATCCCCGCAATGACAAAAACAGTGACAATAAATCCCTGCCCCCCCCCACAGAAAAAACTGTGACAGTAAATCCCCGAATCTCTGCTCGGCAGAAAAGACAGTGACTTTTAATCACTGCCCCCCTCCTCCACAGAAAAAAAACAGTGACAATAAATCTCTGACCCCCCTCCTCCACAGAAAAAAACTGTGACAGTAAATCCCTGATCCCCCCACAGAATAAAACAGTGACAATAAATCCTGACCCCTCCTCCGCAGAACATAACATTTGCAATAAATCCCTGACCCTCTCCCCGCCGAGAAAACGGTGACAATAAATCCTTGACCCTCTCCACAGAAAGAACAGTGACAATAAATCCCTGACCCCCTCCCCACCGAGAAAACAGTGACAATAAATCCTTGACCCCTCCCCCACAGAAAAAAACAGTGACAAAAATCCCTAACCCCCTCCTCCACAGAACATAACAGTGACAATAAATCCCTGACCCCCTCCCTGCCGAGAAAACAGTGACAATAAATCCTTGACACCTTCCACAGAAAGTACAGTGACAATTAATCCCTGACTGCTCCCACAGAAAAAACTGTGGCAATAAATCCCCGAATCCCCCCTCCACAGAAAAGACAGTGACAATAAATCCCTGACCCCCTTCTCCACAGAAAACGAGTGACAATAAATCCCTGACCCCTCCTCCAAAGAAAAATCAGTGACAATGTATCCCTGACCCCCTCCTCCACAGAAAATCAATAACAATAAATCCCCGACCTCCTCATCCACAGAAAAAAAACAGTGATAATAAATCCCTGACCCCTTCCTCCGCAGAAAAAACTGTGCCAATAAATCCCTGAGCCCCTTCTCCACAGAAAACCAGTAACAATAAATCCCTGATCCCCCAATGACAAAAACAGTGACAATAAATCCCTGCCCCCCCACAGAAAAATCTGTGACAGTAAATCCCCGAATCTCTGCTCCGCAGAAAAGACAGTGACTATAAATCCCTGACCCCCTCCTCCACAGAAAAAAACTGTGACAATATATCCCTGATCCCCCCACAGAATAAAGCAGTGACAATAAATCCTGACTCCTCCTCCGCAGAACATAACATTGACAATAAATCCCTGACCCTCTCCCCGCCGTGAAAACATTGACAATAAATCTTTGACCCTCTCCACAGATAGAACAGTGACAATAAATCCCTCACTCCCCCCGCACAAAAAGCAGTGACAATAAATCCCTGACCCCCTCCTCCACAGAAAACCAGTAACAATAAATCCCCGACCTCCTCATCCACAGAAAAAAAACAGTGATAATAAATCCCTGACCCCCGCCTCCGCAGAAAAAAGTGCCAATAAATCCCTGAGCTCCTCCTCCGCAGTAAAGGACAGTGACAAAAAATCCCTGACCCCCTCCTCCACAGAAGATAATAATCACAATAAATCCCTGACGCGCCTGAGAAAAAACTGTGACAATAAATCCCCGAACCGTTCCTCCGCATAAAAGACAGTGACAATAAATCCCTGAACCCCTTCTCCACAGAAAACCCCTAACAATATATCCCTGACCCCCTCCTCCACAGAAAAAAAACAGTGACAATAAATCCCTGTCCCTCTCCTCCACAGAAAAAATCAGTGACAATAAATCCCTGTCCCTCTCCTCCACAGAAAAGCAGTGACAATAAATCCCTGTCCCTCTCCTCCACGGAAAAGCAGTGACAATAGATCCCTGACCCCTCCAACACAGAACATAACTGTGACAATAAATCCCTGACCCCCTCCCTGCCGAGAAAACAGTGACAATAAATCCTTGACACCTTCCACAGAAAGAACAGTGACAATTAATCCCTGACTACCCCCACAGAAAAAACTGTGGCAATAATTCCCCGAATCCCTGCTCCACAGAAAAGACAGTGACGAGAAACCCCTGACCCTCTCCTCCACAGAAAAAAAACTGACCATATATCTCTGACCCCCTCCTCCACAGAAATAAACAGTGACATTAAATCCTTGATCCCCGCACAGAAAAAGCAGTGACAATAAATCCTGACCCCTCCTCCGCAGAACATAACAGTGACAATAAATCCCTGACCCTCTCCCCACCGAGAAAACAGTGACAATAAATCCTTGACTCTCTCCACAGAAAGAACAGTGACAATAAATCCCTGACTCCCTCCCTACCGAGAAAACAGTGACAATAAATCCTTGACCCTTTCCACAGAAAGACAGTGACAATAAATCCCTCACTCCCCCCGCTTAAAAAGCAGTGACAATAAATCCCTGACCCCCTCCTCCACAGAAAACCAGTAACAATAAATCCCCGACCTCCTCCTCCACAGAAAAAAAACAGTGCCAATAAATCCCTGAGCCCCTCCTCTGCAGAAAAAGACAGTGTCAATAAATCCCTGAACCACTCATCCGCAGAAAAGACAGTGACAATCAATCCCTGACCCCCTCCTCCACAGAAGATAACAGTGACAATAAATCCCTGACCCCCTCCCCACCGAGAAAACAGTGACAATAAGTCCTTGACCACCTCCACAGAAAGAACAGTGACTATAAATCCTTGACTCCCCCCTCAGAAAAAACAGTGACAATAAATCCCTGACTCACCCCACATAAAAAGCAGTGACAATAAATTCCTGACCCCCTCCTCTGCCAAAAGAACAGTGACAATAAATCCCTGACCCGCGCTGCAGAAAGAACAATGACAATAAATCCCTGACGCGCCACAGAAAAAACTGTGACAATAAATCCCCGAACCCTTCCTCCGCATAAAATACAGTGACAATAACTCCCTGAGCCCCTTCTCCACAGAAAACCAGTAACAATAAATCCCTGATCCCCGCAATGACAAAAACAGTGACAATAAATCCTTGCCCCCCCCCCACAGAAAAAACTGTGATAGTAAATCCCCGAATCTCTGCTCGGCAGAAAAGACAGTGACTATAAATCCCTGCCCCCCCTCCTCCACAGAAAAAAAACAGTGACAATAAATCTCTGACCCCTCCTGCACAGAAAAAAACTGTGACAATAAATCCCTGATCCCCCCACAGAATAAAGCAGTGACAATAAATCCTGACCCCTCCTCCGCAGAAGATAACATTGACAATAAATCCCTGACCCTCTCCCCGCCGTGAAAACAGTGACAATAAATCTTTGACCCTCTCCACAGATAGAACAGTGACAATAAATCCCTCACTCCCCCCGCACAAAAAGCAGTGACAATAAATCCCTGACCCCCTCCTCCACAGAAGATAATAATCACAATAAATCCCTGACGCGCCTGAGAAAAAACTGTGACAATAAATCCCCGAACCGTTCCTCCACATAAAAGACAGTGACAATAAATCCCTGAGCCCCTTCTCCACAGAAAACCAGTAACAATAAATCCCTGACCCCCTCCTCCAAAGAAAAATCAGTGACAATGTATCCCTGATCCCGCCTCCAAAGAAAAAATCAGTGACAATAAATCCCTGTCCCTCTCCTCCACAGAAAAGCAGTGACAATAAATCCCTGACCCCTGCTCCACAGAAAATAACAGTGACAATAAATCCCTAACCCCCTCCTCCACAGAACATAACAGTGACAATAAATCCCTGACCCCCTCGCCGCCGAGAAAACAGTGACAATAAATCCCTGACACCTTCCACAGAAAGAAAAGTGACAATTAATCCCTGACTCCCCCTACAGAAAAAGCAGTGACAATAAATCCCTGACCCGCCTCCACAGAAAAAACAGTGACAATACATCCCTGACCCCTCTTCCACAGAAGATAACAGTGACAATAAATCCCTGACCCCCTCCCCATCGAGAAAACAGTGACAATAAATCATTGACTCCCTCCACTGAAAAAACAGTGGCAATAAATCACTGACCTCTCCTCCACAGAAAAAACAGTGACAATAAATCCCTGACCCCCTCCTTCAAAGAAAAATCAGTGACAATATATCCCTGACCTCTCCTCCACAGAAAAAAAGTGACAATAAATCCCTGTCCCACTCCTCCACAGAAAAGCAGTGACAATAAATCCCTGTCCCTCTCCTCCACAGAAAAAAACAGTGACAATAAATCCCTAATCCCCTCCTCCACAGAAAAGAACAGTGACAATAAATCCCTGACCCCCTTCTCCACAGAAAACCAGTGACAATAAATCCCTGACCCCTCCTCCAAAGAAAAATCAGTGACAATGTATCCCTGATCCCTCCTCCACAGAAAAAAACAGTGACAATAAATCTGTGTCCCTCTCCTCCACAGAAAAAATCAGTGACAATAAATCTGTGTCCCTCTCCTCCACAGAAAAACACTGACAATAAATCCCTGACCCCTGCTCCACAGAAAAAAACAGTGACTATAAATTCCTAACCCCCTCCTCCACAGAGCATAAGTGACAATAAATCCCTGACCCGCCTCCACAGAAAAAACAGTGACAAGAAATCCCTGACCCCTCCTCCACAGAAGATAACAGTGACAATAAATCCCTGACCCCCCTCCCCATCGAGAAAACAGACAATAAATCCATGACTCCCTCCACCGAAAAAACAATGACAATAAATCCCTGACCCCCTCCCTACCGAGAAAACAGTGACAATAAGTCCTTGACCACCTCCACAGAAAGAACAGTGACTATAAATCCTTGACCCCCCCTCAGAAAAAACGGTGACAATAAATCCCTGACTCACCCCACATAAAAAGCAGTGACAATAAATTCCTGACCCCCTCCTCTGCCGAAAGAACAGTGACAATAAATCACTGACCCCCCTGCAGAAAGAACAATGACAATAAATCCCTGACGCGCCACAGAAAAATCTGTGACAATAAATCCCCGAACCCTTCCTCCGCATAAAAGACAGTGACTATAAATCCCTGAGCCCCTTCTCGACAGAAAACCAGTAACAATAAATCCCCGACCTCCTCATCCACCGAAAAAAAAGCAGTGATAATAAATCCCTGACCCTCTCCTCCGCAGAAAAAAAAGTGCCAATAAATCCCTGAGCCCCTCCTCCGCTGAAAAAGATAGTGACATTAATTCCCTGAACCAATCCTCCGCAGAAAAGACAGTGACAATAAATACCTGACCCCCTCCTCCACAGAAGATAACCATGACAATAAATCCCGACGCGCCACAGAAAAAACTGTGACAATAAATCCCCGAACCCTGCCTCCGCATAAAAGACAGTGACAATAAATCCCTGAGCCCCTTGTCCACAGAATACCAGTAACAATAAATCCCTGATCCCCCCAATGACGAAAAAAGTGACAATAAATCCCTGCCCCCCCACAGAGAAAACTGTGACAGTAAATCTCCGAATGTCTGCTCGGCAGAAAAGACAGTGACTATAAATCCCTGCCCCCCTCCTCCACAGAAAAAAAACAGTGACAATAAATCTCTGACCCCCTCCTCCACAGAAAAAATCTGTGACAATATATCCCTGATCCCCCCACAGAATAAAGCAGTGACAATAAATCCTAACCCCTCCTCCGCAGAACATAACATTGACAATAAATCCTTGACCCTCTCCCCGCCGAGAAAAGTGACAATAAATCCTTGACCCTCTCCACAGAAAGAACAGTGACAATAAATCCCTGATGCCCTCCCCACCGAGAAAACAGTGACAATAAATCCTTGACTCTCTCCACAGATAGAACAGTGACAATAAATGCCTCACTCCCCCCGCACAAAAAGCAGTGACAATAAATCCCTGACCCCCTCCGCCGCAGAAAAAACAGTGCCAATAAATCCCTGACCCCCTCTTCCGCAGAAAAAGGCAGTGACAATAAATCCCTGAACCACTCCTCGGCAGAAAAGACAGTGACAATAAATCCCTGACCCCCTCCTCCACGGAAGATAACAGTAACAATAAATCCCTGATCCCCTCACCACCGAGAAAACAGTGACAATAAATCCTTGACCCCCTCCACCAAAAAAACAGTGATAATAAATCCCTGACCCCCTCCCCACCAAGAAAAAGGTGACAATGAATCCTTGACCCCCTCCACAGAAAGAACAGTGACTATAAATCCCTGACTCCCCCCACAGATTAAGCTGTGACAATAAATCCCTGACTCGCCCCGCAGAAAAAGCAGTGACAATAAATCCCTAACCCCCTCCCCGGCAGAAAGAATAATGACAATAAGTCCCTGACGCGCCACAGGAAAAGCTGTGACAATAAATCCCCGAACTCCTCCTCCGCATAAAAGACAGTGACAATAAATCCCTGACCCCCTTCTCCGCAGAAAACCAGTAGCAATAAATCCCTGACCCCCTCCTCCACAGAAAAAACAGTGACAATAAATCCCTGACCCCCTCCTTCAAAGAAAAATCAGTGACAATATATCCCTGACCTCTCCTCCACAGAAAAAAAGTGACAATAAATCCCTGTCCCTCTCCTCCACAGAAAAAATCAGTGACAATAAATCCCTGTCCCTCTCCTCCACAGAAAAGCAGTTACAATAAATCCCTGTCACTCTCCTCCACGGAAAAGCAGTGACAATAAATCCCTGCCCCTCCAACACAGAAAAAAACAGTGACAATAAATCCCTAACGCCCTCCTCCACAGAACATAACAGTGACAATAAATCCCTGACCCCCTCCTTGCTGAGAAAACAGTGACAATAAATCCTTGACACCTTCCACAGAAAGAACAGTGACAATTAATTCCTGACTCACCCCATAGAAAAAACTGTGGCAATAAATCCCCGAATCCCTGCTCCACAGAAAAGACAGTGACAAGAAACCCCTGACCCTCTCCTCCACAGAAAAAAAAGTGACCATAAATCTCTGACCCCCTCCTCCACAGAAATAAACAGTGACATTAAATCCTTGATCCCCCCACAGAAAAAGCAGTGACAATAAATCCTGACCCCTCCTCCGCAGACCATAACAGTGACAATAAATCCCTGACCCCCTCCCCACCGAGAAAACAGTGACAATAAATCCTTGACCCTTTCCACAGAAAGACAGTGACAATAAATCCCTCACTCCCACCGCTTAAAAAGCAGTGACAATAAATCCCTGACCCCTTCCTCCACAGAAAACCAGTAACAATAAATCCCCAACCCCCTCCTCCACAGAAAAAAAACAGTGATAATAAATCCCTGACCCCCTCCTCCTCAGAAAAAACAGTGTCAATAAATCCCTGAACCACTCCTCCGCAGAAGATAACAGTGACAATAAATCCCTGACCCCCTCCCCACCGAGAAAACAGTGATAATCAATCCTTGACCCCCTCCACCGAAAAAACAGTGACAATAAATCCCTGACCCCTCCCCACCGAGAAAACAGTGACAATAAATCCTTGATCCCCTCCACAGAAAGAACAGTGACAATAAATCCCTGACCCCTTCCCCACCAAGAAAACAGTGACAATAAATCCTTGACCACCTCCACAGAAAGAACAGTGACAATAAATCCCTGACTCGCCCCACAGAAAAAGCAGTGACAATAAATCCCTGACCCCCTCCTCCGCTAAAGAACAGTGATAAAAAATCCCTGACCCCCGCTGCAGAAAGAACAATGACAATAAATACCTGACGCGCCACAGAAAAAACTGTGACAATAAATCCCCGAACCCTTCCTCCGCATAAAAGACAGTGACAATAAATCCCTGAGCCCCTCCCCACCAAGAAATCAGTGACAATACATCCTTGACCACATCCACAGAAAGAGCAGTGACTATAAATCCCTGACTCCCCCCTCAGAAAAACCAGTGACAATATATCCCTGACTCACCCCACAGAAAAAGCAGTGACAATAAATCCCTGACCCCCTCCTCCGCCGAAAGAACAGTGACAATAAATCCCTGACCCCCCTGCAGAAAGAACAATGAGAATAAATCCCTGACGCGCCACAGAAAAAAACTGTGACAATAAATCTCCGAACCCTTCCTCCGCATAAAAGACAGTGACAATAAATCCCTGAGCCCCTTCTCCACAGAAAACCAGTGACAATAAATCCCTGAGCCCCTTCTCCACAGAAAACCAGTAACAATAAATCCCTGATCCCCCAATGACAAAAACAGTGACAATAAATCCCTGCCCCCCCCACAGATAAAACTGTGACAGTAAATCCCCGAATCCCTCCTCCGCAGAAAAGGCAGTGACTATAAATCCCTGCCCCCCTCCTCCACAGAAAAAAACAGTGACAATAAATCCCAGATCCCCCCCGCAGAATAAAGCAGTGACAATAAATCCTGACCCCTCCTCCGCAGAACATAACAGTGACAATAAATCCCTGACCCTCTCCCCACCGAGAATACAGTGACAATAAATCCCTGACTCCCGCCTCCGCCGAAAAAACAGTGATAATTAATCCCTGACCCCCCCGCAGAAAGAACAATGACAATAAATCCCTGACGCGCCACAGAAAAAACTGTGACAATAAATCCCCGAACCCTTCCTCCGCATAAAAGACAGTGACAATAAATCCCTGAGCCCCTTCTCCACAGAAAACCAGTAACAATAAATCCCTGATCCCCGCAATGACAAAAACAGTGACAATAAATCCCTGCCCCCCCACAGAAAAAACTGTAACAGTAAATCCCCGAATCTCTGCTCGGCAGAAAAGACAGTGACTATAAATCCCTGACACCCTCCTCTACAGAAAAATACAGTGACTATAAATCTCTGACCCCTTCCTCCGCAGAAAAAACAGTGCCAATAAATCCCTGACCCCCTCCTCCACAGAAAAGGACAGTGACAATAAATCCCTTACACCCCAACAGAAAAAGCAGTGACAATAAATCTCTGACCCCCTCCTCCACAGAAAAAAACTGTGACAATAAATCCCTGATCCCCCCACAGAATAAAACAGTGACAATAAAATCTGACCCCTCCTCCGCAGAACATAACATTTGCAATAAATCCCAGACCCTCTCCCCGCCGAGAAAGCAGTGACAATAAATCCTTGACCCTCTCCACAGAAAGAACAGTGACAATAAATCCCTGACCCCCTCCCCACCGAGAAAACAGTGACAATAAATCCTTGAACCTCTCCACAGATAGAACAGTGACAATAAATCCCTCACTCCCCCCGCTCAAAAAGCAGTGACAATAAATCCTGACCCCTCCTCCGCAGAACATAACAGTGACAATAAATTCCTGACCCTCTCCCCGCCGAGAAAACAGTGACAATAAATCCTTGACCCTCTCCACAGAAAGAACAGTGACAATAAATCCCTGACCCCCTCCCCACCGAGAAAACAGTGACAATAAATCCCTCACTCCCCCCACACAAAACGCAGTGACAATAAATCCCTGACCCCCTCCTCCGCAGAAAAAACAGTACCAATAAATCCCTGACCCCCTGCTCCGCAGAAAAAGACAGTGACACTAAATCCCTGAACCACTCCTCGGCAGAAAAGACAGTGACAATAAATCCCTAACCCCCTCCTCCACGGAAGATAACAGTGACAATAAATCCCTGATCCCCTCCCCACCGAGAAAACAGTGACAATAAATCCCTGTCCCTCTCTCCTCCACAGAAAAGCAGTGACAATAAATCCCTGACCCCTCCTCCACAGAAAAAAACAGTGACAATAAATCCCTGACCCCCTCCCTGCCGAGAAAACAGTGACAATAAATCCTTGCCACCTTCCACAGAAAAAACAGTGACAATTAATCCCTGACCCGCCTCCACAGAAAAAACAGTGACAATAGATCCCTGACCCCTCCTCCACAGAAGATAACAGTGACAATACATCCTTGATTCCCTCCACCGAAAAGTGACAATAAATCCCTGACCCCCTACCCACCAAGAAAACAGTGACAATAAATCCTTGACCACCTCCACAGAAAGAACAGTGACTATAAATCCCTGACTCCCACCTCAGAAAGAACAGTGACAATTAATCCCTGACTCCCCCCACAGAAAATAATGTGGCAATAAATCCCCGAATCCCTGCTCCACAGGAAAGACAGTGACAAGAAACCCCTGACCCTCTCCTCCACAGAAAAAAAAGTGACCATAAATCTCTGAACCCCTCCTCCACAGAAATAAACAGTGACATTAAATCCTTGATCCCCGCACAGAAAAAGCAGTGACAATAAATCCTGACCCCTCCTCCGCTGAACATAACAGTGACAATAAATCCCTGACCCTCTCCCCACCGAGAAAACAGTGACAATAAATCCTTGACTCTCTCCACAGAAAGAACAGTGACAATAAATCCCTGACCACCTCCCCACCGAGAAAACAGTGACAATAAATCCCTGACCCCCTCCTCCACAGAAAACCAGTAACAATAAATCCCCGACCTCCTCCTCCACAGAAAAAAAAGTGATAATAAATCCCTGACCCCCTCCTCCGCAGAAAAAACAGTGCCAATAAATCCCTGAGCCCCTCCTCCGCAGAAAAAGACAGTGTCAATAAATCCCTGAACCACTCCTCCGCAGAAAAGACAGTGATAATTAATCCCTGACCCCCCCCCGCAGAAAGAACAATGACAATAAATCCCTGACGCGCCACAGAAAAAACTGTGACAATAAATCCCCGAACCCTTCCTCCGCATAAAAGACAGTGACAATAAATCCCTGAACCCCTTCTCCACAGAAAACCAGTAACAATAAATCCCTGATCCCCGCAATGACAAAAACAGTGACAATAAATCCCTGCCCCCCCACAGAAAAAACTGTAACAGTAAATCCCCGAATCTCTGCTCGGCAGAAAAGACAGTGACTATAAATCCCTGCCCCCCTCCTCCACAGAAAAAAAACAGTGACAATAAATCCCTGACCCCCCCGTTCACAGAACAAGCAGAGACACTAAATCCCTGACACCCTCCTCTACAGAAAAATACAGTGACGATAAATCTCTGACCCCCTCCTCCGCAGAAAAAACAGTGCCAATAAATCCTTGATCCCCTCCTCCACAGAAAAAGACAGTGACAATAAATCCCTTACACCCCCACAGAAAAAGCAGTGACAATAAATCCCTGACCCCCTCCCCGCTGAGAAAACAGTGATAATAAATTCTTGACTCCCTCCACTGAAAAAACAGTGACAATAAATCTCTGACTCGCCCCACAGAAAAAGCAGTAACAATAAATCCCTGACCCGCCTCCACAGAAATAACAGTGACAATAGATCCCTGACCCCTCCTCCACAGAAGATAACAGTGACAATACATCCTTGATTCCCTCCACCGAAAAGTGACAATAAATCCCTAACCCCCTCCCCACCAAGAAAACAGTGACAATAAATCCTTGACCACCTCCACAGAAAGAACAGTGACTATAAATCCCTGACTCCCACCTCAGAAAGAACAGTGACAATTAATCCCTGACTCCCCCCACAGAAAATAATGTGGCAATAAATCCCCGAATCCCTGCTCCACAGAAAAGACAGTGACAAGAAACCCCTGACCCTCTCCTCCACAGAAAAAAAAGTGACCATAAATCTCTGAACCCCTCCTCCACAGAAATAAACAGTGACATTAAATCCTTGATCCCCGCACAGAAAAAGCAGTGACAATAAATCCTGACCCCTCCTCCGCAGAACATAACAGTGACAATAAATCCCTGACCCTCTCCCCACCGAGAAAACAGTGACAATAAATCCTTGACTCTCTCCACAGAAAGAACAGTGACAATAAATCCCTGACCACCTCCCCACCGAGAAAACAGTGACAATAAATCCCTGACCCCCTCCTCCACAGAAAACCAGTAACAATAAATCCCCGACCTCCTCCTCCACAGAAAAAAAAGTGATAATAAATCCCTGACCCCCTCCTCCGCAGAAAAAGCAGTGCCAATAAATCCCTGAGCCCCTCCTCCGCAGAAAAAGACAGTGTCAATAAATCCCTGAACCACTCCTCTGCAGAAAAGACAGTGACAATAAATCCCTGACCCCCTTCTCCACAGAAGATAACAGTGACAATAAATCCCTGACCCCCGCCTCCGCCGAAAAAACAGTGATAATTAATCCCTGACCCCCCCGCAGAAAGAACAATGACAATAAATCCCTGACGCGCCACAGAAAAAACTGTGACAATAAATCCCCGAACCCTTCCTCCGCATAAAAGACAGTGACAATAAATCCCTGAACCCCTTCTCCACAGAAAACCAGTAACAATAAATCCCTGATCCCCGCAATGACAAAAACAGTGACAATAAATCCCTGCCCCCCCACAGAAAAAACTGTAACAGTAAATCCCCGAATCTCTGCTCGGCAGAAAAGACAGTGACTATAAATCCCTGCCCCCCTCCTCCACAGAAAAAAAACAGTGACAATAAATCCCTGACCCCCCCCGTTCACAGAACAAGCAGAGACACTAAATCCCTGACACCCTCCTCTACAGAAAAATACAGTGACTATAAATCACTGACCCCCTCCTCCGCAGAAAAAACAGTGCCAATAAATCCTTGACCCCCTCCTCCACAGAAAAAGACAGTGACAATAAATCCCTTACACCCCCACAGAAAAAGCAGTGACAATAAATCCCTGACCCCCTCCCCACCGAGAAAACAGTGACAATAAATTCTTGACTCCCTCCACTGAAAAAACAGTGACTATAAATCCCTGACTCGCCCCACAGAAAAAGCAGTGACAATAAATCCTGACCCCTCCTCCGCAGAACATAACATTGACAATAAATCCCTGACCCTCTCCCCGCCGAGAAAACAGTGACAATAAATCCTTGACCCTCTCCACAGAAAGAACAGTGACAATAAATCCCTCACTCCCCCCGCACAAAAAGCAGTGAGAATAAATCCTTGAACCCCTCCTCCGCAGAAAAAGACAGTGACAATAAATCCCTGAACCACTCCTCGGTGGAAAAGACAGTGACAATAAATCCCTGACCCCCTCCCCACCGAGAAAACAGTGACAATAAATCCCTGACCCTCTCCTCCAAAGAAAAATCAGTGACAATGTATCCCTGACCACTCCTCCACAGAAAAAAACAGTGACAATGTATCCCTGACCCCTCCTCCGCAGAAAAAACAGTGCCAATAAATCCCTGACCCCCTCCTCCAAAGAAAAAGACAGTGACAATAAGTCCCTTACACCCCCATCGAAAAAGCAGTGACAATAAATCCCTGACCCCCTCCCCACCGAGAAAACAGTGACAATAAATTCTTTACTCCCTCCACTGAAAGAACAGTGACTATAAATCCCTGACTCCCTCCTCAGAAAAAACAGTGACAATAAATCCCTGACTCGCCCCATAGAAAAAGCAGTGACAATAAATCCCTGACCCCCCCTCCGCCGAAAGAACAGTGACAATAAATCCCTGATCCCCCAATAACAAAAATAGTGAGAATAAATCTCTGCCCCCTCACAGAAAATACTGACAGTAAATCCCCGAATCTCTGCTCCGCTGAAAATAAAGTGACTATAAATCCCTGCCCCCCTCCTCCACAGAAAAAAACAGTGACAATATATCCCTGATCCCCCCACAAAATAAAGCAGTGACAATAAATCCTGACCCCTCCTCCGCAGAACATATCAGTGACAATAAATCCCTGACCCTCTCCCCGCCGAGAAAACAGTGACAATAAATTCTTGACACCTTCCACAGAAAGAACAGTGACAATTAATCCCTGACTCCCCCCACAGAAAAAGCAGTGACAATAAATCCCTGACCCGCCTCCACAGAAAAAACAGTGACAAGAAATCCCTGACCCCTCCTCCACAGAAGATAACAGTGACAATAAATCCCTGACCCCCTTCCCATCGAGAAAACAGTGACAATAAATCCTTGACTCCCTCCAACGAAAAAACAGTGACAATAAATCACTGGTCCCTCCTCCACAGAAAAAACAGTGACAATAAATCCCTGACCCCCTCCTTAAAAGAAAAATCAGTGACAATATATCCCTGACCTCTCCTCCACAGAAGATAACAATGACAATACATCCTTGATTCCCTCCACCGAAAAGTGACAATAAATCCCTGACCCCCTCCCCACCAAGAAAATAGTGACAATAAATCCTTGACCACCTCCACAGAAAGAACAGTGACTATAAATCCCTGACTCCCACCTCAGAAAGAACAGTGACAATTAATCCCTGACTCCCCCCACAGAAAGTAATGTGGCAATAAATCCCCGAATCCCTGCTCCACAGAAAAGACAGTGACAAGAAACCCCTGACCCTCTCCTCCACAGAAAAAAGTGACCATAAATCTCTGAACCCCTCCTCCACAGAAATAAACAGTGACATTAACTCCTTGATCCCCGCACAGAAAAAGCAGTGACAATAAATCCTGACCCATCCTCCGCTGAACATAACAGTGACAATAAATCCCTGACCCTCTCGCCACCGAGAAAACAGTGACAATAAATCCTTGACTCTCTCCACAGAAAGAACAGTGACAATAAATCCCTGACCCCCTCCCCACCGAGAAAACAGTGACAATAAATCCTTGACCCTTTCCACAGAAAGACAGTGACAATAAATCCCTCACTCCCCCTGCTTAAAAAGCAGTGACAATAAATCCCTGACCCCCTCCTCCACAGAAAAACAGTAACAATAAATCCCCGACCTCCTCCTCCGCAGAAAAAAAACAGTGCTAATAAATCCCTGGCCCCCTCCTCCGCAGAAAAAACAGTGCCAATAAATCCCTGAGCCCCTCCTCCGCAGAAAAAGACAGTGTCAATAAATCCCTGAACCACTCCTCCGCAGAAAAGACAGTGACAATAAATCCCTGACCCCCTCCACCACAGAAGATAACAGTGACAATAAATCCCTGAACCCCTCCCCACCGAGAAAACAGTGATAATAAATCCTTGACACCCTCCACCGAAAAAACAGTGACAATAAATCCCTGACCCTCTCCCCACCGAGAATACAGTGACAATAAATCCCTGACCCCCGCCTCCGCTGAAAAAACAGTGATAATTAATCCCTGACCCCCCCGCATAAAGAACAATGACAATAAATCCCTGACGCGCCACAGAAAAAACTGTGACAATAAATCCCCGAACCTTTCCTCCGCATAAAAGACAGTGACAATAAATCCCTGAGCCCCTTCTCCACAGAAAACCAGTAACAATAAATCCCTGATCCCCGCAATGACAAAAACAGTGACAATAAATCCCTGCCCCCCCACAGAAAAAACTGTAACAGTAAATCCCCGAATCTCTGCTCGGCAGAAAAGACAGTGACTATAAATCCCTGCCCCCCTCCTCCACAGAAAAAAAACAGTGACAATAAATCCCTGACCCCCCCCCGGTTCACAGAACAAGCAGAGACACTAAATCCCTGACACCCTCCTCTACAGAAAAATACAGTGACTATAAATCTCTGACCCCCTCCTCCGCAGAAAAAAGTGCCAATAAATCCCTGACCCCCTCCTCCACGGAAAAAGACAGTGACAATAAATCCCTTACACCCCCACAGAAAAAGCAGTGACAATAAATCCCTGACCCCCTCCCCGCCGAGAAAACAGTGACAATAAATTCTTGACTCCCTCCACTGAAAAAACAGTAACTATAAATCCCTGACTCGCCCCACAGAAAAAGCAGTGACAATAAATCCTGACCCCTCCTCCGCAGAACATAACATTGACAATAAATCCCTGACCCTCTCCCCGCCGAGAAAACAGTGACAATAAATCCTTGACCCTCTCCACAGAAAGAACAGTGACAATAAATCCCTCACTCCCCCCGCACAAAAAGCAGTGAGAATAAATCCTTGAACCCCTCCTCCGCAGAAAAAGACAGTGACAATAAATCCCTGACCCCCTCCTCCACAGAAGATAACAGTGACAATAAATCCCTGATCCCCTCCCCACCGAGAAAACAGTGACAATAAATCCCTGACCCTCTCCTCCAAAGAAAAATCAGTGACAATGTATCCCTGACCACTCCTCCACAGAAAAAAACAGTGACAATGTATCCCTGACCCCTCCTCCACAGAAAAAAACAGTGACAATAAATCCCTGTCCCTCTCTTCCACAGAAAAAATCAGTGACAGTAAATCCCTGTCCCTCTCCTCCACAGAAAAGCAGTGACAATAAATCCCTGACCCCTCCTCCACGGAAAAAACAGTGACAATAAATCCCTGACCCCTCCTCCACAGAAAAAAACAGTGACAATAAATCCCTGACCCCTCCTCCACAGAAAAAAACAGTGACAATAAATCCCTAACCCCCTCCTCCACAGAACATATCAGTGACAATAAATCCCTGACCCCGTCGCTGCCGAGAAAACAGTGACAATAAATCCCTGCCACCTTCCACAGAAAGAACAGTGACAATTAATCCCTGACTCCCCCCACAGAAAAAGCAGTGACAATAAATCCCTGACCCGCCTCCACAGAAAAAACAGTGACAAGAAATCCCTGACCCCTCCTCCACAGAAGATAACAGTGACAATAAATCCCTGACCCCCTTCCCATCGAGAAAACAGTGACAATAAATCCTTGACTCCCTCCAACGAAAAAACAGTGACAATAAATCACTGGTCCCTCCTCCACAGAAAAAACAGTGACAATAAATCCCTGACCCCCTCCTTAAAAGAAAAATCAGTGACAATATATCCCTGACCTCTCCTCCACAGAAGATAACAATGACAATACATCCTTGATTCCCTCCACCGAAAAGTGACAATAAATCCCTGAACCCCTCCCCACCAAGAAAATAGTGACAATAAATCCTTGACCACCTCCACAGAAAGAACAGTGACTATAAATCCCTGACTCCCACCTCAGAAAGAACAGTGACAATTAATCCCTGACTCCCCCCACAGAAAGTAATGTGGCAATAAATCCCCGAATCCCTGCTCCACAGAAAAGACAGTGACAAGAAACCCCTGACCCTCTCCTCCACAGAAAAAAGTGACCATAAATCTCTGAACCCCTCCTCCACAGAAATAAACAGTGACATTAACTCCTTGATCCCCGCACAGAAAAAGCAGTGACAATAAATCCTGACCCATCCTCCGCTGAACATAACAGTGACAATAAATCCCTGACCCTCTCGCCACCGAGAAAACAGTGACAATAAATCCTTGACTCTCTCCACAGAAAGAACAGTGACAATAAATCCCTGACCCCCTCCCCACCGAGAAAACAGTGACAATAAATCCTTGACCCTTTCCACAGAAAGACAGTGACAATAAATCCCTCACTCCCCCTGCTTAAAAAGCAGTGACAATAAATCCCTGACCCCCTCCTCCACAGAAAACCAGTAACAATAAATCCCCGACCTCCTCCTCCGCAGAAAAAAAACAGTGCTAATAAATCCCTGACCCCCTCCTCCGCAGAAAAAACAGTGCCAATAAATCCCTGAGCCCCTCCTCCGCAGAAAAAGACAGTGTCAATAAATCCCTGAACCACTCCTCCGCAGAAAAGACAGTGACAATAAATCCCTGACCCCCTCCACCACAGAAGATAACAGTGACAATAAATCCCTGAACCCCTCCCCACCGAGAAAACAGTGATAATAAATCCTTGACACCCTCCACCGAAAAAACAGTGACAATAAATCCCTGACCCTCTCCCCACCGAGAATACAGTGACAATAAATCCCTGACCCCCGCCTCCGCTGAAAAAACAGTGATAATTAATCCCTGACCCCCCCGCAGAAAGAACAATGACAATAAATCCCTGACGCGCCACAGAAAAAACTGTGACAATAAATCCCCGAACCCTTCCTCCGCATAAAAGACAGTGACAATAAATCCCTGAGCCCCTTCTCCACAGAAAACCAGTAACAATAAATCCCTGATCCCCGCAATGACAAAAACAGTGACAATAAATCCCTGCCCCCCCACAGAAAAAACTGTAACAGTAAATCCCCGAATCTCTGCTCGGCAGAAAAGACAGTGACTATAAATCCCTGCCCCCCTCCTCCACAGAAAAAAAACAGTGACAATAAATCCCTGACCCCCCCCCGTTCACAGAACAAGCAGAGACACTAAATCCCTGACACCCTCCTCTACAGAAAAATACAGTGACTATAAATCTCTGACCCCCTCCTCCGCAGAAAAAAGTGCCAATAAATCCCTGACCCCCTCCTCCACAGAAAAAGACAGTGACAATAAATCCCTTACACCCCCACAGAAAAAGCAGTGACAATAAATCCCTGACCCCCTCCCCGCCGAGAAAACAGTGACAATAAATTCTTGACTCCCTCCACTGAAAAAACAGTGACTATAAATCCCTGACTCCCTCCTCAGAAAAAACAGTGAAAATAAATCCCTGACTCGCCCCTCAGAAAAAGCAGTGACAATAAATCCTGACCCCTCCTCCGCAGAACATAACATTGACAATAAATCCCTGACCCTCTCCCCGCCGAGAAAACAGTGACAATAAATCCTTGACCCTCTCCACAGAAAGAACAGTGACAATAAATCCCTGACACCCTCCCCACCGAGAAAACAGTGACAATAAATCCCTCACTCCCCCCGCACAAAAAGCAGTGAGAATAAATCCTTGAACCCCTCCTCCGCAGAAAAAGACAGTGACAATAAATCCCTGACCCCCTCCTCCACGGAAGATAACAGTGACAATAAATCCCTGATCCCCTCCCCACCGAGAAAACAGTGACAATAAATCCCTGACCCTCTCCTCCAAAGAAAAATCAGTGACAATGTATCCCTGACCACTCCTCCACAGAAAAAAACAGTGACAATGTATCCCTGACCCCTCCTCCACAGAAAAAAACAGTGACAATAAATCCCTGTCCCTCTCTTCCACAGAAAAAATCAGTGACAGTAAATCCCTGTCCCTCTCCTCCACAGAAAAGCAGTGACAATAAATCCCTGACCCCTTCTCCACAGAAAAAAACAGTGACAATAAATCCCTGACCCCTCCTCCACAGAAAAAAACAGTGACAATAAATCCCTAACCCCCTCCTCCACAGAACATATCAGTGACAATAAATCCCTGACCCCGTCGCTGCCGAGAAAACAGTGACAATAAATCCCTGCCACCTTCCACAGAAAGAACAGTGACAATTAATCCCTGACTCCCCCCACAGAAAAAGCAGTGACAATAAATCCCTGACCCGCCTCCACAGAAAAAACAGTGACAAGAAATCCCTGACCCCTCCTCCACAGAAGATAACAGTGACAATAAATCCCTGACCCCCTTCCCATCGAGAAAACAGTGACAATAAATCCTTGACTCCCTCCAACGAAAAAACAGTGACAATAAATCACTGGTCCCTCCTCCACAGAAAAAACAGTGACAATAAATCCCTGACCCCCTCCTTAAAAGAAAAATCAGTGACAATATATCCCTGACCTCTCCTCCACAGAAGATAACAATGACAATACATCCTTGATTCCCTCCACCGAAAAGTGACAATAAATCCCTGACCCCCTCCCCACCAAGAAAATAGTGACAATAAATCCTTGACCACCTCCACAGAAAGAACAGTGACTATAAATCCCTGACTCCCACCTCAGAAAGAACAGTGACAATTAATCCCTGACTCCCCCCACAGAAAGTAATGTGGCAATAAATCCCCGAATCCCTGCTCCACAGAAAAGACAGTGACAAGAAACCCCTGACCCTCTCCTCCACAGAAAAAAGTGACCATAAATCTCTGAACCCCTCCTCCACAGAAATAAACAGTGACATTAACTCCTTGATCCCCGCACAGAAAAAGCAGTGACAATAAATCCTGACCCATCCTCCGCTGAACATAACAGTGACAATAAATCCCTGACCCTCTCGCCACCGAGAAAACAGTGACAATAAATCCTTGACTCTCTCCACAGAAAGAACAGTGACAATAAATCCCTGACCCCCTCCCCACCGAGAAAACAGTGACAATAAATCCTTGACCCTTTCCACAGAAAGACAGTGACAATAAATCCCTCACTCCCCCTGCTTAAAAAGCAGTGACAATAAATCCCTGACCCCCTCCTCCACAGAAAACCAGTAACAATAAATCCCCGACCTCCTCCTCCGCAGAAAAAAAACAGTGCTAATAAATCCCTGACCCCCTCCTCCGCAGAAAAAACAGTGCCAATAAATCCCTGAGCCCCTCCTCCGCAGAAAAAGACAGTGTCAATAAATCCCTGAACCACTCCTCCGCAGAAAAGACAGTGACAATAAATCCCTGACCCCCTCCACCACAGAAGATAACAGTGACAATAAATCCCTGAACCCCTCCCCACCGAGAAAACAGTGATAATAAATCCTTGACACCCTCCACCGAAAAAACAGTGACAATAAATCCCTGACCCTCTCCCCACCGAGAATACAGTGACAATAAATCCCTGACCCCCGCCTCCGCTGAAAAAACAGTGATAATTAATCCCTGACCCCCCCGCAGAAAGAACAATGACAATAAATCCCTGACGCGCCACAGAAAAAACTGTGACAATAAATCCCCGAACCCTTCCTCCGCATAAAAGACAGTGACAATAAATCCCTGAGCCCCTTCTCCACAGAAAACCAGTAACAATAAATCCCTGATCCCCGCAATGACAAAAACAGTGACAATAAATCCCTGCCCCCCCACAGAAAAAACTGTAACAGTAAATCCCCGAATCTCTGCTCGGCAGAAAAGACAGTGACTATAAATCCCTGCCCCCCTCCTCCACAGAAAAAAAACAGTGACAATAAATCCCTGACCCCCCCCGGTTCACAGAACAAGCAGAGACACTAAATCCCTGACACCCTCCTCTACAGAAAAATACAGTGACTATAAATCTCTGACCCCCTCCTCCGCAGAAAAAAGTGCCAATAAATCCCTGACCCCCTCCTCCACGGAAAAAGACAGTGACAATAAATCCCTTACACCCCCACAGAAAAAGCAGTGACAATAAATCCCTGACCCCCTCCCCGCCGAGAAAACAGTGACAATAAATTCTTGACTCCCTCCACTGAAAAAACAGTGACTATAAATCCCTGACTCGCCCCACAGAAAAAGCAGTGACAATAAATCCTGACCCCTCCTCCGCAGAACATAACATTGACAATAAATCCCTGACCCTCTCCCCGCCGAGAAAACAGTGACAATAAATCCTTGACCCTCTCCACAGAAAGAACAGTGACAATAAATCCCTGACACCCTCCCCACCGAGAAAACAGTGACAATAAATCCCTCACTCCCCCCGCACAAAAAGCAGTGAGAATAAATCCTTGAACCCCTCCTCCGCAGAAAAAGACAGTGACAATAAATCCCTGACCCCCTCCTCCACAGAAGATAACAGTGACAATAAATCCCTGATCCCCTCCCCACCGAGAAAACAGTGACAATAAATCCCTGACCCTCTCCTCCAAAGAAAAATCAGTGACAATGTATCCCTGACCACTCCTCCACAGAAAAAAACAGTGACAATGTATCCCTGACCCCTCCTCCACAGAAAAAAACAGTGACAATAAATCCCTGTCCCTCTCTTCCACAGAAAAAATCAGTGACAGTAAATCCCTGTCCCTCTCCTCCACAGAAAAGCAGTGACAATAAATCCCTGACCCCTCCTCCACGGAAAAAACAGTGACAATAAATCCCTGACCCCTCCTCCACAGAAAAAAACAGTGACAATAAATCCCTGACCCCTCCTCCACAGAAAAAAACAGTGATAATAAATCCCTAACCCCCTCCTCCACAGAACATATCAGTGACAATAAATCCCTGACCCCGTCGCTGCCGAGAAAACAGTGACAATAAATCCCTGCCACCTTCCACAGAAAGAACAGTGACAATTAATCCCTGACTCCCCCCACAGAAAAAGCAGTGACAATAAATCCCTGACCCGCCTCCACAGAAAAAACAGTGACAAGAAATCCCTGACCCCTCCTCCACAGAAGATAACAGTGACAATAAATCCCTGACCCCCTTCCCATCGAGAAAACAGTGACAATAAATCCTTGACTCCCTCCAACGAAAAAACAGTGAGAATAAATCCTTGAACCCCTCCTCCGCAGAAAAAGACAGTGACAATAAATCCCTGACCCCCTCCTCCACAGAAGATAACAGTGACAATAAATCCCTGATCCCCTCCCCACCGAGAAAACAGTGACAATAAATCCCTGACCCTCTCCTCCAAAGAAAAATCAGTGACAATGTATCCCTGACCACTCCTCCACAGAAAAAAACAGTGACAATGTATCCCTGACCCCTCCTCCACAGAAAAAAACAGTGACAATAAATCCCTGTCCCTCTCTTCCACAGAAAAAATCAGTGACAGTAAATCCCTGTCCCTCTCCTCCACAGAAAAGCAGTGACAATAAATCCCTGACCCCTCCTCCACGGAAAAAACAGTGACAATAAATCCCTGACCCCTCCTCCACAGAAAAAAACAGTGACAATAAATCCCTGACCCCTCCTCCACAGAAAAAAACAGTGATAATAAATCCCTAACCCCCTCCTCCACAGAACATATCAGTGACAATAAATCCCTGACCCCGTCGCTGCCGAGAAAACAGTGACAATAAATCCCTGCCACCTTCCACAGAAAGAACAGTGACAATTAATCCCTGACTCCCCCCACAGAAAAAGCAGTGACAATAAATCCCTGACCCGCCTCCACAGAAAAAACAGTGACAAGAAATCCCTGACCCCTCCTCCACAGAAGATAACAGTGACAATAAATCCCTGACCCCCTTCCCATCGAGAAAACAGTGACAATAAATCCTTGACTCCCTCCAACGAAAAAACAGTGACAATAAATCACTGGTCCCTCCTCCACAGAAAAAACAGTGACAATAAATCCCTGACCCCCTCCTTAAAAGAAAAATCAGTGACAATATATCCCTGACCTCTCCTCCACAGAAGATAACAATGACAATACATCCTTGATTCCCTCCACCGAAAAGTGACAATAAATCCCTGACCCCCTCCCCACCAAGAAAATAGTGACAATAAATCCTTGACCACCTCCACAGAAAGAACAGTGACTATAAATCCCTGACTCCCACCTCAGAAAGAACAGTGACAATTAATCCCTGACTCCCCCCACAGAAAGTAATGTGGCAATAAATCCCCGAATCCCTGCTCCACAGAAAAGACAGTGACAAGAAACCCCTGACCCTCTCCTCCACAGAAAAAAGTGACCATAAATCTCTGAACCCCTCCTCCACAGAAATAAACAGTGACATTAACTCCTTGATCCCCGCACAGAAAAAGCAGTGACAATAAATCCTGACCCATCCTCCGCTGAACATAACAGTGACAATAAATCCCTGACCCTCTCGCCACCGAGAAAACAGTGACAATAAATCCTTGACTCTCTCCACAGAAAGAACAGTGACAATAAATCCCTGACCCCCTCCCCACCGAGAAAACAGTGACAATAAATCCTTGACCCTTTCCACAGAAAGACAGTGACAATAAATCCCTCACTCCCCCTGCTTAAAAAGCAGTGACAATAAATCCCTGACCCCCTCCTCCACAGAAAACCAGTAACAATAAATCCCCGACCTCCTCCTCCGCAGAAAAAAAACAGTGCTAATAAATCCCTGACCCCCTCCTCCGCAGAAAAAACAGTGCCAATAAATCCCTGAGCCCCTCCTCCGCAGAAAAAGACAGTGTCAATAAATCCCTGAACCACTCCTCCGCAGAAAAGACAGTGACAATAAATCCCTGACCCCCTCCACCACAGAAGATAACAGTGACAATAAATCCCTGAACCCCTCCCCACCGAGAAAACAGTGATAATAAATCCTTGACACCCTCCACCGAAAAAACAGTGACAATAAATCCCTGACCCTCTCCCCACCGAGAATACAGTGACAATAAATCCCTGACCCCCGCCTCCGCTGAAAAAACAGTGATAATTAATCCCTGACCCCCCCGCAGAAAGAACAATGACAATAAATCCCTGACGCGCCACAGAAAAAACTGTGACAATAAATCCCCGAACCCTTCCTCCGCATAAAAGACAGTGACAATAAATCCCTGAGCCCCTTCTCCACAGAAAACCAGTAACAATAAATCCCTGATCCCCGCAATGACAAAAACAGTGACAATAAATCCCTGCCCCCCCACAGAAAAAACTGTAACAGTAAATCCCCGAATCTCTGCTCGGCAGAAAAGACAGTGACTATAAATCCCTGCCCCCCTCCTCCACAGAAAAAAAACAGTGACAATAAATACCTGACCCCCCCCGGTTCACAGAACAAGCAGAGACACTAAATCCCTGACACCCTCCTCTACAGAAAAATACAGTGACTATAAATCTCTGAACCCCTCCTCCGCAGAAAAAAGTGCCAATAAATCCCTGACCCCCTCCTCCACGGAAAAAGACAGTGACAATAAATCCCTTACACCCCCACAGAAAAAGCAGTGACAATAAATCCCTGACCCCCTCCCCGCCGAGAAAACATTGACAATAAATTCTTGACTCCCTCCACTGAAAAAACAGTGACTATAAATCCCTGACTCGCCCCACAGAAAAAGCAGTGACAATAAATCCTGACCCCTCCTCCGCAGAACATAACATTGACAATAAATCCCTGACCCTCTCCCCGCCGAGAAAACAGTGACAATAAATCCTTGACCCTCTCCACAGAAAGAACAGTGACAATAAATCCCTGACACCCTCCCCACCGAGAAAACAGTGACAATAAATCCCTCACTCCCCCCGCACAAAAAGCAGTGAGAATAAATCCTTGAACCCCTCCTCCGCAGAAAAAGACAGTGACAATAAATCCCTGACCCCCTCCTCCACGGAAGATAACAGTGACAATAAATCCCTGATCCCCTCCCCACCGAGAAAACAGTGACAATAAATCCCTGACCCTCTCCTCCAAAGAAAAATCAGTGACAATGTATCCCTGACCACTCCTCCACAGAAAAAAACAGTGACAATGTATCCCTGACCCCTCCTCCACAGAAAAAAACAGTGACAATAAATCCCTGTCCCTCTCTTCCAAAGAAAAAATCAGTGACAGTAAATCCCTGTCCCTCTCCTCCACAGAAAAGCAGTGACAATAAATCCCTGACCCCTCCTCCACGGAAAAAACAGTGACAATAAATCCCTGACCCCTCCTCCACAGAAAAAAACAGTGACAATAAATCCCTAACCCCCTCCTCCACAGAACATATCAGTGACAATAAATCCCTGACCCCGTCGCTGCCGAGAAAACAGTGACAATAAATCCCTGCCACCTTCCACAGAAAGAACAGTGACAATTAATCCCTGACTCCCCCAACAGAAAAAGCAGTGACAATAAATCCCTGACCCGCCTCCACAGGAAAAACAGTGACAATAAATCCCTGACTCCTACTCCACAGAAGATAACAGTGACAATAAATCACTGACCCCCTCCCCACCGAGAAAGTAGTGACAATCCATCCTTGATTCCCTCCACCGAAAAGTGACAGTAAATCCCTGACCCCCTCCCCACCGAGAAAACAGTGACAATAAATCCCTCACTCCCCCTGCTTAAAAAGCAGTGACAATAAATCCCTGACCCCCTCCTCCACAGAAAACCAGTAACAATAAATCCCCGACCTCCTCCTCCGCAGAAAAAAAACAGTGCTAATAAATCCCTGACCCCCTCCTCCGCAGAAAAAACAGTGCCAATAAATCCCTGAGCCCCTCCTCCGCAGAAAAAGACAGTGTCAATAAATCCCTGAACCACTCCTCCGCAGAAAAGACAGTGACAATAAATCCCTGACCCCCTCCACCACAGAAGATAACAGTGACAATAAATCCCTGAACCCCTCCCCACCGAGAAAACAGTGATAATAAATCCTTGACACCCTCCACCGAAAAAACAGTGACAATAAATCCCTGACCCTCTCCCCACCGAGAATACAGTGACAATAAATCCCTGACCCCCGCCTCCGCTGAAAAAACAGTGATAATTAATCCCTGACCCCCCGCAGAAAGAACAATGGCAATAAATCCCTGACGCGCCACAGAAAAAACTGTGACAATAAATCCCCGAACCCTTCCTCCGCATAAAAGACAGTGACAGTAAATCCCTGAGCCCCTTCTCCACAGAAAACCAGTAACAATAAATCCCTGATCCCCACAATGACAAAAACAGTGACAATAAATCCCTGCCCCCCCACAGAAAAAACTGTAACAGTAAATCCCCGAATCTCTGCTCGGCAGAAAAGACAGTGACTATAAATCCCTGCCCCCCTCCTCCACAGAAAAAAAACAGTGACAATAAATCCCTGACCCCCCCCCGTTCACAGAACAAGCAGAGGCACTAAATCCCTGACACCCTCCTCTACAGAAAAATACAGTGACTATAAATCTCTGACCCCCTCCTCCGCAGAAAAAAGTGCCAATAAATCCCTGACCCCCTCCTCCACAGAAAAAGACAGTGACAATAAATCCCTTACACCCCCACAGAAAAAGCAGTGACAATAAATCCCTGACCCCCTCCCCGCCGAGAAAACAGTGACAATAAATTCTTGACTCCCTCCACTGAAAAAACAGTGACTATAAATCCCTGACTCCCTCCTCAGAAAAAACAGTGAAAATAAATCCCTGACTCGCCCCTCAGAAAAAGCAGTGACAATAAATCCTGACCCCTCCTCCGCAGAACATAACATTGACAATAAATCCCTGACCCTCTCCCCGCCGAGAAAACAGTGACAATAAATCCTTGACCCTCTCCACAGAAAGAACAGTGACAATAAATCCCTGACACCCTCCCCACCGAGAAAACAGTGACAATAAATCCCTCACTCCCCCCGCACAAAAAGCAGTGAGAATAAATCCTTGAACCCCTCCTCCGCAGAAAAAGACAGTGACAATAAATCCCTGACCCCCTCCTCCACGGAAGATAACAGTGACAATAAATCCCTGATCCCCTCCCCACCGAGAAAACAGTGACAATAAATCCCTGACCCTCTCCTCCAAAGAAAAATCAGTGACAATGTATCCCTGACCACTCCTCCACAGAAAAAAACAGTGACAATGTATCCCTGACCCCTCCTCCACAGAAAAAAACAGTGACAATAAATCCCTGTCCCTCTCTTCCACAGAAAAAATCAGTGACAGTAAATCCCTGTCCCTCTCCTCCACAGAAAAGCAGTGACAATAAATCCCTGACCCCTCCTCCACGGAAAAAACAGTGACAATAAATCCCTGACCCCTCCTCCACAGAAAAAAACAGTGACAATAAATCCCTGACCCCTCCTCCACAGAAAAAAACAGTGACAATAAATCCCTAACCCCCTCCTCCACAGAACATATCAGTGACAATAAATCCCTGACCCCGTCGCTGCCGAGAAAACAGTGACAATAAATCCCTGCCACCTTCCACAGAAAGAACAGTGACAATTAATCCCTGACTCCCCCAACAGAAAAAGCAGTGACAATAAATCCCTGACCCGCCTCCACAGGAAAAACAGTGACAATAAATCCCTGACTCCTACTCCACAGAAGATAACAGTGACAATAAATCACTGACCCCCTCCCCACCGAGAAAGTAGTGACAATCCATCCTTGATTCCCTCCACCGAAAAGTGACAGTAAATCCCTGACCCCCTCCCCACCGAGAAAACAGTGACAATAAATCCCTCACTCCCCCTGCTTAAAAAGCAGTGACAATAAATCCCTGACCCCCTCCTCCACAGAAAACCAGTAACAATAAATCCCCGACCTCCTCCTCCGCAGAAAAAAAACAGTGCTAATAAATCCCTGACCCCCTCCTCCGCAGAAAAAACAGTGCCAATAAATCCCTGAGCCCCTCCTCCGCAGAAAAAGACAGTGTCAATAAATCCCTGAACCACTCCTCCGCAGAAAAGACAGTGACAATAAATCCCTGACCCCCTCACCACAGAAGATAACAGTGACAATAAATCCCTGAACCCCTCCCCACCGAGAAAACAGTGATAATAAATCCTTGACACCCTCCACCGAAAAAACAGTGACAATAAATCCCTGACCCTCTCCCCACCGAGAATACAGTGACAATAAATCCCTGACCCCCGCCTCCGCTGAAAAAACAGTGATAATTAATCCCTGACCCCCCCGCAGAAAGAACAATGGCAATAAATCCCTGACGCGCCACAGAAGAAACTGTGACAATAAATCCCCGAACCCTTCCTCCGCATAAAAGACAGTGACAATAAATCCCTGAGCCCCTTCTCCACAGAAAACCAGTAACAATAAATCCCTGATCCCCGCAATGACAAAAACAGTGACAATAAATCCCTGCCCCCCCACAGAAAAAACTGTAACAGTAAATCCCCGAATCTCTGCTCGGCAGAAAAGACAGTGACTATAAATCCCTGCCCCCCTCCTCCACAGAAAAAAAACAGTGACAATAAATCCCTGACCCCCCCCGGTTCACAGAACAAGCAGAGACACTAAATCCCTGACACCCTCCTCTACAGAAAAATACAGTGACTATAAATCTCTGACCCCCTCCTCCGCAGAAAAAAGTGCCAATAAATCCCTGACCCCCTCCTCCACGGAAAAAGACAGTGACAATAAATCCCTTACACCCCCACAGAAAAAGCAGTGACAATAAATCCCTGACCCCCTCCCCGCCGAGAAAACAGTGACAATAAATTCTTGACTCCCTCCACTGAAAAAACAGTGACTATAAATCCCTGACTCGCCCCACAGAAAAAGCAGTGACAATAAATCCTGACCCCTCCTCCGCAGAACATAACATTGACAATAAATCCCTGACCCTCTCCCCGCCGAGAAAACAGTGACAATAAATCCTTGACCCTCTCCACAGAAAGAACAGTGACAATAAATCCCTGACACCCTCCCCACCGAGAAAACAGTGACAATAAATCCCTCACTCCCCCCGCACAAAAAGCAGTGAGAATAAATCCTTGAACCCCTCCTCCGCAGAAAAAGACAGTGACAATAAATCCCTGACCCCCTCCTCCACAGAAGATAACAGTGACAATAAATCCCTGATCCCCTCCCCACCGAGAAAACAGTGACAATAAATCCCTGACCCTCTCCTCCAAAGAAAAATCAGTGACAATGTATCCCTGACCACTCCTCCACAGAAAAAAACAGTGACAATGTATCCCTGACCCCTCCTCCACAGAAAAAAACAGTGACAATAAATCCCTGTCCCTCTCTTCCACAGAAAAAATCAGTGACAGTAAATCCCTGTCCCTCTCCTCCACAGAAAAGCAGTGACAATAAATCCCTGACCCCTCCTCCACGGAAAAAACAGTGACAATAAATCCCTGACCCCTCCTCCACAGAAAAAAACAGTGACAATAAATCCCTGACCCCTCCTCCACAGAAAAAAACAGTGACAATAAATCCCTAACCCCCTCCTCCACAGAACATATCAGTGACAATAAATCCCTGACCCCGTCGCTGCCGAGAAAACAGTGACAATAAATCCCTGCCACCTTCCACAGAAAGAACAGTGACAATTAATCCCTGACTCCCCCCACAGAAAAAGCAGTGACAATAAATCCCTGACCCGCCTCCACAGAAAAAACAGTGACAAGAAATCCCTGACCCCTCCTCCACAGAAGATAACAGTGACAATAAATCCCTGACCCCCTTCCCATCGAGAAAACAGTGACAATAAATCCTTGACTCCCTCCAACGAAAAAACAGTGACAATAAATCACTGGTCCCTCCTCCACAGAAAAAACAGTGACAATAAATCCCTGACCCCCTCCTTAAAAGAAAAATCAGTGACAATATATCCCTGACCTCTCCTCCACAGAAGATAACAATGACAATACATCCTTGATTCCCTCCACCGAAAAGTGACAATAAATCCCTGACCCCCTCCCCACCAAGAAAATAGTGACAATAAATCCTTGACCACCTCCACAGAAAGAACAGTGACTATAAATCCCTGACTCCCACCTCAGAAAGAACAGTGACAATTAATCCCTGACTCCCCCCACAGAAAGTAATGTGGCAATAAATCCCCGAATCCCTGCTCCACAGAAAAGACAGTGACAAGAAACCCCTGACCCTCTCCTCCACAGAAAAAAGTGACCATAAATCTCTGAACCCCTCCTCCACAGAAATAAACAGTGACATTAACTCCTTGATCCCCGCACAGAAAAAGCAGTGACAATAAATCCTGACCCATCCTCCGCTGAACATAACAGTGACAATAAATCCCTGACCCTCTCGCCACCGAGAAAACAGTGACAATAAATCCTTGACTCTCTCCACAGAAAGAACAGTGACAATAAATCCCTGACCCCCTCCCCACCGAGAAAACAGTGACAATAAATCCTTGACCCTTTCCACAGAAAGACAGTGACAATAAATCCCTCACTCCCCCTGCTTAAAAAGCAGTGACAATAAATCCCTGACCCCCTCCTCCACAGAAAACCAGTAACAATAAATCCCCGACCTCCTCCTCCGCAGAAAAAAAACAGTGCTAATAAATCCCTGACCCCCTCCTCCGCAGAAAAAACAGTGCCAATAAATCCCTGAGCCCCTCCTCCGCAGAAAAAGACAGTGTCAATAAATCCCTGAACCACTCCTCCGCAGAAAAGACAGTGACAATAAATCCCTGACCCCCTCCACCACAGAAGATAACAGTGACAATAAATCCCTGAACCCCTCCCCACCGAGAAAACAGTGATAATAAATCCTTGACACCCTCCACCGAAAAAACAGTGACAATAAATCCCTGACCCTCTCCCCACCGAGAATACAGTGACAATAAATCCCTGACCCCCGCCTCCGCTGAAAAAACAGTGATAATTAATCCCTGACCCCCCCGCAGAAAGAACAATGACAATAAATCCCTGACGCGCCACAGAAAAAACTGTGACAATAAATCCCCGAACCCTTCCTCCGCATAAAAGACAGTGACAATAAATCCCTGAGCCCCTTCTCCACAGAAAACCAGTAACAATAAATCCCTGATCCCCGCAATGACAAAAACAGTGACAATAAATCCCTGCCCCCCCACAGAAAAAACTGTAACAGTAAATCCCCGAATCTCTGCTCGGCAGAAAAGACAGTGACTATAAATCCCTGCCCCCCTCCTCCACAGAAAAAAAACAGTGACAATAAATACCTGACCCCCCCCGGTTCACAGAACAAGCAGAGACACTAAATCCCTGACACCCTCCTCTACAGAAAAATACAGTGACTATAAATCTCTGACCCCCTCCTCCGCAGAAAAAAGTGCCAATAAATCCCTGACCCCCTCCTCCACGGAAAAAGACAGTGACAATAAATCCCTTACACCCCCACAGAAAAAGCAGTGACAATAAATCCCTGACCCCCTCCCCGCCGAGAAAACAGTGACAATAAATTCTTGACTCCCTCCACTGAAAAAACAGTGACTATAAATCCCTGACTCGCCCCACAGAAAAAGCAGTGACAATAAATCCTGACCCCTCCTCCGCAGAACATAACATTGACAATAAATCCCTGACCCTCTCCCCGCCGAGAAAACAGTGACAATAAATCCTTGACCCTCTCCACAGAAAGAACAGTGACAATAAATCCCTGACACCCTCCCCACCGAGAAAACAGTGACAATAAATCCCTCACTCCCCCCGCACAAAAAGCAGTGAGAATAAATCCTTGAACCCCTCCTCCGCAGAAAAAGACAGTGACAATAAATCCCTGACCCCCTCCTCCACGGAAGATAACAGTGACAATAAATCCCTGATCCCCTCCCCACCGAGAAAACAGTGACAATAAATCCCTGACCCTCTCCTCCAAAGAAAAATCAGTGACAATGTATCCCTGACCACTCCTCCACAGAAAAAAACAGTGACAATGTATCCCTGACCCCTCCTCCACAGAAAAAAACAGTGACAATAAATCCCTGTCCCTCTCTTCCAAAGAAAAAATCAGTGACAGTAAATCCCTGTCCCTCTCCTCCACAGAAAAGCAGTGACAATAAATCCCTGACCCCTCCTCCACGGAAAAAACAGTGACAATAAATCCCTGACCCCTCCTCCACAGAAAAAAACAGTGACAATAAATCCCTAACCCCCTCCTCCACAGAACATATCAGTGACAATAAATCCCTGACCCCGTCGCTGCCGAGAAAACAGTGACAATAAATCCCTGCCACCTTCCACAGAAAGAACAGTGACAATTAATCCCTGACTCCCCCAACAGAAAAAGCAGTGACAATAAATCCCTGACCCGCCTCCACAGGAAAAACAGTGACAATAAATCCCTGACTCCTACTCCACAGAAGATAACAGTGACAATAAATCACTGACCCCCTCCCCACCGAGAAAGTAGTGACAATCCATCCTTGATTCCCTCCACCGAAAAGTGACAGTAAATCCCTGACCCCCTCCCCACCGAGAAAACAGTGACAATAAATCCCTCACTCCCCCTGCTTAAAAAGCAGTGACAATAAATCCCTGACCCCCTCCTCCACAGAAAACCAGTAACAATAAATCCCCGACCTCCTCCTCCGCAGAAAAAAAACAGTGCTAATAAATCCCTGACCCCCTCCTCCGCAGAAAAAACAGTGCCAATAAATCCCTGAGCCCCTCCTCCGCAGAAAAAGACAGTGTCAATAAATCCCTGAACCACTCCTCCGCAGAAAAGACAGTGACAATAAATCCCTGACCCCCTCCACCACAGAAGATAACAGTGACAATAAATCCCTGAACCCCTCCCCACCGAGAAAACAGTGATAATAAATCCTTGACACCCTCCACCGAAAAAACAGTGACAATAAATCCCTGACCCTCTCCCCACCGAGAATACAGTGACAATAAATCCCTGACCCCCGCCTCCGCTGAAAAAACAGTGATAATTAATCCCTGACCCCCCCGCAGAAAGAACAATGGCAATAAATCCCTGACGCGCCACAGAAAAAACTGTGACAATAAATCCCCGAACCCTTCCTCCGCATAAAAGACAGTGACAATAAATCCCTGAGCCCCTTCTCCACAGAAAACCAGTAACAATAAATCCCTGATCCCCGCAATGACAAAAACAGTGACAATAAATCCCTGCCCCCCCACAGAAAAAACTGTAACAGTAAATCCCCGAATCTCTGCTCGGCAGAAAAGACAGTGACTATAAATCCCTGCCCCCCTCCTCCACAGAAAAAAAACAGTGACAATAAATCCCTGACCCCCCCCCGTTCACAGAACAAGCAGAGGCACTAAATCCCTGACACCCTCCTCTACAGAAAAATACAGTGACTATAAATCTCTGACCCCCTCCTCCGCAGAAAAAAGTGCCAATAAATCCCTGACCCCCTCCTCCACAGAAAAAGACAGTGACAATAAATCCCTTACACCCCCACAGAAAAAGCAGTGACAATAAATCCCTGACCCCCTCCCCGCCGAGAAAACAGTGACAATAAATTCTTGACTCCCTCCACTGAAAAAACAGTGACTATAAATCCCTGACTCCCTCCTCAGAAAAAACAGTGAAAATAAATCCCTGACTCGCCCCTCAGAAAAAGCAGTGACAATAAATCCTGACCCCTCCTCCGCAGAACATAACATTGACAATAAATCCCTGTCCCTCTCCCCGCCGAGAAAACAGTGACAATAAATCCTTGACCCTCTCCACAGAAAGAACAGTGACAATAAATCCCTGACACCCTCCCCACCGAGAAAACAGTGACAATAAATCCCTCACTCCCCCCGCACAAAAAGCAGTGAGAATAAATCCTTGAACCCCTCCTCCGCAGAAAAAGACAGTGACAATAAATCCCTGACCCCCTCCTCCACGGAAGATAACAGTGACAATAAATCCCTGATCCCCTCCCCACCGAGAAAACAGTGACAATAAATCCCTGACCCTCTCCTCCAAAGAAAAATCAGTGACAATGTATCCCTGACCACTCCTCCACAGAAAAAAACAGTGACAATGTATCCCTGACCCCTCCTCCACAGAAAAAATCAGTGACAGTAAATCCCTGTCCCTCTCCTCCACAGAAAAGCAGTGACAATAAATCCCTGACCCCTCCTCCACGGAAAAAACAGTGACAATAAATCCCTGACCCCTCCTCCACAGAAAAAAACAGTGACAATAAATCCCTGACCCCTCCTCCACAGAAAAAAACAGTGACAATAAATCCCTAACCCCCTCCTCCACAGAACATATCAGTGACAATAAATCCCTGACCCCGTCGCTGCCGAGAAAACAGTGACAATAAATCCCTGCCACCTTCCACAGAAAGAACAGTGACAATTAATCCCTGACTCCCCCCACAGAAAAAGCAGTGACAATAAATCCCTGACCCGCCTCCACAGAAAAAACAGTGACAAGAAATCCCTGACCCCTCCTCCACAGAAGATAACAGTGACAATAAATCCCTGACCCCCTTCCCATCGAGGAAACAGTGACAATAAATCCTTGACTCCCTCCAACGAAAAAACAGTGACAATAAATCACTGGTCCCTCCTCCACAGAAAAAACAGTGACAATAAATCCCTGACCCCCTCCTTAAAAGAAAAATCAGTGACAATATATCCCTGACCTCTCCTCCACAGAAGATAACAATGACAATACATCCTTGATTCCCTCCACCGAAAAGTGACAATAAATCCCTGACCCCCTCCCCACCAAGAAAATAGTGACAATAAATCCTTGACCACCTCCACAGAAAGAACAGTGACTATAAATCCCTGACTCCCACCTCAGAAAGAACAGTGACAATTAATCCCTGACTCCCCCCACAGAAAGTAATGTGGCAATAAATCCCCGAATCCCTGCTCCACAGAAAAGACAGTGACAAGAAACCCCTGACCCTCTCCTCCACAGAAAAAAGTGACCATAAATCTCTGAACCCCTCCTCCACAGAAATAAACAGTGACATTAACTCCTTGATCCCCGCACAGAAAAAGCAGTGACAATAAATCCTGACCCATCCTCCGCTGAACATAACAGTGACAATAAATCCCTGACCCTCTCGCCACCGAGAAAACAGTGACAATAAATCCTTGACTCTCTCCACAGAAAGAACAGTGACAATAAATCCCTGACCCCCTCCCCACCGAGAAAACAGTGACAATAAATCCTTGACCCTTTCCACAGAAAGACAGTGACAATAAATCCCTCACTCCCCCTGCTTAAAAAGCAGTGACAATAAATCCCTGACCCCCTCCTCCACAGAAAACCAGTAACAATAAATCCCCGACCTCCTCCTCCGCAGAAAAAAAACAGTGCTAATAAATCCCTGACCCCCTCCTCCGCAGAAAAAACAGTGCCAATAAATCCCTGAGCCCCTCCTCCGCAGAAAAAGACAGTGTCAATAAATCCCTGAACCACTCCTCCGCAGAAAAGACAGTGACAATAAATCCCTGACCCCCTCCACCACAGAAGATAACAGTGACAATAAATCCCTGAACCCCTCCCCACCGAGAAAACAGTGATAATAAATCCTTGACACCCTCCACCGAAAAAACAGTGACAATAAATCCCTGACCCTCTCCCCACCGAGAATACAGTGACAATAAATCCCTGACCCCCGCCTCCGCTGAAAAAACAGTGATAATTAATCCCTGACCCCCCCGCAGAAAGAACAATGACAATAAATCCCTGACGCGCCACAGAAAAAACTGTGACAATAAATCCCCGAACCCTTCCTCCGCATAAAAGACAGTGACAATAAATCCCTGAGCCCCTTCTCCACAGAAAACCAGTAACAATAAATCCCTGATCCCCGCAATGACAAAAACAGTGACAATAAATCCCTGCCCCCCCACAGAAAAAACTGTAACAGTAAATCCCCGAATCTCTGCTCGGCAGAAAAGACAGTGACTATAAATCCCTGCCCCCCTCCTCCACAGAAAAAAAACAGTGACAATAAATCCCTGACCCCCCCCCGTTCACAGAACAAGCAGAGACACTAAATCCCTGACACCCTCCTCTACAGAAAAATACAGTGACTATAAATCTCTGACCCCCTCCTCCGCAGAAAAAAGTGCCAATAAATCCCTGACCCCCTCCTCCACGGAAAAAGACAGTGACAATAAATCCCTTACACCCCCACAGAAAAAGCAGTGACAATAAATCCCTGACCCCCTCCCCGCCGAGAAAACAGTGACAATAAATTCTTGACTCCCTCCACTGAAAAAACAGTGACTATAAATCCCTGACTCGCCCCACAGAAAAAGCAGTGACAATAAATCCTGACCCCTCCTCCGCAGAACATAACATTGACAATAAATCCCTGACCCTCTCCCCGCCGAGAAAACAGTGACAATAAATCCTTGACCCTCTCCACAGAAAGAACAGTGACAATAAATCCCTGACACCCTCCCCACCGAGAAAACAGTGACAATAAATCCCTCACTCCCCCCGCACAAAAAGCAGTGAGAATAAATCCTTGAACCCCTCCTCCGCAGAAAAAGACAGTGACAATAAATCCCTGACCCCCTCCTCCACGGAAGATAACAGTGACAATAAATCCCTGATCCCCTCCCCACCGAGAAAACAGTGACAATAAATCCCTGACCCTCTCCTCCAAAGAAAAATCAGTGACAATGTATCCCTGACCACTCCTCCACAGAAAAAAACAGTGACAATGTATCCCTGACCCCTCCTCCACAGAAAAAAACAGTGACAATAAATCCCTGTCCCTCTCTTCCACAGAAAAAATCAGTGACAGTAAATCCCTGTCCCTCTCCTCCACAGAAAAGCAGTGACAATAAATCCCTGACCCCTCCTCCACGGAAAAAACAGTGACAATAAATCCCTGACCCCTCCTCCACAGAAAAAAACAGTGACAATAAATCCCTGACCCCTCCTCCACAGAAAAAAACAGTGACAATAAATCCCTAACCCCCTCCTCCACAGAACATATCAGTGACAATAAATCCCTGACCCCGTCGCTGCCGAGAAAACAGTGACAATAAATCCCTGCCACCTTCCACAGAAAGAACAGTGACAATTAATCCCTGACTCCCCCAACAGAAAAAGCAGTGACAATAAATCCCTGACCCGCCTCCACAGGAAAAACAGTGACAATAAATCCCTGACTCCTACTCCACAGAAGATAACAGTGACAATAAATCACTGACCCCCTCCCCACCGAGAAAGTAGTGACAATCCATCCTTGATTCCCTCCACCGAAAAGTGACAGTAAATCCCTGACCCCCTCCCCACCGAGAAAACAGTGACAATAAATCCCTCACTCCCCCTGCTTAAAAAGCAGTGACAATAAATCCCTGACCCCCTCCTCCACAGAAAACCAGTAACAATAAATCCCCGACCTCCTCCTCCGCAGAAAAAAAACAGTGCTAATAAATCCCTGACCCCCTCCTCCGCAGAAAAAACAGTGCCAATAAATCCCTGAGCCCCTCCTCCGCAGAAAAAGACAGTGTCAATAAATCCCTGAACCACTCCTCCGCAGAAAAGACAGTGACAATAAATCCCTGACCCCCTCCACCACAGAAGATAACAGTGACAATAAATCCCTGAACCCCTCCCCACCGAGAAAACAGTGATAATAAATCCTTGACACCCTCCACCGAAAAAACAGTGACAATAAATCCCTGACCCTCTCCCCACCGAGAATACAGTGACAATAAATCCCTGACCCCCGCCTCCGCTGAAAAAACAGTGATAATTAATCCCTGACCCCCCCGCAGAAAGAACAATGGCAATAAATCCCTGATGCGCCACAGAAAAAACTGTGACAATAAATCCCCGAACCCTTCCTCCGCATAAAAGACAGTGACAATAAATCCCTGAGCCCCTTCTCCACAGAAAACCAGTAACAATAAATCCCTGATCCCCGCAATGACAAAAACAGTGACAATAAATCCCTGCCCCCTCACAGAAAAAACTGTAACAGTAAATCCCCGAATCTCTGCTCGGCAGAAAAGACAGTGACTATAAATCCCTGCCCCCCTCCTCCACAGAAAAAAAACAGTGACAATAAATCCCTGACCCCCCCCCCGTTCACAGAACAAGCAGAGGCACTAAATCCCTGACACCCTCCTCTACAGAAAAATACAGTGACTATAAATCTCTGACCCCCTCCTCCGCAGAAAAAAGTGCCAATAAATCCCTGACCCCCTCCTCCACAGAAAAAGACAGTGACAATAAATCCCTTACACCCCCACAGAAAAAGCAGTGACAATAAATCCCTGACCCCCTCCCCGCCGAGAAAACAGTGACAATAAATTCTTGACTCCCTCCACTGAAAAAACAGTGACTATAAATCCCTGACTCGCCCCACAGAAAAAGCAGTGACAATAAATCCTGACCCCTCCTCCGCAGAACATAACATTGACAATAAATCCCTGACCCTCTCCCCGCCGAGAAAACAGTGACAATAAATCCCTCACTCCCCCCGCACAAAAAGCAGTGAGAATAAATCCTTGAACCCCTCCTCCGCAGAAAAAGACAGTGACAATAAATCCCTGACCCCCTCCTCCACGGAAGATAACAGTGACAATAAATCCCTGATCCCCTCCCCACCGAGAAAACAGTGACAATAAATCCCTGACCCTCTCCTCCAAAGAAAAATCAGTGACAATGTATCCCTGACCACTCCTCCACAGAAAAAAACAGTGACAATGTATCCCTGACCCCTCCTCCACAGAAAAAAACAGTGCCAATAAATCCCTGTCCCTCTCTTCCACAGAAAAAATCAGTGACAGTAAATCCCTGTCCCTCTCCTCCACAGAAAAGCAGTGACAATAAATCCCTGACCCCTCCTCCACAGAAAAAAACAGTGACAATAAATCCCTGACCCCTCCTCCACAGAAAAAAACAGTGATAATAAATCCCTGACCCCTCCTCCACAGAAAAAAACAGTGACAATAAATCCCTAACCCCCTCCTCCACAGAACATATCAGTGACAATAAATCCCTGACCCCGTCGCTGCCGAGAAAACAGTGACAATAAATCCCTGCCACCTTCCACAGAAAGAACAGTGACAATTAATCCCTGACTCCCCCAACAGAAAAAGCAGTGACAATAAATCCCTGACCCGCCTCCACAGGAAAAACAGTGACAATAAATCCCTGACTCCTACTCCACAGAAGATAACAGTGACAATAAATCACTGACCCCCTCCCCACCGAGAAAGTAGTGACAATCCATCCTTGATTCCCTCCACCGAAAAGTGACAGTAAATCCCTGACCCCCTCCCCACCGAGAAAACAGTGACAATAAATCCCTGACGCGCCACAGAAAAAACTGTGACAATAAATCCCTGAACCCTTCCTCCGCATATAAGACAGTGACAATAAATCCCTGAGCCCCTTCTCGACAGAAAACCAGTAACAATAAATCCCTGATCCCCCCAATGAGAAAAACAGTGACAATAAATCCCTGATCCCCCCACAGAATAAAGCAGTGACAATAAATCCTTGACTCCCCCTGCACAAAAAGCACTGACAATAAATCCCTGACCCCCTCCTCCGCAGAAGAAACAGTGCCAATAAATCCCTGACCCTCTCCTCCGCAGGAAAAGACAGTGATAATAAATCCCTGACCCCCTCCTCCACGGAAGATAACAGTGACAATAAATCCCTGATCCCCTCCCCACCGAGAAAACAGTGACAATAAATCCCTGACCCTCTCCTCCAAAGAAAAATCAGTGATAATGTATCCCTGACCTCTCCTCCACAGAAAAAAACAGTGACAATGTATCTCTGACCCCTCCTCCACAGAAAAAAACAGTGACAATAAATCCCTGTCCCTCTCCTCCACAGAAAAGCAGTGACAATAAATCCCTGACCCCTCCTCCACAGAATAAAACAGTGACGATAAATTCCTAACCCCCCCCTCCACAGAACATAACAGTGACAATAAATCCCTGACCTCCTCCCCGCCGAGAAAACAGTGACAATAAATCCTTGCCACCTTCCACAGAAAGAACAGTGACAATTAATCCCTGACTCCCCCCACAGGAAAAGCAGTGACAATAAATCCCTGACCCGCCTCCACAGAAAAAACAGTGACAATAAATCCGTGACCCTTCCTCCACAGAAGATAACAGTGACAATAAATCCCTGACCCCCTCCCCACCGAGAAAACAGTGACAATAAATCCTTGACCACCTCCACAGAAAGAACAGTGACTATAAATCCCTGACTCCCCCCTCAGAAAAAACTGTGACATTAAATCCCCGAATCTCTGCACGGCAGAAAAGACAGTGACTATAAATCCCTGCCCCCCTCCTCCACAGAAAAAAAACAGTGACAATAAATCTCTGACCCCCTCCTCCACAGAAAAAAGCTTTGACAATAAATCCCTGATCCCCCCACAGAATAAAACAGTGACAATAAATCCTGACCCCTCCTCCGCAGAACATAACATTTGCAATAAATCCCTGACCCCTTCCTCCATGGAAGATAACAGTGACAATAAATCCCTGATCCCCTCCCCACCGAGAAAACAGTGACAATAAATCCTTGACCTTCTCCACAGAAAGAACATAGACAATAAATCCCTCACTCCCCCCGCTTAAAAAGCAGTGACAATAAATCCCTGATCCCCTCCTCCACAGAAAATCAGTAACAATAAATCCCCGACCTCCTCATCCACAGAAAAAAAAGTGATAATAAATCCCTGACCCCCTCCTCCGCAGAAAAAACAGTGCCAATAAATCCCTGAGCCCCTCCTCCGCTGAAAAAGACAGTGACATTAAATCCCTGAACCACTCCTCCGCAGAAGATAACAATGACAATAAATCCCTGACGCGCCACAGAAAAAACTGTGACAATAAATCCCCGAACCCTTCCTCCGCATAAAAGACAGTGACAATAAATCCTGACCCCTCCTCCGCAGAACATAACGTTGACAATAAATCCCTGACCCTCTCCCCGCCGAGAAAAGTGACAATAAATCCGTGACACTCTCCACGGAAAGAACAGTGACAATATATCCCTGACGCCCTCCCCACCGAGAAAACAGTGACAATAAATTCTTGACTCTCACCACAGATAGAACAGTGATAATAAATGCCTCACTCCCCCCGCACGAAAAGCAGTGCCAATAAATCCCTGACCCCCTCCGCCGCAGAAAAAGACATTGACAATAAATCCCTGAACCACTCCTCGGCAGAAAAGACAGTGACAATAAATCCCTGACCCTCTCCTCCACGGAAGATAACAGTGACAATAAATCCATGATCCCCTCCCCACCGAGAAAACAGTGACAATAAATCCTTGACCCCCTCCACCAAAAAAACAGTGATAATAAATCCCTGACCCCCTCCCCACCGAGAAAACAGTGACAATAAATCCTTGACCCCATCCACAGAAAGAACAGTGACTATAAATCCCTGACTCCCCCCACAGATAAAGCTGTGACAATAAATCCCTGACTCGTCCCGCAGAAAAAGCAGTGACAATAAATCTCTGACTCCGTCCTCCACCGAAAAAGCAGTGACAATAAATCCCTGACCCCCTTCTCCACAGAAAACCAGTAACAATAAATCCCTAACCCCCTCCTCCACAGAAAAAAAACAGTGACAATAAATCCCTGACCTCTCCTTCACAGAAAAAAACAGTGACAATAAATCCCTGTCCCTCTCCTCCACAGAAAAGCAGTGACAATAAATCGCTAACTCCTCCACCACAGAAAAAAACAGTGACAATAAATCCCTGACCCCCTCCCTGCCGAGAAAACAGTGACAATAAATCTTTGACACCTTCCACAGAAAGAACAGTGACAATTAATCCCTGACTGCCCCCACAGAAAAAACTGTGGCAATAAATCCCCGAATCCCTGCTCCACAGAAAAGACAGTGACAAGAAACCCCTGACCCTCTCCTCCAGAGAAAAAAAAGTGACCATAAATCTCTGACCCCCTCCTCCCCAGAAATAAGCAGTGACATTAAATCCTTGATCCCCCCACAGAAAAAGCAGTGACAATAAATCCTGACCCCTCCTCCGCAGAACATAACAGTGACAATAAATCCCTGACCCTCTCCCCACCGAGAAAACAGTGACAATAAATCCTTGACTCTCTCCACAGAAAGAACAGTGACAATAAATCCCTGACCCCCTTCCCACCGAGAAAACAGTGACAATAAATCCTTGACCCTTTCCACAGAAAGACAGTGAAAATAAATCCCTCACTCCCCCCATTTAAAAAGCAGTGACAATAAATCCCTGACCCCCTCTTCCACAGAAAACCAGTAACAATGAATCCCTGACCTCCTCCTCCACAGAAAAAAAACAGTGATAATAAATCCCTGACCCCCTCCTCCGCAGAAAAAACAGTGCCAATATATCCTTGAGCCCCTCCTCCGCAGAAAAGACAGTGACAAAAAATCCCTGAACCCCTCCTCTACAGAAGATAACAGTGACAATAAATCCCTGACCCCCTCCCCACCGAGAAAACAGTGATAATTAATCCTTGACCCCCTCCACCGAACAAACAGTGACAATAAATCCCTGACCCCTCCCCACCGAGAAAACAGTGACAATAAATCCTTGATCCCCTCCACAGAAAGAACAGTGACAATAAATACCTGACCCCCTCCCCACCAAGAAAACAGTGACAATAAATCCTTGACCACCTCCACAGAAAGAACAGTGACTATAAATCCCTGACTCCCCCCTCAGAAAAAACAATGACAATAAATCCCTGACTCGCCCCACAGATAAAGCAGTGACAATAAATCGCTGACCCCCTCCTCCGTCGAAAGAACAGTGACAATAAATCCCTGACCCCCGCTGCAGAAAGAACAATGACAATAAATACCTGACGCGCCACAGAAAAAACTGTGACAATAAATCCCCGAACGCTTCCTCCGCATAAATGACAGTGACAATAAATCCCTGAGCCCCTCCCCAGCAAGAAAACAGTGACAATACATCCTTGACCACATCCACAGAAAGAACAGTGACTATAAATCCCTCACTCCCCCCTCAGAAAAAACAGTGACAATATATCCTTGACTCGCCCCACAGAAAAAGCAGTGACAATAAATCCCTGACCCCCTCCTCCACCGAAAGAACAGTGACAATAAATCCCAGACTCCCCCCTCAGAAAAAACAGTGACAATATATCCCTGACTCGCCCCATAGAAAAAGCAGTGACAATAAAACCCTGACCCTCGCCTCCGCCGAATAAACAGTGATAATTAATCCCTGACCCCCCCAGCAGAAAGAACAATGACAATAAATCCCTGACGCGCCACAGAAAAAACTGTGACAATAAATCCCCGAACCGTTCCTCCGCATAAAAGACAGTGATAATAAATCCCTGAGCCCCTTCTCCACAGAAAACCAGTAACAATAAATCCCTGATCCCCTCAATGACAAAAACAGTGACAATAAATCCCTGCCCCCCCACAGAAAAATAAAACAGTGACAATAAATCCCTGACCCCCCGTTCACAGAACAAGCAGAGACACTAAATCCCTGACGCCCTCCTCTACAGAAAAATGCAGTGACCATAAATCTCTGAACCCCTTCTCCGCAGAAAAAACAGTGCCAATAAATCCTTGACCCCCTCCTCCACAGAAAAAGACAGTGAGAATAAATCCCTTACACCCCCACAGAAAAAGCAGTGACAATAAATCCCTGACCTCTTCCCCACCGAGAAAACAGTGACAATAAATTCTTGACTCCCTCCACTGAAAAAACAGTGACTATAAATCCCTGACTCCCTCCTCAGAAAAAACAGTGAAAATAAATCCCTGACTCGCCCCTCAGAAAAAGCAGTGACAATAAATCCCTGACCCCCTCCTCCGCTGAAAGAACAGTGACAATAAATCCCTGACCCCCGCTGCAGAAAGAACAATGACAATAAATACCTGACGTGCCACTGAAAAAACTGTGACAATAAATCCCCGAACCCTTCCTCCGAATAAAAGACAGTGACAATAAATCCCTGAGCCCCTTCTCCACGGAAAACCAGTAACAATAAATCCCTGATCCCCCAATAACAAAAACAGTGACAATAAATCTCTGCCCCCCCACAGAAAAAACTGATAGTAAATCCTCGAACCTCTGCTCCGCAGAAAAGACAGTGACTATAAATCCCTGCCCCCCTCCTCCACAGAAAAAAATCAGTGACAATAAATCTCTGACCCCCTCCTCCACAGAAAAAAACAGTGACAATAAATCCCTGATCCCCCCACAAAATAAAGCAGTGACAATAAATCCTGACCCCTCCTCCGCAGAACATAACAGTGACAATAAATCCCTGACGCTCTCCCCGCCGAGAAAACAGTGACAATAAATTCTTGACCCTCTCCACAGAAAGAACAGTGACAATAAATCCCTGACCCCCTCCCCACCGAGAATACAGTGACAATAAATCCTTGACACCTTCCACAGAAAGAACAGTGACTATAAATCCCTGACTCCCCCCACAGATAAAGCTGTGACAATAAATCCCTGACTCGCCCCGCAGAAAAAGCAGTGACAATAAATCCCTGACTCCGTCCTCAACGGAAAAAACAGTGACAATAAATCCCTGACCCCCTCCTTCAAAGAAAAATCAGTGACAATATATCCCTGACCTCTCCTCCACAGAAAAAAACAGTGACAATAAATCCCTGTCCCTCTCCTCCACAGAAAAAATCAGTGACAATAAATCCCTGTCACTCTCCTCTACAGAAAAGCAGTGACAATAAATCCCTGACCCCTCCTGCACAGAAAATAACAGTGACAATAAATCCCTGACCCCTCCTCCAAAGAAAAATCAGTGACAATGTATCCCTGATCCCTCCTCCACAGAAAAAAACAGTGACAATAAATCTCTATCCCTCTCCTCCACAGAAAAAATCAGTGACAATTAATCCCTGACTCCCCCCACAGAAAAAGCAATGACAATATATCCCTGACACGCCTCCACAGAAAAAACAGTGACAATAAATTCCTGACCTCTCCTCCACAGTAGATAACAGTGACAATAAATTCCTGACCACCCCCAGAATAAAACAGTGACAATAAATCCTGACCCCTCCTCCGCAGAACATAACATTTGCAATAAATCCCTGACCCTCTCCCCGCCGAGAAAACAGTGACAATAAATCCTTGACCCTCTCCACAGAAAGAACAGTGACAATAAATCCCTGACCCCCTCCCCACCGAGAAAACAGTGACAATAAATCCTTCAACCTCTCCACAAATAGAACAGTGACAATAAATCCCTCACTCCCCCCACACAAAAAGCAATGACAATAAATCCCTGACCCCCTCCTCCGCAGAAAAAACAGTACCAATAAATCCCTGACCCCCTCCTCCGCAGAAAAAGACAGTGACAATAAATCCTTGAACCACTCCTCGGCAGAAAAGACAGTGACAATAAATCCCTGACCCCCTCCTCCACGGAAGATAACAGTGACAATAAATCCCTGACCCCCTCCCCACCGAGAAAACAGTGACAATAAATCCTTCAACCTCTCCACAGATAGAACAGTGACAATAAATCCCTGACCTGCTCCTCCGCAGAAAAAAGCAGTGACAATAAATCCCTGATCCCCTCCTCCGCAGAAAAAACAGTACCAATAAATCCCTGACCCCCTCCTCTGCAGAAAAAGACAGTGACAATAAATCCCTGAACCACTCCTCGGCAGAAAAGACAGTGACAATAAATTCCTGACCCCCTCCTCCACGGAAGATAACAGTGACAATAAATCCCTGATCCCCTCCCCACCGAGAAAACAGTGACACTAAATCCCTGACACCCTCCTCTACAGAAAAATACAGTGACTATAAATCTCTGACCCCCTCCTCCGCAGAAAAAACACTGCCAATAAATCCCTGACCCCCTCCTCCACAGAAAAAGACAGTGACAATAAATCCCTTACACCCCCACAGAAAAAGCAGTGACAATAAATCCCTGACCCCCTCCTCCACAGAAAAACAGTGACAATAAATCCCTGACCCTCTCCTCCAAAGAAAAATCAGTGACAATGTATCCCTGACCCCTCCTCCACAGAAAAAAACAGTGACAATGTATCCCTGTCCCCTCCTCCACAGAAAAAAACAGTGACAATAAATCCCTGTCCCCCCTCCCAGAAAAAACAGTGACAATAAATTCCTGACTCGCCCCACAGAAAAAACAGTGACAATAAATCCCTGACCCCCGCTGCAGAAAGAAGAATGATAATAAGTACCTGATGCGCCACAGAAAAAACTGTGACAATAAATCCCCGAACCCTTCCTACGCAGAAAAGACAGTGACAATAAATCCCTGAGCCCCTTCTCGACAGAAAACCAGTAACAATAAATCCCTGATCCCCCAATGACAAAAACGGTGACAATAAATCCCTGCCCCCCCACAGAAAAAACTGTGACAGTAAATTCCCGAATCTCTGCTCCACAGAAAAGACAGTGACTATAAATCCCTGCCCGCCTCCTCCACAGAAAAAAAACAGTGACAATAAATCCTGACCCCTCCTCCACAGAAAAAAACAGTGATAATATATCCCTGACCCCCTCCTCACCGAGAAAACATTGATAATAGATCCTTGACTCCCTCCACCGAAAAAACAGTGACAATAAATCCCTGACCCTCTCCCTGCCGAGAAAACAGTGACAGTAAATCCTTGACCCTCTCCACAGAAAGAACAGTGACAATAAATCCCTGACCCCCTCCCCACCGAGAAAACAGTGATAATAAATCCTTGATCCTCTCCACAGATAGAACAGTGACAATAAATCCCTCACTCCCCCCACACAAAAAGCAGTGACAATAAATCCCTGACCCCCTCCTCCGCAGAAAAAACAGTGCCAATAACTCCCTGACCCCCTCCTCCGCTGAAAATGACCGTGACAATAAATCCCTGAACCATTCCTCGGCAGAAAAGACAGTGACAATAAATCCCTGACCCCCTCCTCCATGGAAGATAACAGTGACAATAAATCCCTGATCCCCTCCCCACCGAGAAAACAGTGACAATAAATCCTTGACCCCCTCCACCAAAAAAACAGTGATAATAAATCCCTGACCCCCTCCCCACCGAGAAAACAGTGACAATAAATCCTTGACCCCCTCCACAGAAAGAACAGTGACTATAAATACCTGACTCCCCCCACAGAAAAGGCTGTGACAATACATCCCTGACTCGCCCCGCAGAAAAAGCAGTGACAATAAATCCCTGACTCCGTCCTCTGCCGAAAGAACAGTGACAATAAATCCCTGACCCCCGCTGCAGAAAGAAGAATGATAATAAATACCTGATGCGCCACAGAAAAAACTGTGACAATAAATCCCCGAACCCTTCCTACGCAGAAAAGACAGTGACAATAAATCCCTGAGCCCCTTCTCGACAGAAAACCAGTAACAATAAATCCCTGATCCTCCAATGACAAAAACGGTGACAATAAATCCCTGCCCCCCCACAGAAAAAACTGTGACAGTAAATTCCCGAATCTCTGCTCCGCAGAAAAGACAGTGACTATAAATCCCTGCCCCCCTCCTCCACAGAAAAAAAACAGTGACAATAAATCTCTGACCCCTCCTGCACAGAAAAAAACAGTGACAATAAATCCCTGACCCCCTCCCCACCGAGAAAACAGTGATAATAAATCCTTGACTCCCTCCACCGAAAAAACAGTAACAATAAATCCCTGACCCCTCCCCACCGAGAAAACAGTGACAATAAATCCCTCACTCCCCCCGCACAAAAAGCAGTGACAATAAATCCTGACCCCTCCTCCGCAGAACATAACAGTGACAATAAATCCCTGACCCTCTCCCCGCCGAGAAAACAGTGACAGTAAATCCTTGACCCTCTCCACAGAAAGAACAGTGACAATAAATCCCTGACCCCCTCCCCACTGAGAAACCATTGATAATAAATCCTTGACCCTCTCCACAGACAGAACAGTGACAATAAATCCCTCACTCCCCCCACACAAAAAGCAGTGACAATAAATCCCTGACCCCCTCCTCCGCAGAAAAAACAGTGCCAATAACTCCCTGACCCCCTCCTCCGCAGAAAATTACCGTGACAATAAATCCCTGAACCATTCCTCGGCAGAAAAGACAGTGACAATAAATCCCTGACCCCCTCCTCCATGGAAGATAACAGTGACAATAAATCCCTGACCCCTTCCTCCATGGAAGATAACAGTGACAATAAATCCCTGATCCCCTCCCCACCGAGAAAACAGTGACAATAAATCCTTGACCCCCTCCACAGAAAGAACAGTGACTATAAATACCTGACTCCCCCCACAGAAAAGGCTGTGACAATACATCCCTGACTCGCCCCGCAGAGAAAGCAGTGACAATAAATCCCTGACTCCGTCCTCCGCCGAAAAAACAGTGACAATAAATCCCTGACCCCACCCCTCCCCCAGCAGAAAGAACAATGACAATAAATCCCTGACACGCCACAGTAAAAGCTGTGACAATAAATCCCCGAACCCCTCCTCCGCATAAAAGACAGTGACAATAAATCCCTGACCCCCTTCTGCACAGATAACCAGTAACAATAAATCCCCGACCCCTTCCTCCACAGTAAAAAAAGTGACAATAAATCCCTGACTCCTCCTCCACAGAAAAAACAGTGACAATAAATCCCTGACCCCCTCCTTCAAAGAAATATCAGTGACAATATATACCTGACCTCTCCTCCACAGAAAAAAACAGTGTGAATAAATCCCTGTCCCTCTCCTCCACAGAAAAAATCAGTGACAATAAATTCCTGTCCCTCTCCTCCACAGAAAAGCAGTGCCAATAAATCCCTGACCCCTCCTCCACAGAAAAAAACAGTGAAAATAAATCCCTGAACCCCCCCCCCCCCCCCGGCAGAAAGAACAATGACAATAAATCCCTGAGGCGCCACAGGAAAAGCTGTGACAATAAATCTCCGAATCCCTCCTCCGCATAAAAGACAGTGACAATAAATCCCTGACCCCCTTCTCCACAGAAAACTAGTAACAATAAATCCCCGACCCCCTCATCCACAGCAAAAAAACAGTGACAATAAATCCCTGTCCCCTGCTCCATAGAATAAACAGTGACAATAAATCCCTGACCCCCTCATCCAAAGAAAATCAGTGACAATGTATCCCTGACCCCTCCTCCACTGAAAAAAACAGTGACAATAAATCTCTGTCCCTCTCCTCCACAGAAAAACAGTGACAATAAATCCCTGACCCCTGCTCCACAGAAAAAAACAGCGACAATAAATCCCTGACCCCTGGTCCACAGAAAAACAACAGTGACAATAAATCTGACCCCCTCCTCCACAGAAAAAATCAGTGACAATGAATCCCTGATCCCTCCACAGAATAAAGCAGTGACAATAAATCCTGACCCCTCCTCCGCAGAACATAACAGTGACAATAAATCCCTGACCCCCTCCTCCGGAGAAAAAATCGGTGACAACAAATCCCTGACCCCTCCTCCACAGAAAAAAAGTGACAATAAATCCCTGACCCCCTCCTCCATAGAGAAAAGAGTGACAATAAATCCCTGACCCTCTCCTCCATAGAAAAAAAAGTGGCTATAAATCCTTGAGCCCCTCCTCCACAGAAAAAACAGTGAGAATAAATCCCTGACCCCTCTTCCACAGAAAAGACAGTGACAATAAATCCCTTACCCCCTCCTCTACAGAAAAAACAGTGACAATAAATCCCTGACACCCTCCACCGCAGAAAAGACAGTGAGAATACATCTCTGATCCCCTCCCCCGCAGAAAAAACTGTGACAATAAATCCCTGACCCCCTCCTCCACAGAAAAATTAGTAACAATAAATCCTTGACCCCCTCCTCCACAGACAAAATAGCAACAATACAATCCCTGAACCCCTTCCTCCCTGCACAAAATATTGTCGCATGTAACAAGGTACATAGAACATGCAACATAGCGCAGTACTGGCTCTTCAACCCACAATGTCGTACCAACCTTTTAACCTACTCTGAGATGAATCTAACCCTTCCCTCCCACCTAGCTTCCATTTTTCTTTCAGCCATGTGCTTATCTTAAATGTCCCTAATGTACCTGCTTCTCTCACCATCCCCGGCAGTGCGTTCCATGCAACACCACTCTCTGTGTAAAAGACCTACTTCTGACATACCCACCCCCACAACTTCCCTCCAACCATCTTAAAGTTGTGCCCTTTTTTATTTTCCCCATTACTGCCCTGTGGAAAAGGCGCTGGCTGTCCACTCTATCATTCTCTGAACGTAGGTGACAAGAACCAGAGCAACCTTTATAGTGATGCTGTCCTCACGATGAAATTAGGGACACAATTTGATTTATTGTATTTATCATATAGTAAGTTGTTCAACATCACATCCGACATAGTTTCCAAAGGATCTTACATGTTGACTTTGATCCATTATTGTTCGTCTGATTTATGCAGTGTGGGTGTTGTTGTCAAGGCCATTATTTATTCGATTCGGTTCGATCCCACAACCCACCTATGGGTCGTAAGGAGGTGCAAGGAGACCTGGGTGTCATTATACACCAGTCATTGAAAGTGGGCATGCAGGTACAGCAGGCAGTGAAAAAGGCGAATGGTATGCTGGCATTTTATAGCGAGAGGATTCGAGTACAGGAGCAGGGAGGTACTACTGCAGTTGTACAAGGCCTTGGTGAGACCACACCTGGAGTATTGTGTGCAGTTTTGGTCCCCTAATCTGAGGAAAGACATCCTTGCCATAGAGGGAGTACAAAGAAGGTTCACCAGATTGATTCCTGGGATGGCAGGACTTTCATATGAAGAAAGACTGGATGAACTAGGTTTGTACTCGTTGGAATTTAGAAGATTGAGGGGGGATCTGATTGAAACGTATAAAATCCTAAAGGGATTGGACAGGCTAGATGCAGGAAGATTGTTCCCGATGTTGGGGAAGTCCAGAATGAGGGGTCACAGTTTGAGGATAGAGGGGAAGCCTTTTAGGACCGAGATTAGGAAAAATTTCTTCACACAGAGAGTGGTGAATCTGTGGAATTCTCTGCCACAGAAAACAGTTGAGGCCAGTTCATTGGCTATATTTAAGAGGGAGTTAGATATGGCCCTTGTGGCTACGGGGGTCAGGGGGTATGGAGGGAAGGCTGGGGCGGGGTTCTGAGTTGGATGATCAGCCATGATCATAATAAATGGCGGTGCAGGCTCGAAGGGCCGAATGGCCTACTCCTGCACCTATTTTCTATGTATGTTTCTATGTATGTTTCAGGGAACTCATCTGCTCTGGCCTGTGGCTTCGTTGATGAGGTCCTTTGCCCAGGGGTGCTGTGTTAACACCACCCCCTCACATCGTTTATCTCGCCAGCTGCAGAGATGTGCCAGGGTGTGCCTGTTGGAGGCAGATGTGAGTGAGTTAGGAGATGGATGAGGACCAGTGATACCTGTGGACCCTACGAGGCAGAGTGCAGCTTCACTTTACCAGCATTTATTACTTTCCCTAATTGCCCCTGAGAAGGTGAGGGGTGAGCTGGCACCTCGAACCACTTCAGTCCTTCTGCGGAGGGTATTGGAAAGGTAGTTCCAGTTATGATAGAGAAGCAGTGACATCTTTCAAGTCAGGGTAATCTTCAAAGTAATTGAGTTGGTGTTTCTCATTTATCTGCAGGGTATGAGTAAGCTCAGGGGTTTAAGAGGTGCTGGTTTTTGAGAAAAAGTCGGCAGGTTGCAACAGATAGTGCATCCAGTGGGTGAGCGGTAGGGTTGCAGTAGGGTGAATGGGTTGCCTTGTCATAGAGTCACTTAGTACTACATCACAGAAATAGGCCCTTCATCCCATCTAGTGTGTGCTGGCCCAGTCTTCTGCCTATTCTCATCTATCAGTATTTGGAAGATAACCCTCCACACCTCTCTCATCTATATATCTATCCAAACTTCTCTTAAATATTACAATTGAATCTGCACCTACAAATTCTGCTGACAGCTCATTCCATATTTGCACCACCCGCTGAGTGAAGAAGATCTCCCTCATGTTCCATTTAAATATTCCATCATTCACCCTAAACTTATGACCTCTGATTCGAGTCTCACCGAATCTGTGGGGAAAAGCCTGCATACATTCACCTTATCTACACCCCAAATGGGGTGGCATGGTAGCGTAACAGTGTAACACCTTACAGTGCTATTGATTGGAAGATCGTGGTTCGACTCTGTATGGAGTTTGTATATTCTGCCATGACCATGTAGATTTCCTCTGGATGCTCCGGTTTCCTCCCACATTCCAAAGAAGTATGGGTCAGGGTTAGTAAGTTGTTGGCATGCTATGCTGTTGGCAAAAACATGGTGACGCTTGTGGGCTGCCCCCAGCTCATCGTTGAGTTATGTTGGGCGTTGGCACATTTCACAGTGTGTTTCAATGTACCTGGCATAAATAAAGCTATTCTCTTTAATTCTGTGTATCTCTTTCAGATCTTCTCTCATTCTCCTGCATGCCAAAGAAAGAAGTCCTAATATCTTTAATTTTTCCCTATAACTCAAGTCCTCAAGTCCTGGCAACATCCTTGTAAATTTTCTCTGCATTCTTTCAAACTTACTGAAATCTTTCCTGTAGCTAGGTTACCAGAACTGCACACCAGAATCTGTCTCACCAACATCTTAGACAACTTCAGTGTAACGTCCCAACTCCTGTAATCTATGCCCTGATTTATGAAGGCCAACATGCAAAAAGCTCTCTTTTTGACCTATCTACCTGTGATGCCACTTTCAAAAATTATGGATTTATGGATTTGTATTCCCAGGTCCGCTTGAAATACTGCATTCCGCGAGCCCTAATAGTATCCAAAATTTCACTGATCTTCCTGAGTATTTTTAGTGTGGCATTCATCCAGCCGCACAGGGAGCCCTCTAACAGTCTCCTGGCATGTGTCTCATCAATGGGGGAAAGACTTTGTGAGTCGCTTTGTGCCAGATTCCTAGTCCTTCATCTTTCATGATAGTCATGTTTCTGGCCTGGTTAGGTCTCTGGTTTGTTTCTCTAGGATGTTGGGAGAGAGGAACTCAAATGATGATAATGTCATTGAATGTCAAATGGAGAAGGCTGCATCCATTCTGAACTAGGTATTTGTTTCTTGATATTGGCTTATTATTGTCACTTGTACGGAGTTACAGTGAAAAGCTTGTCTTGCGTATTGTTAATATAGGTCAATTCATTACCCAGTGCATTGAGGTAGAATGAGTTAAAGCAACAATGCAGAATATAGTGTAACATCTACAGGGAAAGTGCAGTGCAGGTAAATAATAAAGTGCATGATCATAACAAAGTAAATTGTGAAGTCGAGCATCTATTCTATTGTATGAGGGAACCATTCAATTTTCTTGTGGCACCCAATACAGAGGACATATTGCTAAGTAATATATGGTTAAATGTCTTACAGGATAAGTTTAGGAGAGCGTTAGACATCGAAGCAGAATTAGGCTCAGGGCCCATCAAATCTACTCTTTCATCCATTCATGGCTGATTTATTTTCAGTTTTAGCCCCATTCTCCTGCCTTCTTCCTGTAACCTTTGACACCCTTACAAATCAAGAACCCATCAACTTCCACTTTAAATATACCCAATGACTTGGTCTCCACAGCCATCTGTATCAATGAATTCCACAGATTCACCACCCTAAAGAAATTCCTTGTTATCTCTATTCTAAAAGGATATTCTTCTATTCTGAAGCTGTGTCCTCTGATCCTAGACCCTCCTGCTCATGGAATCATAGTCACCACATCCACTCTGCCCTTGTATGGTGTGAATATTATCCTCTCCCTTGAGTGAATGGTTTGATACGCCAAGGCCCAGTCCCCTACACGAACACTTCCCTTTAATTTCAGCACCACTTGATGTTTGCTTAATGCATTATTTTTCCACATACATCATAAACATTGGTATTGCAACTTCTGTGTAAGTATAATTTATTTATTTTTACTTATTTAGATACAGTGCAGAATGAGCTCTTTCGGCCCTTCGAGCCACAGCGCCCAGTGATCCCTGGTTTAACCCTAGCCTAGTCATGGGACAATTTACAATCACCAATTAACCTATCACCTGGTATGTTGTTGGACTGTGTGGGGGGAAACCAGAGCACCCGGAGGAAATCCATGTGGTCATGGGGAGAACATATAAACCCCTTGCTGGCAGTGCTGGGTTGTTGGTATTGTAAAGCATTATGTTAGCCAACACACCACACGAAAGAGCTAAGCAATTCAAACAATTTGAATTTAACCAGTAACATCCATCTGGAATAGAATATGGTTAAAGCAGCAAATAAAATTGAACTGAACCTACTGAGCTTGAAATAAAGTCAGTGAAGTTGCTTCTAATTTCTGCTTCATCAGACTGTGACTCTTCAATAGTGCTCATCAACTTTGTTCCCACAGACAGGGCTGGTTCCCGCACTCATTCGTACAGCCTTTTCAAGGAGAGAGTCGGTCACATGAGACAACACTCAGGTAAACATGTTACTGGGCATTTCTGGCAGGGGGGACGTGGGGTTGGATATTGGTTTGCGTGTACTTGTGTTTGAGGTTTACTGCCATCAGTCTAATGGTTACATCAGTGGAAGGCAGATACTCACTGATTCATACTTTGTACAAGAGATGTATTTTGTCTGCTTCACATCACTTGTTTATACTCATGGAGGTATCCAACTGCTTATTCAAGTTCAAAAGTTAAAGTACTTTTGTTATCAAAGCACATAGATATCTCCATATACAATCCTGAGATTTGTTTTCTTGCAGGCATTTAGAGGAAAACAGAGAAATGCAATAGAATTTATGAAAACTATATATAACTAAAGACTGACAAACAACTGCAAAGTCTGCAAAGAAGACAAATTGTGCAAATAAAAGAATAAATAATATTGAGAACATGAATTGTAGAGTTCTTGAAAATGAGTCTGTAGGTCATGGAATCAGTTCAGATTTGAGGTTGTCCACACAGGCTCAGGAGCCTGATGGTTGTAGGATAAAAACTGTTCCTGAACCTGGTGGTGTTGGGGACCTGGGCTCCTGTACTCCCTGCCTGATTGTAGCAGTGGGAAGAGAGCATAGCCTGGATGGTGAGAGTCCTTGATAATGGATCATCATCGCCTGTGGCGATGATCTTTGCATCATCAATAGGGACAGGAATATGTACTAGGGGATTGGAGGGTTGCAAATGTTGTTCCCTTGTTCAAGAAAGGGAGTAGAGATAACCCAGGAAATTATAGACCAGTGAATTTTACTTCAGTGGTGGGCAAGTTGTTGGAGAAGATCCTGAGAGGCAGGGTTTATGAGTATTTGGAGAGACATAATCTGGTTGGGGATAGTCAGTATGGCTTTGTCAAGGGCAGGTCATGCCTTACAAACTTGGTTGAATTCCTTGAGGATGTAACAGAACATATTGATGAGGTAGAGCAGTGAATGTAGAGTGTATGGATTTCAGTAAGGCATTTGATAAGGTTCCCCATGCAAGGCTCATTCAGAAAGTAAGGAGGCATGGGATCCAAGGAGACCTTGCTTTGTGGATGCGGAATTGGCTTGCCCACAGAAGACAAAGAGTGGTTGTAGATTGTTGGTATTCTGCATGGAGGTCGGTGACCAGTGGTGTTCTGCAGGGATCTGTTCTGGGACTCCTCCTCTTCGTGGTTTTTATAAATGACCTGGATGAAGAAGCAGAATGATGGATTAGTAAGTTTTCTGATGACACAAAAGTTGAGGGTGTTGTGGATAGTCTGGAGGGTTGTCAGAGGTTACATTGGGACATAGATAGGATGCAGAACTGTGCTGAGAAGTGGCAGATGGAGTTCAACCCAGATAAGTGTGAAGTGGTTCATTTTGGTAGATCAAATTTGAAGACAGAATATAGTATTTATGGTAAGACACTTGGCAGTGTGAAGGATCAGAGAGATCTTGGGGTCTGTGTCCATAGGACATTCAAGGGTACTACACAGGTTGACAGTGTTGTTGGCCTTCATCAACAATGGGATTGGGTTCAAGAGCCATGATGTAATGGGGAGGGCTTTTCCTGAGATGGACTGGGCTATATCCACCATTTTCTGTTGACTTTTCTGTTCCTGGGCCAACGGCATTGGTTTTTCTAGACCAGGCTGTGACACAGCCAGTTAGGATAGTCTCTAGTGAGAAGATTTTTCTGTTCTGGATTCACTTAGTACAGAATGCTAATTTGGGGTGCTGCAAAGGTGGAGACACTTGAAGGGAAGATTGCACTGAGGCCCTGCTGTTCTCATAGGTGGATTTGTGGGCTCTATTGTCACCAGTTCAAAGCTGAGTATTTTGGTCAGTATCCTGGCCAATACTATACATTCACTAAATTGAGATGATACCACTGAACAAAACATTGGTGTGAGATACAAGAGACTGCAATTGGAGCACCTGACGGTCTGCTGGAGAAATTCCATCATCAGTGAGCCCTGACCTCCCAGACCATGCCCCCTTCCCATTTCTGCCATTGGGGTAGGAGGTACAGGAAGCTTAGGTTCTGCATCACCAGGTTCAGAAACAGCTAAGACCCTTCAACCATCAGGTTCCTGAACCAGTGTGGATAACTTCACCCAACTCAACATTGAACTGATTCCACAATGGTCAAGGACTCTACATCTCATGTTCTCAGTATTATTTATGTATGTATATATGTAATTTATTTGTTTGTTTAGTTATTTATGTATGTGTGTTTACACAACTTATCTTCTTTTGCACATTGTTTCTTCGTCAGTCTTTGCTCATAAATTCTATTGTATTTTTCTATTTTTCTGTAACTGATGGCAAGAAGGCGAATCTCAGGGTTGTATATGGTGACTTTGATAATAAATTAACTGTGACTTTGACTGAATTTAGTCTGTCGAGCAGAATATGTTGGAGGAAGCAGCTGTCGATGTTTCAGGGTTTCATCCTGAAACTTTGACAGTTCCTTACCTCCTACAGATGCTGCTCGACCCGTTGCAAAATGTTTTATGAGATCACACTCAGAGTACAGTGTGTATTTCTGGTTTGCCATTAAGTGGAAAGCATTCAGAAGGATGTTTCCCTAAATGGATGGCTTGAATTATAAGAAGAGACTGGACAGGTTGGGATGGTTTGCCAGCTAGCATAGGAGGCGCAGCATTATACAACATCATCAGGGACATTTATAAGATGAATGTTGCAGTTTGTTCCCAGAGCAGGGGAGACATGGATTTAAAGTGAGAGGAGAAAAATTTAACAGGGAGCTAATTGGTAGGTTTTTCCACACAGAGGTTGGGGGTATACTGTATGTACAGAATGAGCTGCCTGTGGAAATGGTAGAGGTAGATATGATGTTTAGTAGATATTTGTGGATAGAGGGATATGGGCCAAATGCAGACAAGTAGATCGGATAGGTTGCCGGTCTCCTTCCAAACAACACCACAGCCTGTATTAGTAGTCTGCATCTTTTAATCAGCACTGCACCTTTTTTGCAGTTTCTGACTCATGTTTTACTTCTCAACCTTCTGCTATCTTAATACAGAGTTAGCATGAAATGAAAGGTCACAGGTTTTGCAGCAGGTTAGGGGAGTCTAAAACTGGAGGCATGGGTTTAAAGTGAGAGAGGAAAATTTTAAAGGGGAAGGGAGGGGCAGATTATCCACACTGAGTGTGCTGGGAATATGGACTCAGCCGTCAGAAGAAGTGGTTGAGGCAAGAATAATAACAACACTTAAGAAGAAAGTAGACAGATACATGGCTAGGGAAAGTTTAGAAGAACATGGAGTAAATGCAGGCAGAAGGGACTAGCTTAGGTAGCTAACATGGTTGAGTTGGGCCAGAGGGCCTGTTTCCATGCTGTATGACTGTGAGCGAAACAAAATGACCTCAGTGATAAAAAAACCATTGATTCTACATAAGCAGGAGTAGGCCATCTGGCCTGTCGAGCCTGCTCCGCCATACAATATGATTGTGGCTGAGCTGGTCTTGGGCTCGTGTCCACCTACCTGCCTTTTCCTCATAATCCTTAATTCCCCTGCTATGCAAAAGTAACTATGACTTAAATATACTTAATGAGGTACCTCTACTGTTTCCTTGGGCAGAGAATTCCACAGATTCACTACTCTCTGGGAAAAACAATACTTCCTCATCTCCATTCTAAATCTATTCCTCCTAATCTTGAGGTCATGTCACCTAGTTCTAGTCTCAGTTTTTTGATCATTTTAGACCATAAGACAGGGGAGCAGAATTAGGCCATTTGACCCATTGAATCATGGCTGATCCTTTTAAACCCCTCCTCAGCCACGCTCCCCGGCCTTCTCCCTGTCACCTTTGATGCCGTGTCCAATCAAGAACAATCCAGCTGTGCCTTAAGTACACCCAACGACCTGACCTGCACAGCTGCCTGTGATAATAACTTCCACAAATTCACCATCCTTTGGCTAAAGAAATTTCATTGCATCTCTGTTTTAAATGGTTGCCCTTCTATTCTGAGGCTGCGCCCTCTTGTCCTAGACTCCCCCACCATGGGAAGCATCTTTTCCATTTCTACCATATCTAGGCCTTCCAACATTTGAAAGGTTTCAATGAGATCCCCCCTTCATCCTTCTAAATTCCAGTGAGTACAGACACAGAGCTATCAAACATTCCTCACATGATAACCCTTTCATTTCTGGAATCACCCTTGTGAACCTCCTCTGAACCATCTGCAATGCCAGCATGTTTTTTCTTAGTTGAGGAGACCAAAATTGTTCACAATACTCAAGGTGAGGCCACACCAGTGCCTTATAGAGCCTTATCACCACATCCCTGCTCTTGTATTCTAGACCTCTGGAAATGCCAACATTGCATTTGCCTTCCTCATCACTACTCAACCTGCAAGTTAACCTTTAGGGTGTTCTGCACAAGGACTTCCAAGTCCTTTTGCATCACAGATTTTTTTTGGATTTTCTCCCCACTTATAAAATAGTCTGCACATTTATTTCTACTATCAAAGTGGATGACCATGCATTTTCCACCATTGTATTTCATTTGCCATTCTCTTGCCCATTCTCCTAATCTATCCAAGTCCTCTGCATCCTACCTGTTTTCTCAACACTACCTGCCCCTTCACCAATCTTCGTATCATCTGCAAATTTGGCAACAAAGCCATCTATTCCATCATCTAAATCATTTATATACAGCATAAAAAGAAGCAGTCCCAAAACTGACCCCTGCGGAACACCACTAGTTACTGACAGCCAACCAGAAAGGGATCCCTTTATTCCCACTTTCTGCCTCCTATCAATCAGCCAATGCTCTAACCATGCCAGTGGCTTTCCTGTAATACCACAGGCTCTTAACTTGGTAAGCAGCCTCATGCGTGTCACCTTGTCAAAGGCCTTCTGAAAGTCCAAATATACAACATACACTATATCCCCTTTATCTATCTTACTTGTAATCTCCTCAAAGAGTTCGATCAGGTGCAAATTTTGTGCCATGTTTCCTTTTATTAGACATGAGAGTGAACACAGGTAGTTTGGCACAATGTAAGGGGTGCTGTAATGAGCCTTCTTCCTTACATTCTCTCTATTCCACAGGCCATTTCCCTTGAGGAGCAGTCGAAGTGTCGAGAATCTGCTGGAGCCCAGGGATAAGTACATGGTACCCCCAGCAGACTACAGCAGTTCGGCCGCAAGCACGATCCCTGTCCCGCCGCCTCTGCCCCATAGCATGTCCCGGAGTCAGAGCCCAGCTCCGCCAAACCAAAGGAGCCGGCGGAACAGCACAGTCAGCCTGGCTGTGTCAGAGGGTGGCCAAAGCAGAGTGAGTATGCTGGAGAGGAAGTCTGTATGCTCCTCGAAACAATGGTATGAACCTGCCATCTGAGACACTGTTCCCCTTAATGTAACATGCACTCACGTGTCACTTTATTTCATGCCTCTTATACATAGAACAGAGAACATAGAAAACCTGCAGGGCAATATAGGCCCTTTGGCCCACACATACTTACTTTAGAAATTACCTAGGGTTACCATAGCCCTCTTAAAAGACCCTATTGTATTCGCCTCCACCACCATCGCTAGCCCATTCCACGCACTCACCACTTTCTGCGTAAGAAAACTTACCCCTGACATCTCCTCTGTACCTACTTCCAAGCACCTTAAAACTGTGCCCTCTCGTGCTAGCCATTTTAGCCCTGGGAAATAACCTCTGACTATCCACATGATCAATGCCTCTCATCATCTTATACATCTTATGTACCTAATAAAGTAGCCACTTTCATGGTCTTCTGCTGCTGTAGCCCATCCACTTCAAGGTTCAATATGTTGTGCATTCAGAGATGCACTTCTGTACACCAGTATTATAATGCTTGGTTATTTGAGTTACTGTCACCTTCCTAACTGACTGAACCAGACCTGATGAAGGGTCTCAGCACGAAACATCGACTGTTTACTCTTTTCCATAGATGCTGCCTGGCCTGTTGATTTTTGCTTTAAATAGCCTTAGCCCTCTAGAGAGACAATTCTAGAGATCCATTGCCCCTCTGTGAGAAGGTCCTGTGCACCTTAGTTCTATGTGTTCACTCCTTTATCTTGTAACATGTTCCCTAGTTTGAGGAAGGGGGAAGAGTTACAGAAATTTAGAGAAAATGGATGTTCATGTCGTCAGGTTGGAGACTACCCAGATGGAATATCAGGTGTGGCTCCTCCAACCTGAGAGTGGCCTCATTGTGGCAGTAGAGGAGGCCATGGACCGACACATCAGTATGGGAATGGGGAGTGGAATTAAAATGGTTGGTCAGTGGGAAATCCTCCCTGTTGCAGGCAGAGCAAAGGTACTTGGCAATGCCATCCTCCCAATCTACGTTATTCCTCTCCATAGATGCTGTCTGACCTACTGAGTTCCCCCAGTGTGTGTTTCATTAGCCTTATGATCCCTTGCAGACTGCCTTCAGTTTTAATGTATCCTTTCTAAGATAAGGAGCATTGGAAACTGTGTAGAACTGGCTAGCCTATGTTTTTAAGTTTGTCCTCTACTTCTATAGTTACTGGATCTCTGAAGTGGCCCACTCCTCCTGTCACCTTGTGACTGTATGCTTTTATCTCCCCTCGTCAGCAGACCAAATTTGCTTCGATTCTCCTGGACACAACTTCACAACCAGATTTCTGGTGGCTTCAGGGGAGCTGCTCGTTCTGCTAAGCATATGGACTCCGTAAGATAGCCTGGCTTTTACCCCATATCTTGGGTATTTAACCCTCTCCCACTCCATAGCTCATGTTGTATTTCCCAAATCCCGTGCAGAAACGTTCTGTCTTTATGGAGGTTGTGTGGCCATTATTTTAACTTTATCCCAACATTAACAAATACTATCTGCATAACCTAGTCAAAATATCCCAATGCAGATTTTCACAAATATTATCAGATAACATAAAAGCAAGGCTGTAATGCTGATGCTTTATACAGCTTTGGTCAGACCTCACTTGGAGTATTATAAGCAGTCTTGGGACCCATATTCAAAGAAAGGATACACTGGCATTGGAGAGTATCCATCGGTTCATGAGAATTGTCCCAGAAATGGAAGGGTTAAGAATGAAGAGGGATTTCATTGAAACCTATTGAATATTGGAAGGCCTAGATAGAGTGGATGTAGAGATGATGCTTCTTATAATGGGGGAGTCTAGGACCAGAAGACAACCTTAGGATAAAAGCATGTCCCTTCAGAACAGAGATGAGGAGGAATTTCTTTTGCCAGAGGGTGGTGAATCAGTGGAATTCATTGGTATAGATCAGATCTGGGCCGACATTTACGTGCTGGGCGGCCTCTAATTAATTAGCTTGTTTATTTCGGCTTTTTTCTTAAAGATGTGCTAGGTGCGTTCCGGCTACCACTGCACCCATGCATGCTTCACAGCCTGGCGGTTGGGGACCACTGGTATAGATGGCTGTGGAGGCCAAGTCATTGGGTATATTTAAAACAGATTTTGATAGGTTCTTGATGAGAACAAAGGTTACGGGGAGAAGACAGGGGAATTTTTTTGCTTATAATTTATTGAGATACAACACAGAATAGGCCCTTCTGGCCCTTGAAGCCACACTGCCCAGTGATCCTGACTTAAACCTAGCCTAATCATGGGACAATATACAATGATCAATTAGCCTACCAACCGATACATTTTTGGAATGTGGGAGGAAACCAGAGCACCCAGAGAAAACCCAAGTGGTTATAGGGAGAACATACAAACCTGTTACAGACAACGGTGGGAACTGAACCCTGGTCGCTGGTACTGTAAAACATTGTGCTAACCACTATGCTACCATGCCGAAGGGGGTTGAGAGGTATTGTAAGTTAGCCATGATAGAATGGTGGAGCAGACTCGATGGTCTGAATGGCCTAAATCTGCCTCTATGTCTTATGGTCTAACATTTGGCACCTCAAGAGAGAACAAAATCATGGTGAAAGTGATGGAATAGTTGGCTTGAAGGAAGAGAAGGGCTGGAGAAGAAGAAGAAGTTTCTAGGGGAATACAGAGCTTGACCATTGCCAGGGCCACCATAAGATAAATCTGACACTGCACAAAAGGCCAAAAAACTGGGGGAGATCAGAGAACAATACCGATCTGGCTAATAGTTATAGAATCTTGTTGGGTACAGAGGTAACAAAATGCCGTTTTGACTCTATAAATTTGCATGCTACAAGTTTGCAGTTCATTCATCTTTCCTCAGCATGGTTTCCAATTAGTCTTGCCCCAGACCATCTCCCATATTGAATCTACTGCTCCTTGGTCCGAGAAATAGTCCTGTCATTGTCCTTCTCTGGAGGAGATCTTCTCCATTTGACCTTCTCTTCCTCACTTTGGCTGAAATTAGAAATGATCTCAGAAGATAATTATGAAATGGAGGCAGGATATTTTGCCATTTGAATCTCTTCTGAAATTCATTTAGATCTTCTACTTTGTCTACATGTCTACCTGCCCATTATGATTACACTAATCAAAGACCAACCATCCACAGGCTTCCATAGATCCATGAATCTTGGGGTAAAGAGATCACTCCTCATCTCATTCTTAACAGGTCTGACCCCATTTCCTGAGACCAGGTCTTCTGATTCACTCTCAGAACATTAGATTTTTAATTGATTTTATTTAGAGATACAGCATGGTAACAGGCCCTTCTGTGCTGCCCAATTACACCCATGGACCAACTAACCTACTAGACTGTCAGGTTTGGATGGTGGGAGGAAACACACATAGAAACATAGAAAATAGGTGCAGGAGTAGGCCATTCGGCCCTTCGAGCCTGCACCGCCACTTATTATGATCATGGCTAATCATCCAACTCAGAACCCTGCACCAGCCTTCCCTCCATACCCCCCGATCCCTTTAGCCACAAGGGCCATATCTAACTCCCTCTTAAATATAGCCAATGAACTGGCCTCAACTGTTTCCTGTGGCAGAGAATTCCACAGATTCACCACTCTCTGTGTGAAGAAGTTTTTCCTAATCTCAGTCCTAAAAGGCTTCCCCTTTATCCTCAAACTGTGACCCCTCGTTCTGGACTTCCCCAACATCGGGAACAATCTTCCTGCATCTAGCCTGTCCAATCCCTTTAGGATTTTATACGTTTCAATCAGATCCCCCCTCAATCTTCTAAATTCCAATGAGTACAAGCCTAGTTCATCCAGTCTTTCTTCATATGAAAGTCCTGCCATCCCAGGAATCAATCTGGTGAACCTTCTTTGTACTCCCTCTATGGCAAGGATGTCTTTCCTCAGATTAGGGGACCAAAACTGCACACAATACTCCAGGTGTGGTCTCACCAAGGCCCTGTACAACTGCAGTAGTACCACCCTGCTCCTGTACTCGAATCCTCTCGCTATAAATGCCAGCATACCATTCGCCTTTTTCACCGCTTGCTGTATCTGCATGCCCACTTTCAATGATTGGTGTATAATGACACCCAGGTCTCATTGCACCTCCCCTTTTCCTAATCGGCCACCATGGTCATGCGGAGAATGTACAAACACTTTACACACAGTGGCAGGAACTGAACCCGGGTCACTGGCGCTATTATAGGGTTACGTTAACTGCTACACTACCATGCCCCTTTGCTGAGATCTGCTGTCAATCTTTTAAACTCCATCTGGTTAGCCCTTTAGTTTAATCTTCTTATTGGAAATCCCCCATTGAAGGAATTAATCTCAATTCTATGAAGTTCAAGGATAGGGCACACATTGTCAGAGCTGGTAGACCTGGTGCACCATATCTCCTGTGACCCAGGTTCAGTATTGGCCTTATGTAGTGTCTGTGTGGATCTTGCACATTGTCCCTCCCACATCCCAAAGACATGTGAGTTCATTGATAGATTGTCCATTGTAATTCAGAATCAGGTTTAATGTTGTAAAATTCGTTGTTTTGTGGCAGCAGTACATTGTAATATGTAATAATAAAAAAACTATAAATAACAAGATGAAATAAATATATATATATAATAAAATTAAGTAAGTAGTGTAAAACGAGAGTGAAAAACAGAAAAATATATTGAGGATATCAATGGTGGGGAGGTTGGTGCCCATGATGGAGCTGCTGGGTTCACAACTTTCTGCAGCTTTTTCCAATCCTTTGCCCTCCATATCAGACAGTGATTCAACCAGTTAGAATGGTCTCCACAGTACATCTCTAGAAATTTGTGAGTGTCTTTAGTGACACATCAAGTCTCCTCAAACTTCTAATGAAATATTGCTGTTGCAATGCCTTCTCTGTGATTGCATCGATCTGTCGGACCCAGGATAGATAAATTAAGGCCAGTGTGTAGGTGAGGGGTGGAATCCTGGGGGAAGGGGGTTGATGGGAATGTGGGGAGAATAAAATGGATCTGTGTAAATGTGTCAGTGTAATGTGCCACTGCGTCTTTGCGCATACTCTGTGTGAATCTACGACTGTACTAAGCCTGTATGTAGTTGGCTTGCACCAAAGCAAACACTAAAAGAATCAGAATCGGGTTTATTATCACAGACATGTGTTGTGAGACTTGTTGTTTTGCTGTACAATGCAAAACATAAAATGTTACTGTAAGTCAAGAGAAGACATATAAAGAATTAAATAAGTAGTGGCAGAGGGGAAGAAGCTGTTGCCAAAGCATTGAGTGTGAGTCTTCAAGACCCTGTACCTCCTGTCGGATGGCAGTAATGAGAAGAGGCATGTCTTTGGTGGCCATCAGCTGGAGGCACTCAACAGGTCAGGCAGCATTTAAGGAGAGAAATGGACAGTTGACAGGTTGAGACCTTTCATCTGGACTGAAAGATGGAAGGGAGATAGCCAGTATCGAGAGATGGAGGGACAGGTGATGGGTGCATCCAGCTGTAGAGGGGTGATAGGCAGATGGAGGAGGGAAGAGAGGAACAGGTAGGAGAGGCTGGGAGGTGATATGTGGAAGCAACGAAGGTCTGGAGATGGTGGAATCAATAGGAGAGGAAGTTGGAGCATGGAATCAAATAAAGGAGGTGGGGAGAATATACGGGGGAGTATGTGGGTGATGGGTGTAGGGTGAACTGGGCAGTTCATGTGGACAGAGAGACACCAGCTTACTGGAAAATGTTCATGGCATTGAGTTGTAGACCACCCACCCAGGATATAAGATACAAACAGAAAGTGCTGGAGGAACTCAGCAGATCAGGGAGCATCTACAGAGTGGAATAATCAGGCAACACTTAGAGCCAAGACCCTTCATCAGAACGCCTCTGGTTTACATTAAGTCTCATCCTGGGAAGGAGAATTAAGATAGCTAAACATTCGGGGCGGGGAGAGGGTTCTTGGTCTCATCAAAATCCTATACAATTGCAACAAGGTTTCCCTACTTACGTACTCTCATTTCTTTGCAGTTTAAGTCAATAAACTATTTGTTTTCCAAATTACATGTTGTTCAAAACACCGCACTCTGCACAAGTTAGTGTACTTTTTTCAAATTAGACCATGAGACTTAGGAGCAGAAGTAGGCCATCCAACTCATTCCATTCTGCTCCACATTCCATCGTGGCTGATATATTTTTCCGTCTCAATCCCATTCTTCTGCCTTCTTTCTGTAATCTTTGATGCCCTCCCCTGACTAATCAAGAACCTATCAACCTTCACTTTAAATATACCCAATGACTTGACAGCTCCACAGCTGTCTGTGGCAATGAATTCCACATATTCACCACCCTCTGGCTAATGAAATTTCTCCCCATCTTTGTTCTAATGGAATGTCCTTCTATTCTGAGACTGCGTACGCTGGTTCTAGACTCTACTGCTATAGGAAGCATTCTCTGCACATCCACTCTTTTCAGACCTTTCAATATTCGATAGATTTCAATGAGATCTTCTTCATTTTTCTAAGCTCCAGCGAGTACTGGCCTAGAGGCACCAACCACTCTTTATACATTAACCCTTTCATTCTCAGGATCATTCTAGTGAACCACCTCCTCTACCTGTTGCAAACAGTTCCCTAAGAATATATAGACTGAGGGATTGAGAATACCATGATCCATGGTTTGGTCTTGAACCACGTGGTGGTACTAACTTGTCCCAAAGATCCCGTGACTGATTATAAAAGTAGAAAAGGGAGCAATTATGAAGTGAGAGAGGGTTAATAGTATATGGCTTTCTGTATTGAATTTCATCTGATATGGTGCATGGCTGTTCTGTGCTTGACCAGAATCTCTCCCTCTTCTCTGACTGCAGTTCTGCTTACAGGGAAAGACAGAGTACTGTGCAGAGAGTTGAAGTGTGAAATATGTTTGTTTGTTTTTAGCTAATTATGAGTCACGCTAGAAGAAATCTTGTGGTGTGTGATGCATGCTGTATTCTCTTCACTATTTTACTGTGTTATCTCCACCTTCCCAGAATGCATTAGTCATATCTAATCTAATCTAATCTAATCATAGGCAAGCAAAAGCAAAGTCTCACGTAAGCCTAGACATTGGATTTCGCCAATTTTCAATGTGCTAAATGGACAAGTTTACATAAGGGTCTAAGGAATAGGATCAGGAGTCGGTCATCTGGCTATTTCGGCCTGCTCCACACTCAAAAAGATCATGGCCATGGACTAAGCTCCATCTACCTGCCCTTCTCCAATAACCCTTTGTTCCCTGCTATGCCATAATCTGTCAAACTGTGTCTTAAATATATTCAAAAAGCTAGCCTCTACTGCTTCCCTGAGCAGAGAATTAAGTTTCATTCATTACTCACTGGGAAACACAATTTCTCTTCAACTCCATCCTAAATCTACACCCCTGAATCATGTCACTATATGTAAAGATAAAGATGAACATTAGCTTGTCACACATACATCAAAATGTGAAATGTGTCTTTTATGTCAACCACCACCACAGTCCAAGGACATGCTGGGTGTAGCCCACAAGTGTCACCATGTTTCCGGCACCAACGTAGCATGCTCACAACTTACTAACCCTAAATCTAACCGTATGCCTTTTGTAATGTGCGAGGAAACCGGAGCACTTGGAGGAAATCCACATTGTCATAGGGAGAATGTGCAAACTCCTTACAGAGAGTGCTAGGTATCTTTCCTGCCTACCTTCTGTATACCTTGTTACCATAAGATCCCTTCTCAATCTTCTGAATTCCATCGAGGTTGTGTGCTCAGCCCACTGCTGTTCATGCTGCTGATTCACAACTGCACTGCCAGATTCAGCTTAAACTGCTTCATCAAGTTCACTGATGATACAACAGTGGTTGGCCTCATCAGCAACAATGTTCAGTCGGCATAAGGAGAGGAGGTAATGAGGCTTGTCAAATGGTGCAAGAACAACAACTTGTGTCAATATGGACAAGACAAAAGAATTGATTGTGGACTTCAGGAGGGCACAGGTTGGCCATTCCATTGCTCATCAGTGGCTCTGCTGTGGAGAGAGTGAAGAGCACAAAGTTCCCTGGTGTGCACATAGTGGACAACCTGACCTGGACCCACAACACCTCCTCACTAGTCAAGAAGGTGCAGCAGGAGATTGAGGTGTGAAAGGCTCCCCACCCCCATTCTAACAATTTTCTACAAGAGCACCATTGAGAGTGTCCTGTCTGGCTGCATCATTGTGTGGTATGGAAGCTGAAGGAAAAGGACCACATATCCCTACAGACAACAGTGAAAACCGCTGAGAGAATCACTGGGGTCTCCCTCCCCACTATTTGTGACATTTTCCTGAAGCATCGCAGACGAAAGATCCAAAACATTGTTGAGCATCCCCACCACCCATCCCACAATCTCTTTGACCCACTACTGTCAGGAAGGAACATCAGGAGTAGGACTCTCAGACTGGGTAATAGTTTCTTCCCTCAGACTGAGAGACTAATGAAAACCCTGCCACCACCGAGGTCTTGTCACTAGGACAGCGAGCTGTTTACTGTTTACCTGTGCTGTGCTTTACTATGTGCATTTTGAGTTATATTTTATTAGCTTATTTATAGTATACTATTTTGGTTTGCGTGCTGTGTGGAGGATATATGTTATGTGGGTGCACCGTGGTCTGGAGGAATGTTGTTTTGTTTGTATATACGTATGTACAGTCAGATGACAATAAACTTGAACTCAAGTGTCAGGAGTCTCAGTCTCTCCTCATGGGATAACCTCCTCATCTCTGCAGTTTGAACTGTATTCAATGATTTGGGTCACACTTTGGAGACAATTGTAAAATGTTATATCACCTCTAGAACTGTCGGTGTGGAGTTTGCATGTTCACTCTGTGACCACGTGTTTGCTCCCACATCCCCAAGACGTGGTGGTTTGTAGGTTAACTGGCTGTGATACATTGCCAGTGTGTTCTTGAGTTGTAGAGAACAGATGGGAATAAGGAGAGAGATTTGGATAAGATTAGTGCGATGGGTTGAGAGGGATAATCAGCTATGGGCTGGATGGCCTAATTCTGTTCCTGTGCCTTATGGTCTTATGATAGTGCAGACTCGATGAGCTGAGTGACCCAAGCTGTTTGTAACTCTGTAACCAACCAGCCGGTTGGAGTAACACTTTTACAGTGCCAGTGATTACCATTTGGGTTTTGATCACAACTATGTCTGGAAGGAGTTTGTACCCTCTTCCCGTGGCTGTCTTGGTTTTGTTCGATGACCTCCTACATTCCAAAAGTGTACGGTTAAAGTTGTGAGTGGTGGGCATATTATGTTGGCAGTGGAAGTGTGGCAACACTTGCTGGCCGCCCAGCACAATCCTCATTGATCTGATTTGACACCAATGATGCATTTCACTGTACATTTCAATGCACATGTGTCAAATAAAGCCACATTCTTATGGAGTTATGGATTTACAAAGGTCTATGTGATTCTGGAGTTATGTTTGAGATGGGGGTGTGGGGGTCCGAGGGTTTGATGGAAAGGGAGGGGGATATTAGGGGTAAGGGAGGCAGGAACTGAAAGGAAGAAGGAGGTGAAGGGATACTGAAGTGCAGGAAGGGGGATACAGCCTTGGACCTGGCAGGAGAGTGGATGGGAAGTGGAAATGAAGGAAAGTATAGGTTAGGGAAAGGATTAAATATTTTGTTCTTGGAGGACTTGTTTTGGAGAAGTCACAGTACGGCCATTGTTGATCAAAGCCATTGATCATAGTGTGACTGCGACGAACTTGAGTAAAACCTAAACGGGCAACTCCATGAGTATAAAAACTGGATGAGCCACAGCATACCCTTTAACTAAGAGATGGTGGAAATCTTGAGCACACACAAAATGCTGGATGAACTCAGCAAATCAGGCAGCATCTATAGAGAGGAATAAACTGCTGACATGTTGGGCTTCATTTTAAGGTGATTGGAGCAACGTATAGGAGGGGTATGTCAGAGGTAAGTTTTTCTACACAAAGAGTGGTGGGTGCGTGGAATACACCAGGGTAGGTGACAGAGGCAGATATATTAGGGGCATTTAAGAAACTCTTAGATTAACCCATAGATGATAGAAAAATGGAGGGCTATGTAGGAGGGAAAGTTTAGATTGATCTTCGAATAGGTTAAAAGTTCAGCACAAAATAATTGGCCGAAGGGCCTGTTCTGTAATGTTCTATGTTCTCAGACTGAAACATGGGCTGTTGGATGAAGGGTCTTGGTCCGAAACAGTGACTTTTTATTCTTCTACATTGATTTGCTGAGTTCCTTATGCACTTTTTAATTGAGTGATTTGCTGATAAAACAGGCTTGTTTTTTTTACCTCTACACCAATTTCATGGCAATAATCTCCCAAAAAGAAGCATTAACACCAGGTGGCGCTATTGCACTGTGGATTAACACAGGTCACCTTGTTCTCCACAAGATACAAGACAAAGGTGCAGAATTAGGTTATTCAGCCCATCGAGTCTGCTCTGCAGCTGGATCCCTAGCACTTAGTTCCTATTGTTAGTTCATTTGTAGGAAATGAAGAACAAAGGTATTTTCTTTCTCTAAGTATGTTTCAGGACTTGAGGGAACTCAATCCCCTGACTAATGACGGCCTTCTTAACCACCATGACAATGTGCACAGCAACTTTGAGGGAGTCTATGGGTGGGGACCCCAAGATCTTTCTGCTTTTTCACACAGAGGGTAGACCTGAGGCCCAGGTTTTTCACACAGAGGGTTGTGGGTTATGGAATGAGCTGCCAGAGGAGGTGGTACAGGTGGCCACAATTACAACTTTTAAAAGATTTGGGATGGGAACGGTTTAGAGAGATGGGCCTGTATCTTCAGTATGTACCTATCCAAGTGCCTTTTAACCCGCGTCTGTCAGCTTGTTCCATTACCCACCACACTTTGCCCCCCAGATTCCTATTAAATCTTTCCCCTCTCACCTTAGCCTCTGCCCTCCCCTCTATCTCTTCATTCCCGAACCCTGGGAAAAACACTGTGTACATTCTCCCTATCTATGCCCCTCACTATTTCATACACCTCTATAAAATTGCCCCTGAACCTCCTAAATAAAGTACTAGCCTGTCCAGCATCTCTCCATAATTCAGTCCCTCAAGTCCAGGAACATACTCATAAATCTTGTCTGTCCTCTTCCCAGCTTAATGGCAATCTGAATGTTATCTTTCCGATTGCAGGGTGATCTGATCCTAATGCAGGAGATTGTCAGGGCATCTGCCTATGTTTCACGGCTGGGGGAAGCCTTCAGAGAGGGAATGGATCAGTGTGAGCTCCTCAGGGTTCTCTGCCTTAGGAAACGGAAGGGGTCAAAACTGAAAGCACTGGATTTTTGGATAATAAGGATGGTGCAGGAAGATGATTGATTGGACTGATAACCTTGGTCAATATTGGAACAGGTATGAGAATGGAATGACCTCCAGCTCCTGTTTTTCACATCCTTATGATCAGAGTGATTTATTGGACCATTTCAGGGACTAAAGAAAGAAAGAGGTGAGCCTTATTTGTCACACTGTTTATCATACAGTTATCAGCAGTATGATAACATGCTGGTTGGTCATCGAGTCACAGACAGACACAGCATAGAGTTCAGCCTATTGAGTCTGCACTCTCGTACCCATTTCCACACTAAAGTTATCTGAAAAGCTCCCCTTATTCCATCTACTCTCAAATACTCAAGACAAACTAGGGGCAATTTACTATGGCCAATTAACCCGAATGCAGAGTCTCTTGAGAGTTGTTGGAGCTGTAATCATCCAGACAAGTGGATAGAAGGTAGATAAGTTTTATTTGTCACTTGTACTTTGAAACATACAGTGAAAGGCATTGTTTCTTCCTACTTGCCTATACCTGCTATGCATCTCCATTTTTTTTCTTAACCAGAGCCTCATTTATTTCAACCCTGTGCAGTGATGCAGCCGGTTCGAATACTCCCATGGTACATCAGTAGCAGTTTGCGAGTGCCGTTGGTGGCATATCAAACTTTAAATGAAATATAACCACTATCATGCCTTCTTTGTAATTGTATTACTGTATGTTGTGCCCAGGATAGATCCTCTGAGATGTTGACAGCCAGGAACTTGAATTTACTCACCATTTTCACTTCTGATCCCTCGATGAGGATGATATAGAACAGAGAACAGTACAGCACAGGCGCAGCACAGGTTGTGCCAAATCAGCTAAATCATAAAATAAATCCAAAAACTAATCCCTCTTATCTATACAATGTCCATATCCCTCCATCTTCCTCACATTCATGTGCCTATCTAAACGCTTCTTAGAAGCCTCTGATGTATTTGTCTCTATCACCATAGCAGAGAGTGCATTCCAGGCAACCACAACTCTGAGAGCAAAAAATTAACCCTCACATCCCTTTTGAATCTACCCCTCTCGCCTTCAATGCATGCCATTTGGTGTGTGTTCCCTTCCCTTTCTGAGGTCCGCAATGACATTGAGTGAAAGGTTTCCACTCAACCAGCTGATTTACCTCACTCTTGTACACCCTTTCGTTACCATCTGAAATTCTGCCAACAATAGTCGTATCATCAGCAAATTTATAGATAGCATTTGAGCTGTGTCTAGCCACACAGTCATGGGTGCAGAGAGAGCAGAGCAGTGAGCTAAGCACAGATCCCTGAGGTGTGCCAGTGTTGATTGCCAGCGAGGTGGAGATTTTATTTCCAATCTGCACAGATTGTGGTCTTCTGGTGAGGAAGGCAAGGATCCAGTTGCAGAGGGAGGTACAGAGGCCCAGGTTTTGGAGCTTCTCGATCAGAACTGTAAGAATGATTGTGTTAAATACTGAGCTGTAGTCAATAAACAGCAGCTTGATATGGGTATTAGTATTTTCCAAGTGGTCCAAAGCCACATGAAGAGCCAATGAGATCAACTCTACTGCAGACCTATTGTGACAGGCAAATTGCAGCAGGTTCTTTGCTTAAGCAGGAATTGATTACAAACAACCTCTCAAAGTACTTCTTCATTGTAAATGTGAGTGCTTCTAGACGATAGTCGTTATGGCAGCTCACCCTACTCTTTTTGGGCACCGCTGTGATTGTTGCCCTTGTGAAACAGGTGGGAACTTCCAACTGTAGCAATGAGAGATTGAAAATGTCTCTGAACACACTTGCCATATGTTTTCAGAGCCCTACCAGGTACACCGTTGGGGCCTGTCGCCTTGTGACAATTCACCCTCTTGAAAGATGTTCTGACAATGGCCTTCCAGACAGATTGTGATTGGCCTCCAAGACAGATTGTGATTAGTCACTGGGTGCTGCAGGGATCCCCATAGCTGTAGTTTTATTCTCCATTTCAAAGCTGCATAAAAGGCATTTAGCACGTCTGGGAGTGAAGCATCATTGCCATTCTTGATGTTAGGTTTCACTCTTTAGGAAGTAATGGCCTAAAAACTCTGCCAGAGTTGATGTACATCCAATTCAGCTTCTAACCTCAATCTAAACTGTTAATTTGCTCTTGAGATAGTCCCCTGTAAGTCATACCTGGCCTTATTGTACAGTCCTGGATCACCAGACTTGAATGCCACAGATCCCTCAGCAGGCTATGAATCCCCTGGATGATCCATGGATTTTGATTTGCATATGTACGGTATGTTCTCATAGGCTCACACTTATTCACACAGGTTTTAATGAAGTCAGTAACAACTGTAGCGTATTCATTCAGACTCGAAGATGTATCCCTGAATACTGACCAGTCCACTGACTCAATGCAGACCTGTAAGTGCTCCTCTGCCTCCCTTGTCCATACCTTCTTTGTTCTCTCTACTGGTGCTGTGGTCTTCAGTCTCTGCCTGTTAGGAGTTGAATTACAGCCAGGTGATGAGATTTTCTTAAGTGTGGCTATAGGATGGCACAGTAAGAGTTCTTGATGGTAGTATAACAGTGCTCCAGTTTGTTGGCTCCTCTGGTTCCACAAGTGACATGTTGGTGATAATTATTTAGAGACAAAGATGATCACTGAAATCTCCCACAGCAGATAAAATGGCCAACACTTGGTTGTGAGGTGTTCCAGGTCAGGTGAGCAGGACTGAGACAGAACTGCCATGTTTGTGCACCATAAGGATTTAATCATGAAGCATACTGCACTTCCTCAGCCTTTGAGAGACCCAGCAGACCTATCTTGGGGCTGTATTGTGAAGCCTTCAAGCTGTATCACTGCATCCAGGATGGCAGGGGATAGCCATGTCTCTGTGACACAACAATTGCAACAATCCTGACGTCCTTCTGGTACAGCAACCTTGCTCTGAGGTCTTCGATTTTATTCTTTGAGACTGAACATTTACCAGCAGAATAGACGGTAGTGGAAGTCGGAACCCTCTTCTGCTTAAATGAACTTTTAATCCAGCGTGGCATCCTCTCTTCTGCTGTCTTATAGGGGAACCACATTGGACTGGGGATTCCCATTTGAGTTTCGTCAACTTGGAGTAGATTACTTTTATTATTTTTTTCTCTTTTGTATTTGCACAATTTGCTGCCTTTTGCACATTGGCATTTTGTCTGCCCTGTTGGCTGTGGTCTTTCATTGATTCTATTAAGGTTCTTGGATTTGCAAGAAAACAAATCTCAGAGTTGTATATGGTGATGTATACGTTACGTATTTTGATAATAAATTTACTTTGGACTTTGCTTGCCATCCATACAGATCATTTCACCACACCGGCATATTGAGGTAGTACACCAGTATATTGGACTTTGCTTGCCATCCATACAGATCATTTCATCACACCAGCATATGGAGGTAGTACAAGGGAAGAGCAGTTAGAGAAAGCCTGATCCTCCGGTAGCTTGCTTTTTTAGCTCCAGCAGATACACAGCTAGCTTGTCCAACCTTTCCTCATAACGTAACCCACCCATTTCAGGTATCAGTCAAGAGAACCTTCTCTGATCTCCTTCCAATGTAATTACATCCCTCTTTACATAAGGAGATTGATACTATATGCAGCATTCCAGATATAGTATCACCCTGCCTGCATGATCAATGCGTAACTATGGAAAATTGAATAAAACATTTTAATTATTTTTATTCAAATTCCCCTAGCAATGAACAACTTATTTGTATATTGTTCTTTATAATGTTGTTCCTTGTTGCATGTCGTGCCCTGACCAACACACCATTGCAACTTCTTAAAATGTACAGTATATGCAAAATGTACAATAAAGTGGCCATTGAGTGTATGTTCATGGTCTTCTGCTGCTGTAACCCTTCAAGGTTTGATGTGTTGTGCATTCACAGATACTCTTCTGCACACCACTGTTGTAATGTGTGATTATTTGAGTTGCTGTCACCTTCCTGTCAGCTTGAACTGGTCAGACCATCCTCCTCTGCCCTCTGTCATTAACAAGGTATTTTCACCCACAGAACTGCTACGCACTGATGTTTATTTTTTCCTGCTTGTGCACCATTCTCTGTAAACTCTAGAGACTGTTGTGCATGAAAATCCCAGGAGATCAGCAATTTCTGAGATTCTCAAACCACCTTGACTGGCATCAAGACCACTTCACGGTCAAAGTCAATTAAATAACATTTATTCCTCATTCTGACATCTGATCTGAACAACAACTGAACCTCTTGACCATGTCAGCATGCTTTTATGCATTAAGCTGCTGCCACATGATTGGCTGATGAGATATTTGCATTAACAAGCAAGTGTATCGGTGTACCTAATAAAGTGGGCACTTTATTGGATGCTCTCTGGGGCAATATATGTATATTATATTCTCTAGAAACTATAACAATTAGTAATTGGGTTATTTGAATTAATTTATTATTGTCACATATACTAAGATATGGGTTACTCCCTTCCCTTCACCTCACCTGCCCATCACCTTCCTTTGGTGTCCCTCGTCCTTCCCTTTTTCTCATGGTGCACTCCTCTCAGTTATCAGATTCCTTCCTCAGCCACCTCTTGTACTTATCAAGTCCCAGCTTCTCACTTTATAACCTTCATCCCTTCCACTTCCCCTCTCATCCATCTTCCTCCTCACCTGGCCTCACCTATCACCTGCCAGTTTATCATCCTTCTCTTCCCCCCACCTTCTTATTCTGGTGTCTTCTCCCTTCCTTTCCAGTCCCGATGAAGGATCTCAGCCCAAAGCATTTACTGTTTATTCCCCACTGTAGACGCTGTCTGACCTGCTGAGTTCCTCCATCATTTTGTGTGTATTGCAAGATATCCATACAGATAATTTTGAAACACACGTACATCGAGATAGTAGAAGGGAAAAGCAATGAATAACAGTTACAAAGAATGTTACAGCTGCAGGTAACATTCATTAGAGATAGACAATAGGTGCAAGGGTCATGGTGAGTTAGGCCATGAGATCAAGAGTTCATCTTTAACCTGCAAGAAGTCTATTCAGGAGTCTGATAACAGCCAGATAGAAGCTGTCATTGAACCTAGTGGTGTGTACATTTAAGCTTTTGTATCTTCTTCCAGCTGGGGGTGGGGAGGGTGGTGAAAGAGAAAATGTGCAAGGGTTGGGGGGGTTTGCTGGAGGAATCTTTGATTATGTTAGCTCGTAGGTGGTTGTGAAATTCTAGATCTCACTGGAGTGGGATGGGGTGAATCTGTCCTAAGTACAGTGCAATTACAGCATTCACAAGACATTTGGGATGGGAAAGGTTTGGATCTAGAGGACATAGGTTCAAGGTGAAAAGGGAAAGATGGAATAGCAGCTTGAGGGGAAACTTCATCACCCAGATGGGATTAGCTGCTAGAGGAAGTGGTAGAGGCCGGTACAATAACAACTCTTAAAAAGCACTTGGACAGGTACAGAGATAGGCCAAGCCCAGGGAGGGTGGTTATGAAAAGTGACAGCCCACAGTTAAATTTCCAGATCTTACTGCAAGTCTTTAGGCCAGAATATATTGTACAAAGTCTCTGTGTTTGATGCAATGACTGCATGGAACACTTTTCTGGCCAATGGGAACAATTTTGTGTGTCTACCTAACAGTGTTGGACTGAGAGGATCACATCTTTGGAGTCGAGCTCTCCAATAGAAATTTGAGGAATGAATATCTGGTTAGGTGTTGTTTGGCGCCAGTAATGGGGAGTACTGATATTCCTGAGTGGGGTTTGCTGAATCATCTGTCAAGGAAAAAAGAATGTATTTCTTCACTCCGTCTGCAACAAGCAGGATTTCCTAGTGGCCTTCTAGGTTAATTCCAATCCCGATTCCATTCTCATATGTTGGTTCATGGTCTCCTCTACTCCCATGTTGAGACCTCACTTCAGCTAGAGAGGCAACACCTCATATTCTGTCTGTGAAGCTTCCAACATGATATCATGAACATCGATTTCTCTAACTTCCAGTAATTTCTCCCCCCCTTCTCTCTTTTTCCATTCTCCATTCTTGCTGCTCTCTTACCTCTTCTCTTCTCCTCACCAGTCTATCATCTCATTCTGGTGCTCCAGCTCGTTTCCTTTCTCCCATGGAGCACTCTCCTCTCCTATCAGATTCTTTCTTCATCAGCCTTATACCTTTTCTGCCTATCACTTCCCAGCTTCTCACTTCATCCTCCCTCCTCTAACCACTTACCTCCCCCTCACCTGGTCTCACCTAAGACCTGTCAACTTGTACTCCTCCTCCTCCCCGCACCTTTGTACTCTGGTTTCTTCTCACTTCCTTTCCAGTCCTGATGAAGGATCTCAGCCTGAAACATCTACTCCTTATTCCTTTCCATCAATGCTGCTTGACATGCTGAGTTCCTCCAGCATTTTATGTGTGTTGCATTCAATTACTCTTTGTTTCTTTTAGCTCTTTGGTGGTCCAGATAACCAGCCTGAGATTTTTCCAAGGTAAGATTATTTTTATTCAAAGAAGATGTGCAGAAATGTTTGGTGAAATCTGTTGAGTTGAGACATAAGAGCAGCAAAATGTTACCCAGGTTAAAGAAGGGTTCATTCATTTTCTCATTCGTACGGGGATGGTTATGTCACAGCATAGAAATCTGAAATTGAGATTGATTTATTATTGTCAGATGTACTGAGAATCAGATAGAGATTCCCCAGATGGCACCGTGTACAGCAGCCCTGTAGTGTACTCCGAAATGGCATTGTAATTTTCTGCTTCTCTCTCTACTTCTTTCTGCACTTCTTACAAGAGGGATGTGATGTTGAGGCTCTATAAGGTGCTGGTGAGACCTCACTTGGAGTACTGTGGGCAGTTTTGGTCTCCTTATTTAAGAAAGGATGTGCTGATGTTGGAGAGGGTACAGAGAAGATTCACTAGAATGATTCTGGGAATGAGAGGGTTAACATTATAAGGAACGATTGTCTGCTCTTGGACTGTATTCCTTGGAGTTTAGAAGAATGAGGAGGGACCTCATAGAAACATTTCGAATGTTGAAAGGCATGGACAGAGTGGATGTGGCAAAGTTGTTTGCCGTGATGGGGGAGTCTAGTACGAGAGGGCATGACTTAAGGATTGAAGGGCGCCCATTCAGAACAGAAATGAGAAGAAATTTTTTTAGCCAGAGAGTGGTGAATCTATGGAATTTGTTGCCACGGGCAGCAGTGGAGGCCAAGTCATTGGGTGTATTTAAGGCAGAGATTGATAGGTATCTGAGTAGCCAGGGCATCAAAGGTTATGGTGAGAAGGTGGGGGAGTGGGACTAAATGGGAGAATGGATCAGCTCATGATAAAATGTCAGAGCAGACTCGATGGACCGAATGGCCGACTTCTGCTCCTTTGTCTTATGTCTTATGGTCTAAGAAGCTGAAAGTCACTTCAGGTATGATTGATTGACTCTTTTGAACATCGGGAAGACAGCATTCAATTATAACATGCCACCTTTCTACCACTGGCTCACGCGAACCACAGGAGGTACATTCACCACACCGGTATTACCAGGTAAGCGTCGCCAGAGATGAGGAAGAAAAGCTGGCATCTTGGTTAGGTTACGATGGCGTGCAAATCGGCCACCGCTCCCTAGCATACTCCTGGCCAATGTACAGTCGCTGGAAAACAAGCTGTGTGAGTTGAGAGCCAAAATCTCCTACCAACGGGAAACAAGGCACTGTAACATCTTATGCTTTACCAAAACCTGGTTGTCAGAGGAAAGTCCAGACCAAGCCATCGAACACATCGGGTTCTCTGTGTTCTGAGTGGACAGGTCTAAAGACCTCTCTGGGATAGTGAACAATGCTGGTGCGACCCAGGTAGCGCGCACACCCTGAAATCCTTTTGCTCCCAGGATCTGGAGTACCTTATGCTGCTATGTTGACCTTTCTGGCTGCCTAGAGAATTTGCGTCTGTTATTATTACAGCCGTGTACATCCCACCACAGGCCGATATCAACCTGGCTCTGAATGAACTTTGTGAAACCATCAATATCCATGAAACCACACCCCCAGCAGCTGCTTTCATCATCACTGGCAACTTTAACCAAGTATCGTTGACCAGAGGTTACCCGAAGTTCTGCTAACACATTGAGGTGAGCACATGGGGAGGAAGCATACTTGACCACTGCTAATCTCCCTTCCGCAATGTCTACAAAGCACTTCTCCGCCCTCCGTTTGGAAAGTCTGACCATTCTTCCATCTTGCTCCTACCCGACTACAGGCAGAAACTGAAGCAGGAAGCGGCCATAATGGAAACTATCCACTGCTGGTCCAACCAGTTAGACTCAATGTTACAAGACTGATCTGATAGCATCACCTGGGAGGTATTTCGAGCTGAGAACATCTCTAAATACACGGACGTAGTTACAACCATCATTTGGAACTGCTCTGAAGATGTTGCCCTAAAATCGGTTCAGATCTACCCAAACCAGAAGCTTGGGATAAATAGTCCAGTGTGTGATGCCCTCAGTGCAAGGGATAAAGCCTCCAGAGACCAACAGAGCTCAAGAGATGCCACTATGATTTACGTAGAGCCATCAAGGTGGCAAAACGGCAACACAGGGACAAAATCCAATCACAACTCTGCAACAACAACAATGGCAAGGACTGCACTCCATTGTGGACTTCAAGAGGAAATGCAGCGGTACAGTCAACATTGCCGCCTCGCTCTCAGATGTGTCGATTCGATGTTGATATAGGACTGAACCTACAAGGACAGCCACCGATAAGACCTGCAAGGCTGAGGTACGCAGAACATCCCAACGCGTCAACAGTCTCAAGGCAGCATCCGCAAATTCTGTGCTGAACAGCTGGCTGGTGTGTTTACACACATTTTTAACCTCTCCCTCTCCCAGTGTGCAGTGTCCTCCTGTTTCAAATCATCCATCATTGTCCCTGTACCAAGAAAACCAAGCTAGCACGTCTGAACATTTGGCGCCCTGTCACACTCATCTCAATTATAAGCAAATGCTTTGAGAAGCTGGTTAAATGTCACATCTGCGGCATGCTACCACTCACACTGGACCCTCTACAACTTGCCTACTGATGGAACGGGTCTACTGAAGAAGCCATAGTCACAGCACTACACACCATCCTCACACTCCTGGAGAAGAGGGATGCATATATTAGAATGCTGTTCTAGGCATCATGTAATGTCCAGCATTCAACACCATAGTTCCCTCCAGACTTGAGAAGAAGCTCAGAGACCCTGGCCTGCATCCTGCCTTGTGCAGCTGGATTTTAGACTTCCTATTGGATCACTGACATGGGGAAGGATGGACTCCCTCACCTCTGCTCCTCTGACCCTCAACATAGGTGCAACCCAGGGTTGTATTCTGAGTCTCTTTCTCTACTCCCTTTACACCCATGACTGTACTGTCACACACGGCTCCAATCTGCTGATCAAATTCGTAGATGACACAACTTTGATCGGCCTTATTTCTAATGACACAGCCTGCAGAGGAGAGGTTGACACCGTGACGCAGTGGTGCCAGGTTAACAACCTCTCCCTCAATGTCCAAAAACAAAAGAGTTGATTGTGGATTACAGGAGGAATGGAGACAGGCTGGGTCCGATCAACATTAATGGGACTGCAGTTGAGAGGGTGAGTATTTTCAAGTTCCTTGGTATGCATATCACTGATGATCTTATCTGGACTGTACACACCAGCTTTGTGGCAAAAAAAGCACAACAGCGTCTCTTCCACCTCAGGCGACTGAAGAAGTTCGGCACGGGCCCCCAAATATTCAAGACCTTCTACAGGGAGAGCATCCTGACTGGCTGTATCACCACCTGGTATGGGAACTGCACCAACCTCGATCGCTGGGCACTGCAGAGAGTGGGTCGGACAGCCCAGCGCATCTGTGGATGTGAACTTCCCTCCATTGAGGGCGTTTACAGGAGCAGGTGCCGAAAGAAGGCCTGGAAGATCATCGGGGACACCAGTCACCCCAACCCTAAATTGCTTCAGCTGGTTCCACCTGGAAAATGCTACTGCAGTATTGAAGCCAGGACCAATGGACTACGGGACAGCTTCTTTCTTCAAGCCATTAGACTTTTAAATTCACATGTCTGTACATTGCGATGGAGTCATAACGCAAAGATTTTACTCTCTCATGTTGTGAGATGGATGTAAGATTTCAGTAAATTCAGTGAGAATCTTTCTGTTTGTATAGATCCATTGTATTACACAGTGTATTAGGTAATAAAAGATAACATGCAGAATAGCTACAGAGAAACTGCAGTGCAGATTGCCAAAGGGTGCAAGATCATAATGAGGTAGTTTTTGAGGTCAAGAGTCTATCCTATCATCTAAGGGAACCATTCAACAGCTACCGCAGTGGGGTAGAAGCTGTCCTTGAGCCCAGTGACACATATTTTTGGGGTTTTGTATCTTCTGCCTAATGGGAGAGGGATAAGAGAGAATAGTTGGAATGGGTAGGATTTTTGATTATGCTGGTTGCTTTGCCAGGACAGTGAGAAGAGCCCATGGAGGGGAGGCTGGCTTCCATGATATCCTCAGCTGTCTCCAAAACTCTCTGCAGTTTCTTCAGTCACTGATGTGCATCCAGTTGGAATGCTTTTTTTGGAGCATCAATTAAAATGGATAAAGTCAAAGGGGTCATGCCAAATTTCTTTAACTTTTTTGAGGAAGAAGAGCTTTCTTGGTCTTGTGTCACTCCTGGTGATGTTCACTCTTCGGAACTTAAAGTGAGTTATGAGGTGTGTGGGTGGTGCAATTAGGAGCAGGCATCATGTAATGTCAAATCAGTAATGACAGCTTGATGTTCTAGATGGGTACTGTGAATCCCAACAGAAACTGAGACAGACAGGGAGAGAATGGGTGCTGTTGTTAATTCTCCAGCTTTCTCTTTCTTGTCCCAGGGGAACCAATCCATTTGCCACCGTGAAGCTGAAGCCAACTGTCACGAATGATCGGTCGATGCCTCTCATCCGATAGAGTAGCTGATGTGGATATGGTGAAGAACTAACTCAGCAGAACTTTACGTCCACAACAAGAGCACGATCACTACCATTGTCTCTTTCCAAGACTTTCTTGGGACTAAAATGTTTAGATCTCAAAGGAAAATAAAAATTAATATAGGAGGGCCCTTGAGTAAGATGGCTTTGAAGGGTTCTACTCACAGGGAATATCATTAGCAACACCTCACACACGTTCTATGTGATTGACATGAAGGGCACATCTTGAATCAGTGAGCAGCAGGGAACAGAATACACTACCATGACCCTGGCAACCCATGCTTGCAAATTAAGAAGGATAGCTTGCACGGGGAATTAAAACATCTCATTGGGGTTAGTCATATCCCAAAATCTTCCAAAGCTGTATCCAGTCTCTATGAAGAAGCTAGATTTGGTGTATTGCTCCCAGTGTGAGGATAAAAGATTTCTATAATTGCCAGAAAATTCATGTGCCCCCCCCCCCCCCCCAAAAGCAGGAATTTCCAACACTTTTCATGTTTAGTTCAGTTAAGTATGAGGTATTATATTCTGGGAAGGCAAAGTGTCTCAGCCCAAAACATCAACTGTTTATTCCTCTCCATAGATGCTGTTGAGTTCCTCCAGCATTTTCTGTGTGTTCCTCAAGGTGGGACTTTCACAGTGAATGATGGAGTCCTGGGGAGAGTTGTAGTACAGATGACCTAGGAGGAGGATTGCATGGATCTTTGAAAGTGGAGTGAGTTAGAGGTAGACCATGTGGTGAAGAAGGCTTTTGATACCCTGACCTTCATCAGTCAGAGCAATACGTATGGAAATTGGGATGTTGCAGTTGCACATTGGTGAGGCCATATTTGGAATATTGGGTTCAGCTTGGTCAACCTGCTATAGGAAATACACAAGTAAGATGAAAAGAGTGCTGAAGAGATTTAGAAGAATTTTGCTCTGATGCAAGGGAGAATGGTTAAGGAGGCTGCACCATAGGAGAATGAGGGGTTGATCATATAGAACTGTAAAATTCAGGAGGGGCATAGATTAAGATTATTGTTATTTGTTTCATGTATATTGAAATGTGTCATTTACATCAAAGATGTACAGAGGGGCGGGGGCAGCCTGAAAGAGGTGCCATGCTTCCAATCCCAACATAGACCACAACTTACTAGGCCTGACTGTATATCTTTGGAATGTGGGAGGAAACAGAGCGCCCCTGGGAAGCTCACAGGGAGAACATACGGTTCTTAGAGACAGCAGCGGGTATGAAACTCTGACTGCTGACAGCAGGCACTGTAAAGTGATTGTGCTAATCAATACACTACCATGCTGCTCTGATGGGAAGGTGGGAACTGGAGGGTAGATGGAACTGGACCACAAGTCAGAAGTGATCATGGAGAATGATTCAACAGCTCTAAGGACCGCCTCCTCTGTCCCTTCATAGATACCACACAAAATGAGTTGGTTTGCTGGGAGGGAGAACATACTTTCCCTAAGAGCTCTGGCTCCCCCTTACCTCTTCTCATCTCCTCATCTGCTTATCACCTCCATGTTCTATTTCTCCCATGGTACCCTCTCCTCTCCTGTCAAATTCCTTCTTCTTCAGCCCTTTACCACTTCCTCCTATCATTTCCCAGATCTTTCTTCATCCCTGTCCTCCACCCACCTGGCTTCACCTATTTCCTTCTAACGTATTCTTTCCCCTTCCCCTACCTTCTTATTCTGGCTACTTCCTCCTTCCTTTCCATTGCTAATGAAGGATCTTGGCCGGAACCATTGACTCTAGAAATTTATCTCCAGAAATGCTGCCTGACCTGCTGAATTTCACCATATTTTTTCTGTATTGTGGAGGGTCTTTGTTCATTATTAAGTTAATTGTGTTTGCCGATTTGCAAAACAAGTGAATGACTTGGCGGGAAAGGGTAAAAGGAGAATCGGATTGTATTGGGAACTCGAATCAGCGTCAATACACTGAGTTCTGTCAGAATCGTATTTATCCTCACTGACCTCGATAACATGAAATTTGTTGTTTTGTGTGAAAAAGCACAAATCTACTATAAATTACAAAAATAGATAAAACAGAGCAAAAAAGGAATAATGAGGTAATGTTCATGGACCATTCAGAAATATGATGATTAAGGGGAAGACACTGTTTCTGAATGATTAGTGCCTGGTCTTTTGGTTCCTGTAATGTCTCCCCAGTAGTAAGGAGAAGAGGGCATGTCCCAGATGTTAAGGACCCTTAGCAATGGATGCTGCCTTCCCGAGGTGCCATTGTTGAAGATGTCCTTGGTGGAGAGGAGGGTTGTGCCTGTGATGATGCTGGTTGAACTACAAACCCCTGAAGCCTCTTGTGATTCTGTGGATTGGAGCCGCCATACCAGGCGATGATGGAATCAGTCAGTGCTCTCCACTGCACATCTATAGAAATTTCTTAAGAGCCCTTGATGACATATTAAATCTCTTCAAACTCCTAATGAAGTATAACTGCTATCGTGCCATTGTCATGAATGCCCAGGGCAGATCCTCTGAGAGGCTACGTACAGAGGTCTGACAAAAGTCTTCAACCTGAAATATTAACTCTCTTTCTCATCCCACAGATGGGGGATGACCTGCTGAATATTTCCATGATTTTTGTTCTTATCTATTTCCAACATCTGCAGATTTTTGTTGATTTTCAGAAAAGTGCCATTATTTTCAAAATAAATATGGAAAAAGATAGGTGTGGTCTGCAGGCTAAGATTCTAAGTTGGTGAAAGGCCGATTTTGTTGGTATCAGAAAGGATCTGGCAAATGTGGATTGTGACAGGCTGTTTTCTGGCAAAGAGGTACTTGGCAAATGAGAGGCCTGAAGTGAAATTTCGAGAGTACAAGCTTCACATTAGGGTTAGGGTTAGGGTGCCTGCCAGAATAAAAAGTAAAGATAACAAGTGTAGGAAACCTTGGTTTTCCAGAGATACTGAGGCCCTAGTTAAGAAAGAAAAGGAAGTGCATCGCAGGTAGGAACAAATGGGTTGCTTATGGATTTTAAGAAATGCAAGCAATCAGGAAAGCTAAAAGAAGGCATGAACTTGCCCTAGCAGACAAGGTGAAGGAGATTCTAAAGATATCTTAAGTGCAAAAAGATTTCAAAGGACCAAATTGGTCCTCTGGAAGATCAGAATAGTAATCCATGCGTGCAGCCAGAAGAGATGGGGGATTAAATGGATTTTTTGCAACTGTATTTACTTAGGAGACAGGCACAGAGTCTATAGAAGTGAGGCAAAATGAAAGAGGAGGTGTTTGCTATCTTGAGGCAAATTAGGGTGGATAAATCTCCAGGGCCTGACGAGATGTTTGCTCAGACCCTATGGGAGGTGTGCAGAAATTGCCAGGGTCCAGCAGAGATATTTAAATGCTAGTACTAGAAGCTTGGAGAATAGCCAATTTTGTTCTGCTGTTTATGAAAGGGTCTAAATATAAACTAGGAAATTATAGGCCAGTGAGCCTGATATCAGTGGTGGGAAAGATACTGGAAGGTATGCTAAGGGACTGGATATATAAGTATTTGGATGGACAGGGACTGATTAAGGATAGTCAGCATGGCTTCGTGTGTGGTAGGTCATGTCTAACAAATCTTATAGAGTTTATTGAGGAAGTTACCAGGAAAGTTGATGAAAGCAAGGCAGTGGATATTGTCTACATGGACTTTAGCAAGGCATTTGACAAGGTCCCACATGGGAGTTGGTCAAGAAGGTTCAGTCGCTTGGCATTCAAGATGACATTGCAAATTGTATTAGACATCAGCTTTGTGGGAGAAGCCAGAGGGTGGTAGTAGGTGGTGCCTCTCTGACTGGAGGCCTGTAGTTTGTCATCTATATCAATGATCTGAATGATAATGTGGTTAACTTGATCAGCAAATTCATGGATGACATCAAGATTGGGGGTGCAGTGGACAGCAAGGAAGACTCTCATGGTTTGCAGCAGGTTCCGGACCAGTTGGAAAAAATGGGCTGAAAAATTGCAGATGGAATTTAATGTGGATAAGTGCGAGGTGTTGCACTTTGGTAGGATCAACCAGGATAGGTCTCACTGAGGAGTGTGGTAGGACAAAGGGATCTGGGAATACAAGTACATCATTCTTTGAAAATTACATCACCGATAGACAGGGTTCTAAAGAAAGGTTTTAGTACATTGGCCTTCATAACCCAGAGTATTGGGTACAGGAGATGGGGTATTCTGTTGAAGTTGTATAAGGCATTGAAAAAGTACAGAGAAAATTTACAAGGATGTTGCCGAGTCTGGAGGACCTGAATTATAAAGAAAGATAGATAGGTTAGGACTTTATTCCTTGGAATGTAGAAGCTTGAAAGGAGATTTGATAGAGGTGTACAAAATTATGAGGAGTACAGATAGGGTGAATACAAGCAGGCATTTTCAATTGAGATTGGATGAAAGGTGAGAAATTTAAGGGAACGTGAGGGGAAACAGTCTATCAGAGGGTCGTGAGAGTGTGGAATGAACTGTCAGCACAAGTGGTGCATTTAAAAGAAGTTTGGATAGTTGCATGGATGGAGGGCTATGGTCCTGGTGCAGGTCGATGGGAATAGACAGTTTAAATGGGTTAGCACAAACCAGATGTGCCAAGTGGCCTGTTTTTTTCCATAATTTTCTACGATTCTATTACTCTAAAAGGAATAGAGATGGAGAACAAACAGACAGGGAGGAGTATGTGTTCAGAATCACATTTATTATCACTGACAGATGGTTTATATATAAAATCTATACAGTATATAAAAAATTAAATAAGTAGTGCAAAGATAGTGAGGTAGTGTTCATGGGTCCAAATCCATTCAGAAATCTGGTGTTGGAGGGGAAGAAGCTGTTCCTAAAAGGTTGAATGAACCAATGGTAGTAATAAGAAGAGCCCTACATGGTGAGGGTCCTTCATGATGGATGCCACTGTTTTGAGGCATCACCTTTTGACCATGTCCTCAATGGTGAGGAGGCTAGTGCCAAAGATGGAGTTGGCTGCGTTTACAACCCTCTGCAGCTTTTTCGGATGTTGTGATGCTGGAGCATCAGGCTGCATCTGCAGAGACAGGAGTAGACACAGCGTTTTAGCACACTAACATTTGAAAGGTTATCAATTTGAAAAGATAACTTTGACTTGTGCAGGATTTTCTGTGTTCATTTCAAATTTTTGCCCATGAGGTAGTTTCAAAGTTCAAAGTACATTTATTATCAAGGGATGTATAAATTATACAACCTTGAGATTTGATTGCTTACAGGTAGCCACAAAGCAAGAAATTCAAAAGAACCCAATTAAAGAAAAGAAAAAATAAAAGACCAACACCTGATGCCCACCATCGTGAACATCTTCAAATAGTGGCATGCATCATTAAAGACCTCCCATCAACCAGGACATGCCTCCTTCTCACTGCTACCATCAGGAAGGAGGTACAGGAGCCTGAAGGCACACACTGAGTGATTCAGGAACAGCTTCTTCCCCTCTGCCACCCGATTCCTAAATGGACACTATGTCACTAGTTTATTGCACTACTTATTTGATTTAACTTTTATATATATATATATATAGAGAGAGAGAGAGAGAGAGAGAGAGAGAGAGAGAGATATTCTTGCTGTAAATCACAGTTTTTGTTTTTATGTATTGCAAAGTACTGCTGCTGCTAAGTTAATAAATTTCATATCGTATGCCAGTGATTTTAAACCTGATTCTGAGTTGCGGGCAGGAATGGAAAAGGATGTACAATGTCCCATAAAATTAGTCTTGGTTGACAATATCCTCAGTGATATCAACTATTCCTGAGTTTGGAGAGGTTTAATGATGGACACCCTCAGTACTGAAGGTGCGCCCTCATTTTTATGAAGTTTATTGAGTGAAAATAGCATAAAGGTCATTCTTTCCACAGGCACTAAACTTTATTGAAGGACATTTACTATCATTTCTTTGAAGTGAAGCTCACAGATCTGAAATCACTCACAGGGTGACTGTGGATGCTTTTTCACAAAACAACAATAGCTCCTGCTCTGCAGGGAAGGGAATTAATGATATGGCAGAGCAGAGGAATATACCGAAAAGAAATAAGGCTTGACTTTTGTGTCAATGGGATTGGCAGACAGGTTTAATTCTTTGAGACAGAACACAATTTCATCCCAATGCATTTTGTTTCATAAACAGATGATGGAAATGCTCCATAGGCCAGACAGCATCTTTATAGACAGAGGCAGAACTATTGCTGCAGATTGATGACTTTCACCAGAAGTAGGTAAAGTAAAAAATTGAACATGCTTTTAAGTTGTGGAGTGTAGAGAGAACAAAGGTAAATGTCCATGAAAGGGTGGAGACCAAGAGAGACTAAATGACAAAGGAGGTGGTGAGGTTGGCTCAGAGAGGATAGGGAAGACTTGTAAAGTAGTGTTAATCTGTCTTGACCTATTATCAGGGTGGATGAGTCTGATGCAACCCCAGAAAGTGCAGAAGTTCCTGGTGAGAAAATGGATTTGCCAAATTGCAGTGAATTCTTATTATCAATCTCTTCAATGTATCACCACAAGAGAATGAAGCACTACAGACAACACTTTACAGTACCAAAGACCCAGGTTCAACTCCTGCCGCTGTCTGTAAGGAGTTTATACATTCTCTCCATGACTGCATGGGTTTCCCCCCACATACCAATTGGTAGTTTAATTGTTTATTGTAAATTGTCCTGTCATTAGGCTAGGGTTGTTGGCTGAAAGGGCCATGCTGTATCTCAATAAATAAATAGCCTGTTCAGTGGGTCGAGCATTATCTGTGGGAGGAAAGAAATTGTTGATGTTTTGGGTCAAAATGTATGGCAACACTTGGCCTGTTGCTTATTGGTTGTTAACACAAATCATGCATCTCACTGTAATGTTTCGATGCACATGTGATAAATAAACATGAATCTGAAAATCCTGTAATAGTAGTCATTGATTGGGAGAAAGATCTTTATTCTAGTAAAACTTATAAGTTCAGTGAAGAAATAGAAGGTATTAACCTTCATGTAACATCTGAATCTCTTTTGCCAACTGTTTCCAGTTGGCATGAGACCAGTGATAGACATTTTTATGTTGTTGAATGCATGCCCATCTGGAACTGAATTACAACATTCAAATTAATTTCAATCAGGACCCTATATCTAATAAATCTGAACTGGCTTTGAACCCTGGCCCCAGAGATGAAAGAAGGGACTTGCTTCCCAAGATGCAATGGGACACTCCTGTAGCTCAATCTCAGATAGATTTGAACCAATCCTGAGGCACTGCAAAAGGTAAGGGACTAAAAGAGGAACTGATGTCACGGCCAGTTTGCTGAGCAAAGCAAAGGAGGATCACATGAGAAGAGCTTGAAGCTCATTGCGAGTCGGTGTATATTTGTCTGAGCCTGCTGATACACTCAGTCCTCATTTTATCAGGTACATCCTGACCAAATAGAGTGGCCACTGAGTGAATGTTGGTGGTCTTCCGCTGCTGTAGCTGTGTTCGTATGTATGGTTAAAAGGGTGTTTAGTGACGCTCTTCTATACAACACTGTTGTAACGTGTGATTGTTTGAGTTACAGTGCTCCTAATAGAATGGCCACTCCATCATTCTGGAGTTTTTACCTAGGGTTATGAATATTGTACAGTTCACCTGTTGTCAAGTGTGCCTACTACATGAGAGAAGTGCAGACAGCCAGTGTTATCTGGGGAAAGGCAGACAAACAATCAGATGCTAGCATGTCATGAAGATGGCATCAAAGAGGCTCGTGTGGAGCACAGCCAGGAGGCCAAAATGATTTCTTCTGCACAGTGGTGAAGTTATTAGACTGGTGTCCAAACACTTGGACAGTGATTCAGGATCATAAATTCAAATCTCAGATTGAATTTAAATCTAAGTAATTACAAAAACCTGGCTGGTGTCAGAAACTGCAAAACTACTACAGTGTAAAACCCACACAAAATGCTGGAGGAACTTAGTAGGGCAGGCAGCATCTGTGGAAACAGTCAATATTTCAGGCTGAGACCCTTCATCAGGACTGGAGAAAAATAGAAGAGAAGTCAGAGTAACAAAGTGGGGGGGGGGGGGTAGGGAAGGAAGAAGTACAAAGCGGTAGGTGAAACCAGAAGAGGGAGAGGAGCAAAGTAAAGAGCTGGGAAGTCAATTAGTGAAAGAGATACAGGGTTGCAAAAGGGGGAATCTGATAGGAGAGGACAGAAGGCCATGGAAGAAAGGGAGTACCAGAGGGAGGTGATGGTCAAGGAAGGAGGTTATGGATATTAGGTGGGTCGGGCAGCATCTATGAGGGGAAAAAACTGTCGATGTCTCAAGCTGAGACACTTCAGTAGGACTGGAAAGGAAGGGAGCAGAGTCCAGGACAAAAGGGTAGAGGGAGGAGGAGTACAAGCTGGCAGGTGATAGGTGAGACCAGGTGAAGTGGAAAGTCAGTGGGTGGGTGAAGTAAGGAGTTGAGAGGTGATAGGTGGAAGACTGAAATAGAAGGAATCTGATAGGACAGGAGAGGAGGATGGAAACCAGAGGGAGGTGATGGGCAGTTGAAGAGAAGAGAAGGTGTGAGAGGATAACCAGAATGGGGATCAGGAAAATTAACTGGGGGACTTAACTGGGTTTGAGTTGCTTAAGAGACACTGAGTTCATGAAGGGAACTCCAGAGTCATCATTTGGACCCTCACTTGACTCCACTTTGAGAATGTTGGATGCTGGCATATCATTGGCTCTCCCCTCTAGTGGATCATAAGGGCCCTGATTCTTGTAAACATCTTGGTGAACTTCATTCTGTTCATCGGCAGTATTTGTATACTGATACAGAAGATGCATTTTCGGGATGTACTTTCTGTATGTTCCTGAGTTCATGAAGGGAAATATAGAAAATACAAGTCCTGAAAATGTAAATGGTAAACACTGCCCAGCCCATCACAGGCTCGTCACTTTCTTCATCCAGTCCACCTTCAGGAAGGCTGATTTTATCATTAAGGATGCCTGCCACCGTGGCCATTCTCTTTTCTGGGAGAAGATACAGGAGCTCCAAAGCCTGGATGACCAGACTCACTGCTCTCAGACTTCCAAACTGGTTTACTGAGCAGTTCCACCATTTCCTGCTTTTGTTACAGATTAGAGATCAGTTTGCCCTGAATCATTAGCCTAATTAAATCAACTATATTGGAATAGCTGCAATCGCCAACAGTAACTCTTTTTACAGACAATAAATTTCAGGTTGACTACAAAGGGTAGTTTGATTCACACTGACTTTAACGGTCATCTATTAATCAGCACCCTAAACTATGTAAAATCTTATACTTTGACAATAGAATTTCTTTGAACGTTGAATCAGAAATAAAGCTACAGTGTATAGAAATGAACACGTGTGCTTCAAACAGCTTTTGTACATGGTACCTGTAACAGCACAGAAGCAGGCCATTCAGCCAATAGAGTCTTTACTGGCCACCAACTACCAGTTTACATTAATGTCATGCTTATCCCATTTTATTCTTTCCACACTTCCATCAACTCTCCCCAGAACCTAGAACTCCTTTAACACTTTCAGAGCAACTTACAGTGATCAGTTACTGACCCACGCTTCTTTGCGATGTGGGTGGAAACCAGAGCAGCTGGAGGAAACTCACACAGAGTGTAGGATTGAAGCTGGGTCTCTGGTGCTGTGAGATAGTAGCTCTACAAACTGAACCACATTAGAATTTGACAATCCAGACTAGCAATTGATGTAAGTGACTGCATGCAATTCAGAAAATACAATAACACAAAGGAGATCTCATATCATTCCTACTTAGCTATAATTTACATATCTAACACATAGAATAAAGGTCTGACTATTTAATTATGTAGAGGTTGTATTAATGCACAGTTAGATAGAGGCCAAATGGTTAACGCATTCGTCTAGTGATCTGAAGGTCGCTAGTTTGAACCTTGGCTGAGGCAGCGTGCGTGTCCTCGAGCAAGGCACTTAAACACACATTGCTCTGCGATGACACCAGTGACAAGCTGTATGGGTCCTAATGCCCTTCCCTTGGAGAACACTGGTGGCGTGGAGAAGGGAGACTTGCAGCATGGGCAACTGCTGGTTTTCCATACGACCTTGCCCAGGCCTGGGCCCTGAAAACCTTCCAAGGCGCAAATCCATGGTCTCACGAGACTAACGGATACCTATAACACTCTGTAATCCAATCGCAGTGGCTGTAGTGTGTGTGTGTTAGTGTGTATGTGAATGAGTGCTTGTGTGCGTGTGAGAGAGTGAGAGAGAGCGTATGTGGGTACATTTAGATTGGAGAGGACATTTTACATTTTTGTAAATTATATCTCTTTTGTAAAGTTTTAGTAAATGATATCTCTTTTAAGTTTGGTGTCATACACTAGAGTATGAATCCGTACAACAGACAAATCATTCGGGGAGTTTTCACAGTGAAACAATGAAACGCAACCAAGATTATAACACCATTAGACATAGGCGCAGAATTAGGTCATTTGACCCATTAAGTCTGCTCCACCATTCAATCATGGCTGATCCTTTTTCCCATCCTCAACCCCATTCCCCAGCCTTCTCCCAGTAACCTTTGATGCCATGTCCAATCAAGAACATATCAATCTCTGCCTTAAACACACTTAATGGCCTGGCCTCCACAGATGCCTGTGGTAAAAAATTCCAGAAATTCAGCACACTCTGGCGAAAGAAAGTTCTCTGCATCTGTTTTTATTGGATGTCCCTCTATCCTGAGGCTGTGTCCTCTTGTCGTAGACTCCCCCACCATGGGAAATATTCTTTCCACATCTACTCTGCCTGGGCCTTTTAACATTTGAATAAGATACCCCCTCATCCTCCTAAATTCCAGTATATTATGTGTTAATGTGGGGGTTAAACCCTCCATCTAATTCAGAGTTGAGAAGCTGACCAAGTTGACCTTGCATTCCAGGGTCAGATTTTAGGCATGATGTCACAATGATGGATAATGGGGACCCCTGATGACCTCACAGTGTGCTTGGAATGGGGAAAGTGGTTTAAATTCACAGGCGGTTTGCAACGGCACTAGATAAAACAGGAAAGACTGCGCCAGGTAAAGATGAAATATGTTATAGTATGATAAAACACTTGAGTCTGGAGAAACTACTGCTTCTGTATAACAAAGTCTGGGATGAAGGGAGAATACCAGGGAGCTGGAAAGAGGCAATAATTATTCCAATAAGGAAACCTGGGAAAGATGCCAGCAGGCCAGAAAACTACAGGCCAATTGCCTTAATGTCACATGTATGTAAACTTATGGAAGGTATGATAAATGAGAGGTTAGTGTACTTCTTGGAAAGTAGAGGTATGGTGGCTATCTATATAAGCAGGTTCAGGAAAGGAAGGAATACTATGGATCCAGTGTTGTGTCTAGAGGATGAAATAAGAAAAGCTCAAGTAAATAAAGAGACAGGGGTTGCAGTTTTTTTTGATGTTGAGAAAGCTTATGATATGTTATGGAAAGAGGGGCTCCTAATCAAGATACATTTAATGGGAATTGGGGGGGGGCAATGTTCAATTGGGTTAAGGACTTTCTAAACGGGAGAACTATTCAGGTGAGGATAGGATCAGAGTTATCAAGCCAGGATGCTGTAGAAAACGGGATGCCTCAGGGGAGTGTAGTGAGTCCAACTTTATTCTCCATTTTGATAAATGATATATTCATAAATATTCCAACGGAAATGGGGAAATCATTGTTTGCAGATGACGGGGCTTTGTGGAAAAGAGGGAGAAATATTGAACATATAGTTATGAAAATGCAAGATGGAATTAATCAAGTTGAAGAGTGGCGGACAAAGTGGGGTGTTAAATTTTCAGTGGAGAAGACAAAAGCCATGTCCTTTACAAGGAAAAAGTTCAGGGGACTTAATTTGAATCTGTATGGAAGTAACCTGGAGAGAGTTGAAAGTTTTCGGTTTTTTGGAAGCGCACTTTGACTTGAGATTAACATGGAGAGAACATGTTAGATATGTAGTTAGTAAATGTAAAAATGTGATAAATATCATGAGGTGTCTTGCTGGATTGGAATGGGGTGCTGATTTTGCATCACTGAAGTATATTTATGTAGCATTAATAAGATCAAGATTAGACAATGGAAGTATTGTATACGGGTCAGCAGCAAAATCTGTGCTGGCAGAACTGGATATCGTGCAAGCTCGGGCTCTAAGGGTGTGCTTGGGAGCGGTTAGAACTTCCCCAGTGTGTGCACTCCAAGTTGAGGCAAATGAAATACCATTGGGGCTGCAGCGTAAACAGCTGGAGGCCAATTACTGGATTAACTTAAGGGGGCATGGTGATAGCCATCCTACAAAAAGGGTGTTGCAGACTGCTGGGAGAAGGAGAGGTCACAAAAAGAAAGTTTTGGATGGACCGGAGAGCAAACAGCAAAAGATATGGGTGTATACGATAAAGAGTTTTGTCCAAGTGTGGTGTGGCCTGTCAGACCTTTCTGGGTATTAGAAAATCCCTCTGTAGATTTGGAATTGCTTAAGATTAAGCACAGTAATAAGACGGCTGATATACTCAGTGAATATCATAGTTACAGGGAATGTAAATATAAAGGCATACGGATTTTTACTGATGGATCAAAGGATCCAGAAACAGATGCAACAGGGTCTGCAATTGTTGTACCAAGTTATCGAGTGGAAATTAGCAAGAGAACACCTGATTGCTTGAGTGTATATGCAGTTGAAATGTTTGCCATATTGTTAGCACTAGAATGGAGTGAGCAGGTTGTTTGTAATAATTTTGTGATATGTAGCGATTCTGTATCGGCCCTTGCAAGCATTAAGGTGGGTACAGCTAGAGGTCACCAGGATCTGCTTTATGAAATCCTGTTTGCAAATTCAAGACTGGCTAGACAAGGCAAAAATATCGCATTCATGTGGGTTCCAGCACATTCAGGTATTATGGGAAATGAGACTGCAGATAAGCTGGCAAAAGCAACAACTGAAAAAGGATCTGTAGAGGTCAATATTAAACTATCAGAATCAGAGGGGAAGAGCATAGTGTGGAGAAGGATAAATCAACAGTGGCAGCAGCATTGGGATAGAGCAATAAAAGGAAGACATTTACATTCAATTCAGAACAGAGTAGATATGGGAAGAAGTAGGGGAGTAAAGCGGAAGGAGCAAGTAATTATAAGTAGACTGAGAACTGGGCACAGCAATCTTAATGGCACTCTGGCCATCATAAATGAGCATCCAACAGGTTTCTGCGATCTATGTCAGGAAACTGAAACAATAGAGCATATCCTTATTTCATGCCGGAAATTTGCACAGGAAAGGCAACAAATGTTACAACAATAACGCAAAATAGGACTGGTAGAGAACAGTGTTAAATGTTTATTGGAATGCGGGGAGAGAGATCAGGGGATAATGGTTGTTTAGTTATTTAAGGGCGATGGGACTGGAAAGATGGCTTTAAAGTGAATGGACAATGAAGGACAATAAATCCTGAAGTTGGCAGTAATGCAACAATGTGGATGCCAACTGCCATAAAAACTCAAAGAAGAAGAAGAAGAACTGAAGGTATGGCTCTAATCCCTGTTCACTTGTTCTTCAGTCACTGAAGGAGAAGACGACTAAATGTATCACATTGTTATATAGTGCCTTTGAACGGTGAGAATGTTTTATTCGCCTGCCTTTTCCTATTATGTTATCCACCTTTTACTTTTACAGTTACCTTGTTGTACACAAAAAAAAACACTTGTACATGCTAATGAATAACTAGAGCAACTACTAGATTTCTACCCAACCACAGTGACTCCTGGAGCTCCAATAGGCAATCTACCAACTTCTGCTTACTCTGCAGTGCTGATGACATTGGTTCACTGAACCTTTTCTCTCCACACTTTATATATCCATGCCACACTTGGAAGGAAACTGCAACTCTTCAGTCACAGAGATGTTGTATTAATGCAGTCTGTGTGTGTGAGAGAAAGAGAGTGTGTTTGTGTGTGTGTGAGAGAGAGAGAGAGAGGGATGTGTGCATATGAATGTATGTATGTGTCCCTTTCACTTCTCACCCTCTCTCAGCATCTCTTCACCACCCAGTCCATCCTGTGACTCCACTTTCAGGGAAGGCTGTACCTAATCTCCCAGTAATAGGATCAATCCAGAAATTTAAAACTAATGGCTCAGTAATGATGCCCTGTTGTTGTAAGGACCCACCTGGTGCATTTTTATTTATTTATTTATTTATTTATTTAAACATACCGACCAGAACAGGTTTTTCTGGCCCAACAAACCATGCCACCCTGCAACTCAGTGAGATAACCCCAGCCTAATCATAGGACAATTTACAATGACCAATTAACCTACTATCCAGTACATCTTTGGACTGTGGGAGGAAACCAGAGCACCTGGAAGAAACCCATGCTTTTTCACAGAGAACGTACAAACTTGAACTCTGAACTCTGATGCCCTGAACTGTAATAGCGTCATGCTAACTGCTGGAATACAGTGGTATATTAATGTCATTAAGGGAAAGAAATCCACTATTCTTACCCTGACAGCCTCTGTGTGACTCCAGGCCAACAAGAAAGTTGACTCTCCATTTCCCCTACAGTTCAGGGGCACTTCGGGATGCACAAGAAATGCTGGCAACATCCATAACCTTTGATTGTATAAAAAAAAGTTCAAATGTTCAAAGTAAATTTATTGTCAAATTACATATTCTGTATATCACCATATACTACCATGATTTCATTTTCCTGTGGGCATCCACAGTAAACAGAAAGAAGCACAATGGAATCTATGAATAACTACACACAACTGAGATGGACAACCAATATGCAAAAGACAACAAATTGTTCAAATACAAAAAGAAAAGAAAAATATAAACAATAAATCTCAAGATCGCTAGTTGTAGAGTCCTTAAAAGAGAGTCCATAGGTTGTGGAATTAGTTCAGTGTTGGGGCGAGTGAAGTTATCCCCCTTGGTTTAGCAGCCTGATGGTTGAGAGGTAAGAACTATTCCTGGACCTGGTGGTGTGGGACTTGAAGTTTCTGTAACTTTTAGGCTGATGGCAGCAATGAAAGTGGTTTCAGTGTTGGGGGGGTTGTGATAATGGATATTGAACAAAATTCTTCTGCTGCTCCTTGGCACATCCCATTAATGCATAAATCAAAAAAAAAATTAATTGTCGTATGTGGGATTCTGTTTTGGTTGAATTATGAATGGTGCAGCTATTTAAAAGACAATAGAGCCGATGTGAACACTGTGCCAGCATCTTGGATAGTTTCCATGTTACTGGTACAATGTGATCACTGTTGATGATTCTCATCCAGGTAGGAGTCAGACTAAGATCCTGTGCTTAAGGCAAGTGATTGAAGTCACCAACCTTTCACTCAGATGCAAGAATGAAATAAAACTGACCTTCTGACATAAAAAAGTTAGCCAGGGTCTTAAATCAGATTCCATTTCCTTTCCTGCTAGCTATAAGTTAATGGGCAGCTAAGTGAATGACTTCAGAGCTTTACTTAAAGATGTGGGAAACAGAACCAATTCTGTCCCCAATACTGAGGTGATGAGATTTCAGAGCTACTTTTTCTAAATACTCGAGTAACTCAGTAAGTCAGGCAGCATCTATGAAGGGGAATAGCCATTTCAGGCCAAGACCTTTCACCAGGAGTGGAAGGCAAGGGGGCTGAAGCCAGAATAAGAAGCTGGGCGAGGAGAAGGAGTACAAGTTGATGAGTCATCTTTTTCTTGCTTCTGCCCCAGTCAAGTGTTTCTGGGAATAATGCGGAAGGTGCAGGATCAGTTTGTTCCAAAGAGGAAGAAAGATCCTAAAGGGAGTAAGGGGAGGCCGTGGCTGACAAGGGAAGTAATGGACAGCATAAAAATAAAAGAGAAGAAGTATAACATAGCAAAGACAAGTGGGAAGCTGGAGGATTGGGAAAATTTTAAAGAGCAACAGAAGGTAACTAAAAAGGCAATACGCGGAGAAAAAAATGAGGTACGAAGGTAAACTAGCCAAGAATATAAAGGAGGATAGTAACAGCTTCTTTAGGTATGTGAAAAGGAAAAAAATAGTTAAGACCAAAATTGGGCCCTTGTAGACAGAAGCGGGTGCAGTTATTATGGGGAACAAGGAAATGGCAGACGAGTTGAACGGGTACTTTGGATCTGTCTTCACTAGGGAAGACACAAACAATCTCCCAGATGTAATAGTGGCCAAAAGACCTAGGGTAATGGAGGAATTGAAGGAAATTTATATTAGGCAGGAAATGGTGTTGGATAGGCTGTTGGGTCTGAACGCTGATAAGTCCCCGGGACCTGCTGGTCTGCATCCTAGGGTGCTTAAGGAGATGGCTTTAGAAATCATGGACGCATTGGTAATCATTTTCCAATGTTCTATAGATTCAGGATCAGTTCCTGTGGATTGGAGGGTGGCTAATGTTGTCCCTCTCTTCAAGAAGTGAGGAAGAGAGAAAACAGGGAGTTATAGACCAGTTAGCCTGACGTCGGTGGTGGGAAAGATGCTGAAGTCAATTATAAAAGATGAAATTACATTACAGAGACTTGGCTGGCACCAGGACAGGAATGGATTCTCAATATTCCTGGATTTCAGTGCTTTAAAAGGGATAGAGAGGGTGGAAAAAGAGGAGGAGGGGTGGCATTACTGGTCAGGGATACTATTACAGCTACAGAAAGGGTGGGTAATGTAGCAGGATCCTCTTTTGAGTCAATATGGGTGGAAGTCAGGAACAGGAAGGGAGCAGTTACTCTATTCGGGGTATTCTATAGGCCCCCTGGTAGCAGCAGAGATACAGAGGAGCAGACTGGGAGGCAGATTTTGGAAAGGTGCAAAAATAACCGGGTTGTTATCATGGGTGACTTTAACTTCCCTAATATTGATTGGCACCTGATTAGTTCCAAGGGTTTAGATGGGGCAGAATTTGTTAAGTGTGTCCAGAATGGATTCCTGTCACAGTATGTGGACAGGCCAACCAGGGGGAATGCCATACTAGATCTAGTACTAGGTATTGAACCGGGTCAAGTCACAGATCTCTCAGTGGGTGAGCATCCGGGGAACAGTGACCACCGCTCCCTGGCCTTTATAATTATCATGGAAAAGGATAGAATCAAAGAGGGCAGGAAAGTTTTTAATTGGGGAAAGGCAAATTATGAGGCTCTAAGGCTAGAACTTGCGGATGTGAATTGGGATGATGTTTTTGCAGGGAAATGTACTATGGACATGTGGTCGATGTTTAGAGATCTCTCGCGGGATGTAAGGGATAAATTTGTCCCGGTGAGGAAGATAAAGAATGGTAGGGTGAAGGAACCATGGGTGACAAGTGAGGTGCAAAATCTAGTCAGGAGGAAGAAGGCAGCATACATGAGGTTTAGGAAGCAAGGATCAGATGGGTCTATTGAGGAATATAGGAAAGCAAGAAAGGAGCTTAAGAAGGGGCTGAGAAGAGCAAGTAGGGGGCATGAGAAGGCCTTGGCGAGTAGGGTAAAGGAAAACCCCAAGGCATTCTTCAATTGTGTGAAGAAAAAAAGGATGACAGGAGTGAAGGTAGGACCGATTCGAGATAAAGGTGGGAAGATGTGCCTGGAGGCTGTGGAAGTGAGCGAGGTCTTCAATGAATACTGCTCTTCGGTATTCACCAATGAGAGGGAACTTGATGATGGTGAGGACAATATGAGTGAGGTTGATGTTCTGGAGGATGCTGATATTAAGGGAGAGGAGGTGTTGGAGTTGTTAAAATACATTAGGACAGAGAAGTCCCTGGGGCCTGACGGAATATTCCCCAGGCTGCTCCACGAGGTGAGAGAAGAGATTGCTGAGCCTTGGGCTAGGATCTTTATGTCCTCGTTGTCCACGGGAATGGTACCGGAGGATTGGAAGGAGGTGAATGTTGTTCCTTTGTTCAAAAAAGGTAGTAGGAATAATCCGGGTAATTATAGACCAGTGAGCCTTACGCCTGTGGTGGGAAAGCTGTTGGAAAAGATTCTTAGAGATAGGATCTATAGGCATTTAGAGAATCATGGTCTGATCAGGGACAGTCAGCATGGCTTTGTGAAGGACAGATCATGTCTAACAAGCCTGATAGAGTTCTTTGAGGAGGTGACCAGGCATACAGATGAGGGTAGTGCAGTGGATGTGATCTATATGGATTTTAGTAAGGCATTTGACAAGGTTCCACACAGTAGGCTTATTCAGAAAGTTAGAAGGCATGGGATCCAGGGAAGTTTGGCCAGGAGGATTCAGAATTGGCTTGCCTGCAGAAGGCAGAGGGTGTTGGTGGAGGGAGTATATTCAGATTGGAGGATTGTGACTAGTGGTGTCCCACAAGGATCTGTTCTGGGACCTCTACTTTTCGTGATTTTTATTAACGACCTGGATGTGGGGGTAGAAGGGTGGGTTGGCAAGTTTGCAGACGACACAAAGGTTGGTGGTGTTGTAGATAGTGTAGAGGATTGTCAAAGATTGCAGAGAGACATTGATAGGATGCAGAAGTGGGCTGAGAAGTGGCAGATGGAGTTCAGCCCGGAGAAATGTGAGGTGGTACACTTTGGAAGGACAAACTCCAAGGCAGAGTACAAAGTAAATGGCAGGATACTTGGTAGTGTGGAGGAGCGGAGGGATCTTGGGGTACATGTCCATAGGTCCCAGAAAGTTGCCTCACAGGTGGATAGGGTAGTTAAGAAAGCTTATGGGGTGTTAGCTTTCATAAGTCGAGAGATAGAGTTTAAGAGTCGCGATGTAATGATGCAGCTCTATAAAACTCTGGTTAGGCCACACTTAGAGTATTGTGTCCAGTTCTGGTCACCTCACTATAGGAAGGATGTGGAAGCATTGGAAAGGGTACAGAGGAGATTTACCAGGTTGCTGCCTGGTTTAGAAAGTATGCATTATGATCAGAGATTAAGGGAGCTAGGGCTTTACTCTTTGGAGAGAAGGAGGATGAGAGGAGACATGATAGAGGTGTACAAGATAATAAGAGGAATAGATAGAGTGGACAGCCAGCGCCTCTTCCCCAGGGCACCACTGCTCAATACAAGAGGACATGGCTTTAAGGTAAGGGGTGGGAAGTTCAAGGGGGATATTAGAGGAAGGTTTTTCACTCAGAGAGTGGTTGGTGTGTGGAATGCACTGCCTGAGTCAGTGGTGGAGGCAGATACACTAGTGAAGTTTAAGAGACTACTAGACAGGTATATGGAGGAATCTAAGGTGGGGGCTTATATGGGAGGCAGGGTTTGAGGGTCGGCACAACATTGTGGGCCGAAGGGCCTGTACAGTGCTGTACTATTCTATGTTCTATGTTCTATGTTCTAAATTACGACACATCTGGATAGTAGTAACAAGATTGGTCTGAGTCAGCATGGATTTACGAAGGGAAAATCGTGCTTGACTAATCTTCTGGAATTTTTTGAGGATGTAACTATGAAAATGGACAAGGGCGAGCCAGTGGATGTGGTGTACCTGGACTTTCAGAAAGCCTTTGATAAAGTCCCACATAGGAGATTAGTGGGCAAAATTAGGGCACACGGTATTGGGGGCAGAGTCTGACATGGATTGATAATTGGCTGGCTGACAGAAAACAAAAAGTAGCGATTAACGGGTCCCTTTCGGAATGGCAGGCGGTGACCAGTGGGGTACCGCGGGGTTCAGTGCTGGGACCACAGCTGTTTACAATATATATTAATGATTTAGATGAGGGAATTAAAAGTAACATTAGCAAATTTGCCGATGACACAAAGCTGGGAGGCAGTGTGAAATGTGAGGAGGAATGTTATGAGAATGCAGGGTGACTTGGACAGGCTGGGTGAGTGGGCAGATGCATGGCAGATGCAGTTTAATGTGGATAAATGTGAGATTATCCACTTTGGTGGTAAGAACGGGAAGGCAGATTGTTATCTAAATGGAACCAAGTTAGGAAAAGGGGAAGCACAATGAGATCTAGGTGTTCTTGTACATCAGTCACTGAAAGCAAGCATGCAAGTACAGCAGGCAGTGAAGAAAGCTAATGGCATGCTGGCCTTCATAACAAGAGGAATTGAGTATAAGAGCAAAGAGGTCCTTCTGCAGCTGTGCTGGGCCCTGGTGAGACCACACCTGGATTACTGTGTGCAGTTTTGGTCTCCAAATTTGAGGAAGGACATTCTTGCTATTGAGTGAGTGCAGCGTAGGTTCACAAGGTTAATTCCCGGGATGGCGGGTCTGTCATATGTCGAAAGATTGGAGCGACTGGGCTTGTATACTCTGGAATTTAGAAGGCTGAGAGGGGATCTTATTGAAACATATAGGATTATTAAGAGATTGGACATGCTGCAGGCAGGAAGCATGTTCCCGCTGGTGGGTGAGTCCAGAACCAGAGGCCACAGTTTAAGAATTAGGGGTAGGCCATTTAGAACGGAGCTGAGAAGAAACTTTTTCACCCAGTGAGTGGTGGATATATGGAATGCTCTGCCCCAGAAGGCTGTGGAGGCCAAGTCTCTGGATGCTTTCAAAAAAAGAGATGGATAGAGCTCTTAAAGATAGTGGAATCAAAGGTTATGGAGATAAGGCAGGAACTGGATACTGATAGTGGATGATCAGCCATGATCACAGTGAATGGCGGTTCTGGCTCAAAGGGCCGAATGGCCTACTCCTGCACTTATTGTCTATTGTCCTGAAGAAAAGTCTTGGCCTGAAACATCGACTATTTACTCCCCCCATAGATGCTACCTGACTTGCTGAGTTCTTCCAGCATTCTGCAAGATTTCCAGCACTTGCAGAATCTCTTGTGTTTATGGTGAGAATTTAACCATCTTTGAAACAGTAGACAGAATCCAAATCCAATTCAGGTTTAATATCCCCGGCATATGACATGAAATTTGTGGTGTGGTAGCTGTACAATGCAATATATATATATGTATTTAAAAAGTTACCTTAAATAAGTAGTGTACAAGCAGTCGTGAGGTAGTGTTCAAGGGTTCGTTGCCCATTCAGAAATCTGACTGCAGAGGGGAAGAAGCTGTTCCTGAATCATTGAGTGTGTGCCTTCAGGCTTCTGTACCTCCTTCCTGATAGTAGCAATGAGAACAGGACATGTCTTTGGTGTTGGGAGTCCTTAATGATAGATGCCACCTTTTTGAGGCACTGCTCCTTGAAGATGTCCAGGATGCTGGGGAGGCTAGTGTTCATGATGGAGCTGAGTGAGTTTACAACTTTCTGCAGCTTATTTTGATCCTGTGCCGTGGTGCAGTGGTCCCATACCAAACGGTGATGCAGCCAGTTAGAATGCTCTCCATGGTACATCTGTAGAAACTTGCAGGTGTCTTTGGTGACATACCAAATCTCCTCAAACTCCTAATGAAATATAGCCACTGTCATGCCCTCTTTGTAGCTGCATTGATATGATAGGCCCAGGGTAGATATTCAGAGAGACTGACATTCTGGAACTTGAAGCTCCTCACCCTTTCCATGTCTGGTCCCTCTCTGAGGACTGGTGTGTGTTCCCTCATCTGAAGTCCACAATCAGGCAAGAATTGTTAGATATGAAAGTTTGGCCAACTGCTTCACCTGTTTTCTCCCAACAGATTCCAGTTATTGATTAATAGGCAAGTAGAAACTCAGAGCATATTTTAGGCATGGCGCTACACTGCTGCCACAAAACAACAAATTTCACAACATATCTCAGTGATAATCAACCTGATTCTGATTCACCTGCACTCCCAAAAACACCATCAATGCTGACATCCTGCAGACACTCACAAAACTACTACTACTTTTTCTTTATAAATATGCTTCTTCTCCTGAACTGTGACCTGTATTTTTCGATTTGATGATATATTTTTTGGCTGCTTTGAATGATCTGGTGCCTTTGCTGTCTCCTGGGGAATTTGGTGAGATTGAGAGCGGGTTCTGTGCCATCGTTTCATAACGGTGGAAAGTGAACCAGGGTCGGCTCCATTACTCCTCACCGATCAAAGCGTTGAGCAAGATTGAGAACGAGAGCGGAAGATGAGCAGGTGTTCGGCGCCGTCTGCTCACGTTTGACTGGTCTCCCTCTAAATGCTGATGGAGGAGGGTGCAGGTTTGATTCCCTTGGTACCATGGCTCACAGCTGTGGGACTGCTTTTCGGGGGACTTTGTGGTTTGATGTTTAGTGTCCTCAGCGCTCAATGCGCTCCGTGGTTGCGGACTTGTTTTTGTACGACTCTGCGTTTCAGGTTCCCTATGTTTCTGGTTACACTTTTTTGTTACTTGCACAATTTGATCGAGGTGCCAAACTGAACTGACTCGGTGCCTGTCACACGCCGTTTCGGGACCTCTGCAGTCTGATGTTTCATACTCTGTGTTATTTGCTCGCTTTTTGATGTCTGCACGATTCGTTCTTTTTTGTGCATTGGGTGTTTGATAGTGTTGTCATAGAGAGTTGTAGAAAAATACAGCACAGAAACGGGTCCATTACAAACCTTTTAAGCTGCCTAGAGCCATCATTCTGCACCCGGATCAGAGCCCCCCAAGCCTTATCATCCATGTACCTATCCAAACTTCCCTATCTATACCCCTCATAATTTTGTATGGCCTTCATCAAATCTCCTCTCAACAAGAAATAAAGTCCTAACCTATTCAGTCTTCCTTTATAACTCAGGTCCTCCAAACCCAGCAACATCCATGTGAATTTCCTCTGTACTATTTCAACCTTGTTTACATCTCTCCTTTAGGTAGGTGACCAAAACTTCACACAATACTCCAAATTAGGCCTCACCAACATTTTATACAATTTCAGCATAAAATCTCAACTCCTGTACTCAATACTTTGATTTATGAAGGACCATATGCCAAAAGGTTTCTTTACGACCCTATCTACCTGTGATGCCACTTTCAATGAATTATGGACCTGTGTTCCCAGAATCCTTTGTTCTACCACACTTCTCAGTACCCTATCGTTCACTATGTAAGACCTGCCCTGGCTGGTCCTACCAAAGTGCAACATCTTGCACTTGTCTACATTAAATTTCATGCCCCATTTTGCATCCCACTTTTCCAGCTGGTCCAAATCCCTGCAAGCCATGCTAGTCTTCCTCGGTGTCCACCACACCCCCAATCTTGGTGTTATCCACAAATCTGCTGATCCAGTAAACTACATTATCATTCAGATCATTGAGGTAGATGACAAAAGACCCAGCACCAATCCCTTTGGCACTCAATTAGCCACAGACTTCCAGTCAGAGAGGCTATCATCTACAACCACTCTCTGGCTTTTCCAACAGAGCCAATATCTGATCCAATTTGTTACCTCATCTTGAATGCCAAGCAATTGAACCTTCTTATCTAGCATTTCATGTGGGATCTTGTAAAAAAAAACTTAGCTGTCTCTGCCTGTGTGGGTAGCTTGGGGAGAGAAACAAAGTGACAAGCCTTTGAGAACTGGAGTACCACAACCATAATGATAGTATTCCCTCGTGATGAAGGAAGGCCAGTGACAAAGGATGAGTGGAATTAGGCAAAGGCAATAAGAGTCCTTGGAGCAGTGCTAGGTTCTTTATTCTGGGAACATACGTTGCATGCCGAGAAAAATGTCTTTGACATCTTCGGTCATGCCTAGCCATCAGAACTGCCTCCTTATAAACTCCAGAGTACATGAAGCTCCTGGGTGACCAACAATGTTGGAATCATGCCCCCAATTCAATACCTTAGTGCAGCCTGAGGCCAAAGATACAATCAGGTGGCCCTTTGCCAGGATTCACCTCATGATGTTCTTGGGCCTTCCACACCATGGAATTTATCCCCCAATTAATGAGAGCTACCAGCCTTGAATTGGGGAGAATGGTCTGTGGGACTTCCTCCATATCTGGCATTTCAAGCTGTCTAGAGAGAGCATCTGGTTTATAGGACCTGGGCCTCGGTACTCCCTTGTGTGATTGGATCTTGGATTTCCTCACTTGCAGACCCCTGTCTGTTTGGATAGGCAAAAGTTTCTCCTCCACAATCTCCATCAGCACAGGAGCACTGCAGGGATGTGTGCTTAGTCTCCTGCTCCACTTGCTTTACAACTATGACTCGCTAAGTACAGATCCAACACCATTTACAAGTTTGCTGATGACACCACTGTTGTGGGCTGTATCAAAGGTGGTGTGAATCTGCATACAGGAGGGAGATGGTAAATTTGGCTGAGTGGTATGATAACAACATCCTCTTACTCAATGTCAGTAAGATCAAGGAACTAATTGTAGACTACAGAAGAGGTCTATGAGCCAGTACTCATCGGAGGATCAGAGGTACAGAGGGTCAGTATCTTTAAATTCCTGGGGTCACTGTCTTGGAGGACCCGTCCTGTCCCCATTATATAACTATAATTACGAAGAAAGCACAACAGCACCTTTATCTTCTCAGGAGTCTGTGGAGATATGGTATATCATCAAACAGCTTTCCAAACTTCTATAGATATGTAGTGAAAAGTGTGCTGACTGGCTTCATTACGGCCTGGTGTGGGAACACCAACACCAACACCTTTGAGTGGAAAACCCTGCAGAAGGTAGTGGATTCAGCCCAGTACATCATGGGTAAAGCCCTCCCAACCATGGAGGACATAAACACGAAATGTTGCTGTAGAAAAGCAGCATCTATCATCAAAGATCCTCACCACCCAGTCCATGCTCTTTTCTCACTGCTCAGGTAGAAGGTACACGAGCCTCAGTTCAAGAACAGTTACTACCCCTCAACCATCAGGCTCTTGAACAAAAGTGGGTAACTACACTCATTCTATTTCTAGTGTTCCCACAACCGATGATCTCACTTTAAGGACTTGTTATTTCATGCTGTCATTATTTATTGCTAATTATTTATATTTGCATTTGTACAGATTGTTGTCCATTGATCCTGCTTACAGTTACTGTTCTATAGATTTGCTAAGTATGCCCGCAGGAAAAAGAAGTTCAGGGTTGTTCAAGGTGACCTGTATGTACTCTGATTAAAAAAAATTATTTTGAACTTTGAGCAATGTCTAGTGTGCCCGCTGAGAGCTCAGTCCCTTGGATCCCAGATATAAGCTAGGTTCTTATGATCGTCCAGACCAAAAAGGGTGTTTGGATCTCTCCAACCATGCCTCCATTCTTCAAGTACCATCTCGATGGCAGGCAAGTCCCTGTTACCAATATCGGCGGAGAGAGAGAGAGATCTCTGGAGAAGGAGGCCGATGGGTGTAGCTTGTGGTCTGAGACGGTTGAGATAGCAGAGCTCCAACTTTGATGTTGGAGGTGTCAACCTCCACTTTATAAGAGAGGTCTGGATCAGGGGAAACAAGTACATGTAAATCTTTTCTTGATATCGCAGAAAGTGGCATCTGTCTCTGGAGTCCAGGGGAAAGGCCCAGCAGATCTGTTACTGAGATTGGTAAGTGGAGCGGTGATTGCATTGATATTTTCAATGAAACACTGATAGAAATTGGCAAACCCTAAAAAGTGTTGGAGTTGTTTGACTGATGTAGTGTGACCAATTTCATACTGTTTGGGTCTTCCCAAGGTCCATCTTTACACCTATGACTTTGTAAATTCCCATTGAAAATGACAAAACCCAGAAGAGACTTTAGAGATATGAACTTAACTCTTCTCAAGTTTAACAAAAAGTTGGAGATCTAGCAGGAATTTTAGTAGGAATTGAAGAATATGGTGGACATGTTCCTGAAGTAATCGAGAAACAATAAGAATATGGTCCAAATAAACAAAGAGAAAGTGGGTAAGCGTCCCGCAGAGTGTGTCATTGATGAGGTTCTGAAAGTCTACTGGAGAATTAACTAACCCAGAATGTCCGGTGAGAATGCTGAAGGTCATCTTCCATTCATCTCCCTCTTGGATCTGGATCAGGTTGTAGGCATTCTGAAGGTCTAGTTTAGTGAAGACGGGTTCCTTGTGATAACTCAAATGCCATGTTCATTAGAAGAAGTGGGTACCGGTTCTTAATTGTAATTTTATTAGGACTTCTGTACGTGGTCTCAGTCCACTGTCTTTCTTGGATATGAAAAAGAACCGTTACAGTTCTCCATTTTAAGGGATGGTGATGCCACTCTGGGACTTTATAAAACGAGAGAGAGACTTGAGACTCTGCTTTAAGTTGGTGCTACCAAAGATGTACTGGTAAATGATAAGGCAAGAGAACCGACTAAAGACAAACTGTGTTGAACTATCGCCGCAGATGATGAGGAGGCAGGCAGAGGCGAGGCTGGTTTGGGGGATGAGCTATGCTGGGGCATTACGAGCCATCGGGTTCGCACACGGAGTTTGTATCGCTACCGGAGATGGAGTGAGCGTTTGGAGACGAGTCGATGTGGAAGAGTTTCGACGTCCGTCCACCTAACCCGGGTGTGAGACTGGGTCGTTCCAAGCACTGAGCCGATTTGGTAAGATCAAAAACGGCTTCGGTCTGGGTGGCCCGGGCATTTCGAGGCATCTGGATCTGGGACCTGGAGCACGCCACTGCTCGGTGCTTAGTCAATTTAAGTTGATCAAACTCCACTGAGCCCTTCTGTAACTATGAGCGGACCCAGATGTGGAGTGGAAATTAATGTTGGAGAAAAATACAGAAAATAATCAAACTAAGAGCTCACTTACTCACAAACTTAAGAACACACAGAATGTAGTTCAACAGAACTTGAATCCAGGACTCAGCTGGTGCAGAATTACCTTAAATAGAACATAAAATACAGGCAACCCGTATGGGTTGAAATGAAAAAAATAATCACTTAAGAATGAAAAGCGTAAGGAAAGCACATTAACTTAACAAGCGTCACGAAAAACAGAGTAACAGTTTAGTGATAAAAGTAGTCACTAAACAATTCACATAAACTCAAAGAAATGGCGTTCAGGTGTGTCGAGACCTGCTGCTACCCAGGGCCCATCGCTCGTCCGAAGGGTTCATGACAGTCTGGAAGAAAATGACTCTCAGTGCACTATATGGTGACATATATGCATGTTGATAAATTTACTTTGAACTTTTGAACTTCGAGGTTACACATTCAGCTAGGGAACAGCTGTGGACTGAAAACAAATTTGAGTAAGTAAGTGGCATGTAAATAGAGACACTCCCTGTCCTTGCACTCTATATTTAGTCCTGAATCTCATGCCTTTCTTTTTCAATGCCTTACGTTTGAAAGCATATGCAACCGAATATCCAAGTGACGCTCTGTCTTGGATGCATTCGGTCAATGCAAACATTGCATGACGTTAACTCATCTTTACTTCCCAGGTTACCGATACCTTGAAGTAGCTAGCATCAGAATTCTTGGATTTTTAGAAGGTTTTTGACAAGGTGCCACAGATGAGGCTGCTAAATATGATAAGGGGCCATGGTATTACAGGAAAGACACAAACATGGATAGAAGATTAGCTGACTGGCAGGAGGCAAAGGGTGGGAATAAAGTGGTTGACTGCTGGTGACTAGGGGTGTTCTGCAAGTGTCAGTGTTGGGACTGCTCCTATGCGACCCCCTTGTCCATTTGTCCCTTCCCACTGGTGCTTATCCCTCCCTGCTAGTACGTATCCTTGCAAGTGGAACAAGTGCCATACTTGCCCCCACACCTCCTCTCTCACTACCATTCAGAACCTCAAGCAGTCCTTCCAGGTGAGGCAACGCTTCACCTGTAAGTCTGTTGGGTCATCTATGGTGTCTGGTGCTCCCATTGTGGCCTCTTGTATATCGATGAGACCCAATGTAGATTGGGAGACCGCTTTGCCATGTCTGCCAGAAAAAGTGGGATCTCTGGTGGCCACCCACTTCAATTCTACTTCCCATTCCCATCCCAACATGTCAGTTCATGGCCTCCTCTACTGCCGGGATGAGGCTCCGGGTTGGAAGAGCAGCTTATATTCCATCTGGGCAGCCTCCAACCTGATGGTATGAACATTGACTTCTTGAAATTCTGGTAATTTCCCCCCTCCCACCTCATTTGATTTTCCCCCATTCCCATTTCCCCTCTCTCACCTCATCTCCTTACCTCCAATCACCAAAAGGTGTCAAAAGTTACGGGGAGGAGGCAGGAGAATGGAGTGGGGAGGGATGATAAATCAGTCGTAAGGGAATGGTGGAGCGGGCTCAATGGCTTAATTTGGCTCCAATGTCTTATAATCTAAAACTTTTAATGCCACAATGCAAGCTAACTCTACTTGGGTGTAAAGCCCCAGAAGAGGTCCTGGTGTTGTGAAAGATGTTGTACAAACATAAAGCAAGAATGTTTCTGTGTTGTTGCAAAAAGACAGTGATGCAATGGTACTTTATCACATTGAGGAGATTGGTGTTTACTCATCTGTTCATCTTAATATTGTTTCAGGCTTCGAATGGACATAATTCAAGAATTTCTGTTCCCACCTTGGGTGGTTCCTCTGGTCAACTCATGGTCCTGGCTAAATCTGTGTGATATCACTTCAAGTCCCTGGCTATGGAGAGGATTCATGCTTTTAATTCTTGGCTTGTAAGTGTCGATTTGCGGCTCCCTTTTCTTATATTGGCTGTTTCAGAAAGAAGCGAGGTACAGGAGTCTGATTAGTAAGGACATGAAAGGTTATGGGCAGAATGCATGAGAATGGGGTTGAGTGGAAAAATAAATCAGCCGTGATGGAATGGTGGAGCAGACATGATGGGCTGAATGGCCTAATTCTGCTCCCATGTCTATGGTGTTGAAACCCACACCTAATGATTCAGGAACAGCTTCTTCCCCCTCTGCCATTAGGTTTCTGAATGGTCCTTCATTATTCCTTTTCATTTTACACTATTTATTTATTTTGTAATTTATATAATTTGTATGTCTTTACACTGCTGCAGCAAAACATTAAATTTCATGACATAAAGTCAGTGATAATAAACTTGATTCTGACTGTAGACTCACTTCAGTCTTGACTTCTTCTCCAGCTTCTCCTTTTATCCCTCTGACTCTCACAATTTCTCTTCACCATAACTTATACAACAAGTGCATGGAGATATTGGGGCTGAGGGCAGTGGCTGTCAGCTCTCTAAACATAACCCTCCATAGCTAAATCTGGGCCTGTTAGCATCCTTTCACCACACTCACACATTCTACTAAGCAGGGGTCAGTGACTGACTCTCACAAGAGAAGATACTGCAATTGGTGATGAATAAGCAGGGAATCCGTTTTGGTGCATTACCTGATGATCTTCTTCCGTCTTCCCTCCCGCCAGACAGACCGTCGTCCCCTCCCCACCATTGAAGTCCCGCTCCCTCAGGAGAGCAGCCAACATAATCAATCCCACCCCCCTCCGTCATTCTCTCAACTCCCCCCTCCCCATTGGATAGAAGATGCAAAGGATTGTCTGCACATGCCACCATATTCAAGGACAGCTTCTATCCAGGTGTTGTCCAGTTTTTGATTCTCATACCCTTAAAGATGAACTCTTGATCTCTCAGTCAATTCCACCATTGTCTTCTGGAGCCATGAGTTCCGCTGATGACTGCCAGCAGATATGGAGCCTTAGGATAAGATTAGGTGTCTTCAATTATGAGGAGATCAATTTTATTTAGATTAGATGTCTCATAAGTTGGTTCAATCATATACAGTACAGTGCACAAGTACAGTATATATAGCTATGGTGCCTTAGATGTTTGCACAGTACTGCAGAAATTTTATGTATTGCACTGTACTGCTGTCACAAAAAAAAACACAAATTTCATGACATATGTGGGTGATGATAAACCTGATTCTGATATGGGTCTCTATTGTGCACTGAGAGTGGGAAGGGGACAGGAAGATGGAAATCATGGTTGGGAAAAGGATAAGGGAGAGGGAAGGGAGCAGGAAGCACCAGAGAGACATTCTGTAATGAACAATAAACCAATTGTTTGGAATCAAATGACCTTACCTGGCATCTCAGGGCTGGGTGTGTCTGCACCCACACTATCCCCCCAACTCCTACTATGCCACCTGTCCCACACCCCTCTACCCTCGCCATTCCCAAAATCCTTTGCTTCTGCCAGATTTACAAACTCACTCTCCACTACACGTTGACAAATACAGTACTATGTAAAATCTTAGACATGCTAGCTATATATACACGCCTGAGACTTTTGCACAATACTGTAGGATTTATTGAAATATGTTGTAGTGCATGAATGGGAGAAGATTTTATCCAGATAACTTGGATTTTCCACAGGCGACACTTGCAGCCTGTCCCAGCACATCTCAGATGACGTCATCCCACCAGGGAGGAGGTTCCCCTTGGTTTCACCTACCACCACACCAGACTCCATGTCCAGCAATAATTCTTTGTAACCTCCACCACTTCCAACGGGATCCCACCACCAGACTCAGAATCAGGTTTATTATCACCGGCATGTGACGTGAAATTTGTTAACTTAGCAGTAGCAGTTCAATGCAATACGTAATCTAGCAGAGAGAATAATAATAATAATAAAAAAAAAATAATAATAGTGAAACAAGTAAATCAATTATGTATATTGAATAGATTTTTAAAAATGTGCAAAAGCAGAAATACTGTATATTAAAAAAAGAGAGGTAGTGTCCAAAGATTCAATGTCCATTTAGGAATCGGATGGCAGAGGGGAAGAAGCTGTTTCTGGATTGCTGACTGTGTGCCTTCAGGCTTCTTTATCTCCTACCTGATGGTAACAGTGAGAAAAGGGCATGCCCTGGGTGCTGGAAGTCCTTAAAGACACTGCCTTTCTGGGACACCGCTCCCTAAAGATGTCCTGAGTACTTTGTAGGCTAGTACCCAAGATAGAGCCGACTAGATTTACATCCTTCTGCAGCTTCTTTCGGTTCTATGCAGTAGCCCCATCCATACCAGACAGTGATGCAGCCTGTCAGAATGCTCTCCACGGTGCAACTCTAAAAGTTTGTGAGTGTATTTGTTGACATGCTAAATCTCTTCAAACTCCAAAAAAAGTATAGCCACTGTCTTGCCTTCTATTATGTTGGGAGCAACACACATCAAAGTTGCTGGTGAACGAAGCAGGCCAGGCAGCATCTCTAGGAAGAGGTACAGTCGACGTTTCAGGCTGAGACCTTTCATCAGGCGTCAACTGTACCTCTTCCTAGAGATGCTGCCTGGCCTGCTGCGTTCACCAGCAACTTTGATGTGTGTTGCTTGAATTTCCAGTATCTGCAGAATTCCTTGTGTTTACGTCAATATGTTGGAGCCAGGTTAGATCCTCAGAGATCTTATCACCAATCCGCAGATTGTGGTCTTCCAGTTAGGAAGTTGAGGATCCAATTGCAGAGGGAGATGCAGAGGCCAGTATCTGCAACTTCTCAATCAGGATTGTGGGAATGATGGTATTAAATGCTGAGCTACAGTCAATGAACAGCATCCTGACATAGGTGTTTATGTTGTCCAGGTGGTCTAAAGCCATGTGGAGAGCCATTGAGATTGCATCTGCCATTTACCATACACATCTGTCCCTCCCCACCGCTTTCTGCTTTCCGCAGGGATCACTCCCTACGCGGCTCCCTTGTCCATTCATCCCTCCCCACTGATTTCCCTCCTGCCACTTATAAGTGGAACAAGTGCTACACCTGCCCATACACCTCCTCCCTCACTACCATTTAGGGCCCTAAACAGTCCTTCCAGGTGAGGTGACACTTCACTCGTGAGCCTATTGGGATCACCTTCTGTGTCCAGTGCTCCTGGTGTGGCCTCCTGTACTGTATAACGGAGAGATCCGACGTGGATTGCTTTGCCGAGCACCTATGTTCCATCTGCCAGAAAAAGTGGGATCTCCCAATGGCCACCCACTTCAATTCTGCTTCCCATTCCCATTCTGACATGTCAGTCCATGGCCTCCTCTACTGTCACGATGAGACCACACTCAGGTTGGAGGAGCAACACCCTCTATTCCATCTGTGTAGCCTCCAACCGGATGGCATGAAGATTGATTTCTTGAAATTCTGGTAAATGCCCCTCCACTTTCTTCACTATTCCCCCATTCCCATTTCCCTCTCTCACCTTATCTTCTTATCTGCCTATCACCTCCCTTTGGTGCTCCTCCCCCTTCTCTTTCTTCCATGGCTTCTGTCCTTTCCTATCAGATTCCCCCTTCTCCAGCCCTTTACCTTTTTCATCAATTAACTTCCCAACTGTTTCCTTCACTCCTCCCCTCTCCCAGTTTCACCTATCACCTACTGCCTTGTACTTCTTCCTCCCCTCCCCCCACCTTTTTGTCCTGACTTCTTATCTTTTTTCCAATCCTAATGTAAGTTCTCAGCACGAACTGTAGACGGTTTACTCTTTTCTCTGTTCAATCTTTTTTTATTGATCTTTTCTAAAGATGCTGTCTGGCCTGAAATGTTGACTGTTTATTTCCCTCCATAGTTACTGCTTAACTTGCTGAGTTCCTCCAGCATTTCACGTGTGTTGTGTACCTGATGCTGTGGCCCTGTGCTGCTGTGATTCTTTTCCATTGCAGCTGTGCATGCGTGAATCTATGCATATGTCAGTAAACTTGACTTTGACTTCTAAAGTGGCTGGTGAGACATTAATGCAAAGTGTCTCCTTCCTCCCTCCCTCCTGTAACAGATACGCCACCTGGCCTTACAGCACATTTAAGGAGCTGTGTATTCCTGGACCTTCACCGACTCTGTTCCTTGGATCGATCCCGTACATCTACCGAAAGGTGAGGGACCCAGCACCAAAGGGATGCCTCAGACATAGCCAGGAGCCTTGGGGTGGAAGCATTTATCCTTGAGACAGTAAGAGGGCTATCATTGTGTAGTTTTACCTCACAGGGAGTGTCAAAGCTGAGAGGGGTTGGAGACACAGAGATCTGTATTTGGAGCACAATCTGCTGGAGAAACTCAGCAGGTCGAGCAGCATCTGTGGGGAGGGGAGGAACAGAAACCTTGCATCTGGAGCGAGGGTGGAAAGGGGCAAAGTGGAGATGGGGAGTGGTGGGACACTAAGTCACCTCTCTGACATGTCTCACCTCTGCTTCTCTTTTTGTACTGACCATCTTGTGTCTCTGCTCTCCTCTCAGTCCTGATGCAGGGTTTTGACCCACAACGTGGACATTTCTTTTTCTGCTTCAGATATTGCTCACCCTGCTGAGCTCCCCCCGTGGATATTTTGAGAGCAGTAGGGAGCCGCTGGATGGAGATGTCTGAGTGCTTTCTACACTGATAAAAAATCTCTGTGTGTGCACATGGAGGGAGTGAAAGGCTGTCTCTCCTGTCAAGAGTTAGAATCAGAACTCAGGTTTATTATCATTGACATACAGTGGGTCATGAAATTTGCTATTTTGTGACACCAGTACAGTACAAGATATAAAATATTATTCTAAGTTACAGTTAAAAATAAAGTGGCCATTATAAATAAAGCAGGCTGCAGAGACTAGATGGGCAGAAGGGTCTGTTTTAAAGTCAAACTAAATTTATTATCAAAGTACATATATCACAAGAATATCACCTTGAGATTAATTGTCTTCCAGGCATTTACAGGAAAATAAAGGAAATAAAGAATTTATGAAAAACTATACATAATCTAAGGCTGACTGACAGCCAATGTTGAAAATAAGACAAATAGGCTAAATAATAAGAAAAATAAACAATACTGAGAACATGAGTTGTAGAGTCCTTGAAAGTGAGTCTGTAGGATGTAGAATCAGTTCATAGGTGTGATGAGTGAAGTTGTCCACAAGGGTTCAGGAGCCTGTTGGTTGAAGGATAATAACTGTTCCAGATCCTGGTGGTGTGGGTTGGCAAGCACTGAGAAATGAGCATGGCCTAGGTGGTAGGGGTCCTTGATGATGGATGCTGCTTTCTTGTCAACCTCTCCATGTAGGATATATTCAGTGATGGGGAGAGCAATATTGCTCTGTGCTATATGATCTATGACTCTTCTCCATTTCTCTAGGATATTCATGTTGTTGACCTGGAATGCTACAACACCTATGGGAATATCTGGGGGTAAGGCAATTTTACTTATTTAACATGAGTGCCTCACCGACAGTGGGAAGATAACAGGAGACACACAGAACTCAGTCTGCATTAGAAAGTTGGAATCTAATTGCAGATGAAGTCTTGAAGGTAGTGAAGCACTTTGACAGAGTTTTGGGAAAAGTAATAGCATTAATCTCAGAGCACAAGGACCATAAATAAGCATATTTAGGCCATTCGGCCCATAAAGTGTGCTCTGCTATTCCATCATGGCTGACTTTTTATCCCTCTCAACCCCATTCTCCTGGCCACAATTAGACTGATTTGGGAAAAGAAGTAGGTCACCTGGCCCATCGAGCCTGCTCTGCCATCTAATATGATATAGTTGATCTGATTGTGCCACTTCTCTCTATCCAAGATATCCTCTCACTCACTTGTTTCCTGGGAATCTAACTTCCGTGATTAACCTGTTTTCCTTTATGTTCAAAAACACCCTGCAGGTTGTTCCTTGGACGTGAAGCATTCCTCATGATCACCGATACTGAAATTATCCACAGGGTGTTTATTGAAGAAAAATGTAAAATTTTCACCAACATTAGGGTATGCTAGCACTCTTAATGTGTTCCATGATTGTCTTAGACTCTTGGCAGTGTTCCCCCGCTGCCCTTCCTACAATAAGTTCCCTTTCCTGATCCTAGAACATTTGTCATCCCTGTGTGGTGAGCAGAAGTATTTATTGATTTCCAAGAGGTAAGGAGTGAATTTAGAAATTCCAAGAATGGTTTGTGGGGTTTCTTAAAAATGATCAAGTTAAGTGTAAAATTCAAACCTGATCCAACGTGATGCCAACCAATCCAAATCAAACCTGATCCCGGCCAATCTCAATCAAACTTGACAGCAACCAATCCAAACCTAACTGGTCACAGCCAGTCAAACCTCCACCTGACCGCAGCCAAACCAGCCTCAACCTGACCACAGCCAATCCAACCTCCACCTGACCACAGCCAATGAAAATCCATCCTGACCACAGCCAATCCAAACTCACCCTGACCACAGCAAATCCAGCCTCCACCCTGAGTGCAGCCAGTCCAACCTCCATCTGAGCACAGCCAATCTAAACCCAAACTGATCACAGCCAATGAAAACCCACCCTGACCACCTCAATGCAATCTCAATCTGACCGCAGCCAGTCAAAATCCACCTAGTGGCCACCCATTTTAATTCCACTTCCCATTCTCATTCTGACCATAGTCCACCCGTGGGCTCCTCCACTGTCGTGATGAGGCCACACTTAGGTTGGAGGAACGACATCTTATATCCTGTTCGGGTAGCCTCCAACCTGATGGCATGAACTTTGATTGATCTAACTTCCAGTAAAGCCTCCCACCCCTCCCCCATTTCACCGTTTCCCATTCCTTTTTCCCTCTCTCAATTTATTTCCTTGTCCACCCATTGTCTCCCTCTGGTGCTCCTCCCACCTTTTCTTTCTTCCATGGCCTTCCGTCTCTTTCACCGATCAACTTGCCAGCTCTTTACTTCATCCCTCCCCCTCCAGGTTTCACCTTGTGTTTCTCTCTCCCTTCCCCTAGCTTTTAAATCTACTCCTCAGCTCTTTTTCTCCAATCCCGCTGAAGAGTTTCAGCCCAAAACATCAACTGTACTCTTTTCCTGGACAGCTGAGTTCCTCCAGCGCTTTGTGTGTGTTGCTTGGATTTCTAGCATCTGCAGATTTTCTCTTGTTTGCTATTAAGGCTGAGACCGTTCACCAGGATTCGGTCAGTGGGATCAGTATAGACAGATCCTGGCCAGTCTTCAAGGACGCGGAGTGTGGAAAGACCTGTTTCTCTATCACTCTGTGCTAATATCATTACCAGCACTTTGTTGGGTCTAAAGGATTTTGTGATATTCTGAGGTTATGAAAGGTTCTATTTTTGACATTGACATTATGAGTGGTGATCTTGCTGGCCTGCTGAGTCACAGGTAGCACACGTACCAGCCTCATTTATTTTTCATATTTCCCCAGGGGCACCGATCACAGTATCCATTCTGTGAGAGTTTCTTCCAGGCAGATGAGAACGAGCAGCAGAGACTGCACCAGGTCCTTTCTCCAGCCTTCGGGGCTGTGCAACTAAAACAGGTCTTGTGTCACCTTCCTCCATCCCTCCCAATTGTGGCTCCTTCCTCTCTGCATCCATTATCCTCTCAGCCACGTGTAATTAGAGCATCATGGAAATAGAAGGTAGAACGATAGCGTAGTGGTTAGCACAATGCCTACGGTAGTGACAATGGGTTCAATTCCTGCCGCAGTTTATATATTCCCCCATGACCATGTGGGTTTCCTTTGGGTGATTTGGTTTCCTCCTGCTTTTCAAAGATGTACGTGTTAGCAGATTAATTGGTCACATGAGTGTAATTGGGCAGCACGAGTTTATTAGGCTGAAAGTTACTGCACAGTATTCCTGAATAAAAATAACCATTTGCCTACTGAGTCTGCTCCATTATTCAATCATAGATGATCTCTCTTCTCTCCGTATCCCATAAGCCCCTTCCCAAACAAGAAACTGTCAATGTTTACCTTAAATACAGACATCTACCTTATTGTCACAAGTACAGTGAAAAACTTTGCTTTATATGCCGATCATTTCAGATGATACAGATCAATTCATCACATTGGTTTATCAAGGGGAAAGCAATAAGGAGATGCAACATGAAGTGTTACAGTTCCCGAAAAGGTCAGTGCAGGTAGACAATGAGCTGCAGGACCTCAACGAGGTAGATTGTGAGGTCAAGAGTCCATCATTGTGAGGTCAAGAGTCCATATTCAATACTCTTTTAATGGCGGGATAGAAGCTGTTGGTCTATAGTGGATGTAATCTCACTGGCTCTCCACTTGTACTTAGACCATCTGGGCAACAGCAATACCTACACCAGGCTGTTGGTTATTGATTACAGTTCAGTGTCTCACAAGATCATCCCCTCAGTACTAATCAACAAGCTTCAAATCCTGGGTCTCTGTACCTCCCCCTGCAACTGAATCCTTGACTTCCTCATTGGGCAACCACAGTCAATGCAGATCGGGAACATCTCCTCTTTACTGGCAATCAACACCAACTTCCCTCAAGGATGCCTGCATGGCCTTTTGCTTGGCTTTCTCTGCCCCCACGACTGTGTGGCTAAGCACAGCTCAAATGCCATCGGTGACACAGCTGTTGTTGGCAGAATCTCAGATGGTTATGAGTGAGATAGATCAGCTGGTTGAGTGGTATCACAACCAACACCTTGCACTCAACATTAGTAAGATTGTCGACTTCAGGAAGAGAAAGTTGAGGGAAAACGCACCAGTCCTCACTGAGAGATCAGCAGTGGAAAGGGTGAGCAGATTCAATTTCAACATCTCTGAAAATCTATTTCTGGCTCAACAGATTGACGCAATTACAAAGAAGGCATGACAGCAGCAATATTTCATTGGGAGTTTGAAGAGACTTGGTACTGTATGTCACCAAAGACTCTAGGAAATTTCTACAGATGTACTGAGAAGTGCATCCTACTGGTTGCATCACTGTCTGTTGTGGAGGGGCCAGTACCCAGCATCAGAAAAGCTGCAGAACATTGCAAACAGGCAGGTCCATCATCGGCATTTGTCTCCCTGACACTGAGGACATTCTCAAAGACAATGCCTCAAAAAAGGTGGCATTCATTGTTAAGGACCCCCATCATCTAGGATATGCTCTCTTCTCAACAGAGTGGAGCTACAGGAGCCTGAAGACCTTCACTAAACATTTTAGGAACAGCTTCCTCCCTTCCACTGTCAGATTTCTAAATGGACAATGAACCCATGAACACTACCTCACTTTTTGTACAGCTTATTTAATTGAGGTTTTATATATATCTTATTGTGATTTATAGTTTTTTGTTGAGGTTTTATATATATATATATTTCTTATTATGATTTATAGTTTTTTGTATATTGCATTGTACTGCTGCTGCAAAACAACAACTTTCACAACATGTCAGTGATCTGATGTGCTTTCAAACTTTTTTTTACCTTGTACCTGATGGAAGAGAGAAGGGAGAACGTCCAGGGTGGATGGGGTCTTTGATTATACTGGCAGTGAGAAGCGTGGCCAGAGTCCATGGAGAGAAGGCTGATTTTGTTTTTATTTGACACTTAAGGACAGACTGAAGACTGGTGCTATATAAATGCAGGTGTTCTCACCTTTTGGGTGGCTCTTTGTTTTTCAGATGTTCCCTATTGTAGTTCCAAGCGCTAACGATCTTGTTGATGAATTTGGAAAATTCCACCGAGAGGGCAAGACTGTTGTGGTGAGAGAGTGAGTACAGTTCACTGCTGGGCCTTGCTTTACTGTTGGCTTGACAGGATCACTACATTACATAAAACATAAAGTAGGAACAGACGTTTCAGTCCATCATATTTGTGCTGAACACAATGCCAAATTAAACTGTATCTCCTCTGCCTGCATATGATCCATATCCTGCATATTATCTGCCTGTCCAAAAACCTCTTTAATACCATTATCATATTGACTTCTTCCACCATCCTTCAGTGCATTCCAGGCACCCACCAGTCTTCTGCAAAAAAAATTGCCCGCACATCTCTTTTAAACTTCCCACACCCTCACCTTAAAACCATGTGCCCTATATCTTGACATTTCTCTCTTGGGAGAAGGATTCTGGCTGTCTATCCTCTCAGTGTGAGTCATTTCATAGGCCTACAATGATACAATGATTTAAGTCATGAGGAGTAAACTCACCAACCAATCCATCAAAGGGCAAAGGTCAAAAGTTCATTTATTATCGAAGTGTACAATCCTGAAATTCTTCTTTGGCATAGGAACATGTCAGCTGACTGAGTTGGGTTAAAATCTTTCCCGAAGTGTAAGAAGTCAGGGTTATAGATTTATAGTAGTACTGTGAATTCACTTAATTGGAATGATTGTTCTTCTAAGGGATTATCCATTAGTGGGTCCACAGGAGGCTGTAGAGGTCACCTGTGCAAAAACAAGCCCTTTGGTCCAACTCATCCATGCCTTTGTTTGCCTGCGTTTGACCCACAACTCTAAACCTTTCCTATTCAAGTGTTGTCCAAGTATCTTATAATTGTATCCACTCCTGGCAATTTGACCCATACTCCCACTGCTCTCTGTGTGAAGAAGTTGCCCCTGGGGTACCTTTTAAATCCTTCCCCTTCCACCTTTAACCTATGCTCTCTAGTTCTGATTCCTTTTCCTTAGCGAGAAAGTGTGTGTTCATTCACCCTATCTATGTCTCACATGAGGCACCTCTATCAGGTCAATAACCTGACAGATCATTCCAAATTCCAACCACAATTAGATGAAAAAAATTCTTCCCCAGATCCCCTCTAAATTTCTTACCCATGAACATAAGACATAGAAGCAAAATTAGGCCATTTGCCCATCAAGTCTGCTTGGCCATTTAACCATGGCTGATTTATTTTTCCTCTCAACCCCATTATTCTGCCTTCTCCCTATAAACTTTGATGCCATTACTAATCCAGAACCTTTCAACCCCCACTTTAAATATACCCAATGCAGACACCTCACCTCTCCCGGAAGTTCCGGGAGTGTCCCGCATATTGATGGAAGCTCCCCGACACCCGCAAATTATATACAATATCCCGGAAATTGATTTTTTTGAGAGCGACAGCAGGAGCGAGAGCGGGAGCGGGCGTCCTGATTGGTCTCTCTTTGTGCTAAGTAGACCTATCAATTTTCTCTGTGGGCGGGCTTTACAGTTGACCTCTGTCTCTCCATCAGTTCAGTTTCATGTCCTGCACCACCATGGCAGTGTTTCAAAAAAATATATAAAACGCATTTCACCCCAGACTACACTAAAGTGTACCCCTGCCTAATAGGGGTCAAAAATAATGACAGTGTTGCTCACCGCACTGCTTGCAATAGTGACTTTTCTATTGCCCAGATGACTGTAAAAGACATGTTGAGGTGAGTTTAACAGGTGTCATTGTTCATTAGCATAGTTAACGTTATTTAAACTGGCTGGCTAGCTGCTAAGGAGCCACTCTATTGATGTCCTACGTGATGAGGCCAGACTCCCTGTAGACGTGCTTAAAGTTGTAATGGAATAAAAAAAATGACTCCATGATAAAGATAGCGGAGTGAAGGGATATGGGGAGAAGGCAGGAACGGGGTACTGATTGTGGATGATCAGCCATGATCACAGTGAATGGCGGTGCTGGCTCGAAGGGCTGAATGGCCTACTCCTGCACCTATTGTCTATTGATAAGATAAGTACAGAAATAGCAAAAAACTCTGCCTGCTCATCATCCAAGACAGCAGCAACTGTGAACACGGCACTGGAACCTGAATGTTCAGAGGATCTGTAGAAGTTCATCCGAACAGAAAAAAGGCCAGACAGTACTGTGGTTGATGAAAGCAACGATATCATGTGTGAGAAGGAATATGCCATTTTAGCCAGGTACTGGAATGAAACACAGGATTAGGTAACAATTGGATTTGTAGACATGCCAGTGCGCAATGATGCCAAAACTGAAAACATTCAACTGCATTGCATCATCCATGCATGACAAAGGCATGACAAATGGTCTAATTGTGTAGGATTTAGCAGTGACAACTGCAATGTGATGATTGGCAAAAATAACTCTATTTAATCAAGAGTGAAAGCACAGGCCCCTCATATTTACAGCGTTGGCTGTCCAAGTCACCTGGTCAACATTTGTGCCAAAACTGCTGCTAAGGAGCTCTCAATGTCACCTGAAGAACTGCTCAGTGACATCTACTACTACTGTGAGAAAAGTTCCAAACGAAGAGAAGACCTAAAATAGTTTCAAGAGTTCAGCAATGTTACCCAGCAGAGAGTAAAAAAGCATTGTTCTACACACTGGCTTTCTTAAGCAAAATGTTTGGACCATCTGCTTCACCAATGGCCAGCCTTTATTTCATATTTTGAGTCAAAGAGTGAGAATCAGAAGTCATCTCATATTCAGAAGAGGCTGAAAGACTCCCAAATGAAAATATATACATGCTTTCTCCATAATGTCACACAATGTTTTGACAAATTCAATTTGACTTTTCAAAACAAGGCACCTATCCTCTTCAAATTGGATCAGAGTACAGAAGAGCTTCTGCATGACATAGCTAGCAGACTTATTGAGCCAAAGGTATTGAGAGAACAGAACATTCAGGAGATAGATGTGAGCAACCCTGAAATTCACTGCCCAGATGAACAGCTTTTTACTGGTTACCTGGCAAGGAGGCAGTTGCTAAGTGAGGAATCACAAGAGATCCCCCCCTTACAAGACAAAGATGCCAGAGCATTCTATGTCAGGTGCTTTCAAAACATCTTGGAGAAGTTCCCAATGAGAGACCAAATCTTGAAAAAACTGTCAGTGGTCAATACAGAGAGCCAAGATGAGGTGAATCCAGATCAGATTTTGACTTTGGTAGGGAGATTTCCAAATGTGATCAAGGCAGATGCAAGAGAACAGCTCCACTTGGAAGTCCTGGATTATGTCTCAACTAACCTTAAAGGACTGGTGCCAAACTAAGTTTGCCAGTTGATGAATTCTGGGGGAAGATGTCCAAAGTAAAATCTGTGATATATATATATGTGTGTGTGTGTAAATAGTTTCAATATGTGATCAAATAAATTGTTGTGTTCTTTCATAATCAAATGTTCCTGTATACATGCACCCTTGGAGGTTGACCTGGGGGTGGGTGGGGGGGAGATGGGGTTGCAGGGGGCGGGGGTGCTACCTCCCTGAAATGGTGGTAATACCTCCCTGAAATGAGTTTTTGCAGGGTGGGATGTCTGCCCAATGACTTGGCCTCCACAGCCATCTTTGATAATGAATTCTACAGATTCACACCCTCTGGCTAAAGAAATCTCTCCTCATTCCTATTCTAAATGGACATACTTCTGTCTGAGGTTGTGCCCTCTGGTTCTAGACTCCCCTTCTATTGGAAACCCTCTCCATATGCAGTAGCTGGAGTCCATTTTCTTTGTGAAGGCATGGGTAGGCAGTCAGTGTTAATCTCCCGGGACCTTTGATGTTTGGATTCTTTACTTCAAGGTTATTTGCCCAGTACACTCAAAGTGCCCTTATGATGTCAGTGTTCAACCTGGACATAACCAAGAAGGACTTAAGGAGTGATATATTCATTAATAACTGGAACCTCCTCCTTCAGGCCTACAACAGATACTCCATCATCTCCACTACATGTGAGTAACGTATACAGTGAGTAGCTAGTTGCTAAGTAACAAACCACGGTGTCTATTTGATGTTGGATCAATGTGGTAGAGTCATAGAGCACTCCAACACAGAAACAGGCTCTTTGGCCCATCTAGTCCATGCCAAACTGTTATGGCCCTGGTCCCATCAACCTTCTCCTAGATTGTAGCCCTCCATATCACTATTTTCCATGACCCTATTGAAACTTCTTTCAAATGTTGCAATCAAACCCGCATCCACCACTTCCGCTGGCAGTTCGTTCCACACTCTCACCACCCTCTGAGTGAAGAAGATCCCTCTCAATTTCCCATAACCATTCACCTTTCATCCTTAATATATAGTGACACTCTGGGGTGGGGGCGTGGTATATCGATTACAGTGGCACTGTAGTGCAAGATACAGAAATGTTACTATAACTTACAAAAGATCAATACCTATATAGGTCAAAGGCAGAATAATGAGGTGGTGTTCACGGACGGGTCAGTAATCTGATGGCAGAGCGGAAGGAGCTGTTCTGAAAACATTGTGTGTGGGTTTTCCTCCCTAATGCTAGTCATGAGTAGAGGGCATGGCCACTCGTGGGATTTACTGCCCCTTTGGTAGGTGGCCTTCTTAAATGGCTGAGGACCTTGTAGTGTAGATCTGAGAGGGTAGTCATTGCTAGCCACACAGCTGCTAGATATGACTCTCATGCAGGTCAGTCCGGCTAAGATACATCCTGATGGGTTCTTTATAACAAGCCAGCAGCTCATAGTTACCAAATACAGATATTTTACTGTAACCTACAGTGATTTGTTTTGAGACAACAGACTGCAGATGCTAGAATTGGAACAACACACAGAGTGCCGGAGGAACTCCACAGGTCAGGCAGCATCCATAGAGGGATACAGACAGTCACTGTTTAGGGTCAGGTCGATTGCTTTTGGATCCAGATTTAATCCACCGAATTTTTGTTTCCCTTCAGACCACTGGTCTGTTCTATGCATTACCAACCCATAAGACAATCACGTTACTGGGTGGGCCTTGCGACTTTCTGGGATTTGGCTCTCACTCCAGAGCATGGAGCACAAGAGCCTTGCCTGACATTGAAGTGTGGAGCTGTGGGAAGCAATGCACTCTGTAATAATGGTAGTGTGTTCACTCGAGTGGAGTCGATTTGGAGAGGTTGTGAACAGCTCCTTCAGCAGCAAAATCTAGGTCCAGAATGACTCCATGGCAGAGAGGGTCAGGTCCTAATGCAAGGTACAGTACGCTGTTTGGACAATCTAAATCCCGAAACATTTGGAGAGGTTGAGAACAGCTCTTTCGGCAGCAAAATCTAGGCCCGGAGCAATTCTCCGGCGGAGGGGGCCCGGGTCCTAATGCAAGGTTTGGAAAACTTAAATGCCAGCCCAAATAGTCTGGGGGCTTCTCTCTCTAAAACACTAAGGATGTGAGACTGTCCCTGGCTGCAGTGCCTCATGTCTGTGAACTTTGCAGCGATTTTACCCCACTAATATGATGAACTGAACACCAAGGCTTTGTGCCTACTCCGGGGAGCTGGAGCTAAGGACTCTGTTTCGTTTAAAATGCTCTTTCTCGCTCACTTTTATTGTTTGCATGATTTGGTTTGTTTTTTCTCTCCCTCTTTTTCTCTGGGCACTGGGGTGGGAGGGGTGGTGGTTGGTCTTATTTTTTTATTTGGGTTTTTTCAGGTTCCTTGCTTTGCGACAGCCTGTAAGCAAACAAATCTCAAGGTTGTATAATTTATACATTCTTTGATAATAAGTGTACTTTGAAACTTTGAGTATAATGTTCTCCTAAAGGGTTGTCTATTGGTGGTTCTCAGGTGACTGTAGAAGCTACATATTCTGGTGCAGTGTGGGCAAGAGTAAGTGACAGTTGTGGTTAGTGGCTGGGTCTTTTGGTATCTGCTCCCTGCATCTAGTATTTGGTATTTGGTCTCAGTATATGTAGGTACTGGAGTGTATCTTAAGTCATCATCAGAGCTCAGGATGGGAAAATAACAACCTCTGAATTCCCACCTCTCCTTCCCAGTGATATTCCCTGTTCTGAAGCCTCTCTTTTGGAAGCTGAAGTTCTACTTTTATTGGAAGGAGGCAGTCAGTTACTTCACCAAGTTGGTCCACCAGGCCCAAATGAGATGGGAACAGAACACAGAGTCAAAGGTAAGACTATATCCCCACTGTACTAATTCCACCCCCCAACCCCCATTTCCTTAACTGTTTGGCTGCTGCCAAGTGACTTCATATTTCCTGCTCGAGAAGGAGACAGGGCTGGCCTTGTGTTTACTGTTACCCTGTTGCTAGAGAAGCTACTGGTTAATAATAATAAATAAATGAATGAATAACTTTGTCCAACAGTATTCTTTCCTCGTTTCTGGAGATATAATTCATTAGAAGCAGAAACAGAACCAGAATCTGGTTACTGACATAACTACCCACTATCGTCAGGAGGGAGGTACAGGAGTGTCAGGACCAGGACTGCCAGACTGGGTAACAGCTTGTTCCCCAGGCTGTGAGACTAACAAGTACCCTGCCACCACCAAGGTCCCATCACTAGGACAGCGAGCTGCTTATTGTTTACTCTTTACCTGTGCTGTGCAGTTTGTGTGCATTTTGAATTATATTTTATGAACTGATATTTTGTTTTATGTGCTGTGTAATATATGTATTGAGGGTGACTGTGATCCAAAGTACGTTGTTTCATTTGGTTGTATATATGTACAGTCAGATGACAATAAACTTGAGCTTGAACTTGGACATATACTCAGTGGTCACTTTATTAGGTATCTCCTGTACACCTGCTTGTCAATGCAAATATACCTTATTTCTAGTGGTAATGAGACAGCCTACAGAAGAGAGGTTGACACCCTGACACAGTGGTGCCAGGATAACAACTTCTCCCTCAGTGTTCAAGAACAAAAGAGCTGATTGTGGATTGCAGGAGGAATAGAGACAGGCTTTCCCTGAACAACAACAATGAGTCTGCAGTTGAGAGGGTGAGAAGTTTCAAGTTCCTCAGTATACACGTCACTGATGATCTTATCTGGACTGTACACACCAGCTTTGTGGCAAAAAAAGCACAACAGTGTCTCTTCCACCTCAGGCGACTGAAGAAGTTCAGCACGGGCCCCCAAGTCCTCAAGACCTTCTACAGTGGCGTCACTGAGAGCATCCTGACTGGCTGCATCACCGCCTGGTACAGGAACTGCACCAACCTTGATCGCTGGGCACTGTAGAGAGTGATACAGACAGCCCAGCGCAGCTGTGGATGTGAACTTCCCTTCATTGAGGACATCTATAGCAGCAGGTGCAGAAAGAAGGCCTGGAAGATCATTGGGGTTGCTAGTCACCCCGACCATAAACTGTTTCAGCTGCTTCCATCTGGAAAATGCTACTGCAGCATTAAAGCCAGGACCAACAGTCTATGGGACAGCTTCTTTCTACAAGCTATTAGACTTCCAAATTCACATGTCTGTACATTGCATCAGAGTCATAACATAAAGATTTTTATTCCCTCATTTTGTGGGACGGATGTAAATAAATTCTAATTCTAATTCTATATCTAATTGATCAATCACTTGGCAGCATAAAAGCATGGCCAAGTGGTTCAGTTGTCGCTCAAGGTTTGTTCAGACCAAACATCAGAATGTGATCCAAGTGACTTTGACTGTGGATTGATTGTTGGTGCCAGACAGGGTGGTTTGAGTATCTCAGAAACTGCTGATCTCCTGCGATTTTCATGCACAAGAGCCTCAAGAGTTTTGTATGCAGAAATGCCTTGTTAATGAGAGAGATCTGTGGAGAATTGCCAGACTATTCCAAGCTAACAGGAAGTGACAGTGGTGTGCAGAAGAGCATTTCTGAACACACAGCACGATGAACCTTCAAGTGGATGGGCTACAGCAGCAGAAGATCATGAACATACATCAGTGTCCACTTTATTAGATACAGGAGGCACTGAGTGTATGTTGTGACATTTTGCTGTTTTGTAGTAGGGGTACATAAAAATTACTGTAAGTTAGAATAAGAAATTGATAATAAATAGTACACAATGAGAGCAAAATATTGAGATAGTGTTCATGGGTTCATGGACCATTCAGAAATATGATGGTGAATGGGAAGAAGCTGTTCCTAAAACGTTGAGGGCTTCTGTATCTGCACTCTAATGGTAGAAATCACGAGAGGGCATGTATTGGATGGTGAGGGTCATTCATGATGCCTTCTTGCACCACTGTCTTTGGAAGTTGTCCTTGGGAAAGCTAGTGCCCATGATGCAGGTAGTCGTGTCTGTAGCCTTCAACAGATTTTCTTGATTCTGTGCATTTGAGTCTGTATACCAGGCAATGATGTACCAATCAGAATGCCCTCCACCATACGTACATCTGTGGACATTTTTATCCATTTGGCAAGTTACAGTGTGTCCAGCTCCTTGTTCAGGCAGGGGCTAATTCCAGCCCTGATCAACCCCTCAAGGTACTTCACCACAGTACATGTGAATCCCCACATCTGTAACCAATCAGTCAAGGTCGAAAACTTTAATTTGGTGGCAAACTTAAGCCCTGTAAAATCTGCATTGCTATTCCTCTTATTGAGCTCCTCTTGAGAGTGAGAAATGATCATTGCTCCTGCTGACCACCACATGGCTGCTCCTCTCACCATAAAGACTTTGTTTTTTTTGGTCATATCCACATTCTAATCCATGAAGATTACCATTATCAGTTTTATTTTTCATTCTTGGGAAATGAACTATTTCAATTTTTCCTTGAGAAGGTGGTGAGTGCCTTCTTGAACCACTCGTCCTTCAGGTGAAGGTTCTTCAACAGCACCATCAGGAGGGAATTTCAGCATTTAGATTTGGTGACAATGATGACTGGCAGTTGTTTCCCAAGGCAGGATGATGAGTTCAAATTTATTATCAAAATACATATGTGTCATGGTATACAAACCTGAGATTCATTTTCTTACGGGCATACTCAATAAATCCAATAACCAGCATTGGATCAATAAAAGACCACACCAATAGGGCAGACAACCAAATACAAAAGGAAAAAAAGCAATATTATCAAGAACGTAAGTCAAAGAGCCTTGAAAGTGAGTCCATAGATTGTGGAAACAGCTCAGTGATGGGGCAGGTGAAGTTGTGAAGCTGAGTGATCTTAGCACCTGTAGTTCAAGAGCCTGATGGTTGAAAAGTAATAACTGTTTCTGAACCTGGTGGTATGGGTCCTGAGGCTCCTGTACCTTTTTTCTGATGGCAGCAGAAAGAAGAGAGCATGACCTGGGCTGTATTCACTAATTTTATAGGATTTTCCATTAAAGGTTTAGTGTTTCCATACCAGGCTGTGATAAAGCCATTCAATACACTCTCCACTACACACCTATAGAAATTTGTCAGAGTTTTAGATGTCATGCCAAATCTCCCGCAAACTCCTAAGGAGATAGAGGTGCTGCTGTGCTTTCTTGCGTGTCGGGTGCAGGACAGTTCCTCTGAAATTATAACACTGAGGAATTTGAAGTTGCTGACCCCCTCCACCTCCGATCCCTGATGAGGACCGGCTCATGGACCTCTGGTTTCCTCCTCCTGGAGTCAACAGTCAGCTCCTTGGTCTTGCTGACATTGAGTAAGAGGCTGTTGTTGTGTTCATCAAATTTTCTATCTCCCTCCAATATGCTGATTCGTCACCACCTTTGAATTGGCCAACAACAATGGTGTCGTCAGCAAACTTATGGCATGGATGTTGTGCTTATCCTCACAGGCATAAGTGTAAAATGAGTAGAGCAGGGGTAAGCACACACCCTTGCACCTGCTGCTCTCATTTAAGATGACTGGAGCTTGTGAGTTGATGATGGAGTAGGCTTGGCAAGCGACTGCAATGTTTTTCCTGTAGATGACATCCATGGCAGACTCCATGTGCCAATTGCTGAATGAATTATTGTTTAATGTGTAGATGGAATGATGCAATTGACACTTGAACCTTAAATATTCTGACTTCACCAGTAGGGGGACTTCTAACTGTAAATGCCCTAAATTCTGGAATCTCTGCTGAAATCTTTTTGTAAACACAAGAGATTCAGCAGATGCTGGAATTCTTGGGCAACACACACAAAATGCTGGTGGAATTCAGCAACTCATCAACGGGTGTCTGGATCGGAGGTCTGTGCGTACAGGAGGCACAAGGGCCAGTCAGCCCTGAAGTACAGGAATTGGTGAGACCAGAGTTCAGGGCCTATTGTTTGGGGTCCTTGTAATTGGCGAGACTGCAGTTTGAGGGCTAATGTTCAGGGTTCTGGTCATCGGAGAGTCCGGAGTTCGAGGCCTAGTGTCAGGGTTCTGGTCATCAGGGCCTGCATTCCTAGTTTTCATCAAGTCCTGGGATTGACGCCAAAGACTGAAGCCCGAAGGTTGGTCAGAAATCGAAAAGTTGAGGCCTAATGACTGGAGCCTTGGGTCTACGATTCTGCAAGTCTACTGGGGAAGTTGAAGGCCTAATGTTTCAAATCCTCTGCTGGAGTCAGCAGATGGCCTACCCTAGGGTTGGAGGTGTGTGCGTGTGTGTGTGTGTGTGTGTGTGTGTGTGTGTGTGTGTGTGTGTGTGTGTGTGTGTGGTGAGACTTGTTTGTTGTTGTTGTGTTTTTGTTCTTGTTGCTGCTGTTTATGTTCTGTACAGATTGTGGGCATGCTATGTTGGCGCTGTGTGTGTGGCAATATCTGCGGGCTGCCCCCAGCACATCCTGAGGTTTTGTTGGTTGTTAACACAAATGACACATTTCACTCACAAACGAGAAAATTTGCAGATGCTGGAAATCCAAGGAACACACACAAAATGCTGGAGGAACTCAGCAGGCTAGGCAGCATCTATGGAAAAGACTACAGTTGACATTTTGGGGTGAAACCTTTCGGCAGGACTGGAGAAAAAGAGATGAGAAATCAGAGTTAGAAGGTGGGGGGAGGGGAAGGAGAAACACAAGGTGATAGGTGAAACTGGGAGGGATGAAATAAAGAGCTGGGAAGTTGATTGGTGAAAGAGATACAGGGCTGAAGAGGCGGAAATCTAGTAAGAGAAGGCAGGAGGCCATGGAAGAAAGAAAAGGGGGAGAAGCTCCAGAGGGAGGTGATGGGAGGCAAGGAAATGAGGTGAGAGAGGGAAAAGGGGATGGGGAATGGTGAAAGGGGGGCCATTACTGGAAGTTTGAGAAATCGACGTTCATGCCATCAGGTTGAAAGCTGCCCAGACACAGTGGAGTTTGGGTAGGAGGTAGAAATGGGAGGTGCTGTGTGAGGGAACTATGAGGTTGGCGGCTGTGCATGGGAGATCCCCAGAACTCATAAGGTTGGTGATGGTGTGGGAAACAGTGGCCTGGTGTTCTCTAGTAGGATCCTGTTTGAGGGGTAAGTAAGAGGAGGTGTCAGACAGTTGTCACTGGGCCTCAGCAAGGTAGAGATCAGTATGCCAGACTACTACAGCACCCTCCTTATCTGTGGGTTTGATGGCGAGTTTCGGCTTCCCTCTGGTGATCCTCCCCCTTTCCTTTCTTCCATGGACTTCTTTTCTCTCCTATTAGATACCCCCTTCCCCAGCTCTGTATCTCGTTCACCAATCAACTTCCCAGTTCTTTACTTCACACCTGACCCCTCCCATTTCACCTATCACTTTGTGTTTCTCCCTCCCCTCCCCTTACTTTCTAACCCTGACTCCTCATCTCACTTTCTCCAGTCCTGCTGGAGGGTCTTGGCCTGAAACATCGACTGAACTCCTGAATTCTTTTCCACATATGCTGCCTGGCCTGCTGAGTTCCTCCAGCATTTTGTGTGTGTTGCCACACTGTACAATTTGATATACATGTGATAAAGAAGACCACATGACAATAGACGTGGGAACAGAATTAGGCTATTTGGCCCATTGAGTCCGTTCCGTTAATCCATCATCCCTCTCAGCCGCATTCTCCAGCCTTCTCCCTGTAACCTTTGACACCCTTATTAATCAAGAACCTATCAACCTACACTTTAAATATACTTAATGATTTGGCCTGCACAGCCACCTGTGACAAAGAATCCCACAGGTTCACCTCACTCTGGCTAAAAAGCTTTTTCTCATCGGTGCTTTAAACAAGTAAGTCTGAATCTGAAGTCAGGCCGCGTCTACAGATGAGAATAAACAATTGACCATTTAAATTCTTTGGTGTTAAAGCCAGCAAACTTTAAACTCCTTGCTGTTATCATTCCCGAGGGCCTTTCCTGGGCCCAGCATGTAAGTGCAATTATGAAAAAAGTTCAGCAGCGCCTCTTCTTCCTGAGGAGTTTGCGAAGTTTCGGCATGGCATCTAAAACTTTGACAAACTCCTACAGTTGTGTAGTGTAGAGTATTTTGAATGATTGCATCTCAGCCTGTCATGGAAACACCAATGCGCTTGAATGGAAAATCCTACAAAAAGTAGTGGATACATCCTAGTCCGTCACTGGTAAAGCCCTCCCCACCACTGAGCACATCTACACAGAGCATTGTCGCAGGAGAGCAGCATCCTTCATCAGGGACCCCTCACCACCCAGATTATGCTCTTTCCTCACTGCTGTCATCAGGAAGGAGGTACAGAAGCCTTAGGACACACACCACCAGGTTCAGGAACAGCTATTATCCCTCAACCATCAGGCTCTTGAACTGAAGGGGTTAACTTCACTGAACTTCACTTTGCTTCATCACTGGACTATTCCCAAAACCTATGGACTCACTTTCAAGGACTTTTCAACTCATGTTCTCGATATTTATTGCTAATTTACTTGTTATTGTTTTTCTTTCTTTCTTTTTCTATCTGCACCATTCGTTGTCTTTTGTACAATGGTTGAACACTGGTGTGGTCTATCATTGATTCCATTGTGATCATTATTCTATTATGAATTTATTGGGTATGCTTGCAAGGAAATGAATATCAGGGTTTTATATGGTGACACACACAGACATACACACACACAAATAAATTTACTTTGAACTTTGATTCAGGCTGAGATTCTTAATCAGGAATGGCACTTTTTCTGGCATTTCTTAAAGCCGCCCTCACTAACTGAGATTTAGGTTACCTGGCTTAATATGTGGATCAGAGTCAAATTTTGACTTACTCTCACGAGGCAGCAAGGGATGTTTTGTTGCAATAAAGGCACTATATAAATGGAAATTGTTCTATAGCTGCAGGACCCTCGAGGTGAGGTCTGGCAGGTAGATTGATAGAGGTACCCCATACACAGTCTCATTCCCCACACATTTGTTTCTTTTCATTATTTGGAAGTAAGGACCATCAACAGTAGATCGAAGCTGGACCTCACTGCCAGGTCTAGATGGTTCCCATAAGGTCTCTAAATGGGTCTCCATTCTATCAGGGCAATCTCTCCATAAAGTCTTACAGTCTTTAAATGGTTCCCTCAGGAAGAAATCGGCATCCTTCATTACCTGCTGGAACATGCAGAGGCCAAGACAGACACAGGAAGGAAACAGCCAGCAGGACATAGTGAGTAACTGATCTCAATGTATGTACTGTGGGTGCAAGTGTGTGTCCCTGGTCCTGGGGAGTTTTACAGTTGTCTACGTCTCTTGTCAGATATGTTTAACACAATCCATAATGGACAAATTTGAGTGCATGCTGCTTCTTACACGTATGATCAGGCTCATTGATTTCTCATAGGTACATTGAAACATGCAGTGAAATGTGTCATTTACATTAACAGCCAACACAACCTAAGGACATGCTGGGGTAGCCGCAGGTGTCGCCACACATTCCAGTGCCAATATAGTACGCCCCCACAAAGCTAGAGTTCAGAAAGTTATGTATAAATTGTTTCTGAGTCAGAATATTTCATTTGGATATCACTCCAAACTTACACAGAATCCAAGCTAACATCCCAGATGAAATTCCGCTCCTCAACCTTCTCGCCTCTCTCTGTCTTCACCATTCTTTCCCTTTCTCTCCTCTTCTATCTTATATCCCTCTCTATCTCTTTCCTTTCTCCTTCTCTCTCCCCCCACCTGTCTGTCCTTTTCTGTCTCTCTGTTTCCCTCTCCCTTTCTCTACACCTTTCTCTTTCCACTTCTCTCTCTCTCTCTCTCTCCTCCTCCTCTCCTCTCCTCTTCTCTCTCTCTCTCTCTCTCTCTCTATATATATATATATATATATATATATATATCTCCATCTCTCTGTCATCCCCCACCACCACCACCACTTCTTTCTGTCTGTTATTTCTTTGTATCCACTGGTTGTGTAGGGTATTATATGATTTCAAAATCTTTTCATCTTCCATTATCTATTGTGTCTGCTGCTCCCAATGTGGCCTCATCTACTTCAGTGAGACCCGTCGTAAATTGGTGGACCACATCATCTAGCATCTCCGCACTTTTCTCCTCAAGCGCCACTTCCTGGTGGCCAAACATTTTAATTCTCATTCCTATTCCTGTTCCATCGTGTTGATCCATAGCCTCCTTTTGTGTCAGGATGGAGGAGCAACTCCTTATATTCCAACTTGATACCCTCCAACCTGATGGTATGAATATTGATTTCTCCTTCCGGTGAACAAAACTCCCCTCAGCCCCATTTCCCACTCTAACATTTTACTTCTTCTCACCTGCCTATTACTTGGCCTTGTGTCCCCTCCTCCTCTCCTTTCTCTTATCGTCCACTCTTGCTCACTTATCAGATTCCTTCCTCTCCAGCCCTTGACCTTTCCCACCCACCTGGCTTCACCTATCACCTTCTATCTAACCTCTTTCCCCTCCCCCTACCTTTTAGTTCAGGCATCTCCCCCTTCCCTCTCAGTTCTGAAGAAGGGTCTTGGGCCGAATAATCAACTGTTTACTCCTTTCCATCAATGCTGCCTGACTTGCTGAGTTCCTCCAGCATTTTATTGTGTTGCTTTGGATTTACAGATTTTATTGTCTTTTCATCTTCTCTCTGTCTCTGCTTTCTTCCTTGTGCCTGTGATGCTGCTGCAAGAAAGTTTTTTTGCACCTGAGCAGCCATGTAATTGTGCACAAGACAATGAACTTGACTTTGACATTCTTCATTCATCGTTTTTGTAGCCAAGCTGAGTGAGAGTGAAGTTGTTGCCCAAATCCTGAAGTTCCTCCTCTCAGCCTACAAGGCAACCACTTTCACGCTGGAATTTGCAATGTACCTGCTAGCCAGATATCCAGGTGTGCAATGCCGTCTTCATCAGGAAATCCTAACCACTGAGAGACAAAAGGTATCATCAGGATTTGTTGCTGATATTTTACACCTGGAAATGGTCAGTAGATCAAGCAGAGTCTGAGTCTGTGGAGAGAGAAACAGAATTTGCGTCTCAGGTTGATGAGCTTCTATGATGAAAGATCATTGATCTGAGCCGCTACTTCTGTTTCTGTATCCACAGGTGCTGTTCGACCTGCTGGGAGTTTCAACTTTTGCAATGTGTGTTTGTGTGTGTGTGTGTGTGTGTGTGTGTGTGTGAGAGAGAGAGAGAGATAGTGAAGTGTGTTAGTGTAGAGAAGAGGATTGCTGGTGAAGGATGTGAGTAGGATAAGAATTAGATTTATTTTTCATACAGTGAAAGGGGCTGTTTTGTGTCAACCATCAACACGGTCCGAGGATTGTGCCAGCAAGTGTCGCCACACTTTCTGGTGTCAACATAACATTCCCACAGCAGTAGCTCTAACCCTGACTCGGTGTCTTTGGAATGTGGGAGGAAAGCGGAGCACCTGAGGGAAATCCATGCAGTCACATAGAACATAGAATAGTACTGCACAATGTTGTGCCGACCCTCAAACCCTGCCTCCCATATAACCCCCCACCTTAAATTCCTCCATATACCTGTCTAGTAGTCTCTTAAATTTCACTAGTGTATCTGCCTCCACCACTGACTCAGGCAGTGCATTCCACACACCAACCACTCTCTGAGTGAAAAACCTTCCTCTAATATCCCCCTTGAACTTCCCACCCCTTACCTTAAAGCCATGTCCTCTTGTATTGAGCAGTGGTGCCTGGGGAAGAGGTGCTGGCTATCCACTCTGTCTATTCCTCTTAATACCTTGTATACCTCTATCATGCCTCCTCTCATCCTCCATCTCTCCAATGACTAAAGATTCTCACGCAGAATCTCCTTACAGACAAAGGCAGAATGGAACGCCGATCGGTGATCGTGATGCTGTAAAACATTATGCTCATTCCTGCGTACTGTGTGTTGGTGTAGAGTAGTTGATGTGTTTAGGTGTAGCATATAGAGGGGTGTGTTAGTGCAGAGTAGAAGGCTGTTGGTGTATGTTCATGTAAAGTAGTCAAGGTAGAGGTGTGTTAGGGTAGAGTAGAGTTGGTGTAGAATGCGAGTGTGTATTGGTTGTCAATGCACATTGGTGGTACAGCGGTTGATGCGTATTGGTGTAGGATAGTGGGGTGAGACTAAGACATGGGGTGCTCACTACTGTGAGTCTTACTCACCTCAGCACTGAACTGGCTGTGGACTCAATTTCGCAGACTCTGCGCTTCATGTTCTGCGTATAGTTTATTTACTATTTTACTATTTTGCACGATTTGTTCTTTTTTCACTCATCGAATGTTTGTCGGTCTATGTCTGGGGTTTTTCGTGGATTCCATTGTGTTTTTTTTTTGTTTCGTGGCTGCCTACAAGGAAGGTGCCACTGTAGAGTAGTGGTTAGCCAGACACTATTAAAACTCCGGGTGTTCCAGAGTTTGGAGTTTAACTCCAGCACCGTTCTGTAAGAGCCTCTGTACGTCCTCCCCATGGAATGCATAGGTTTCCCCAGGTGCTCCAGTTTCCTCCCACAGTCTAAAGACATCCAGGTTGGTTAATTGGTTATTGTAAATTGTCCCATGATTAGTTTAGAGTCAATTAGGGTTGTGGGGTTGCTGGGAGAGCATGGCTCAGAGGGTTGGAAGGACCCATCTGTTGGTTGGTGTAGACTGAGAGTGTGTGTTGCTGGAGAGTGTTCGGTGTGTTTTGGTGTAGGATAATGGGGTGTATTAGTGTAACGGAGAGAGATGTTGGTTGGTGTAGACTGGGCGTGTGTTGCTGGAGAGTGTTCGGTGTGTTTTGGTGTAGGACAGTGGGGTGTATTAGTGTAATGGAGAGAGTTAGTGTAGACTGGGAGTGTGTTGCTGGAGAGTGTGGGTGCAGGGGTTAGGGCTTACTGGTATCTCCTGAATGCTTTCCTGCATACAATGTGATTGGAAGTTTCAAATGATCACTTGGAACTGTGTGGAGACTATTTACACCCTAATACATAGAATGAGGGGGAGGAACCATGAACGAGGGATAGCAGATCCAGCTTTTCCTCTTCCTCTCCCTCTGCTCTCTTATTCCATTTGTGATTCTGCTCTTACCACTCCTCTTCCCCTCACCTGCCCATCAGCTCCCTCTGGGACCCCTCCTCCTTCCCTTTCTCCCCTGGTCCACTGTCCTCCCCTAGCAAACTCCTCCTCCTTCAGCCCTTTACTTTTACTACCTCGCACTTCCCAGCTTGTTGCCTCATTCCCCCTTCCCCAACCCACCTCCCCTTCAGCTGGTCTCATCTATCAGCTGTCAGCTTGAACTCCTTCCCCTTCCTCTGCCTTTTTACCCCTTCCTTTCCAGTCCTGGTGAGGGGTCTTGGCCAAAAGCATTGACTGTTTATTCCCCGCCATAGATGCTGCCTGACCTGCAGAGTTCCTCCAGCATTTTGTGTGTGTGTCTCTACCTTCTCCACACCACAGCATTAGAAGAATTAATACACGGCCGAGGATAAGTAAAGGTAAAGTAAATATTCTAACTACTGCAGTAGTATCAATGACACAAGAGATTCTGCAGATGGTGGAAATCTTGAGGAACACACACAAGATGCTGATGGAATTCAGCAGATCAGAGAGCATCTATGGAGGGGAATAAACAGTCAACGTTTCGGACCAAGGCCTCATCAGGACTGGAAAGGAAGGTAGCAGAAGTTTGTACAGAAGGGGAGGGGGGCAAACATATTCTCTCTTAAGACTAAAATTGTTTTTTTTTATCAAAAGATAAATATACATATTTTTGAAATAACCATAACTTTGTATCTTGCAAGGCAGTATATACTTTCACTGGCCACTTTCTTAGGGACACCTGTACACATACTGACTAATGTGACTATCTAATCAGCCAATCATGTGGCAGCAACTAAATGCATTAAAGCATGCAGACATGGTCATGAGGTTCAGTTGTTGTTCAGACCAATAATCAGAGTGGAGGATCAATGTGATCTAAATGACTTTGACTGTGGAATGATTGTTGGTGCCAGATGGTGTGGTCTGAGTATCGCAGAAACTGCTGATCTCCTGGGATTTTCACACTCAACAGTCTCTACAGTTTACAGGGAATGGTGTGAAAACAGAAAAGATAAACACACATATCTAGTGAGTGGCAGTTCTGTGGTTGAAAATGCCTTGTTATGTTGAGAGGTCTTAGGAGAATGGCCAGACTGGTTCAAGCTGACAGGAAATCAAATACCCATGTGTTACATCAGTGTCGTGCTGAAGAATATCTCTAAACACACAGTACCTTGAACCTTGAAATGCGCAGGCTCCAGCAGAAGACTATGAACATACAACAGGTACAGGAGGTATCTAATAAAGTGGTCACTGTGTGTACTTGACATCTCTTAGTCTTAATATTGGTCATTGTTTTCATTTCTCTTCTTATGAAAGGGCTTTACATATGAAAGTATTGCAGTGATGGAATTTCTGGACATGGTTGTCAAGGAAACACTACGACTGTTTCCTCCTATGGTCTGGGTGCAGGCAGCCTGCACAAAGTCGACGGAGGTTTGCCAGTTGAAAATTCCCAGAGGGATACGAGTCGTGGTGCCGGTCTGGGTGATGCATCACAGTCGGGAATTCTGGGATGCTCCGTGCAAGTTTAACCCTCTGAGGTAACTGCTTATTGCTTCAAAACTGCATTGTTTTCATGAAATTTGATTGCTTTGCCTTTTAGTGATCTGTAAAATGAAGCAATGTTTTAGAAGAATGATGCAGAGGGAATGTTACATATTTGCTTAAGACCACAAATAGAGGGTGTCAGTGAGAGTCACCAAGAAATTGGTGACTTGGAAGTGATCATTGATGGTTTCACCTCAGGCAGAAGCTGCCCAATTCAACTGATCTACTGGTTCACTTACAGAGTTAATGGCAGGATTTTTAGCAGTGTGGAAGAACAGAGGGGTATAGGGATCTACGTCCATAGATCCCTCAAAATTGCTGCACAAATTGATCATGTTTTTCAGGTGTGTTGGCCTTCATTAGTCGGGTACTGAATCTAAGAGCCGCAAGGTAGTGCTGCAGCTCTATAAAGTGCTGGTTAGACCACACTTGGAGTATTGTGTTCAGTTCTGGTCACCTCATTATCGGAAGAATGTAGAAGATTTAGGGAGGGTGCAGAAGAAATTTACCAGGACTCGAGAACATGTCTTGGGTTATGTTTCTTTCACCATAGACGCTGCTTGCCTTGGTAAGTGTTTGTGGCACCATTATGTGGCATAATCTCAGATTTCCAGCACCTGAAGTTTGATTTCTAGTTCCATACCTGGACTTTGGCAACATTATTAAGGATATGTTTGCTTATGTCTTTGTATAATCACCTGTTTGTCTGTAAATATTGAGCAGATTTTCAGTAGTTTGTAATATACTGTAGCTGGTCCTCTACTTTTGCATATTCTTTGTCTCTGAGCCTGAGATGTCATGGCAGTGGAAATCAAGACTCTCCTTTTTATCTCACGTGTTGTCCTTATCAGGGAAAACTCCCTTATTGAAATATTTCTCATTCCTGTGAATGACCGTTAAACAAGGAACATTCTCTCTACTGTTAGTTAGTGCCAAGTAGGTACAGACCTTTCGTCTTTGCTTTCTGGAGAGCACCCTGAGAGGTTCCACTCTTCTCTCTGAACAGATTCCTTCTTTTTTCAGTCCTTTACCTATTCTACCTATCACTTCCTGGCTTCTCACTTCATCTTCCCTCTCTCACCACCCACCTACCCCTCACCTGGCTTCACCAACCACCTGACCATCTCCCCCTCACCTGGCTTCACCTACCACCTGACCATCTCCCCCTCACCTGGCTTCACCTACCACCTGACCATCTCCCCCTCACCTGGCTTCACCAACCACCTGACCACCTATCCCTCACCTGGCTTCACCTATCACCTTCCCACCTACCCCTCAGCTGGCTTCACCTACCACCACCCACCTCCCCCTCACCTGGCTTCACCTATCACCTTCCCACCTCCCCCTCACCTGGCTTCACCTACCACCTGACCATCTCCCCCTCACCTGGCTTCACCTATCACCTTCCCACCTCCCAGCACCTGGATTTACCTACCACTTGACCATCTCCCCCTCACCTGGCTTCACATACCACCACCCACCTCCCCCTCACCTGGCTTCACCTACCACCACCCACCTCCCCCTCACCTGGCTTCACCTATCACCACCCACCTCCCAGCACCTGGATTTACCTATCACCTTCCCACCTCCCAGCACCTGGATTTACCTACCACTTGACCATCTCCCCCTCACCTGGCTTCACCTATCACCACCCACCTCCCCCTCACCTGGCTTCACCTACCACCACCCACCTCCCCCTTACCTGGCTTCACCTACCACCTGACCACCTCCCCCACACCCGGTTTCACATTCTACCTGCTATCTTGTTCTCCTTCCCTTCCACCCACTTCATTATTCTAGCTTCTTCCCCTTTCCTTTCCTGTTGATTCCTGTCCATAGATGCTACCTTACTTGCTGAGTTCCTCCAGCATTTTGTGTGTGTTTGTGTGTTGCCCTGGATTTTCAGTATTTGTGAACAGCCTTGAGTTTACACTGAGAGGTTGTATGAAGAGCGGTGTTATGTTTGTAACTCCAAAACATAAAGCTAATCGAGAAGAAAACAAGGGAGCCCAAGACGTGTGTAAAATTCCATTTTTACTTTAAGTGGGACGTGAACTCATGATGTGGTGGCGTGATGAAGTATTCTATTTACATACTTTTACTATTAACGTGTAATTAATTATTTAATCAAACTATATATTTACTCAAATATTACTGAAATCCTCTAAGAGGGTTGTTGGGCTTGGAGGCTTGTGTGCCTCAATGACCCAGAGAGCTACGTTGGCTGGAGTCAGAGCCTTGTCCTTTGGCTTTTGGTAGGGTCACTCTTGCCAAACAGTTCAAAGGGTAGAGGCCAGACTAAGGGTGGTCCACTGGGCCTCCAGGTTTGAGGGTACAGCTCAGGGCAAACAACTTTGACTGGTCAAAATACAATTGTTATGGAAACAGCAAGAAGAATCCTTTATAAAGACAGAAAGGGAGGACCTTCATTGCTGCCCCAAACACCAGCAGTGTAACGGGCAGTGGGTAAGGAAACAAGTATTACTGAAACATAACAGAAAGCAGGGTCAAAGAAAGGCTGGCTGAGGAGCTGAGATCAGCAAATAAATGAGGGAGGTAATTGTAGTAATTAATTTAGGAGTGAAGCAGGGACAAGTAAATAAAAAGATCAGAACCAAGGAATATAAGAAATCGGAGCAGATATACAATAAGTTGTTGGAACTGTAAATGATATTGTCCAGAAGAATGAAGTTCAAAACTTATGGTTACGGCCATTTTATTAGAAGTTCATTAAAATACAGGTCAGATAGAGTCAGTCTGTACCAGCAAGGCAGGTGAACAAGGAACAAATAACTCAAGTTCCCTCGTTATGTGGCAAAGTTGTTGAAGCTGGTCAGATAAGGGGAATCTTCTCTGATTAAGAACAACCTGTGAGACAACAAAAAATAAACACGAGATTCTGCAGATGCTGGAAATTCAGAGCAACTTGGCCTGAAATGTTGACTCCCTATTCCTTTCCATAGGCGCTGCCTGAGCTGCTGAGTTCCTCCAGCATTCTGTGTGTGTCACTGTGAGACAACAAGGATGGTCTTGACTTACACTGCCATGACATCTCAGACAAAAAGTACAAAAGTACAGAAATAGCTGTACTACAAATGACTGAAAATCCACTGAACATCCACAGACAAACTTATAAGCAAGCATAAAGAAAGATTAACTACAAGAAAAATAATACTTTAAATAGCAATTTAGACCCTTATCCATCAAGGCCATGTTCACCATGAACATTGAGAGTGACTGAATTTCCAGTCTTTTGTTGGTACGGGTAACTGGTGTGATATTATCATATATACCAAGATACAGTGAAAGGCTTTAGACTGTGTGTCATCCAGGCAGGTCAATCTGCATGTACAGTAGGTAAATTGAGGTAATATGAAAAGAATGTGCTACCGTATGGTTACAGAGGAAGTACAACACAGGTAGACAAATAATGTGTAAGGGCCATGATAAGGTGGATTGGGTGATAGCTGCTGAATCTTGAAAGGCCACGATAGTGTGGACATGGAGAGCATATTTCCACTGGTGAAGAGTTTAGGACCACGGGGCACAGCCTCAGAATAGAAGGACAAAAATGATGAAGAATTTCTTTAACTAGAGGGTGGCGAATCTGTAGAATTCATTGCCACAGAAGGCTGTGAAGAACAAGTTATTGGTATATTTAAAGCAGAGGTTGATAAGTGCTTGAATTAGTAATGGTGTCAAAGGTTATAGGGAGTTGGCAGAAGAATGGGGTTAGAGGGAAAATAAATTGGCCACGACGGAATGTCCTAAAGATATGGGAATTTCATTTCAGGGGTATTTTATGCCATATTTATCTGTCTGTTTGTTGAATTTTGTTTTGGGGTGCCACTATAGTGTAACATATAGTACCAGCTTTACAAATAGTACTACATAGTGCCAACAGCAAAATTGATTGGGGTTAATCCCCACTGCTCTCTATAAGAAGTTTGTATATTCTCCCCATGTCAACAGTGGGTTTCCTGTGGGTGCTCCTGTTTTCTCCCACTTTCCAAAGACATACTGTGTGGGTTAAGGATGCTATGTTGGCTCCGGAAGTTTGCCGAAACTTGTACGCTACCCCCAGCACAACCTCAGACAGTACTGGCCCTTGACACAAATGATACATTTTAATGTTTTTTTTTCATTGATGTTTCAGTGTACATGTGACAAATAAAGCTAATCTTTAATCTTTCATTAGTCTGACAAGATAATGGGTTCTTTGGATGGAATTGCACTCTCCCTCTTACCATCATTCTTTTTCTAGTTTTTATTTATTCAACCATTAGATATAGAAGCAGAATTAGGCCATTTGGCCCATCTAGTTTGCTCTGCCATTTCACCTCGGCTGATCCATTTCGCTTTCAGCCACAATCTCCTGCCTTCTCCCTGTATCCAGAAGTCTTGGTACACGTTGGTACCAATGACATAGGTAGAAAAAGGGAGGAGGTCCTGAAGAGGGAATTCAAAGAGTTGGGTAGGAAGCTGAAAAGAAGGACCTCCAAGATGGTAATCTCAGGATTGCTGCCTGTGCCACATACTAATGAGTGCAAAAATAGCATGATCAGGCATATTAATGTGTGGCTGAGAGACTGGTGTAGGGGGCAGGGCTTTGGGTTCCTGGATCATTGGGGCCTCTTCTAGGGGAGGTTCAATCTGTACTAAAAAGGACGGGTTACATCTGAACCCAAAGGGGTCCAATATCCTAGCAGGCAGGTTTAACGGAGCTGTTAGGGAGGGTTTAAACTAATTTGGCAGGGGGATGGGAACTGGAGTGATAGGGCTGAGGAAGGGGAAAACAGAAATAAATCAAAGATAGTGTGCAACAGAGATGATAGAAAGGACAGGCAGGAGATGAGGCATAAGCACAGCCAGTGGGATGAGTTACAGGGCAACAGAGGTGTGGGGCAGTTAAAACAGAAAGCAACAAATACTGGACTGAAAGCATTATATTTGAATGCAAGCAGCATAAGAAATAAAATGGGCGATCTTGAAACTCAGCTGCAGATTGGCAAGTATGACATTGTGGCCATCTCTGAAACTTGGCTTAAAGGATGGCCGCCATTGGGAGCTGCAAGTCCAAGGATATACGGTGTATTGGAAAGATAGGTTGGTATGCAGAGGGGGTGGTGTGGCCCTGTGTATAAGAAATAATATTAAATCATTAGAAAGGGATGACATGGGATCAGGAGGTGTAGTGTCTCTATTGGTTGAGTTAAGTAATGGCAAGGGTAAGGATCCTAATGGCAGTTGTATACAGGCCTCCAAACTGCAGCCAGGATGTGGATTACAAATTACAGAAGGAGATAGAAAAGACGTGTCAGAAGGGCAATGTCATGTTAGTCATTGGGGATTTTAACATGAAAGTGGATTTGGAAAACCAGACCAGTACTGGACCTTGAGAGGGAAGTTGTAGAATGTCTAAGGGATGGCTTTTTAGAACAGCTTGTTGTTGAGCCCACTAGGGGATGAGCTGTGCTGGATTGGGTGTCGTGCAATGATCCGGAGGTGATAAGGTTAAGGAACCCTTAGGGAACAGTGATCACAATATGATCGAGTTCACTTTGAAATTTGAGAAGGAGAAACTAAATTCCAATGAATTGGTATTTCAGTGGAATAAAGGAAATTACAATGCATGAGAGAGGAACTGGCCAAGGGACTCTAGCAGGAAGGACAGCAGAGCAACAATGGTTAGGGTTTCTGCGAAAAATGAGGGAAGTGCAAGACAGATATATTCCAACTAAGAAGAAATTGTTGAATGGGAGTAGGACACTGCTGTGGCTGACAAGTCATAACCTCGGAAGAGTGACATTCAAGAGTGTTAGGGAAGTGAAGTATGTTCAGTGAAAATTACGGCTGAGAAGGTGCTCAGGAAGTTTAATGCTCTGAGGGTGGATAAATCTCCTGGACCTGATGGAATGCACACTCGTGTTCTGAAGGAAGTAAATGGAGAGATTGCAGAGGCATTAACAATAATCTTTCAAGAATCGATAGATTCTGACATTGTACCAGATGACTGGAAAATTGCAAATATTACTACACTATTTAAGAAGGGTGGGAGGTACCAGAAAGGAAACTATAGACCTGTTAGCCTGACATCAGTGGTTGGGAAGTTGTTGGAATTGATTGTTAGCGATGAGATTACGGAGTACCTGGAGGCACATGACAAGATAGGCCAAAGCCTGTATGGTTTCCTGAAAAGAAAATCCTACCTGACTAACCTACTGCAATTTTTTGAGGAAATTACAAGTCGGCTAGACAAAGGAAATGCAGTAGACGTGGTGTACTTGGATTTTCAGAAGGCTTTTGACAAGGTGCCGCACATGAGGCTGCTTAGCAAGATAAGTGCCCATGAAATTACAGGGAAGTTACTAGCATGGATGGAGCATTGGCTGATCGACAGAAAACAGACGTGGGAATAAAAAGATCCTGTTCTGGCTGGCTGCCGGTTGCCAGTGGAGTTCCACAGGGGTAGGCTTTGGGACTGCTGCTTTTTACGATGAATATCAATGCTTTGGACTATGGGACTAATGAATTTGTGGCTAAATTTGCCGATGATACAAAGATCAGAGGAGGAGTGGGTAGCGTTGAGGAAACAGAGAGCCTGCAGAGAGACTTAGATAGTTTAGGGGAATGGGCAAAGAAGTGGCAAATGCTATACAATATTGGAAAGTGTACGGTCATGCACTTTGGTGGAAGAAATAAATGGGCAGACTATTTTTTAGATGGGGGAGAGAATTCAAAATGCAGAGGTGCAAAGCGACTTGGGCAGAATACCCTGAAGGTTAACCTCCAGGTTGAGTCGGTGGTGAAGAAGGCGAATGCAATGTTGGCATTCATTTCTAGAAGTATGGCATATAAGAGCAGGTATGTGATGCTGAGGCTCCATAAGGCACTCGTGAGATCACACTTGGAGTATTGTGTGCAGTTTTGGGCTCCGTATTTTAGAAAGGGTATACTGACATTGGAGAAGGCTTGGAGAATATTAGGAGAATGATTCCAGGAATGAAAGGGTTACTGTATAAGGAATGTCTGGCAGCTCTTGGTCTGTATTCCCCGGAGTTCAGGAGAATGAGGGGGGATCTCATAGAACCATTCCAAATGATAAAAGGTCTGAACAGATTAGATATGGCAAAGTTACTTCCTCTGGTAGGGGAGTCTAGGACAAGAGGGCATGGCTTCAGGATTGAAGGACGTCCATTTAGAACAGAGATGCAGAGAAATTACTTTAGTCAGAGGGTGGTAAATCTGTGGAATTTGTTGCCACGAGCGGCTGTGTAGGCCTAGTCATTGGGTGCATTTAAGGCAGAGATAGATAGGTTCTTGATTAGCCAGGGCATCAAAGGGTATGGGGAGAAGGCAGGGAAATGGGGATGACTGGAAGAATTGGATCAGCCTGATTGAATGGCAGTGCAGCCTCAATGGGCTGAATGGCCTACACTTTGCTCCTATATCTTATGGTCTTATGGTCTTAACCCTTCATGCCCTGATTAATCAACAATCTCCTTGGCCTCCACAGCCACCCATGGTAATGAATTCCACAGATTCACCACTTATCTTCATTCTACAAACCGCATTTCCAGAAAAGTTGGGATATTTTCCAAAATGCAATAAAAACAAAAATCTGTGATATGTTAATTCACGTGAACCTTTATTTAACTGACAAAAGTACAAAGAAAAGATTTTCAATAGTTTTACTGACCAACTTAATTGTACTTTGTAAATATACACAAATTTAGAATTTGATGGCTGCAGCACACTCAACAAAAGTTGGGACAGAGTTAAAATAAGATTGAAAAGTGCACAGACTATTCAAGTAACACTGGTTTGGAAGACTCCACATTAAGCAGGCTAATTGGTAGCAGGTGAGGTATCATGACTGGGTATAAAAGTAGCGTCCATCAAAGGCTCAGTCTTTGCAAGCAAGGATGGGTCATGGCTCACCCCTTTGTGCCAAAATTCGTGAGAGAATTGTTAGTCAGTTCAAAAGGAACACTTCTCAATGCAAGATTGCAGAGAATTTAGGTCTTTCAACATCTACAGTACATAATATTGTGAAAAGATTCAGAGAATTCAGAGACATCTCAGTGCCTAAAGGGCAAGGTCGGAAACCATTGTTGAATGCGCGTGATCTTCGAGCCCTCAGGCGGCACTGCCTAAGAAACCGTCATGCTACTATGACAATTATAGCCACCTGGGCTCGGGAGTACTTTGGAAAACCATAGTCACTCAACACAGTCCGTCGTTGCATCCAGAAATGCAACTTGAAACTGTATTACGCAAGGAGGAAGCCATACATCAACTCTATGCAGAAACGCCAGCAAGTTCTCTGGGCCCGAGCTCATCTCAGATGGACAGAAAGACTGTAGAACTGTGTGCTGTGGTCAGGTGAGTCCACATTTCAGCTAGTTTTGGGAAAAAACGGGTGTTGAGTTCTCCATGCCAAAGATGAAAACGACCATTCAGATTGTTATCAGCAAAAGGTGCAAAAGTCAGCATCTGTGATGGTATGGGGGTGCATCAGTGCCCACGGCATGGGTGAGTTGCATGTATGTGAAGATACCATTGACTCTGAGGCGTATATTAGGATCTTAGAGAGACATATGTTGCCATCAAGGCCACGTCTCTTCCCAGGACGTCCATGCTTATTTCAGCAGGACAATGCCAGACCACATTCTGCACGGGCTACAGCAGCATGGCTTTCTAGACACAGAGTGCGTGTCCTTGACTGGCCTGCTACCAGTCCAGATCTGTCTCCTATTGAAAATGTATGGTGCATCATGAAGAGGAGAATCAGACAATGGAGATCACGGACTGTTGAGCAGCTGAAGTCTTATATCAAGCAAGAATGGACAAAATTTCCAATTGCAAATCTACTACAATTAGTATCTTCAGTTCCAAAACGATTAAAAAGTGTTATTAAAAGGAAAGGTGATGTAACACAATGGTAAACATGCCTCTGTCCCAACTTTTGTTGAGTGTGTTGCAGCCATCAAATTTTAAATTTGTGTATGTTTACAAAATCCAATTAAGTTGGTGAGTAAAACTATTGAAAATCTTTTCTTTGTACTTTTGTCAGTTAAATAAAGGTTCACATGAATTAACACATCACAGATTTTTGTTTTTATTGCATTTTGGAAAATATCCCAACTTCTCTGGAAATGGGGTTTGTAGATGGACATCCCTCTATTCCAAGGCTGTGCCTTCTGGTCCTAGCCTCTCCCTCCATAGGAAACATTCTCTTCACAACCACTCTTTAAAGGTCTTTCAATATTCAATAGGTTTCAGTGAGATCGCACCCCCTACTTTTCTGAATTCCAGTGAGTACAGGCCCAGAGCCATTGAATGCTCCTCATATGGTAAGCCTTTCAATTGTGGTTTCATTTTCATGAAACTCATTATGTATGATTTATTATTTATCTATATAAAGATTGGTGAAGATCAATGGGGACATGTTGAATTTCATTAGCTTTCTGAGGAAGTAGACATGCTGGTGTGCTTTCTTGGCTGTGGTGTGGTGGACTAAGTCTACAAGGGGTGATTGATAAGTTCGTGGCCTAAGGTAGAAACAGATGAGTTATACAGCTCTCTTTACATGCACATGCAGTTCAACTCTTTGAGTGATTATGCAGAAAGTTTGAGGTTAATAACATCAGCTAATAACTCATCAGGAGTGTTTGATAAGTTTGTGGCCTTAGGTAGAAGGCAATGAGTTATTAACTTCAAACTTTCATCATAATCACCCAAAGCGTTAACCTGCATATGCATTTAACAAGAGCTGTATAACTCATCTCCTTCTACCTTAGGCCATGAACTTATCAATCACCCCTGCTGTGGACTCTTTCTGGAGGTCCAAGATCCGTATGCTCCACGACCGCTGGACTAAGTGTGTAAATGTAGGAGGGGACTATGTTGAAAAATAAATGTGCTAGGTTTTCTAAAATTGACTCCTTCGACCTTAGGCCATGAACATATCAATCACCCTCGTAATTACTGTAGATCATTCCAAATATCCTGAGGAGAGGAATTTCTTCTTGTTGGGTCCTATGCCACCAGACCATTGATTTACCATTTTTCAATGTGCATAGGTTCACCAGAGAAGAGGAGGAAACTCGCAACCCTCATTGCTTCCTGCCATTTGGCCTTGGACACCTGGGCTTTGTTGGGAATGAACTCTGCATCATGATGATGAAGGTTGCCATAGTAACAGTGCTCGGCTCCTATAGGTTTTCCTGGTGCTCTGAGACCCCTGTGAGTACCCACATCTCAAAGTGAAGCAGAACATCAGATAGTATCCGTCATTGCTACTCATGAGACAAGTTCAAATTAGATTTTTTATCAAAGTACGTGTATGTCACCATATGCTGTACCACCTTGAGATCTATTTTCTTGTGGGCTTTCACAGGAAAGTAAAGAAACATAATAGAACTTATGAAAAACTATCCAAAAAATTTGAAGAGCATCTTCATAGAGATGTAGTTCAAAGTGCTTTATAATGGGATAAAAGTACATAGAACGTAGAACAGTACAGCACAGTATAGGCCCTTCAGCCCACAATGTTGTGCCAACCCTTAAACCTGCCTCCCATATAAACCCCATCTTAAATTCCTCCATATACCTGTCTAGTATTCTCTTAAATTTCACGAGTGTATCTGCCTCCACCACTGACTCAGGCAGTGCATTCCACGCACCAACCACTCTCTGAGTAAAAAACCTTCCTCTAATATCCCCCCTGAACTTCCCACCCCTTACCTTAAAGCCATGTCCTCTTGTATTGAGCAATGGTGCCCCGGGGAAGAGGCGCTGGCTATCCACTCTATCTATTCCTCTTAATAACTTGTATACCTCTATCATGTCTCCACTTATCCTCCTTCTCTCCAAAGAGTAAAGCCCTAGCTCCCTTAATCTCTGATCATAATCCATACTCTCTAAACCAGGCAGCATCCTGGTAAATTTCCTCTGTACCCTTTCCAATGCTTCCCCATCCTTCCTATAGTGAGGTGACCAGAACTGGACACAGTACTCCAAGTGTGGCCTAACCAGAGTTTTATAGAGCTGCATCATTACATCGCGACTCTTAAACTCTATCCCTCGACTTATGAAAGCTAAAACCCCATAAGCTTTCTTAACTACCCTATCTACCTGTGAGGCAACTTTCAGGGATCTGTGGACATGTACCCCGAGATCCCTCTGCTCCTCCACACTACCAAGTATCCTGCCATTTACTTTGTGCTCTGCCTTGGAGTTTGTCCTTCCAAAGTGTACCACCTCACATTTCTCTGGGTTGAACTCCATCTGCCACTTTTCAGCCCACTTCTGCATCCTATCAACCTCTCTCTGCAATCTTCGACATTCCTCTACACTATCTACAACACCACCAACCTTTGTGTCATCTGCAAACTTGCCAACCCACCCTTCCACCCCCACATCCAGGTCGTTAATAAAAATCACAAAAAGTAGAGGTCCCAGAACCGAACCTTGTGGGACACCACTAGTCACAACCCTCCAATCTGAATGTACTCCCTCCACCACGACTCTATGCCTTCTGCAGGCAAGCCAATTCTGAATCCACCTGGCCAAACTTCCCTGGATCCCATGCCTTCTAACTTTCTGAGTAAGCCTACCAGGTGGAACCTTGTAGGCTTACTATAAGTGCCTTACTAAAATCCATCAAAGTTGCTGGTGAACGCAGCAAGTCAGGCAGCATCTCTAGGAAGAGGTACGGTCGACGTTTCAGGCCGAGACGTCGACCGTACTTCTTCCTAGAGATGCTGCCTCACCTGCTGCGTTCACCAGCAACTTTGATGTGTGTTGCTTGAATTTCCAGCATCTGCAGAATCCCTGTTGTTTACTAAAATCCATATAGGTCATATCCACTGCACTACCCTCATCTATATGCCTGGTCACCTCCTCAAAGAATGCTATCAGACGTGTTAGACACGATCAAAGTCAGGCTGACTGTCCCTGATCAGACCGTGATTCTCTAAATGCCCATAGATCCTATCTCTAAGAATCTTTTCCAACAGCTTTCCCACCACAGATGTAAGGCTCACTGGTCTATAATTACCCGGACTGTCCCTACTACCTTTTTTGAACAAGAGGCTAAAATTCGCCTCCCTCCAATCCTCCAGTACTATTCCTGTAGACAACGAGGACATAAAGATCCTACCCAGAGGCTCAGCAAACTCTTCCCTCACCTCGTGGAGCAGCCTGGGGAATATTCTGTCAGGCACAGGGGACTTAACCGTCCTAATGTATTTTAACAACTCCAACACCTCCTCTCCTTTAATATCAATCAACATGCTCCAGAACATCAACCTCACTCATATTGTCCTCACCGTCATCAAGTTCCCTCTCATTGGTGAATACCAAAGAGAAGTATTTATTGAGGACCTCGCTCACTTCCACAGCCTCCAGGCATGTCTTCCCACCTTTATCTCTAATCGGTCCTACCTTCACTCCTGTCATCCTTTTGTTCTTCACATAATTGAAGAATGCCTTGGGGTTTTCCTTTACCCTTCTCACCAAGGCCTTCATATGCCCCCTTCTTGCTTTTCTCAGCCCATCCTTAAGCTCCTTTCTTGCTACCCTATTTTCCTCAATAGACGCATCTGATCCTTGCTTCTAAACCTCATGTATGCTGTCTTCTTCCACCTGACTAGATTTTCCACCTCACTTGTCACCCACGGTTCCTTCACCCTCCCATTCTTTATCTTTCTCACCGGGACAAATTTATCCCTAACATCCTGCAAGAGATCCCTAAACATCGACCACATGTCTATAGTACATTTCCCTGCAAAAACCTCATCCCAGTTCACACCCGCAAGTTCTAGCCTTATAGCCTCATAATTTTCCCTTCCCCAATTAAAAATTTTCCTGTCCTCTCTGATTCTATCCTTTTCTATGATAATGCTAAAGGCCAGGGAGCGGTGGTCACTGTCCCCCAGATGCACACCCACTGAGAGATCTGTGACCTGACTCGGTTCGTTACCTAATACTAGATATGGCATTCCCCCTAGTCGGCCTGTCAACATACTGTGACAGGAATTCATCCTGGATACACTTAGCAAACTCTGCCCTATCCAAACCCTTGGAACTAGTCAGGTACAAACACAAAAAGATGATCAAAAATAAAAATAATCATGAAAATAAAAGATGAAAAGATGTTAGCTACAAGCAAGGTTACATAAATAGATTCTGACCTGGTGTTTAAAAGTATCAGTTGAATCTGCATCCCTCATAGTTTTATGTGTTGAATTCCACAGTTTCGGAGTGTACTTGCCAATTATCCTTTGAAGGAGATTGTGTAAACTTGAAAGACTGGCAGACGAAGAACTGTGACCTCAATCAGGATTATAAAACTAAAATGATTCTGTGATATATTCTGGTCCCAGACCATTTAGATCTTTAAAAATAAGTAGGAGAACTTTAAAATCAATTCTAAAAGATACAGTAAGCCAATGCAGAGTAGGTAGGGCAGGAGTGATCCTGGTTTTGGTTAAAAGTCTAACAGTGGCGTTCTGAATGAGTTGAAGTTTGTCAATGGACTGCTTTGGAAGGCCAGTAAGAAGTGCATTGCAGTAATCTAGTCTATTCGATATAAAGGTGAGAATTAGTTTTTCAGCATTACTATGTGACAGAAACAAACACACCTTTGGAATATTTCTTAAGTGTTGAAATGCTACTCTGGTCACTTCCTTTGTGTGGGATTTGTAATTCAATTCTGAACACTCAGGCTAGTTCTGATTTTATAAGGGGAGCCAAGTTCCCAAGTTTATCAAGTTTATACATAACAAAGACTGACAAACAGTGAATGTTCAAAAGAAGACAAGCTAGGGAAAAAATAAAAAATGTAAATAAGGAACACTGAGAACATGAGATGTAGAGTCTTTGAAAGTGATCTATAGGTTGCGGGGTCAGGTTAGCTTTGAGTTAAGTGAAATTATCCATGCTGATTGAGGAAACTGATGGTTGTGGGGTAATAACTGTCCTGTACCTGGTGATGTGGAGCCTAAGTCGCCTGGTCCTCCTGCCCGATGGTAGTTGTGAGAAGAAAGCATGGCCTGGATTGTGGGGATGCTGCTTTCTTGTGGCAGGGCTCCTTATAACTGAAGTTTACATTGATAAGCAAGGTTCTATCAGTCCAGCATGGAGATGTTGGCCTCTCGTTCTGTTGAGTCACTGAATGGTAAAATCCAATTAGAGAAGAGACAGAAAAGAAGTGAGAAAGTATTGATCTCTATCTCAATAAACAGGACAAGCCAAGTGGCCATTTCCCTCAAATTGAGATCTTGAGTCCCAGAATACCTCATGTCAATCCAACCCTTCATATCTGTTGTGGGGGGGGCACCTCATTTCTCCAGAGCAGCACCCAAAATTCTGGAGGAACTCAGCAGGTCAGGCAGCATCTATGGAGAAGAATAAACATTCGATGTTTCGAGCCATGGCCCTTCATCAGGAATGGAAGGGGAAGGGGGACACTGCCAGGATAAGAAGGTGGGGAGAGGGGAAGTAGTACAAGCTGGCAGGTGATAGGTGGAACCAGGTGGGGGGGGAAAGATAGGTTGGTGGGGTAGGGTGTATGAAGTGAGAAGCTGGGAGGTGATAGGTGGAAGAGGTAGAAAAGGGCTGAAAAATAAGGAATCTGAAAGGAGAGGAGAGTGGACCATGGGGGAAAGGGACGGAGGAAGGGAGCCAGAGGGAGTTAATGGGTAGAGGAGGAGGAGAAAGAAGGGAGCCAGAATTGGGAATGGAAAATGAAAGAAGGACAGAGGAGAGAAATTACCTAACTAGAAAATCTTGTGGTTATCATTGACTAGATACCCAAGTGTGAGGCTTTCCATGCCCAAGGATTCATGATTGACATTCATCACCCTCACAAGCAGTTGTCACAGTAGCAGAGTGGTTAGCATAATGCTATGACATGGCCAGCATAGTGAGTTCAATTCCTGCTGCTGCCTGTAAGGAGTTTTTATGTTCTCTCTGAAACTGCGTGGGCTTTCTCCACTTTCCTCCCACGTTCCAAAGACCTATGGGTTGGTAATTTAATTGGTCGCATGGGTGCAATTGGGCAGTGCTGGCTTGTTGGACTGCCAAATCATAAATCAAGAGGCTCTGCAGTTGCTGGAGATCCAGAGTAACATACACAAAGTACAGGAGGAGCCCTGCGGGTCAGGCAATATTTATGGAGATGAATAGAGTTGTGTCTTAGCTTGAGACTCTTTATCAGGTCTCAAGGCCCTGTTATCATTCTGTATCTCCAAGCAGAAATAAAATAAAATTTAGCCACAGGTCTGTGCTTCTCCATTGCTCTGCCCCTCCATCCCTCACTCTTCTCGCTAGAGTGCATTTGGGCAAGGAGATTGAGCATTTTGACCCAATGAGGATAAAGGAATGGTGATAGATAGAGTGAATGCAAGCAGGCTTTTTCCGCTGAGGCAAGGGGAGAAAAAAAACCAGAGGACATGGGTTAAGGGTGAGGGGGGAAAAGTTTAAAGGGAACATGGGGGGGGGGCTTCTTCACACAGAGAGTGGTGGGAGTATGGAATGAGCTGCCAGACGAGGTGGTAAATGTGGGTTCTTTTTTAACATTTAAGAATAAATTGGACAGATACATGGATGGGAGGTGTATGGAGGGATATGGTCCGTGTGCAGGTCAGTGGGACAAGGCAGAAAATGGTTTGGCACAGCCAAGAAGGGCCAAAAGGCCTGTTTCTGTGCTGTGGTTTCTATGGTTCTATGGTTATATTTCTGAGACAGGAATTTAGAGGGAGTGCCATGGGAGACAATGTTTCCATATCTCCTCTACATGATTCCCTCTCAGTGAAAAAACAGTAGCATATTTGCTTCTGGTGAGACGGGCTAAGTGCTTCCCTTCCCAGCAACACCCTCCAGAGGAGTTGAAAGATGGTTTTGGACCTTGTGATCCGACGAGGGAGAGACCCTCAACGTACTTGGAGAAGCACTTGAATCACTGGGGTATAGAAAGTGACAGATGAAGTGCTGATAAATTGGATTAGTATCAAAGTCAAAATCAAAGTAAAATTTATTATCAAAGCACATATATGTTACGGTATACAACCCCAAGATTAATTCCCTTGTTTGTATTTACAGGAAAATAAAGATATACAATAGAATTTACAAAAATTATTCATACACAAGTAACAAATAATTAATGCACAAAAGAAATTAAATTATGAAAATAATAAAAAAGTAATACTGAGAACATGAGTCTGCAGTTTGTAGAATCAGCTCAGAGTTGAATTGAATAAAGTTATACACTCTGGTTCAAGAGCCTGATGGTAGTGAGGTAATAACTGTTCTCAACATGGTGACATGGAGCCTAAGTCTTCTGTAGACTTTCCCAATAGTATTTGCGAGATGATAGCATGGCTAGGATGGTGAGGGTCCTTGACAAGGGTCCTATATAGTTGTAACATTATCTCTCCGCTCTTAAACTTAATCCCATGGTTGATGAACACCAATGCACCATATGCCTTCTTAACCACACAGTAAACCTGCGCAGCAGCTTTGAGTGTCCTATGGACTTGGACTCCAAGATCCCTCTGATCCTCCACACTGCCAAGAGTCTTAGCATTAATGCTATATTCTGCCATTGTATTTGACCTACCAAAATGAACCACCTCACACTTATCTGGGTTGAACTCCATCTGCTACTTCTCAGCCCAGTTTTGCATCCTATCAATGTCCCGCTGTAACGTCTGACAGCCCTCCACACTATCCACAACACCCCCAACCTTTGTGTCATCAGCAAGTTTACTAACCCATCCCCCCACTTCCTCATCCAGGTCATTTATAAAAATCATGAAGAGAAGTGGTCTCAGAACAGATCACTAAGGCACACGACTGGTCACCGGCCTCCATGCAGAATATGACTCGTCTACAACCACTCTTTGCCTTCTGTGGGAAAGCCAATTCTAGATCCACAAAGCAATGTCCTCTTGGATCCCATGCCTCCTTATTTTCTCAGTAAGCCTTACATGGGGTGCCTTATCAAATGCCTTGCTGAAATCCATATACACTACATCTACTGCTCCACCTTCACCATTGTGTTTAGTCACAATCTCAGTAAATTCAATTAGGCTCGTAAGGCACTACCTGCCTTTCACAAAGCCATGCTGACTATTCTTAATCATATTATGCCTCTCAAAATCTTCATAAATCCTGTCTCTCAGAATCTTTTCCATCAACTTACCAACCACTGAAGTAAGACTCACTGGTCCATAATTTCCTGGCCTATCTCTACTCCCTTTCTTGAATAAGGGAACAACATCTGCAAACTTCCAATCCTCTGGAACCTCTCCCATTCCCATTGATGATGCAAAGATCATTGCCAGAGGCTCAGCAATCTCTTCCCTCACCCCTCACAGTAGTCTGGGGTACATCTCGTCCAGTCCTGAAGACTTATCCAACTTCATGCTTTCCAAAAGCTCCAGCACATCCTCTTTCTTAATATCTATATGCTCAAGCTTTTCAATCCACTGTAAGTCATCCCTACAATTGCCAAGATCCTTTTCCATAGTGAATACTGAAGCAAAGTATTCATTAAGTACCTCTGCTACCATCTCTGGTTTCATTCACACTTTTCCACTGTCACAATTGGTCCTATTCTCTCACATCTTATCCTCTTGCTCTTCACATGCTTGTAGATTGTCTTGGGGATTTTCTTTAACCCTGCTCGCCAAGGCCTTCTCATGGCCCCCTCTGGCTCTCCTAATTTCATTCTTAAGCTCCTTCCTGCTAGCCTTATAATCTTCTAGATCTCTATCATTACCTAGTTTTTTGAACTTTTCTTTTCTTCTCAACTAGATTTTCAACAGCCTTTGTACACCACGGTTCCTGTACCCTATCATCCTTTCCCTGTCTCTTTGGAATGTACCTATTTAGAACACCACGCAAATATCCCCTGAACATTTGCCCCATTCCTTCTGTACGTTTCCCTGAGAACTTCTGTTCCCACTTTATGCTTCCAAGTTCCTGCCTGATGGCTTCATATTTCCCCTTACTCCAATTAAACACTTTCCTAACTGGTCTGTTCGTATCCCTCTCCAATGCTATGGTAAAGGAGATAGAATTGTGATCACTATCTCCAAAATGCTCTCCCACTGAGAGATCTGACACCTGACCGGGTTCATTTCCCAATACCAGATCAAGTACAGCCTCTCCTCTTGTAGGCTTATCTACATATTGTGTCAGGAAACCTTCCTGAACACACCTAACAAACTCCACCCCATCTAAACCCTTTGCTCTAGGAAGATACCAATCAATAGTTGGGAAATTAAAATCTCCCACCACGACAACTGTTATTATACACCTTTCCAGAATCTGTCTCCCTATCTGCTTCTCGATGTCCCAGTTTCTATTGCGTGGTCTATATAAAAAAAATACCCAGCGGATTTATTGACCCCTTCATTTTTCTAACTTCCACCCATAGAGACTCAGTGGACAATCCCTCCAAGACTTCCTCTTTTTCTGCAGCTCTGACACTATCTCTGATCAGCAGATCCATGCCCCCACCTCTTTTGCCTCCCTCCCTGACCTTTCTGAAACATCTAAAGCCTAGCACTCTAAGTAACCATTCCTGTCCCTGAGCCATCTAAGTCTCTGTAATGGCCACAACACCATAGCTCCAAGTACTGATCCAGGCTCTAAACTCATCCACTTTGTTCATAACGCTTCTTGCATTAAAATAGACACATCTTAAACCATCGGTCTGAGCGTATCCCTTCTCTATCACCTGCCTATCTTTCCTCTCGCACTGTCTACAAACTTTCTCTATTTGTGAGCCAACTGCTTCTTCCTCAGTCTCTTCAGTTTGGTTCTCACCCCCAGCAATTCTAGTTTAAACTCCCTCCAATAGCCTCAGCAAACCTTCCTGCCAGGATATTGGGCTCCCCCGGATTCAAGTCCCTTTTGTACAGGTCACGCCTGCCCCAAAAGAGGTCCCAATGATCCAGAAATCTGAATCTTTGCCCCCTGCTCCAATCTCTCAGCCACGCATTTATCCTCCACCTCACTCTATTCCTATACTCACTGTTGCCTGGCACAGGCAGTAATCCCAAGATTACTACCTTTGAGGTCTTGCTTCTCAACTCCCTTCCTAACTCCCTATAGTCTGTTTTCAGGAGCTTCTCCCTTTTCCTACCTATGTTGTTGGTACCAATATGTACCACGACTTCCGGCTGTACACCTTCCCATTTCAGGATATCGTGGACACAATCGGAAACCTCCCGGACCCTGGCACCTGGGAGGCAAACTATCATAGAAACATAGAAAATAGGTGCAGGAGTAGGCCATTCGGCCCTTCGAGCCTGCACCGCCATTTATTATGATCATGGCTGATCATCCAACTCAGAACCCCGCCCCAGCCTTCCCTCCATACCCCCTGACCCCCGTAGCCACAAGGGCCATATCTAACTCCCTCTTAAATATAGCCAATGAACTGGCCTCAACTGTTTCCTGTGGCAGAGAATTCCACAGATTCACCACTCTCTGTGTGAAGAAGTTTTTCCTAATCTCAGTCCTAAAAGGCTTCCCCTCTATCCTCAAACTGTGGCCCCTCGTTCTGGACTTCCCCAACATCAGGAACAATCTTCCTGCATCTAGCCTGTCCAATCCCTTTAGGATCTTATACGTTTCAATCAGATCCCCCCTCAATCTTCTAAATTCCAACGAGTACAAGCCCAGTTCATCCAGTCTTTCTTCATATGAAAGTCCTGCCATCCCAGGAATCAATCTGGTGAACCTTCTTTGTACTCCCTCTATGGCAAGGATGTCTTTCCTCAGATTAGGGGACCAAAACTGCACACAATACTCCAGGTGTGGTCTCACCAAGGCCTTGTACAACTGCAGTAGTACCTCCCTGCTCCTGTACTCGAATCCTCTCGCTATAAATGCCAGCATACCATTCGCCTTTTTCGCCGCCTGCTGTACCCGCATGCCCACTTTCAATGACTGGTGTATAATGACACCCAGGTCTCCTTGCACCTCCCCTTTTCCTAATCGGGCACCATTCAGATAATAATCTGTTTTCCTATTTTTGCCACCAAAGTGGATAACTTCACATTTATCCACATTAAATTGCATCTGCCATGAATTTGCCTACTCACCCAACCTATCCAAGTCACCCTGCATCCTCTTAGCATCCTCCTCACAGCTGACACTGCCACCCAGCTTCGTGTCATCCGCAAACTTGGAGATCATCTAGGTGAACCTCCTCTACACCACGTCCAAAGCCAGTATATCCCTCCTCAAGTAAGGAGACCAGAACTGTACGCAGTACTCCTGATGCGGCCTCACCAATACCTTCTCCAATTGCAGCATAACCTCCCTGCTCTTAAGTTCAATCCCTCTAGCAATGGAAGGCCAACATTCCATTTGCCTTTTTGATAGCTTGCTGCACCTGCAAAACCAACAATTTGTGATTCATGAACAAGCACTCCCAAGTCACTCTGCACAGCAGCTTTCTGCAAACTTTTACCATTTAAATAATAATCTGATCTTCCATTTTTCTTTCCAAAGTGGATTACCTTGCATTTACCAACATTGTTCCATCTGCCAGACCCTTGCCCACTCACTTAGCCTATCTATATCTCTCTGTAGACTCTCCGTATCCTCTGCACAATTTGCTTTTCCACTTAATTTAGTGTCATCAGCAAACTTAAATACACAACACTTGGTCCCCTCTTCCAGATCATTAATGTATATCGTGAACAGTTGCGGGTTCAGCTCTGATCCCTGTGGCACACCACTCACCACTGATTGCCAACCAGAGGAACACCCATGTATTCCAACACTCTGCTTTCTGTTGGTTAACCAATCCTCTATCCATGCTAATACATCACCCCAACTCTGTGCATCCTTATCTTATGAATAACTCCCTTATGTGGCAACTTATCGAATGCCTTCCGGAAATCCAAGTAAATAATGTCCATCAGTTTCCCTCAATCCACTGCGTATCTATAGAGGTTTGCCAAAGATTTTGGTGACAAGTTGAATCTGTGCAAACTTCAAAGAAAGATCATAAGATGATAAGACACAGGAGCAGAATGAGGCCATTTGGCCCATGTAGACTGCATTACCATTTCATCATGGCAGAACCATTTCCCTTTCCACCCCATTCTCCTTCCTTCACCCATAACCTTGCACATCCTGACTAATCAAGAATCTATCAATTTCTGCCTTAAATACACCTAATAACCTGGCCTCCACAGCCACCCTTTGCAACAAATTCCACAAATTCATCCTCTGGTGAAACAAATTCTACCTCATCTTTGTTCTAAACAGGTACCCCTCTATTCTGAGGCTGTGCCTCTGGTCCTAGACTTCCCCACCGTAGGAAACATCCTCTTTATCTAGGCCATTGAACATTCAATGGGTTTCAATGAGATTCCTCCCTCATTCTTCTAATTCCCAGTGTGTACACGCCCAGAGCCATCAATCACTCCTTATACGATAACCATTTCATTGCTGGAGTCATTCTCGTGAACTTCCTCTGAACCCTCTCAAACGTCAGTACATCCTTTCTTAGATAAGAGGTCCAAAACAGCCCATCATACTCTAAATGAGTTCTCACCAGTGCCTTATAAAGCCCTTGCCTTTATATTCTAGCCCTTTCGAAATGAATGCTAACATTGTATTTGCCTTCCTCACCACTGACTCAACCTGCAAATTAACCTTCATGGAATCCTGCACAAAGACTCCCAAGTCCCCTTGTACCTCAGATTTTTGAATTTTTTCTTTGTTTAGAAAATAGTCTATGCTTTCATTCTTTCTACCAAATTGCATGACCATTCACTTCCCGGCACTGTATTCCATCTGCCACTTCTTTGCCCATTCTCATAAACTGTCAAAATCCTTCTGCAACTTCCCTGTTCCTTCAGCACTATCTGCCTCTCCACCTATGTTCGTATTGTTTGCAGACTTGGCCACAAAACCACTGATTCTCTCATCCAATCATTGGCATACAATGTAAGAAAAAGTGGTCCCAGCACTGACCCCTGCCTAACACCACTGGTAACTAGCAGCCAATCAGAAAAGGCTTCCTTTATTCCTACTATTTGCCTCCTGCCAATCAGCCAATGTTCTATCTTTGCCAGTATTTTTACTGTAATACCACAGGCACTTATCTTGTTAAGCAGCCTCAAATGTAACACCTTGTCAAATGCCTTCTGAAAATCCAAGCATACAGCAGCCACTGTTTCTCCTTTGTCTATCCTGCTTGTTATTTCCTCAAAGAATTCTAACAGATCTGTCAGGCAAGATTTCCCCTTGAGGAAACTATACTAACCTTGGCCTGTTTTATCATGTGTCTCCAAGTACCCTGAAACCACATCCTTAACAATCAACTCCAACATCTTCTCAACCACCAAGGTCAGGCTAACTAGCCTATAATTTCCTTTCTTCTGCCGCTCTCCCTTCTTGAAGTGTGGAATGACATTTGAAAATGTCCAGTCCTCTAGAAGAATGCCAGAATGTATTGATTCTTGAAGGATCATTACCAATTCTTCCCAAGTCTCTTCAGCTACCTCTTTCAGAACCCTTGGGCTGTAGTCCATCTGGTCCCGATAACTTTACCACACTCCACTCTGCTATCGCGACACACATCACAATGCTGTGCAATACTACTATCACTTCTTATCTGGATGGCGTGAATGTGCACCCTTTACTGTATAATATTAGAGTAATTCTTGAAAAACCATCTATCAGTGTGAACTTGGAAATATTGTAAATCTTGTAATCTTTCACTTGTAAATCTTGTACATTTTATTTTTAAGGTAACTTTTTCTTCTTTCTTACTTCCCTTCTAGTATTTGTACATCTGTGCACTTGTAATGCTACTGTGACACTGTAATTTCCTTTGGGTCAATAAAGTATTTATCTATTTTATCTACCTTCAGACCTTTCAGTTTCTCAAGCACCTTCTCCCTTGTAATAACAACTGCACTCTTTTCTGTCCCTTGACACTCTCTTAATTTCTTCCACAGTGAAGACTGATGCAAGATACTTACTCAGTTTGTCCACCATTTCCTTGTCCTCCATTACTACCCCTTTGGCATTATTTTCCAGTGATCCAATATCTACTCTCCCCTCTGTTTTACCCTTTATATATTTGAAAAAACTTTTGGTCTCCTCTTTGATATTATTGGCTAGCTAATCTTCATAATTCATCTACCCCACCTTCCATGGCTTTTTTAGTTGCCATCTGTTGGTTTTAAAAGTTTCCCAATCTTCTAACTTGCCACTATTTTTTTTTCTCTGTTGTATGTCCTCACTTTTGCTTTTATGTCGTTTTTGACTTCCCTTGTCAGCCACAGCTGTGAAATCCTGCCTGTAGAATATTTCCTCTTCTTTGGGATGCATCTATCCTGTGTCTTCTGAATTGCTTCCATCATTCCTGTTAGTGTCCCCTTCCAATCAACTTTGGCCAGCCTCTGTAATTCCTTTTTACTCTACTGTAATACTGATACATCTGATTTTAGTTTTTCCCTCTCAAATTGCAAGGTAAATTCTTTCCTATTATGATCAAAAGAAATGAGGGAGATCTTAAATGATTTTTTTGTGTCTGTATTTACTAAGGAAACTGGCATGAAGTCTATGAAATTAAGGGAAACAAGTAGTGAGATCATGGAAGCTGTACAGATTGAAAAGGAGGAGCTGCTTGCTATCTTGAGGCAAATTAAAGTGGATAAATTCCCAGGATCTGACAGGGTGTTCCCTCGGACCTTGAAGGAGACTAGTGTTGAAATTGCAGGGTCCCTGGCAGATATATTTAAAATGTCTGTGTCTACGGGTGAGGTGCTGGAGGATTGGAGAGTAGCTCATGTTGTTCCGTTGTTTAAAAAAGGATCAAAAAGTAATCCGGGAAATTATAGGCCGGTAAGTTTGATGACGGTAGTGGGTAAGTTATTGGAGGGAGTACTAAGAGACAGAATCTACAAGCGTTTGGATACACAGGGACTTATCAGGGAGAGCCAACATGGCCTTGCGCATGGTAGGTCATGTTTGACTAGTCTATTGGAGTTTTTCGAGGAGGTTACCAGGAAAGTGGATGAAGGAAAGGCAGTGAATGTTGTCTACATGGACTTCAGTAAGGCCTTTGACAAGGTCCCGCATGGGAGGTTAGTTAGGAAAATTCAGTCGCTAGGTACACATGGAGAGGTGGTAAATTGGATTAGACATTGGCCCAGTGGAAGAAGCCAAAGAGTGGTAGTAGAGAATTGCTTCTCAGAGTGGAGGCCTGTGACTAGTGGTGTGCCACAGGGATCAGTGCTGGGTCCATTGTTATTTGTCATCTATATCAATGATCTGGATGATAATGTGGTAAATTGGATCAGCAAATTTCCTGATGATAGAAAGATTAGAGGTATAGTGGACAGTGAGGAAGGTTTTCAGAGCCTGCAGAGGGACTTGGACCAGCTGGAAAAATGGGCTGAAAAATGGCAGATGGAGTTTAATACAGACAAGTGTGAAGTATTGCACTTTGGAAGGACAAACCAAGGTAGAACATACAGGGTAAATGGGAAGGCACTGAGGAGTGCAGTAGAACAGAGGGATCTGGGAATACAGATACAAAATTCTCTAAGAGTGGCGTCACAGGTAGAGAAAGTCATAAAGAGAGCTTTTGGTACATTGGCATTTATTAATCAAAGTATTGAGTATAAGAGCTGGAATGTTATGATGAGTTTGTATAAGGCATTGGTGAGGCCGAATCTGGAGTATTGTGTTCAGTTTTGGTCACCAGATTACAGGAAGGATATAAATAAGGTTGAAAGAGTGCAGAGAATGTTTACAAGGATGTTGCCGGGACTTGAGAAACTCAGTTACAGAGAAAGGTTGAATAGGTTGGGACTTTATTCCCTGGAGTGTAGAAGAATGAGGGGAGATTTGATAGAGGTATATAAAATCATGATGGGTATAGATAGAGTGAATGCAAGCAGGCTTTTTCCACTGAGGCAAGGGGAGGAAAAAAACCAGAGGACATGGGTTAAGGGTGAGGGGGGGGGAGTTTAAAGGGAACATTATGGGGGGGGCTTATTCACACAGCGAGTGGCGGGAGTATGGAATGAGCTGCCAGACGAGGTGGTAAATGCAGGTTCTTTTTTAACATTTAAGAATAAAAAGGACAGATACATGGATGGGAGGTGTATGGAGGGATATGGTCCGTGTGCAGGTCAGTGGGACTAGGCAGAAAATAGTTCGGCACAGCCAAGAAGGGCCAAAAGGCCTGTTTCTGTGCTGTAGTTTTTCTATGGTTTTCTATGGTTTCTATGATCACTGCTTCGTAAGTGTTCCTTTACCATATGCTGCCTAATTAAATCTGGTTAATTATACAACACCCCGTCCAGAAAGTGGGCTCAACCACAATATCTCTCATGGGATCCAGCACCAGACTAATTTTCCCAGTCTACCTGCATATTGAAATCACCGCTGATTATTGTAACATTGCCCTTGTGACATGCCTTTCCTCTCTCCCATTATAATTTGTAGCCCATATCCTGGCTACTTTTCAGAGGCCTGGATATACATAACTCCCATCAGGGTCTTTTTACTCTTGCAATTTCTTAACTCTATCTACAAGGACTCAATATCTTCTGATCATACAGTACTGTGCAAAAATATATAGCTAGGGTGCCTAAGACTTGTGCACAGTACTGTATTTGTCAACATGGAGCAGAGAGCGAAGTTGTAAATCTGGTGGGACTGGGAAGGGTGTAGTGCCGAGGGAGGGGTTTGGACAGGTGGCAGAGAAGGAGAGCCAAGGGTTGGGGGAGGGGGTGGCGCGGGTACAGACACACCCAACCCTGAGACACTAGGCAAGGTCATTAGATTCCAAACAATTGGTTTATTGATCATTACAAACTATCTCTCTGGTGCTTCCTGTTGCCTCTCCTCACCCTTCCCCTTTTCCCAACCATGATTCCCCTCTTCTTATTTCCTTCCCACTCTTAGTCCACAATAGAAACTCGTATCAAAATCAGGTTTATCATCTCTCACGTATATCAGGAAATTTATTTCTGAGGTGCATTACACTGCAATACATAAAATTACTACAGTACTGTGCAAAAATCTTAGGCACCTCAGCTATATATTTTTGCACAGTACTGTACGATCAGAAGAGATTGAGTCCTTGTAGATAGAGTTAAGAAATTGCCTAAGACTTTTGCAAAGTACTGTAGGATTAGAAGATATAGAATCCTTATGGGCTCTCGAAGGATTTAAATCAATCCTCTTTCCAAGGATTTGATTTCACTTTTTATCAAAAGAGCCAATGTCACCCCCTCTGCTTCACTGCCTGCCCTTTTGATACATGGACTCAGTAATGCCACAATGCCATACTTACCAATCTCTAACTGTGCTACAAGATCACCTACGTTATTCTGTTTACTGCGTGCATTCAAATATAGCACCTTCAGACCAGTATTCATCACCATTTCTGAATTTGTCCCCCTTTTCCACTGCAACTCATCCACTTACAGCAATTTTGCCCTATCATCTGGCTGTTCTTTCTGTCAGTAACACTACACACTGGCTCTGCTTGTAAACCAACAGCCCTCTGACTCAGTTCCCCTCCCCCTGCCAGATTAGTTTAAACCCTCCCCAACATCTATAGCAAACCTGTCCACAAGGATATTGGTCCCCCTCGGGTTCAGGAGTAACCCCTCCTTTTTGTATAGGTCATACAAAGAGATCCCAGTTCTTCAGCGACGCCGGTAACATGCATTTATCTGCTGTATGGATCTATTTCTTTTAGAGCAATGATACCACCCCCCCTTAGCACTACTTATTCATCTGCTGTCTACACACACGCATTGTTCTCTCTCTCTCTCACTGCAATGTGAATACATCAGTTAATGCCATCTCTCGCATGTATGTTTTTATTTAATTGATACATAGTTTCAAAGATACAACAAATTGGTGAACCTGAATGCCAGAAAATATCACAAACTGCAGTGACAGTTATGAGATGAAACAGCGAGAGCTAAACAGCACAAGAAAGCCGAAGAACCTATGAGTAATGGTGAAAGAAATGCTGAATCTTAAGTGAAAGTAACGGCTCCTTTTGGGAAAGTTGATGAATTTGATAGCGCCAATGAAGGCTGGGAGTCATATATCGAGAGGGTGGAACTGTATTGTAACGCAAACAATGTGGAGGAGCAAAAGAAACCCCTAAACTTGTTAGCTTAGTGGTTGCAAGGACAAATGGTCTCTTTCACAACATAATAATCCCTGAAACACCAGTAAGCAAGCTGCTCGATGAAATTGTTACAAGTTTACAAAATCACTTGAGCCCTAAACCACTGGCAATAGCTGAGAGGTTTAGATTTTACAAAAGGAATCAGTCAAAGGATGAAAGCATTTCTGAATACATTGCAGAACTGCATAAACTTTCCCAGTATTGTGACTTCAGAGACAGACTGTCAGATGCTTTAAGGGACAGGCTTACATGTGGCATGCATAGTCAGAGCACTCAAAAGAGGCTACTGTCTGAAAGAGACCTAACCTTAGAAAGGGCATTAACCATTGCAATATTGTTAGAAACTTCAGCAAAGGTTGCAGCAGAACTACAGAAAAGTAAGTTAGAATGTGAAATACACAAAATGTCCCTGAATGGTGCAAAAAACCAAAAATGGTATCCATGTGACAAATCATCCCATGGTGCAGTTGACTATTGGTTCAAAGAAAAAGTCTGCAGAAAGTGTCACAGACAAGATCACATGGAGAAAGCACACAAGTCAGACAAAAAGCACAACCAAAGAGAAAAACCACACCAAATGAAGAGTTTCATTCACAAAACTAAGCAAATAACTAAAGTAAACAAATATGAATCAGACAACACAGAGTCTGGCAAAGGTGAGCTGTCATGCCTGGAATTACATAGTATAACGGAACGAGTTCACAATAGATATGTCTGGTGAAAAGCTGAAAATGGAGCTGGATACAGTGTCAGTTTTGTCTATAGTTTCCAGAGGCTGACTACAACACACAATTTTCTAAGATACCATGACAGAAGACCTCAGTGATGCTAAAGACTTACACAGGCAAAAAAATGTCCCCCAAAGGCAACCTGAAATTGAATGTAACGTATGGAGGCCAAACACAGCACTTAGAGCTTTATGTATTGAAAAGTGAATGGCCAGCACTTTTCAGCCGTGAATGGTTGAGAAAAATCCAGCTAGACTGGCACTCAATCAAAGCTCTTAGTCTGACTTCAACAGGCAACAGCAGCCTGAATGGTAGCACCAACCAGAGACTTTGAGAAGGGTATTGGTAAACTCAAAGGTATGAAGGCCCGAATTGAACTCTATGCAACACCAAGATTCCATAAAGTGTGTCCAGTGCCCAATGCACAACATCCTAAAGTGGATGCTGAACTACAGAACTTGGAGGCATCTGGAATTCTCTCCACGGTTGAATAGAGTGATTCCAATTGTCCCGGTGATCAAGAAGGGAAGGCTGGAGCCGTTCGCATATGTGGGGATTTCAATCCAGTGTTGCATTCTGTGCAGTATATCCTGCCACACAGAAAACATGCATCTTTGGCAGGAGGGGCAAGTTTTCAAAGATTGATTTGTACAAGCCTATCTGCAAGTGGAGATTGAGGAGTCAAACAGTAAGTTCCTCATAATTAACACTCACAAGGGACTGTTCCAATATAATTGTCCGATCTTTGGCATCACATCAGCTCCAGCAATTTGGCAAAGAGCAGTGGACCAAGTGCTTCAAGGTATCCCAGAAACACAATATTACCTTGATGACATCATAGTGAATGGCAAAAATGATGAAGAGCACTTCCAGAACCTTGATAAAGTGCTTACCAGGCTGAGTGAGTATGGTCTGCAAAGAGAGAAAAACGTGAATTTTTCAAGAATAAAATCTCATATTGTGGATATATCATTGACAAGCATAGCTTACATAAGTCACAAGAGAATACTGAAGCAGTGCTACAAGCACCCAACCTGGAAAATGTGTCACAACGCAGGTCATACTTGGGCCTTATAAACTACTCCCAAACACTGCTGCACCCATTCATTGCACTATTGCGACAAGAGCAAAGTGGGAATTGTCAGAAAGATGCGAAAAAGCATTCTAGGAAACAGAGTCTGATAACATCTGATGAACTACTCACCCATTGTTGTCCATCAGACTGGTATGTGATGCATCCCCTTATGGCATTGGTGCCTTTTTGTCACACATTATGAAAGATGGATCTGAACGCTCGATTGCTTTTGTTTCAAGATCATTGACAAACGTAGAACACAACTACGCACAGATCAACCTTAGTCTAGTATGGGGAATAAAGAGCTTCCACCACTACCTCTACGGACAAAAGTTTACGTTAGTGACAGATCACCAGTCCCCTGTGTCCGTTTTCAATCCCAGGAATGGAATTCCAGTGATGACTGCTATCCGGTTACAATGTTGGGCACTATTCCTAGGAGCCCACTATTAAGACATAGAGTTCAAGGATATCAAACAACACAGCAATACTATGGCTTGTCACATCTTCCACTATTGGCAGCTGAAGAAGGAAAGTCTTCATACTGTAACCCAGCAGAAGTGTTCCATATTACATTGGTGGACCAGTTGCTAGTAACAAATTCCAAAGGGAAACAAGGAATGACCTGACATTGTCAAAAGTCTATGAAGTCACCAGGCAGGGATGGCCAGCTCATGGTAACCCTATGTTTCCAGAGTTCTCAGTGAGATAAGACCAACTGTTGGTATGTCAAAGGATGCTGATGTGTGGATCTTGTGTTGTGGTTCCCTCTAAACTGTGCACCAGAGTGTTAGAAAAACTGCATGAAGGACACCTGGGTACAGTCAAGATGAGAAGTCTCACCTGGAACTACATGTGGTAGCCAGGAATAGATGAACAGGTTGAAAACTTGGCCAAAAGCTGTTCAGGATGTCAAAAAGTTCAAAATGCACCCTCACAAGCACCTTTACACCCATCATCTCCATGGCAAAGAATACATATTGACTTTGCTGGGCCATTCATCGACTCCATCTTTCTGATTGCTGTGGATGCTCATTTGAAGTGGCTGGAGGTTATACCAATGAAGTCAACCACCTCAGCAAAGGCTGTCTCTGCTCTGAGCACTATCTTCACCAGAAACGGCTTACCCCAACAAATTATGAGTTACAACAAGCCACAATACATGTCAGAAGAATTCCGACTGTTCATGAAGAAAAATGGCATCAGACATTTCAAGTCAGGTCCTCATCACCCACCAACGAATGGGTTAGCTGAAAGGTTTGTCCAAACCTTCAAGAAGTCCATGAAAGTGATGAGCAAGGAGGACATTTTTCTACAGCACAAGGTGGACAACTTCCTTTTTGTGAATCATAACTCTGTTCATGCAATGACAAATCAAACACCTGCAATGCTGTTCATGAATAGGAATCTGAGATTTTGCACAGACCTCCTGAAACCAGATCTATGGAGGGAAGTGCAGAATAAACAATTCAATCAGTTGCCAGGTGAAGTAGCAAGGAGCTTCAAGTTTGGACAGGAAATCCTAGCACATGATTACTGTGAAGACAAGTGGACCCCTGGTAAGATAGCTACAAGAACTGGAGCACTGATGTACACAGTGGATGTTGGAGATCAGACATGGAGATGTCATGTGGACCAGATACTGGATGCTCAACTGAAGAACACACCTGAGTCAACTGCATCCAACAAGATGGATGCATTCACAGCCACTGGACTGACCTGCCAGTGATGAACATGTCATTAATAGCAATGTGACATGGGAAACCGAGAACATTGTCTCAGACAAGACAGCTACTAAACCTGATGCCACTCCACAGGTCCAGAGGCTCTATCCTGAAAGAAACAGAGCTCCACCCAAAAGACTGAACCTTTAGAATGGTGAAGTTAGTTGTGGACTGTTATTGTGAAAGCATGTTTATACGGAATATGGGTGTATGGAAGAGAAATTGAGTGTTTTGTACATATACAGTTTTATGTTGCAATAATCTAACATATGGATCTATTTAATTTAGTGCAATGTCACCCTCCTTAGCACTACATATTGATCTGTTGTCTGCGCATGCACATTGATCCCTCTCTCTCTCTCTCTCTGCAATGTGAAGACACCAGTTAAAGCCATCTCCCACGTGCATGCTTTTATTTAAGTGATATGTAATTGCAAAGACACAACACCTTCCTTGTGATGTCACTTACGTCCTGGTCCCTGGGCAGATACTCAGATATGAAAACATCAAGAAATTTAAAACTACCTACACTCTCCATTTCTGATCCCAGAGGAAGGCTTGATCATGATAGTATGGTTGGCTGTTTGACAGACAGCAAGGAAGGGTGGGATGAAGGGCTATTATGATGCTTCATGATGCTGTAAATGCATACTCTATAGTAAAAAGATACATGTACTCCTGGGAAACCTAAAGTCTCCTGGTGTGTATGTTTGAGGAATAAATGGATTAAGCCTAAATGCTTTATATCTTGTTCTACTTTTCTCGACAGATGTACCTTCAAATTGAGACATTGGGCACAACCCGGTCCAAAGAGCCCATCACCCTCCAGATAAACCTGCCATAGCACAAAGGAGAAATCTGATCTATCTTCTGCATGTTGACCTTCTCTCAGTAACACTGGAAAGCTTAGGAACAAGGCAGTGTCCGAGAAGATGCTTTTTCATCATGTGGCTGACTGGAAATTTTCTCCATTACGCTGAATGTCCAAGGATCAAGAAGAGTATCACAGTCACAAGAGAGACACAAATGCCCTGAGCAGAAGACTTCAAGAATCAGTTGATCTGTAGGTTTCTGCAAATAAAGCAAAGTGAGGTGTTTTATGTTTAACAAAATCCATAACACATTTTATTGAGCTCCAAAACCTACACAAAGAAAGTACACTAAAAGCCTTTTATGTAATAACGTCATCACATCAGACCAGCCACTTAAAGCAAAACCCCAACTCAACGTTGGTGGTTGTGAATTATGTACATTTTTCCCAGTTACATTCCCCTACACAGGCCCCCCCCCCCCCGAATTCACTAACCCGGCATTATGAGCCTGTCTGGAGCTTGGCTCTGGTCTTATGTTCCATATGTGGAGGAATAGCACGTGCCTCTGGCTCGTCCAGACACTTACACTTATTAACACACTCATGGTCATATCTTGATGGAGAGGCATGACAGCAGAATCCTCTAAGCTGGTTTAAGGTAATCTACTGAAATATATTCAGGTTTACCCCTCTTATCTATGATAAAACTCTTTTCTCTTCATTCCAAAAGGTGGAATGGGCCATCTTAAGGGGACCTAAGGGGACGTTGGTGTGCATCATGGTGTGTGAAAACAAATGAGGCGGAATGTAGATCAGCAAGTACCCAAGAGTGCTGTATGCAATGATGGGAGGAATAGGTGAAAAGAAATTGAATTTACTGAGGAGGGTGGGATGCTGTTGAGAGGCTGACCAAGCAGCCGCAGCATCAGGAGTGAGGTCACTTGGCACTCGTAATGGCTGCCCATATACCAACTCAGCCACAGACGACTGCAGGTCCTCTTTTGGAGCTGTTCTGAGCCCCGGCAGGACCCACGGGAGACAATAATGCCAACATTCATCGGTCAGGGAAGCCCTTGCAGAGTATAGCCTTCAAGGAGTGGTGAAACCACTCGTCTAGCTCATTGGTCTGCAGGTGATACACCGTGGTGTGATGCATCCCAATGCTGAGGTTCTGGGCCATCACAACCCAGAGGTCTGAAATGAATTGGGGATCACAATTAGAGGAAATATCAGATGAGGTGCCAAACCAAGCAACTCAGGTGCCGATGAATGCCCAATCCACGTCTGCAGCCATCGACGATGTTAGAGGGATGATCTCCGTCCACCTGGTGGTGCGGTCCACCATGGTAAGAAGGAACTTGAAACTGCGGGAGAGGTGAAGAGGACCAACAAGGTCCACATTGGCAATATCAAACCGGTGCTCAGGGACCTCAACAGGTGCCAATGGTGCCTGAACATGACGAATAATTTTTGCCCGCTGGCACTCCACACAGGCTGCAGTTCAATCATGCATGTCCTTTCCGAGGTCATGACAAACAAACTTTAGTGCAACCATTTTTTTGTGTGAGACCTCCGGCTCAAATGCGAGAGACCATATATGGATCAAAAACAGTCCGTCTCCAGTTTGTTGGCACAATGGGGCAAGGGTGACTGGTTGAGATATTGCACAGGAGAGAAGCCAACCCCTATGTGTACGGTCTCAACAGCTGGCCGTGAGAGGTAATCAACCACAACATTATTTTCCTCTTGATGTGTTGTGAACTTGGATATGTAGGCCAGGTGGTGTTGCTGCGTGCATAACAAGGGTCTGATATTTTGGCCATCACGTGCGCAAGGGGTTTGTGGTCAACGAATGCTGTGAAATGGCGACCCTCTGGAAGAAAAAGGAAATGGCAAACAGCCAGAAAGAGAGCGAGAAGCTCACAGTCAAATGCGCTGTACTTCGTTTTGAGAGGACAGAGGCAAGCTGCTGCCACGTGCCTCCAACCAACTGTTTGTGCACAGCACACACAGCATAGTCTAATGTGTCAGTGGTAATGGCTATGGGTGCATTGTGGAGTGGGTGCTCCAATAGGGTCACATTAGAAAGAGCTCAATTGGTAACATCAAATACCCTGGTCATGTCAGCTGACCAGCTAAGCAGCTGATTAGGTGCCTTGTTAAGGCATTGATAATCACCACATGGACAGCAACCACCGTCGGACTTAGGGGCGAAGCCCAGGGGCTATTCGACCAGCATACAATTCCAAGTCTTTCCATGTTGGGAACTGAGCCTTCGCGGTTGCCAGCTTTATGGGTCCAGTCTACACGCACAGGCGTAGACCGCTGGGCCAGTTGTGGGAATGTGGTGTTCGACCACATGTTTAGTGACTGTCATGGAGAATATTGGCCGGGTGAGGTTTGGGAATTCATCCAGCAGTTGAGTAAACTCACATGTGGTGGTGCACGTGCTTGACAGAGTCGTTGTGGGGAACTCACTGGGGAGCAGAATAACGAACCAAAGTCCTTGATGTCCAGAAACTGGCAGTTCTTAAGATTGACTAACAGTCTTTGGGCACACAGGTAATCTGCATCAAGCAGATGTCTAGCCACTTTAACCCGAACAAAGTATCATGTGTAATGTTGCTCACTGAAGCAGAGTGTCACCCATCGTGTCCCGTAGGTCTGGATCCGGCTGCCGTTGGCTGCCTCCAGCGAGGTTTCATCACTCTTTGCCCTTCTGATCAACAGGCGATGCCAGCAGCACAATCACTTGAGCACACATGTCGTACAGGAAACGTTGCCCTGAAAGGGTGTCTGTGATTTACAGTAGACGACCCTGGCAGTTGGAACCCATGGTGTTCACAGACCTCTGATGTCCCGATATACTGGCAGTATTGAAGCTGCAAGGCGGTTGTCACTTCCTAGCGTTCGTACCAAAGTGAGCGTGGTAAAAGCATAGCCCCAGCATCGTCTATTTCACAGGCGCAGGCGTCCTTATGTTGGGAGCCTTGCTCACTGGAGTTATTGAGGTAGAGAAAGGAGGAGGAATGATGCACCACTGCCCAGCTGAGTGTAGACTATCAGCTGCACTCCCTTGGCAAGGGTGCATTAACGAGGACTACATGAACTGGGTCAGGCATTTGCTGCATGAGAGCTCTTTAAAAATAAAATGAGGACGGTGATTTCCCAGGAGCGACAGCATGTATTCTGTTAGCTCCAAAGGCTCACCATTGCCAAAGGTTGGGCAAAGAGACAACTGTTTGGTGTGCTCAGATGCCAATGATCCAAAAGTCTGAAAAAGGTGAGTTTTCAGCCATCGGTATTTATTGTGTTCAGGCGGGTGTTCAAGCAGACTCACTACTCTCGCAGGCATGGAATTGCTGAGTGACGCTGCCACGTAGAAATATTGGGTGTTGTTGGCAGAGATCTCTTGCAGGGTGAACTGGGCCTTGGCTTGTACGAACCAAGCAGCGGCATTTTGCTCACAAAACTCTGGCAGTTTCAAAGCAACTGTGTTGGCCGACATGTTCAATAACTCTGGAATTCACCTAGAGCTTTGGGGTCACCAATGCAGGTTTCTGCAGCTAAAATGGAGTGAGGCTTTTTAGGTGTTACAAAACTCGTAACACATTTTGTTGAACTCCAAAACCTACACAACCAAAACGCGCTAAAAATCTTTTATGTAATAACGTCAACACATCGGACCTGCCTCTTAAATCGAAACCCCGACTCAATGTTGGTGGTTGTGAATTATGTACATTTCCACCGATTATGTTACCCAACACAGCCACCCCCCAAACCTCCCACAGAATTCACTCAAACAACAGGAATTCTGCAGATGCTGGAAATTCAAGCAACACACATCAAAGTTGCCGGTGAACGCAGAAGGCCAGGCAGCATCTGTAGGAAGAGGTGCAGTCCTGACGAAGGGTCTCGGCCTGAAACGTCGACTGCACCTCTTCCTACAGATGCTGCCTGGCCTGCTGCGTTCACCAGCAACTTTGATGTGTGTTGACAAAATTCACTGGATCTCTTGCCAGTGCTAAATTTTGTCTACTCAAAATAAATTTTAATAAGTGACTTGTGCATATTATTCCACCTCAGATTTTGGATGTGGAATCATAGTAATTCACAGAACATCATGATGCCACTCAGTCCATCATTTTCATACTAGTTACGCCACAGTTTACAGCTAATTCTATTTAGAACATACAATCAGTGGCCACTTTATTAAGTACACCTGTACTCCAGCTCATTAATGCAAATATCTAATCATCCAATCATGTGGCAGCAATTAAGTGCAAATATGGTCAAGAGGTTCAGTTGTTGTTCAGACCAAACATCAGAATGGGGAAGAAATGTGATCTAAGTGACTTTGACCATGGAAGGATTGTTGGTACCAGACGGAGGGGTTTGAGTATCTCAGAAACTGCTGAGCTCTCGGAATTTTCACACTCAACAGTCTTAGACATTAGAGAATGGTGTGAAAAACAAAAACATCCAGTGAGTTATGTGGGTGAAAATGCCTTGTTAATGATGGAGGTCAGGGGAGAATAACCAAAGTGGTTCAGGCTGACAGGAAAATAACAGTAACTCAAATAACCACATGTTACAGCCGTTGTGTGCAGAAGAACTGGTCACATGGCTCTAATTGGGTGGCACAGGCACATTGAGCTGGTAGGGCTTGTTACTGCGCCATATGTGTCTCACTCATCTTAGTTGGTAATTTGGTTTATTCATGTCACCTTTCCCAGGGAACAGTGAAAAACTTTGTTTTGTATGCCGTCTATACTGATCATTTCATTATAACAGGATCGTTACCTTGTCGTGGTGGAGAAGCTTGTAAGTTCCAGAGATCCCAAGACCAATGCTGTCTGGAGTTTAGCCACCTGGCACTGAGCTCCTGGTAAGGTCACCAGACGGAGAGCAATCCAACCAAGATGTCAGCAGTGGAGCTGGCCAAAGATGATGATACATCACACCAGCAGGCTGCAGCAGTTGAAGGGTCTCCAGTCGTCTTCCATTCCATGCCACTGGATCCAGACCCTGATCTGCCAAGGACCGTGTGGTGGCTGCCTGTGCACCAGCCTCCCCACACACGCAAGCGTTCTCCATTAAGGGAATACATACGGAGATGTTAACATCACACTTGACACATGTGATTGCATGATTACCACAACGGGTAGTGCAAAGGAAATCAATAACGGTGTATGACAGTGACAGAGAAAGTGCAGTGCAGGGTGACAATAAGGTGCAAAGTCATAATAAGGTAGATTGTGAGGTTAGGAATCCATATCATGACAGTGGGGACAGCTGGTGGTACATTTTGTAGGTTCTGCCTGATGAAAGAGGGGAGAAGAGAGAATGTCTGGAGTGGGTGGTGTCTTTGATTATATTGGCTGCTTTACCAGGGCAACGAGAAGTGAAGACAGTGTCCATGGAGGGTGGTAGGTTTCTATGATGTGCTGAGCTACGTTCACAACTCTCTGTAGTTTCTTGCAGTCACAGGCAAAACACTTGCTACATGAAGCCATGATAGGATGTGTAAGCATTGTCCTTGGAGGGGACTCCACAAAATGCTATTCCTCAACCACTCCAATGGCATCTCCCAAACCTACTACACTTAGAGACACCTCCCCACTACAAGCTCCAGGTTCGTTCAGTCCTGATTTAGAAGACTACTTTCAGTTTAAGAGCCACAAGATAATGTTGCGGTTCTATAAGCGCTGGTTAGACCAAATTGGAGTTTTATTTTCAGTTCTGGTCACCTCATTATAGGAAGAATGTGGAAGCTTTAGAGAGTGTGCAGAAGAGATTTACCAAGATGTTGCCTGGATTAGAGAACATGTCTTAGGAGGAAAGGTTTTTCCTCCTTTAAGGGCAGGAGGATGAGATGATAGAGATGTGCAAGATAAGAGACACAGATCCAGTGAAGAGGCAGAGACTTTTTCCAGGTGGTAATCACTAATAGCAGGGAGGATAATTTTAAGGTGATTGGAGGAAAGTATAGGGGGATATCAAAGGTAAGTTTTTTGCGGAGAGGGTGGTAGGTGTGATGACAGACCTAGACAAAAATGGTAAGGACCAAAGTGCTGGAGTATCTGAGACTGGAATTGAGACACAATACGAGACTGGGAAGAGGACAGGATTCTAAACTAGATGCTAGATGAGAATCTGAAGTTGAGCTGATGATTGAGCCCTGAACCTGAGTTCAGGTGCTCTTTAAATATTAAAATCCTGGCATCAAAACATGTCTGCAAATTAGCGGAGTGAGCCTGAATCTTTAAAGGCTCTTTATTAGCTCTCCATACTCCAAAGAATCAGAGTGTCAAAACCTCAGAAGCTGGCCAAGTCAGGTGTGTACCATAACAGGACCCCTTCCCCCATGGCCAACTCCTAATGACCCAGGCTGCTCAGAGTGATGTTAATGGTAATCCTGAATCAGACCTGGATCCAGGATGCCCATTTCTGTAGCCCAGCACCATTTCTCAGGCCAACTCTATCCCAGTCAACAAAGAACTGCCAAACATCCCAAACAGTTTGTGAATCCAGAATTCTCTTTGCAGTGAAAACCTGTTCCCTATCAACAAATTTGGGTGGTGGAGCTAAAGAAGTGGTACTCATAGGTTTCAACTGGACATGTGTAATGTGGAATTGATTTTAAGGGTCTTGGGGAGCCGCAAGGTATAAGCTACCAGGTTCACTTTCTTAAGAAGCTTGAAGAACTTGGGCACCCATTTCCTTGACTCCATCTAGAGAGACAATTCTTGAGTAGACAACCAGACGTCTTGCACAGGCTGCAAGGCTGGTCCCTGCCTTCTCTTGCAGTTGGCCTTCAGTTCAGCCTTACGAGTAGAGGCCAATAAAATCTCCCTTGCCCTAGTCAATTTCACCGTGCAGCGTCGGACGAGGTCTTTAGCAGCAGGTAACCCAACCTCAGCCTTCTGCTCAGGGAAGAGTGGTGGAGAATACCCAAATTGGCATTAAAGCAGGGACATCCCATGTGTAGAATGCTGTAGTGTGTTGTGGGCAACCTCCGTCCACATCAAATGATTACAACTCTCATCTGGTTTTCCTGAGGTGAGACATCTCAGGTTTTGTTCCATATCCCAGTTCACCCACTCTGTCTGGCTGTTGAACTGTGGGTGAAACCAAGAAGAAAGGCTTACTGGACCTTATCATCACACAGAACACCTTCCAGAAATGTGACGTGCATTGTGGGTCATGATCCGACACAACGTTCACCAGAAAGCCATGGACCCTGATGACTTGAAGAAGGACAATCTCAACTGTCTCTGCTGCTGATGGTAGATTGTCCAACACAATGAGTTTACAGGCTTTCGAGAAGTGAGCCATGATCACCATTATAATGGTCTGCCCCAAAGGCAGAAGATCCATGACAAAGTGCTTGGAGATGTGCACCCGCGGTCTATCCAGAACAGGTAGGATGTGAACAAGCCCCAGAGGTTGGGTGCAGGGCACCTTGCTCCGGGCACACGCCACACGAGCTTGCACAGGTTGTTGGACTTCCCATGCCGTTCCAGTCCACCAGCAGCTCCTCTTGATGAACTCGAGGGGTTCAGTGACCCCTTGGTCAGCGGTCATTCTAGTTGCGTGTCCACATTGAAGAACCTTAGAGCTGACAGAATTTGGGGCGAACAGATAACCCGGAGGATCATTCTTGGTAATCACCCCTTGTGCCTGGGCCCTGCGAATAAGTGCATCAATTTCCCAATGAGTGGGTGCTATCACCTTAGCTTGGGGCAAAATGGCGGTAGGCTCCTCCTCTCTTTCAGGTTTGCTGATCTGATTTTAAATTCTTTGACCTTGATCGATAGTTCAGAACAAAATTAAACTGTTTAAAGAAAAGGGGCCAGCTGGCCTGCCTGGAATTCAGTCTTTTAGCCTCCTGGATGTAAGCCAGGTTCTTATGGTCTGTCCATGCAATAAAAAAGCCCCTTCAAGCCAGCGAAGTCATTCCTCAATGCCAACTTAACTGCGAGCAGCTCTCTATTTCTGATATCGTATTCACCACTAGGGATGGCAGTCTGCAGAAGAATGCAAATGGCTGCAGTTTATTGTCCGAAGATGTCCATTGAGACAAAACTGCACCCACTCCGATGTCCGAGGCATCCACCTCCATGATGACGGGAAGGTCCGGGTTAGATGAGACCAAAATAGGTACTGTTGTGAACTGCTGTTTGATTTCTGCAAAAGTAGCCTCTGTTTCGGTAGTCCAAACAAAAGGGCCCATGATCTCTTCAGTAGGGCCAGCACTGAGTTGAAGTTGCTGATGAACTTTCTATAAAAATTGGCAAATCCCAGCAATCATTGTACGTGCTTCACATTGGATGGTTTTGGCCAATCTCTAACTGCTTGTTTCTTAGTAGGGTCCATCTTGAAATTACCATTAGAGATGATAAAACCCCAAATTGAAACTGTGGTCATGTGCAATTTGGATTCTTCCAGCTTGACATAAAATATATGATCAAGAAGCCTCTTTAAGATATTTTTGATGTGAGTGATGTGCTCCTCCATGGACTTTGAGAGAATTAGGATGTTGTCTAAGTAGACAAAGGTGTACTTATGGAAAGCATCTTGGAGCACATTGTTTATGAAGGTCTGGAAAATTGCTGGCACATTAGCGAGACTGAAAGGGATAACCAGGTACACATAGTACCCCGTCAGTGTGTGGAATGCAATCTTCCACTCATCACTCTCCTTTATGTTGACCAGATTGTATGCATTCCACAAACCAAGCTTCTGAATCCTCTTGCCCCTTGGAGGATCTCAAAGGCAGTGTTCATGAATGGAAGGGTCTCTTTAAATATCAAAATGCTGGCGCCAAAACATGGCCATCAAATAGCAGAGCAGGCCTGAAACTTAAAAAGGTCCATGCCAGCTATCCATACTCTGGAGAATCAGAGCGTCTAAACCCCAGAAAATGGTGCAGTTGGGTGCATACTCTAACAGGTAGGTGCCAGGGGTGATGGTAGAAGCAGATACATTCAGAACAGTTAAGAAACTCTTGGATAGGGACATGGATGATAGAAAAATAGAGGGTTATGTAGGAAGGAAGGGTTAGTTTGATGTTCGAGTAGGTTAAAAGACTGGCCCAACATTGAGGCTGTGCTGTGTTCTATGCTCTGTGTTCTATGTTCTGTTCCAACATTGTTATTTCCTTCATCTTCCAAAGTCTAATGACAGTGTCAGCAGCAGATAAAGGTGCTGTGGCACAGCAATGGTGAACTGGATTTGATCCTGACCTCGGGTATTGTCCGTGTGGAGTCTGTGCGTTTTCCTTGTGTCCTCAGGTGTTTTGACTTCTTCCCTCCTTTCTGAGGCAATTGGGTCAGTGGGTTAATTGGCCTCTGTAAATTGCCCCAGCTGTGTAGAAGAAGAGTAAAATGTAGGGGTGATTGATGGGAATGTAGGTGGAATATGTCACGGGGAAAAAACTGGTTGGGGGAATGGGGTTGTTCTGAGAGTTAGCACATACTCAATGGGTTGAATGGTCTCTTACATATGAGGAAATGTGGGAATATAAATCCTGAAACTCTCCAAAAGTATACAGTGAGTGTGCCTTCAACAGGCACACTATATGTAGACTGCTTACTACCTTAAGTCATAAGACCAGGGAGTGGTACACAAAACATAACCGATTACAGTTCTACAGTTCCACGCTACACTTCAACACCAGCAACACCTTCCTTCCTGATAGGCTGAATGCCTTCTATGTGTGATTTGACACATTGAGTGATGTGACATCAAGGAAAACTTCCTCTCTCCCTGAGGAGCAGTCACCCTCTCTGGCTGCAGCTGAGTAAAGAGGATTTTAGCCCATGCAAAGCTGCGGGGCTGGACAACATTCCTGGTCAGGAGCTGAGAGAATGTAAACTCAGCTAACAGTGGTCTTAATGGACATCCTTAATATCTCTTTGAAATAGTCCACTGTCCCTACAAACTTCAAGGCAATGCACAAGAGAGCAATGGTAACTGGCCTAAACAATTACTGCCCTGTGGCACTGACTTGAAATGCTTTGAGCAGCTGGTAATGGATCATACAAAATCCCACCTTCCAGCTATAATGGACCCTTTCCAGTTCACCTATTGCTCAGTCTGGTCCACTGATGATGCCATAGCTTGGTCTCCACTCTGCCCTGTCTCACCTAGAAAAGAATGTCTCATCCGCCAGGATGTTGTTCATCGATTTGAGTTCAGCATTTTGGCAACATGATCATCCCTCAGAAGCTGGTGGGTAAACTCTCGTCATTGGGACTCAATACCTCTCTCTGCAATGGGATCTTAGACTTGACAGAAAACTCCCAATCAATCCAAGTTGGCAGCAACATCTCAAGCTCCATCCTACTGAGCACTGGGGCTGTATGCACAGCCTCCTCCTGTTCATGCTGCAGACCCATGACTGCACTACCAGATCCAGCTCAAACCACATCATCAAGTGCACTGATGACACAACAGTAGTTGCCTCATCAGCCACAATGATGAATCAGCACACAGAGAGGAGGCAGAGAGGCCTGTCAAATGGTGTAAGAGCAGCAACATGAACCTCAATGTGACAAGACAAAAGAGACAATTGTAGACTTCAGGAAGGCACAGGTCAACCACTCTCCATTGTACATTAATGGTTCTTCTGTGGAGAGATTGAAGAGTTCCTTGGTGTGCACATAACGGACAACATAACCTGGAACCACAACACCTCCTCATGAGTCAAGAAGGATGTCTACACTTTCAGAGGAGACTGAGGTGTGCAAGGCTTCCCGGCCGCATTCTAAGGAGAACCATCGAGAGTGTCCTGTCTAGCTGTATCTTCTTGTGATAGGGAAGCTGCAAGGCATTGGACCGCAAAACCCTACAGACAACAGTGAAAACCACCTAGAGAATCACCAGGGTCTTTCTCCCCACTTTTTGTGACATTCACCTGAAGCATTGCAGGCGAAGAATCCAAACCATTGTTGAGGATCCCTACCACCCATCCCTCAATCTCTTTGATCCACTACTGTCTGGAAGGAGGTACAGGAACATCAGGACTAGGACTGTCAGACTGGGTAACAGTTTCTTCCCTCAGGCTGTGAGACTAATGGAGTTCCTGTCACCACCGAGGTCTCGTCACTAGGACAGCGGCCTGTTGACTGTTGACTGTTTACCGTGATTATATTTTATTAACCTGTTTATGCACTATGCTCTGGAGTAACATTGTTTTGTTTGGTTAGAGATGTATGCAGATGGCAATAAACTTGAATCTGAACTTGAACTTAAATGAGGCTACTTAACCCATCGACCTCTGGTAAGTTGACAGACACACAGTCCACAACATACTCTATGGATAATGCAACAAGGAGGTGCATTTGCTCATGCCCATGGCCAAAAGGAAGGATGGGTGATGCAATGTCTTGGAGTTGGGTGCACAGTAGCACAGCGGTTAGCGCAGTCGCTTTACAGCACGTGATCACCGATTGGGGTTTGATTCTCACAGCTGTCTGTAAGCATTTTGTACATTCTCTCTGTGACTGTGCAGATTTGTAAATCTAGTCAAGAAGAAAAGAAGAGCTTATGAAAGGTTCAAAAAACTAGGTAATGATAGAGATCTAGAAGATTATAAGGCTAGCAGGAAGGAGCTTAAGAATGAAATTAGGAGAGCCAGGAGGGGGATGAGAAGGCCTTGGCAGACAGGATTAAGGAAAACCCCAAGGCATTCTACAAATATGTGAAGAGCAAAGGAAAGACGTGAGAGAATAGGACCAATCAAGTGTGACAGTAGAAAAGTGTATATGGAACCAGAGGAGATAGCAGAGTTACTTAATGAATACTTTGCTTCAGTATTCACTATGGAAAACGATCTTGGCAATTGTAGGGATGACTTACAGTGGACTGAGAAGCGTGAGCATGTAGATATTAAGAAAGAGGATGTGCTGGGGGTTTTGGGAAAGCATCCTTGGAAAACTCACCGGGACTGGACGAGATGTACCCTAGGCTACTGTGGGAGGCGAGGAGGAGATTGCTGAGCCTCTGGCGATGATCTTTGCATCATCAATGGGAACGGGGGAGGTTCTGGAGGATTGGAGGGTTGCGGATGTTGTTCCCTATTCAAGAAAGGGAGTAGAGATGGCCCAGAAAATGATAGACCAGTGAGTCTTACTTCAGTGGTTGGTAAGTTGCTGGAGAAGATCCTGAGAGTCAGGATTTATGAACATTTGGAGAGGCATAATATGACTAGGAATAGTCAGCATGGCTTTGTGAAAGGCAGGTTGTGCCTTACTAGGCTGATTGAATTTTTTGAGGATGTGATTAAACGTGTTGATGAAGGTAGAGTAGTAGTAGTAGATGTAGTGTATATGGATTTCAGCAAGGCATTTGATAAGATACCCCATGCAAGGCTTATTCAAAAAGTAAGGAGGCATGGGATCCAAGGGGGCATTGCTTTGTGGATCCAGAACTGGCTTGCCCACAGAAGGCAAAGAGTGGTTGTAGATGGGTCATATTCTACATGGAGGTCAGTGACCAGTGGTGTGCCTCAGGGATCTGTTCTGAGACCACTTCTCTTCGTGATGTTTATAAATGACCTGAGTGAGGAAGTGGAAGTTAGTAAATATGCTGATGACACAAAAATTAGAGGTGTTGTGGATAGTGTGGAGCACTGTCAGAGGTTACAGTGGGACATTAATAGGATGCAAAACTGGCTGCGAAGTGACAGATGGAGCTCAACCCAGAGAAGTGTGAAGTGGTTCATTTTGGTAGGTCAAATATGATGGCAGAATATAGTGTTAATGGTAAGACTCTTGGCAGTGTGGAGGATCAGAGAGATCTTGGGGTCCAAATTCATAGGACACTCAAAGCTGCTGTGCAGGTTGACCCTGTGGTTAAAAATGCATACGGTGCATTGGCCTTCATCAATCATAGGACTGAGCTTAGGAGCTGAGAGGTAATGTTGCAGCTATATGGGACCCAAGTCAGACCCCACTTGGAGTACTGTTCTCAGTTCTGGTCGCCTCACTACAGGAAGGACATGGAAACCATAGGAAGGGTGCAGAAGAGATTTACAAGGATGTTGCTTGGATTGAAGAGTATGCCTTATGAGAATAGATTGAGTAAACTCGGCCTTTTCTCCTTGGAGCAGCAGAGGATGAGAGGTGACTTGATAGAGGTTTACAAGATGATGGGAAGAATTGATTGTGTGGATAATCAGAGGCTTTTTCCCAGGGCTCAGTGCACAGGGATCAGTGCTGGGTCCATTTTTATTTGTCATCTATATCAATGATCTGGATGATAATGTGGTAAATTGGATCAGCAAGTTTGCTGATGATACAAAGATTGGAGGTGTAGTAGACAGTGAGGAAGGTTTTCAGAGCCTGCAGAGGGACTTGGACCAGCTGGAAAAATGGGCTGAAAAGTGGCAGTTGGAGTTTAATACTGACAAGTGTGAGGTATTGCACGTTGGAAGGACAAACCAACGTAGAACATACAGGGTTAATGGTAAGGCACTGAGGAGTGCAGTGGAACAGAGGGATCTGGGAATACAGATACAAAATTCCCTAAAAGTGGCGTCACAGGTAGATAAGGTCGTAAAGAGAGCTTTTGGTACATTGGCCTTTACTAATCAAAGTATTGAGTATAAGAGCTGGAATGTTATGATGAGGTTGTATGAGGCATTGGTGAGGCCGAATCTGGAGTATTGTGTTCAGTTTTGGTCACCAAATTACAGGAAGGATATAAATAAGGTTGAAAGAGTGCAGAGAAGGTTTACAAGGATGTTGCCGGGACTTGAGAAACTCAGTTACAGAGAAAGGTTGAATAGGTTGGGACTTTATTCCCTGGAGCGTAGAAGAATGAGGGGAGGTTTGATAGAGGTATATAAAATTATGATGGGTATAGATAGAGTGAATGCAAGCAGACTTTTTCCACTGAGGCAAGGGGAGAAAAAAACCAGAGGACATGGGTTAAGGGTGAGGGGGGAAAAGTTTAAAGGGAACATTGGAGGGGGCTTCTTCACACAGAGAGTGGTGGGAGTATGGAATGAGCTGCCAGACAAGGTGGTAAATGCAGCTTCTTTTTTAACATTTAAGAATAAATTGGACAGATACATGGATGGGAGGTGTATGGAGGGATATGGTCCGAGTGCAGGTCAGTGGGACTAGGCAGAAAATGGTTTGGCACAGCCAAGAAGGGCCAAAAGGCCTGTTTCTGTGCTGTAGTTTCTATGGTTTCTATGGTTTCTATGGCTGAAATGGCTAGCACAAGAGGGCACAGTTTTAAAGTGCTTGGGAATAGGTACAGAAGAGATGTCAGGGGTAAGTTTTTTACACAGAGAGTGGTGAGTGCGTGGAATGGGCTGCCGGCAACGGTGCTGGAGGCAGAAACGGTAGGGTCTTTTAAGAGATTCCTGGACAGGTACATGGAGCTTAGAAAAATAGAGGGCTATGGGTAACCCTAGGTAATTTCTAAAGTAAGTACATGTTCGGCACAACTTTGTGGGCCGAAGGGCCTGTATTGTGCTGTAGGCTTTCTATGTTTCTATAATTCCCCCGTGTTTGTCCGGTTTCCTCCCACATTCCAAAGATGTATGGTTGGGGTTATTAGTGCCGGAAGGATGGCATCACTTGCGAGCTGCCCCAGCATATCCTTGGACTCTTTTGGTTGTTTATGCAAACCTTTTTCACTGTATGTTTTGATGTTTCAGTGTACTTGTGACAAATAAAGCTAATCCCTTTATCTTTCTTTAGTAGAGTTGGTTGGAGATGAAATTGAACTTGCAATGAAAGACATAGAGGCCATTTTGTGGGGCCAAATTATCTTTTGACATTTATTTGTTTGACAGCACCTTCCGGCACAAACATGAGTATAAAATGTACAAATAAATAGTAGGAACTATATGGACTTCTCATGAACCAAGGTTCTCCACAGAGGTCCGTTCTGAATCGGACGGTGAGGGCGAATGGAGACTTGACTTGGTTCAGTTACTTCATGCTTGAGCTACGAGGTTGGTAAACTCTGCAAAGAACAAGAATAGAGTAGTTTATCACATTGAAATTTTCTGACAACTTGCATGTTGTCCCTGTGTCTGTGTGAGTACTGCACTAAACCTTTTGTGTATGCCAATGTGAATGACAAAGGCAACAGGCACAGAGGTTCACCAACACCTACATGTTCCTCTCCAAGTCAGGCATCTTGTTGTCTTGGAAATTTATCACCCCTCCTTTATTGTCACTGCATCTAAACCCTCATCTCTCACTCACTCTCTTTCTCCCTGACTATCTCACTCACCTCGCTCTCTCTCTCTGCCTGTCTCTCTGTCTCTGTCCCTTTCTCTCTCTCTCTGACTGTCTATTCCTCTCTCTCGCTCTGTCTCATACATATATACACACAAAGGCATAGCTCACTACCTCTTTGTGAAAGGCAATCAACACACCCATATCCCGAATGATGGACACAACCTAGAAAATACTAACCTGACTGTCCAATCTTGCCATCATGATCCTCATCACCGGCTGCAAGAAGTGCCTTAATTTCGCTTTCGGAAAGTTCTCTCCCATCAGGTGCAAAGCTCTGTAGTATATTTCTGTCAATGAAAAACACGAATGAGTCCCAGTCTTCCCAAACTCCCCATCCTTGTGATCCCTGCCCACAGACAATTACCTGTCCCTCCAAATTCAATATTCAATAAAATAATCTTTCCAGAATTCCCTGCTTTGGAAATCCTGGGAAGGGCTTAGCAGAGTGAATTCCTCCTGGTTAAGGACTCTAGCGATCAGCATAAGGGAGCTGAATGTTTAGAGGAGGAATTTCTTAACTCAAAGCATTCCTAAAATGGTGACTGGTGAAATTAGTCTCATAGAAACATAGAAAACCTACAGCACAATACAGGCCCTTTGGCCCACAAAGTTGTGCTGAACATGTCCCTACCTTAGAAATTACTGGGCATACCCATAGCCCTCTATTTTTCTAAGCTCCATGTACCTATCCAAAAGTCTCTTAAAAGACCCTATCGTATCCACCACCACCACTGTTGCCGGCAGCCCATTCCACACACTCACCACTCTCTGCATAAAAAACTTACCCCTGTCATCCCCTTTGTACCTACTCCCCAGCACCTTAAACCTGTACCCTCTTGTGGCAACCATTTCAGCCCTAGGAAAAATCCTCTGACTATCTAACGATCAATGCCTCTCAACATCTTATACACCTCTGTAGGGTCACCTCTCATCCTCCGTTCCTCCAAGGAGAAAAGGCCGAGTTCACTCAACCTGTTTTCATAAGGCATGCTCCCCAATCCAGGCAACATCCTTGTAAGTCTCCTCTGCGTCCTTTCTATGGTTTCTACATCCTTCCTGTAGTGTGGCGACCAGAACAGCACAGTACTCCAAGCGGGGTCTGACCAGGGTCCTATATAGCTGCAACATTACCTCTCGGCTCTTAAACTCAAAAAGGGAAGTGGGAGAGGGGATTCTGGGGGGGAGTGTTGAGAGACCAGGGACAGAGGGAAGTGAGAGAAAGGTGTCGGAGGTATGGTGGAGCGTTGTGCGGAGAGGAAGGAGGGAAATAGGGAAGGGTATTTTGAAGGATGGTAAGATATCTTGATACTCTCATCAAGATATCAGAGAATACGAGAAGGAAGAGATGTAGAGGATTGTTATCGTATTGAACAACAGGTCCTTTTTGAGGGGATGATTGGCTGTAGAAGGGGATAGTAAATTTATATTAGGGAATAGGGAATTCTTGGTTATGCTCTACAGCAGAGAGAGATGGGATAGTGAGCAGGTAACAAAGAGATAGGGGAGGCCTCTTCAGGGTTGGTACCAGGTCGTGTAACAGGCTCAGCTGGCTTAATCCACAAACTGTAGGCCAAAATGAACTTGTGCCTGGTTACTAGCTTCACAATGACTTCATTAAACTCCAGGATGGAAGCTTGTACAGAGAATATAGCAGAGAGGCCCTTCAACCCATGATGCTGTACTGACTCTTTAATCTACTCTGAGATCAATCAAACCTTTCTCTCTTCCCCCCCCCCACAAATCTCCCATTCCTGTCCCGTAAAGTCCATTTACCATTCTTCAAAATACTGTCTCCTATTTCCTTCCTTCCCCTCTGCCCAACCCTCCTCCATACCCCCGAGACATTTTTCTCACTTCCCTCAGTCTCTGATCTCTCAACACTCCTCCCAGAATCCCCTCTCCCAGTTCCCTTTTCCTGAAGTCCCTCAATCTTTCCCTCTCTCCTACTACCCTTTCAAAATCCTCTCCTACTTCCTCCAATCCCAAAACCTCTCCCCACTTTCTTCCATCCACATCCCTCTTTTCCTCCCAGAATCCCCTTTCCCACGTCTATCTTCCTAAAGTCCGTCAACTGTCCCTCCCACAAAATACCCTTTCTTACTTTCCTCCCCATCCCTGAATCCTTCTCCCTCCTCGATATCCTTTTCCCTCTTTGATACCCCTCTCCCACTTCCATCCAACCAACGTCCTCCCCTCTGACGCAAAGGGAATCCCCTCTCCACTTCCCTCACAAAAGAAGAGAAGAGTTGAACTGTACACACAGCTCACATAGAGCCAACACTTAGTGGCCACTTTATTAGTTACACCTGTATACCTGCTTGTTAATGAAAATATCTAATTCAGCTAATCATGTGGCAGCAACTCAATGCGTAAAAGGATGTAGATGTGGCCAGGAGCTTTAGTTGTTGTTTAGACCAAACATGAGTGTGGAGAAGAAATGTGATCTAACTGACTTTGACTGTGGAATGATAGTTGGTGCCAGATGGAATGGTTTGAGTATCTCAGAAACTGCTGATCTCCTGGGATTTTCACACTCAACAGTCTCTACAGATTACTGAGAATGGTTTGGAAAAACATCCGATGAGCCACAGTTCTGTGGGTGAAAGTGTCTTGTTAATGAGAGAGGTCAGAGGAGAATGGTTAGACTGGTTCAAATTGACATGAAGGCGACAGTAACTCAAATAACCACATGTTACAACAGTGGTGTGCAGAAGAGCATCTCTGAATGCTCGACACATTGAACCTTAAAGTGGATGAGCTAGAGCAGCAGAAGACCATGAGCGTACACCCAGTGGCCATTTTATTAGGTACAGGAGGTACATATAGCTTCATTAGCAACCTCCTGTACCTAATGAAATGCTCGCTGAGTGTAGGTACTGAAGCTTGACGCTACAAAAGGTTTCCCTTGCTCTATGTATTCATAACGCATGCAGGGTAGAGATAGTGGGGGTAAGCAGGTGAGAATAATGGATCAGAGAGCATCTGTTCTGGGACAATGACTCTGTTGTTAACATCAGCTTGTAATAAACAGACAGTTTGTACATCCCAGACTCAGTGTGAATTCCATCTGTCTACATTAGCCTACAACAGATTTCTGTGTTTTTTTTCTTCTGTTCCCATAGTTAGCAGATCCTACAAACAAGCTTGCTCTAGGGTTTCTTGAATACATGCCCTTACATATCTGAGCAATTATATGTAAAATAAAAACAAGACATTTCTGGAAATCCCAAAGTGTCAGTCCACAGCCTCCTCTACTGCCACAATTAGGCCACTCTCAGGCTGGAGGATCATATTCCATCAAAGTAGCCTTCAGCCAGATGGTATGAACATTGATTTCTCTAGCTTCCTTCTAATTTCTCTTCCCTCTGCTTTCTCTCTTTTTCTATTCCCCAATCTGGTTACTGTGTCTTCCTTTCTCTTCTCTTCATCATCACCTCCCTTTGGTTTCCCCTCCTCCTTCCTTTCCACTCGTTCCATTCTCCTTCCTTATTAGATTTTTTCTTCTTCAGCCACTTACCTCTTCCACCTATCACCTCCCAGCTTCTTCTTCATTCCCCATCTCGCCTGCCTCTCTGCCTGAAATCCCCCGAATTCTCCAACTTTCCCAACTTTCCTATTCTGGCTTCTGCCCTTTTCCATTTAAGGGTCTCAGCCGAAACATTGACTATTTATTTCCCTCCATAGATGCTGTGTGACTTGCTGAGTGCCTCTTTGATCATTTTGTATGTGTTGTGGAAATACTCAGCATGTTGGATAGCATCTGTGGAGAGGGAAGTAGAATTAAAGAGCTGGGTGAACCAGTTCTGATGGAAAATCAGCACAATACAGCTCCTTAAGCCCTCAATATTGTGCCAACCTTTTAACTTACTCCAATATCAATCTAATCCTTCCCTCTGACATAACCCTCCATTTTTCTGCCATCCATATGACTATTTAACTGTCTTAAATGTCCTAATGTATCTGCCTCTACCACCACACCTTGCAGCACTTCATTCCATGCATCCATCTCTCTCTGAATAAAGAATTTACCTCTGACATCCCACCTATACTTTCCTACAATCACCTAAAATTGTATCTGCTTGTATTAGTCATTTCGGTTCTGGGAATAAGATTCTGGCTATCCACTCTATCATTGCCTCTTATCATAGCCAACATTCCACAGATGCTGCCTGACTACCTGTCTCCAGTGGTGCTTGTATTTGCTTCAAATACCCATCACCTTATGCAACAGGCGCAAAATGCTGGAGGAGCTCAGCAGGTCAGGCAGCAGCTATGGAGGAGAATGAACAAGTGACGTTTCAGGCTGAGTCACATAATTAGTATTGGAAAGGAAGGGGGCAGAGGCCAAAATAAGAAGTTAGAGGGGAGAAGTACCAGCTGGCAGGTAATAGCTAGGGGGAAGATGAGAGGTTTGTTGAGGGGGGGATGAAGTGAGAAACTGGGTGAGGATGGGTGGAAGAGGTAAAGGACTGAAGAAGGAGGAATCCACTGGATTTCCGACATCTGCAGAATCTCTTGTGTTCTTTCAGATCTCATTCTGAGTGAACACACAGCTTGATGTGGTGATTGAGATGGGCATGAGGATAGATGAATGTTAATAGGCTGCAAAACAGTGTGGATCACTAGTTGCAAGAATTCACTGGCAGCTCAATCCAATTCTCATCAGTTCTGGACAATTTCTACCAGGTTAATACCCCCAGTGGTCCAACCCATGTCTTGTGCCATTGAGTCTTACTTGAGCTCATCCTCTTCAATGAAGCCACTCTTATCTTTGTCAAGGATTTTGAAGACTTTCTCCACTTCATCCTTTGTCTTCTTCTTCAAGCCAATCATGTTGAAGAACACCTTGTGATTGAAGCTTCCGGGCTCTAGACAAGGCACAAAAGAGATAGCATTAGCAGGAAGATATCTACACTTGCAAGTTTAGTGTAGGCAACATCTTTCAGTAGAACAGTGCCCTTAACATAGCAAAATATTCCAAGGGGTTCCACCCACATGGAGCCATATAACGCGTTCCCAAGATACCCGAAGCTCAGCCAAATCAAGTTTCAAAATTATTTAACACTGTTTCCAGTACAGTAAGTGTAAAGGAGAATGAAATAATTGTTACTCTGGATCTGATGCAGATCAAAAAAATGGCACCCTAAGATAACACAATAATAAAAAAAACAATAAATACTGTATACTTACATAATATACCTTACATACTGTACTTAGATTGATTATATGTCCATAAAGTGATATAGGCAGTGAAGTGTCTGTATATAAGGTGATTCTGACAGAAACTGATAAAGTAGTGGTGGTGGGGTGGGTTAGTGGGTGGTAGTGTTGATCAACTTTACTTCTTGGGGAATGTAATTTTTTTGAGTCTGGTGGTCTTGGTGTGAATGCTATGTTGCCTCCTCCCTGATAAGAGTCCTTGAGCTGGGTGGGTGAGAACCTTTATGATATTGCTGGTGTTTTTCTGTATACATGTCCTTGACAGGCTGGTGCCAGTGATGTGCTGGGCAGTTTTGACTACCCATCATAGAGCTTTCCTGTCACAGAAGTGCAGTTTCGGTGTCATGCACATTAAGATGCTTTCATCTGTCAATGAGGTTGGTATCAAAGTGAGTAGAGTGCACAGAGGTGAAAAGGGTCAGGAGGGAAAATCCAAGTGCCAATGGGCATGCTGTTAAACACAGAACATGAAGCATACAACACCACATCACAGGCCCACAATGTTGTGTTGAACCAATAAAATTAGTAATCAAATGAGGTCAATGGGACTATGCGGGTTAGTGATTTGGCACAGACTGTTTCTCTGCTGTAGTGTTCTACAAATTAGCCAGAAAAAGTGGCTCACCTGAGGACTGGGAGAAATTCAGAGTTCAGCAGAGGAGGACAAAGGGCTTAATTAGGAAGGGGAAAAAAGATTATGAGAGAAAACTGGCAGGGAACATAAAAACTGACTGTAAAAGCTTTTATAGATATGTGAAAAGGAAAAGATTGGTTAAGACAAATGTAGGTCCCCTACAGACAGAAACAGGTGAATTGATTATGGGGAGCAAGGACATGGCAGACCAAACTGAATAATTACTTTGGTTCTGTCTTCACTAAGGAGGACATAAATAATCTTCCGGAAATAGTAGGGGACAGAGGGTACAGTGAGATGGAGGAACTGAGCGAAATACATGTTAGTAGGGAAGTGGTGTTAGGTAAATTGAAGGGATTAAAGGCAGATAAATCCCCAGGGCCAGATGGTCTGCATCCAAGAGTGCTTAAGGAAGTAGCCCAAGAAATAGTGGATGCATTAGTGATAATTTTTCAAAACTCTTTAGATTCTGGACTAGTTCCTGAGGATTGGTGGGTGGCTAATGTAACCCCACTTTTTAAAAAAGGAGGGAGAGAGATATCGGGGAATTATAGACCGGTTAGCCTAACTTCGGTGGTGGGGAAACTGCTAGAGTCAGTTATCAAAGATGTGATAACAGCACATTTGGAAAGCGGTGAAATGATCGGACAAAGTCAGCATGGATTTGTGAAAGGAAAATCATGTCTGACGAATCTCATAGAATTTTTTGAGGATGTAACTAGTAGAGTGGATAGGGGAGAACCAGTGGATGTGGTATATTTGGATTTTCAAAAGGCTTTTGACAAGGTCCCACACAGGAGATTAGTGTGCAAACTTAAAGCACATGGTATTGGGGGTAAGGTATTGATGTGGATAGAGAATTAGTTGGCAGACAGGAAGCAAAGAGTGGGAATAAACGGGACCTTTTCTGAGTGGCAGGCAGTGACTAGTGGGGTACCGCAAGGCTCAGTGCTGGGACCCCAGTTGTTTACAATATGTATTAATGACTTGGATGAGGGAATTAAATGCAGCATCTCCAAGTTTGCGGATGACACGAAGCTGGGCGGCAGTGTTAGCTGTGAGGAGGATGCTAAGAGGATGCAGGGTGACTTGGATAGGTTAGGTGAGTAGGCAAATTCATGGCAGATGCAATTTAATGTGGATAAATGTGAAGTTATCCACTTTGGTGGCAAAAACAGGAAAACAGATTACTATCTGAATGGTGGCCGATTAGGAAAAGGGGAGGTGCAACGAGACCTGGGTGTCATTATACACCAGTCATTGAAAGTGGGCATGCAGGTGCAGCAGGTGGTGAAAAAGGCAAATGGTATGCCAGCATTTATAGCAAGAGGATTCGAGTACAGGAGCAGGGAGGTACTACTGCAGTTGTACAAGGCCTTGGTGAGACCACGCCTGGAGTATTGTGTGCAGTTTTGGTCCCCTAATCTGAGGAAAGACATCCTTGCCATAGAGGGAGTACAAAGAAGGTTCACCAGATTGATTCCTGGGATGGCAGGACTTTCATATGATGAAAGATTGGATGAACTAGGCTTATACTCGTTGGAATTTAGAAGATTGAGGGGGGGATCTGATTGAAACGTATAAAATCCTGAAGGGATTAGACAGGCTAGATGCAGGAAGATTGTTCTCGATGTTGGGGAAGTCCAGAATGAGGGGTCACAGTTTGAGCATAAAGGGGAAGCCTTTTAGGACTGAGATTAGGAAAAACTTCTTCACACAGAGAGTGGTAAATCTGTGGAATTCTCTGCCACAGGAAACAGTTGAGGCCAGTTCATTGGCTATATTTAAGAGGGAGTTAGATATGGCCCTTGTGGCTAAAGGGATCAGGGGGTATGGAGGGAAGGCTGGTGCAGGGTTCTGAGTTGGATGATCAGCCATGATCATACTGAATGGCGGTGCAGGCTCGAAGGGCTGAATGGCCTACTCCTGCACCTATTTTCTATGTTTCTATGTTTCTATGACTAAATTCCAAGCAGTCACACCCTCTGTGTAAAAAACTTGTCCTTCAAATGTCCTTTGAATTAATCTCCTCTTGCCTTAAATGCATATCCTGTGGTATTAGACATTTCAACCTTGGGAAAAAGATGCTGTTTGCCTTCACTATGTATGCCTCTCATAATATTATAAATCTCGACCAGATCTCCCCTCAGCCTCAGACTTGCCCTTAGCAGTGTACTGCCTCTTTACATTTGACCTACCAAAGTGCAACACTGCACATTTGACGCGGCTAAACACCATCTGCCAATTCTCTGCCCCTATCTGCAACTGATCTGCTGTATATACCGCTGTATTCTTTGCCAGTCATCTATGCTATCCAAAACACCATCAATCTTCATACTCTCTCCAAACTTACTAACACACCCATCCACATTTTCATCCAGGTCATTTGTTAACATTACAAACAGCAGAATTCCCAGTACAGATTGCGGCTGAACACCACTAACCACAGACCTCCAGCTAGAATAAGCCTGATCACTATCATTTGTCTCATATAGGCAAACCAGTTCTGAATCCAGACGACCAACTTACCATGCATCAAGTGCATCTTAATCTTCTGGATGAACCTCCCAAAAGAGACCTTGTCAAGCAATTTATTAAAATCTATGTAGACAATATTAACAGCTCTATCTTCATCAATCATCTTTGTTACCTCGTCAAAAATATCAGTCAAGTTACTAAGACACAACTTACCCTTCACGGCCCATGCTGGCTCTCCCTAATGAGGCCATGGTTTTCCAGATGCTCATAAAGACTATCCTTAGAATTCCCTCCAGTAACTTACCTACCACTGAGGTGAGACTCACCAGTCTATAGTTTCCAGTATTATCCCTGCTTCCCTTCTTGAATAATGGAACAACATTAGCTACTCAACAGTCCTCTGGGACCTCTTGCGTGATGCAGGAAGGCAGGGAGACCGCCAGTGTCCCTGACAACTACAACTGCGAGAAGTGCATCCAGCTGCAGCATTTAACAATCCTTGTTAAGTACTTGGAGTTGGAACTGAATGAACTCTGGATCATTTGGGAGCCTGAAGAGGTGATAAACAGGAGGTAGTTAGACCCAAGGTGCAGGGCACAGGAATATGGGTGATAGTAAGGAAGGGGAATGGAGTTAAACAGTGTGGAGAACCCCCGTAGCCGTCCCCCTCAAGAGCAGGTATATATCTTTCGACACCGTCAGGGGGATGACCTAACAGTGGAAAGTCACAGCAGTTGGCTCTCTGGTATTGAGTCTGCCGCTGCGACTCAGAAGGGAAGGGAAGGTGGGGAGAAGAGGCATGCTGTGGTGATAGGGGATTCGTTAGTCAGGGGAATGGACAGGAGGTTCTGTGGGCGAGATTCACAGATGTTATGTTGCCTCCTGGGTGCCAGGTTCTGGGACATCTCAGGTCATTACCATTCTTAGGTGGGAGGGTGACCAACCAGAGGTCGTGGTCCATGTAGGTACCAATGACATGGGGATTGCTACTCATGTCATGTGCTAGTGAGGCCAGAACTAGGAAGATTATACAGTTTAATACATGGCTAAGCAGATAATGTAGGAGGGAGGACACAAGATTTCTGAATCATTGGGCTCTTTTACGGAGAAAGTGGGACCTGTACAGGAGGGACAGTTAGTGAAGAGGTTGTGGAGGCAAATGTTGGTAAGACCTCAGACAGTTAGGAATCAAAAGGTTGAGCATGGTGCATCTGGTGATGTGAGCTGTGTATATTTCAATGCAAGAGGTATTTCAGGAAAGGCGGATGAGCTCAGGACATGGAACAATACCTGGAATTATGACATTGTAGCTATTAGTAAGACTTGGTTGCAGGAGGGGCAGGACTGGCAGCTCAATATTCTGGGGTTCCGTTGTTTTAGATGTGACAGAGCAGGAGGGATTAAAGGAGGGGTGGGTTACTGGTCAAGGAAAATGCATGACAGTGCTCTGTCGGGACAGACTGAAGAACTCAACCAGTGAGGCATTTAGGGTGAAGGAAGGGTGAAGGTATGACCATGTTATTGGGGCTTTATTACAGACCACCCAACAGTCCTGGAAAATTGGTTAATCTGTGAAGATTAACACCTTCCAGACCCAAAGGATATAAAACAATGCTTCGGTCTTCGAGGCATCATTCCTGCTTTACATAAAATGTTGCAGTTTGGGATTACCACTTCAAACTGTGGTGCAACCTGTTGGTTGTGGTTTTTATTTGAGTTTAATAGGAGAAGCAGAAGTTTGAGTGCCCAAGGCAACCTTCATGAATTTTTCTGAATCCATAACCATATTTCATAAGCTGCGACACACACACAATGCTGGAGGAATGCAGCAGGTCAGGCAGCATCTATGGAGGGGGATGAACAGTCGATATTTTGGGCTGAGACCCTTCATCAGGACTGGGAAAGAAGGGGGAAGAAGCCAGAATAAGAAGCTGGGGAAGGGGAAGGAGTACAAACTAGCAGGTGATAGTGAGACTAAATGAGGGGGGTAGCTGAGTGTGTGGGGGATGGGAGCCGAGAGGTAAAAGGTAGGAGTGGCAAAGGGCTGAAGAAGACAGAATCTGATAAGAGAGTAGGGTGGACCATGAAGGAAAAGGAAGGAGGAGAGAACCAGAGGAGGATTATGGGCAGATGAGGAGAAGAGGTGAGTGGGGAACAAGAATGGGGAATATAACCATATAATAATTACAGCACGGAAATAGGCCATCTTGGCCCATCTAGTCCATGCCAAACTCTTACTCCCACCTAGTCCCACCGACCTGCACTCAGCCCATAATTCTCCATCCCTTTCCTGTCCATATATCTTATCCAATTTAACTTTAAATGACAACATCGAACCTGCCTCAACCACTTCTTCTGGAAGCTTGTTCCACTCAGCTACCACTCTCTGAGTAAAGAAGTTCCCCCTCATTTTACCCCTAAACTTTTGCCCTTTAACTCTCAACTCATGTCCTCTTGTTTGAGTCTCCCCCACTCTCAATGGAAAAAGCCTATCCACATCAACTCTATCTATCCCCCTCATAATTTTAAATACCTCTATCAAGTCTCCCCTCAACCTTCTATGCTCCAAAGAATGGAAAATGAAAGAAGGGGGAGGGTGGAGAAATTGCTGAAAATTAGAGAAAATGTTATGTGCGCAGGCATCTCTGATTCTGTTTCCAAGGGCACCATGTAGTTTCTCTTAGATTAAAATTGCTCTGATAGGAGAGGAGAGTGGATCATGGGAGAGAGGGAAGGATGAGGGGCATCAGAGAGAGGTGATGGGCAGGTGAGAAGAGGAAAGGGGTAAGTGGAGAAGCAGAATGGGGAATGGAAAAAGAGACAAGTATAAGGGGGGAGAAATTACTGGAACGAAGAGTACAAGCTGGCAGATGATTGGTGAGGAGGAAGGTGGGTGGGTCAGGAAGGGAGGATGAAGTGAGAAGCTGGGACGTGATAGGTTATAGGTGGGAAGTGATATTGTGTTTAATATTTGATTCACTAATATCCTTTAGAGATAGAAATGTTACAATTTTTACCAAGGCTCGGTGATGTCTGACTCCAGATCAACATGAAGGTGGTTATTGGTTTATTCTTGGCAATGAAACATTTTGTTTTGCTCACCATCCAGGCAGATCATTACCAAATATGAGTGCATTGAGGCCGTACAAGGGAAATCCATAAGAGAATGAAGAATTTTGTGTTACAGTTCCAGAGAAAGTACAATGCCGACAGACAAATAAAGTGTATGGGCCACGAAGAGGTAAATTGTGAAATCAAGAGTTCATCACTTAGTGTTTCACTGATCTGTTCAAGAGTCTGGTGACAAAGGGATATAAGTTGTCCTTGAGCCTGGTGATGCATGTTTTTTGAATCCCCTGCCGGCAGAAGAGAAAGTGCTGGGCTGGAAGGGGTCTTTTGTTATGCTGGCAGTTTTCCCAAGGCAGTGGGAGTCCATGGAAGGGAGGCTGGTCTTAATATGGACTGAGCTGAGTCCACAACTCTCTGGCTTGACATTTGTGATCTACCATCTTCCCAAAGGAAGGGGTTAAATCAGAACTAAGTACTATGGGAAATTCAAATTGAAGCAGAGAGCTTTGGAAACTCACAGAGCCATGGAGAAAGAGTTGGGCAAGAGGACTGATGGGATTGCTCCCAAGAATGGGACCATTGGTCTAAATGGCCATCTTTCGCTTCACAGTGAATCTTTTCTAAATGCTTGGTGGGTTGGATAGCATCCATGGAGGGAGAAGTGAAGGCTTATTGAGTTTTGATGAAAGGTGACTAGCACAAAATACTAACTTTGTTTCTCTTCCAATGCCAATATTTCTTGATGTGAAGCATTTTAAGTGCAACCTTGCAAAACAATGTCCTCGTTCCTTGAAACAATAAACTGTAAACTGCACTTACTTTGGAAATTTTCCAGGGCTTTTTTGATGTCGTCCTTGGCAAGCAAATCTGTAATAGCCATCTTCGCAGCTGTTGAGGGAGAGGAAATATCGATCGTTTAAATGTGTCCTTTGACAAATCTTCTAGTTCTTTCTCATATGAAACTTGCAACACAGTTTGAGACCATCTTTTCTGTACAGCACTTTGATTATCCATCTTCCTGCCTTTAACACTTTCCTATTTTCCCTTCACACTGATTTGCCTAGCTTCTAAATAGAATCCCTGTAGGAATATCCCAGTCTTTGCTCCTTTTTGCTGATCATCAACATTGTGAAGTATTCTGAAAGCTTACTCTTTTTAGCACTGGAAAGCAAAATCGCATTTAAAGAATCTGTTTCTATATCAATACCAATGCTGCTGAAATTGAGTTTGTTGTTGCCTTACTTTCTTTGCAACCTAGATCTAGTCTGTAGTAAGTTTGATGTACATGGGGGCAATAGCCAGAACCTAATCTCCTTTGTTATTTTGCAAATCTGTATGAATGTACACTCAGCGGCCACTATATTAGGTACATCTGCTCGTTACTGTCAATATCTTATCAGCCAATCAAATAGGAACAACTCAATCATAAAAGCATGCAGGCAAGATCAAGAGGTTCAATTGTTGTTCAGACCAAACATCAGAATGGGGGAGAAATGTGATCAAAATGACTGTGGAATGATTGTCGGCACCAAACGGGGTGGTTTGAGTATCTCAGAAACTGCTGATCTCCTAGAATTATCATCCAAAGCAGTTCTAGTGTTTACAGAGAATGGTATTAAAATACAAAAGCATCCAGTGAGTGGCAGTTCTGTGAGTGAAAACACCTTGTTAATGAGAGAGATCAGAGGAGAATGCCCAGAGAGGTTCAAGCTGACAGGAAGGCAACAGTAACTCAAATAATCACACGTTACAACAGTGGTGTGCAGGAGAGCTTCTCTGCGTGCAGAATACAAAGAGGATGGAAAACAGCAGCAGGTCATTGAGTATATAAGTGAAGTTCACATTTTAGTAGTCCCTAGGTTGTGTGTGTTTCAGGGGTGGGTATAGATAGAGTGAATGCACAAAGTATTCTTCCTAGAGAAATGGAACCAAAAGCTAGAGGGGAAAGACCTAAAAGGGCCTGAATATTCTTCAGACAGAGAGTGTGTGCACATGGAACAATGTGCCAAAAAAAGTAATTGAGGCGGATGCAATAATGACATTTAAAAGGCATTTGGATGCACATGGACAGGAGGGGTTTAGAGGGATATGGACTAAACACAGGCAAATGAGACAGGCTTGTAGGCACTTTGGATCTGGTGGGCATGGATCTGGTGCTCTTGTATCTATGTCCTTGTAACCCAACACCCTCAGAACATTTGGTGATGGACTAAGCAGATTTTCCTGATGATTGACTGTTAAACTTAATTCAACACATTGTTTTCTTTTAAAATTCAAGAAACAGAACAAGTTAATTTTATTCATAAACACAAGAGATTCTGCAGATGCTGAAAATACAGAGTGACACACACACACAACCCAATAAGTCAGGCAGCATCTTTGGAAAGGAATAAAGAATTGATGTTTTGGGCTGAGATCAGGTGACTTAGAGATTACACATGAATAATATAACTTTTTCAGGGAGCTGGTGAATTTTAAGAGAGTGTGCAATCCAGGGCTTTGGCGTGTCCAAAGCAAGCAAAAGAAATGGGTCTCCAGGGAACTTAAGTCTGGAAAATGTGTTTCTTTTGAGTTTACAGAGAATCTGGGAAATGTGTCTCAGGTGAGCTGAAAGAGAATCGAGGACATGTGGCCTGTGAGTTTATAGAGAGGTTTGGAAATGGGCTCCCTGTGAGTTTACAGGGGCGTCTGGGAACTGGGACCTGTGAGTTTATAGAGAACCTTTGAAATGGGGTCCCTGTGAGTCTACAGTGGGTCTGGGAAATGGGGTCCCTGTGAGTTTACAGAGGGTCTGGGAAATGGGGTCCCTGTGAGTCTACAGTGGGTCTGGGAAATGGGGTCCCTGTGAGTTTACAGAGGGTCTGGGAAATGGGGTCCCTGTGAGTCTACAGTGGGTCTGGGAAAAGGGGTCTGTGTGAGTTTACAGAGGGTCTGGGAAATGGGGTCCATGTGAGTTTACAGAGGGTTGGGGAAATAGGATTCCTGTGAGTTTACAGAGGGTTTGGGAAATGGGGCATTGTGAATTTAAAGAAAATCTGCAATATGGGGCCTTGTGACCTTAAAGAGAACATAGAAAATTGAACCCAGAAACTTAATAAGAATAATATTAAACTCATGGGATTTCTAAACAATCGGATAGGGGATTGCCAGAATTGTTTTGCATTACCCCAGGAGTAATTGTCCACAATGCAAAATTGGCTCTAAAACTGAATTCTGTTCACATGGAACAGTACAGCACAATACAGGCCCTTTGGCCCATGATGTGGTGCCGACCCTTTAACCTACTCCAAGATCAATGTAACCCTTCCCTCTGTGGCTACACTGGCTGCCTGTAAGGAGACAAATCTGAAGGTAGTATATAGTATACATACTTTGATGATAAATATACTTTGCACTTTGCACATTGTCTCTGAAACCATGATTCACCACCAACAACTGAACCCATCATTTAAATATTACTGTTCACGAGGGCTTGCACTGCATTTGGCCTCTGTCATATTGCAAGATGAACATCACTGGTTTGTAAATTGTTGTGGACTGCCCCAAAGTGCTTAAATAAATGCAAATCATAAACACGAGATTCTGCAAATGCTGGAAATCCAGAGTAACACACAAGGTGCTGGAGAAACTCATCAGGCCCAGCAGCATCTATGGAGGGGAATAAAGAGTTTTAGTTTCAGGCCAAGACGCTTCACCACGACCGGAAAGGAAGACGGAAGAAGCCAGAATAAGAAGGTGGGGAACAGCAAAGAGTACAAGCTAGATGGTGATAGGTGAAGCCAGGTGAGGGGAAGCTAGGTGGGTGGGGGGGGGGGCTGGTGATGTGAGAAGCTGGGAGATGATAGATGGGAGGTGATGGATGGGAGATGGGAGATGATAGATGGGAGGTGATGGATGGGAGATGGGAGATGATAGATGGGAGGTGATGGATGGGAGATGGGAGATGATAGATGGGAGGTGATGGATGGGAGATGAGAGATGATAGATGGGAGGTGATGGATGGGAGATGGGAGATGATAAATGGGAGATGGGAGATGGGAGATGGGAGATGGGAGATAGAAACACAGAAACATAGAAAACCTACAGCACAATACAGGCCCTTCAGCCCACAAAGCTATGCTGAACATGTCCTTACCTTAAAAATTACCTAGAGTTACCCAAAGCCCTCTATTTTTCTGAGCTCCATGTACCTGTCCAGGAGTCTCTTGAAAGACCCTATCGTATCCGGCTCCACCACTGTCACCGGCAGCCCATTCCACGCAATCACCACTCTCTGTGTAAAAAATTTACCCCTGACATCTGCTCTGTATCAGCTTCCAAGCACCTTAAAACTGTGCCCTCCCGTGCTAGCCATTTCAGCCCTGGGCAAAAGCCTCTGACTATCCACATGATCAATGCCTCTCATCATCTTATACATCTCTACCAGGTTACCACTCATCCACCGTCGCTCCAAGGAGAAAAGGCCAAGTTCACTCAACCTATTCTTATAAGGCATGCTCCCCCATCCAGGCAACATTCTTGTAAATCTCCTCAGCACCCTTTCTATGGTTTCCACGTCCTTCCTGTAGTGAGGTGACTAGAACTGAGCACAGTACTCCAAGTGGGGTCTGACCAGGGTCCTATAGAGCTGCAACATTACCTCCCAGCTCCTAAACTCAGTCCCATGACTGATGAAGGCCAGTGTTCTGTATGCTTTCTTAATCACAGAGTCAACCTGCGTAGCTGCTTTGAGTGTCCTATGGACTCAGACCCCAAGATCCCTCTGATCCTCAACACTGCCAAGAGTCTTACCATTAATACTATATCCTGCCATCATATCTGACCTACCAAAATGAACCACCTCACACTTCTATGGGTTGAACTCCATTAGCCACTTCTCAGCCCATTTTTGCATCCAATCAATGTCCCGCTGTAACCTCTGACAGCCCTCCACACTATCCACAACACCCCCAACCTTTGTGTCATCAGAAAATTTAACCCATCCCTCCACTTCCTCATCCAGATCATCTATAAAAATTATGAAGAGTACTGGTCCCAGAACAGATCACTGGTGACTGACCTCCATGCAGAATATGACCCGTCTACAACTACTCTTTGCCTTCTGTGGGAAAGCCAGTTCTGGATCCACAAAGAAATGTCCCCTTGGATCCCATGCCTCCTTACTTTCTCAATAAGCCTTGCATGGGGTACCTTGTCAAATGGCTTGCTGAAATCCATATACACTACATCTGCTGCTCTATCTTCATCAATGTGTTTAGTCACATCCACAAGAAATTCATTCAGGCTCGTAAGGCACTACATGCCTTTGACAAAGCCATGCTGACTATTCCTAACCATATTATGCCTCTCCAAATGTTCATAAATTCTGCCTCTCAGGATCTTCTCCATCAGCCTACCAACTACTGATGTAAGACTCACCAGTCTATAATTTCCTGGGCTATCTACTCCCTTTCTTGAATAATGGAACAACATCCACAACCCTCCAATCCTCCGGAACCTCTCCCGTCCACATTGATGATGCAAGGATCATCACCAGAGGCTCAGCAATCTCCTACCCTGCCTCCCACAGTAGCCTGGGGTACATCCTGTCCGGTCCCGGTGACTTATCCAACTTAATACTTTCCAAAAGCTCCAGAACATCCTCTTTCTTAATATCTACATGCTCAAGCTTTTCAGTCTGTTGTAAGTCATCCCTACAATCGCCAATGATAGATGGGAGATGATAGATGGGAGATGATAGATGGGAGGTGATAGATGGGAGGTGACAGATGGGAGGTGACAGATGGGAGATGATAGATGGGAGATGATAGATGGGAGATGATAGATGGGAGGTGATAGATGGGAGGTGATAGATGGGAGGTGACAGATGGGAGGTGACAGATGGGAGATGATAGATGGGAGATGATAGATGGGAGATGATAGATGGGAGGTGATAGATGGGAGGTGACAGATGGGAGGTGACAGATGGGAGGTGACAGATGGGAGATGATAGATGGGAGATGATAGATGATAGAGGGGAGGTGATATTGTGTTTAATATTTTAAAGTCTTAGATCACATTTCATCCCCATTTTGATGTTTGGTCTGAACAACAATTTGAACCTCTTCATCATGTCTGCATGATTTTATGCATTGAGTTGCTGTGGAAGAGGTGAAAGGCTGAAGAAGATAGTATCTGATAGGAGAGGAGAGTGGATCATGGAGGAAAGGGAAGGAAGAGGGGCACCTGAGGGAGGTGATAGGCAGGTGAGGAGAACAGAAAGGGTAAGAGGGGACCCAGAATGGAGAATGGAGAAGGGGGAAGGGAAAAATTACTTGAAGTTAGAAAAATCGACATTCATGCCATCAGACTGGAGGCTACCCAGGCAGAATATGACTGGTTGCTCTCCCAGTCTGACAGTGGCTGCATTGTGGCAGTAGAGTAGGCCACGGATCAATATGTCAGAATGGGGATGGGCAGTGGAATTAAAAGAGGTGGGCACTGGGAGATCCTGTTTGCAATAGTGTAGGAAACCAAAGGTTTGGCCTGGTTTCCATTCTGGCTCTGAGAGGCACTAATCAAGCCGTGCTATTTCTATGTGAAAATGAATGGGAAGTGGAATTAACATTGCAAAGGATAATTGTGCCTCTTGTCAATCTTGTTTTGTTGGGAATTCCTGGGCATTCATCCCAGCCTCCAAAACATTTGCTGCATTGCGCTGCTTGCGTGCCTTAATAAAGTCCAGAGTGGCTGTACAGACCAACACAGGTGGATGGTGCCAGGGGGAACCATTAAGGAGGCTAGTGGGGTAACGCCAGCCTCCTCCATTATGCAAGCACTGACCTTGGTTCAGAGAAAGCCAGAGCTTCAAAGGAAAAATGATTATTTTAGAATCCCTAAATATAGTTAGATTGACACAAGTGATACTGCAGTTGCTGGAAATGCTGAGCATCACGCGCACAAAGTGCTGGAGGGACCCAGCAGGCCAGCCAGCACCTATGGAGAGATATAAACAGTCAATATTTTGGGTCAAGGTCCTTAATTAATAGATATATTAATTCTTCACAATAGATAAAATACACCCAGTGACCACTTTATTAAGCACATACTGCACCTAATAAAGAGGCCACTTTCGTGATTGTCTGTTGCTGTAGCCCATCTATTTCATGGCTTGACTTGTTGTGCTCTTCAGAGATGCTCGTCTGCACACCACTGTTGTAGCGTGTGGTTATCTGAGTTACTGTCACCCTCCTGTCAGTTTAAACCGGTCTCATTACAGATAGTAACAGGAATTGACAGTAACAAGCCACTGGCACTGTAATAGAGCTATCCTCACTAAAAGCCTTCTCCGTCTACTGAAGGCCATCTGGCCCATGTAAGTTCCAGTGGAGCAAGCCATTCCAATCTCCTCTTACGTCCCTGCAATTCATTCTCCTGTACTTGATCTCATCATAATGTTTGATGGCATTTGACATATCATCAGCTCACAGATTTAACGTCCTTCACTTAAGCCAATACCTATTTATAGTGGGGATGTTCACAATGATCCCGGCAGGCAGGCAATTGTCAGAGTACTTGAAACCTAATAAAGAATTGAGTAAGAAGATGCTAGCTGTGTGATTTGGATCTTATTTAAGGTTCTCAGCTGCCAGGCTTATTTTGCACCTGGACTTTGGAGTAATAAAGGACGATCATTATGAACGGTGTACGCTTTTCAGGCTGTGGGCTCTGGACAGGGGAGTATCACACATACATTGAACCATACAGTTCAACAACCAACACAGGGTATGTTATGGGCAGCCCGCAAGTGTTGCCACACATTTTGGCACCAACATAACCTGCATTGTTTAGCAGGTGCACAGAGGGGAAGGGCTGCACGATCCAGCTCAATGAGGCTCCAGAACTGAGGAACTTCGGACCCATAACATGGTAACTGTGTTTCTTTCTCCTAACCTGCTGAATGTTTCCTGCATTTTCTGATTTTGTTCTATTAGCCAGCAAGTCTAGACTGAAACATGCCAAATCAATAGGACAGCGCGGTGAGGATAGCACCTTTACAGCACCAGTGATGTGGGTTCAATTCCCGCCACTATCTGTAAGGAGCTTGTACGTACACCCCTGACCACAGGGGTTTCCTCCCATTTTTCAAAGAGTTAGCATGTTAATTGATTACATGGGTGTGATTGGGCTGTGCAGACTTGTTGGGCCAGAAGCGCCTGTTACCATGCTGTATCTCCAAACAAAAGTTTTAAGATGTAAGAAAAAGATATCTGCCATAATATGGAGATGTTTCTTACATTCTTTGACTCTCTTTCATGTTCACCTAAGAAAGATTGGGTCTAAACCTCAAGTTCCACCTCCTTTAACAGTGCAGAACTCCCTCAGATCATATACACAAGAGATTCTGCAGATGCTGAAAAACCCAGGCTAACACACGCAAAATCCAGGTCAGGCAGCATCTGTGGGTTGATGGAGTGGATGTGGAGGGCATGTTTCCTATATTGGCGGGGCGGGGGGGATTCTTAGACCAGAGGGCACAGGCTTAGAATAGAAGGATGTCCCTTTTGACCAGAGGTGAGGAGATGCGGCTTTAGCTGGAGGGTGGTAAATCTGTGGAATTCATTACCACAGACAGCTGTGGCACCAAGTCATTGGGTGTATTTAAAGTGGAGATTGATAGGTTCTTCATTAGTCAGGGCATCACAGGTTCAGGGAGAAGGCAAGAGAATGGGGTTGAGAAGAATAATAAATCAGCAATGATGGACTGGTGGAGTAGACCCAATGGGCCAAATGACCTAATTCTGCCCCAATGTTTTATGGTCTTATAGAAAGGAATAAAGGCTGAGACCCTTCATCTTTATTCCTCTCCATAGAAACGACCTGTCTGCTGAGTTCCTCCAGCATTTTATGCATGTTTCTCCTTCAGATGTTGCCTCTGGAACGTAGAAAAGAGCAGGGGTTGGTCATTTGGCCCTTAGTTCCTTCTGCTCAATCGATCAGGTCTTTTAGCTAGGCAAGCCAAGCGTATATTCAAATATCGTTTATTCAAATATCTAATCAGCCAATTAAGTGGTAGCAACTCAGTGTATAAAAGCATGCAGACATGGTCAAGAGGTCCCTGTGAGTGCCTGTCAGGCATGAAGATTAGGCCAGGTTTTATCCTGACTACCTGTGAGATATAAATGAAACCAAATCTGATATCTTGGTGGAGCCCTGATACACTGGTTTATGTGAAGAACCTATTAACTGTTCCTTTCTTTATCAGCTATTCTGACTCGGTCAGCTAGCCAAGGCCATGCGCATCTAAAGATCAGGAAGGAAAACTACAAGGTTTACAAAGTGCAATGGCAGACTCCATTGGAGAACAGCACAGCAGAGATAAAGTCTAACTCTTTGGAATATACTCAGTGGCCACTTTATTAGGTACACCTACTGTACTCGTTTATTCAAATACCTATTCAGCCAATTAAGTGGTAGCAACTCAGTGCATAAAAGCACACAGACGTGGTCAAGAGGTGCGGTTGTTGTTCAGATCAAGCGTTAGAATGGGGTGTTGACCGTGGAATGATTGTTGGTGTCAGAAAGGGAGGTTTGAGTATCTCATAAACTGCTGATTCGGAGCAAGAAGGCTGCGAGTGAACGGCTGATTTTTCGGAGTGAAGGGAGTTTTTTACTACTCAGGGTAAAAGAGAGGTGAGATTGTGCAGGCACGTGACGTCAGCCAGTAGAGGGAAAAGTTTAAAAAGAAGACCACTATATCCAGCGGGCAGCAGAGAGGCGGCAGAGTGTTCACGCGTTGGCTTAACGGACTTAGGCAGTAACGGGATGAGGCGGGGTAGGTTTACCTGTGTTATTTGCGGAAAGGAGGAAGTATGTGTGTGAGGCCAGTTTTCTGTGCTCAGTATCAGATGTGGGAGATCCTGGAGTCTCCCAGCCTCCCTGACGGCCATATCTTCACCAGGTGTGTCGAGCTGCAGCTCCTAAGGGACCGAGTTAGGGAGCTGGAGAAGCAGCTCGATAACCTTTGCCTGTTCAAGTAGAGTGAGGAGGAGATAGAAAGGAGGCCACTGGAGACAGACAAGTGGGTCACAGTCAGGAGGGGGATGGGGAAGAATCAGGTACTAGAGAGTACCCCTGTGGCTGTACCCCTTGACAATAAGTACTCCTGTTTGAGTACTGTTGGGGAGGACAACCTACCAGGGGGAAGCAACAGTGGCCGTGCCTCTGGCACAGAGTCTGTCCCTGTGGCTCAGAAGGGTAGGGAGAGGAGGAGGAAGGCAGTAGTGATAGGGAACTCGATAGTAAGGGGGTCAGACAGGCGACTCTGTGGACACAGGAAAGAAACTCGGATGGTAGTTTGCCTCCCAGGTGCCAGGGTCCGGGATGTTTCAGATCGTGTCCAAGGTATCCTGCAGTGGAAGGGAGAACAGCCAGAGGTCATGGTACATATTGGTACCAATGACATAGTTAGGAAAAGGGGAGAGGTCCTGATGGAAGAATATAGGGAGTTAGGAAGGAAATTGAGAAACAGGACCCCAAAGGTAGTAATCTTGGGGTTACTGCCTGTGCCACGTGACAGTGAGAATAAGAATAGAATGAGGTGGAGGATAAATGCGTGGCTGAGGGATTGGAGCAGGGGGCAGGGATTCAGATTTCTGGATCATTGGGACCTCTTTTGGGGCAAGTGTGACCTGTACAAAAAAGACGGGTTGCACTTGAATCCCAGGGGGACCAATATCCTGGTGGGGAGGTTTGCTAAGGCTACTGGAGAGAGTTTAAACTAGAATTGTTGGGAGGTGGGAACCGAACTGAAGAGAATGGGGAAGAGGAGGTTGACTCCCCTGGAGAAAGCTTGTAGACAGTGAGAGAGGGAGGATAGACAGGTGATAGAGAAGGGACGCGCTCAGACCAAAGGTTTGAGATGTGTCTATTTTAACGCAAGGAGTGTTGTGAACAAAGCAGATGAGCTTAGAGCATGGAGATATGATGTGGTGGCCATTATAGAGACTTGGATGGCTCAGGAACAGGAATGGTTACCTCAAGTGCTGGGCTTTAGATGTTTTAGAAAGGACAGAGAGGGAGGAAAAAGAGGTGGAGTCTTGGCACTGTTGATCAGAGATAGTGTCACGGCTGCAGAAAAGGTAGACGCCATGGAGGGATTGTCTATGGAGTGTCTGTAGGAGGAGATTAGGAACAAGGAGGGGTCAATAACTTCACTGGGTGTTTTTTATATGCCGCCCAATAGTAACAGGGATATCGAGGAGCAGATAGGGAAACAGATCCTGGAAAGGTGTAATAATAACAGAGTTGTAGTGATGGGAGATTTTAACTTCCCAAATATTGATTGGCATTCCCTAGAGCAAAGGGTTTAGATGGGGTGGAGTTCGTTAGGTGTGTTCAGGAAGATTTCTTGACACTATATGTAGATAAGCCCACAAGAGGAGAGACTGTACTTGATTTGGTATTGGGAAATAAACCTGGTCAGGTGTCAGATCTCTCAGTGGGGGAGCATTTTGGAGATAGTGATCATAATTCTATCTCCTTTACATAGTATCGGAGAGAGATAGAAACAGACAAGTTAGAATTTAGCATGTAGATATTAAAAAAGAGGATGTGCTGGAGCTTTTGGAAAGCATCAAGTTGGATAAGTCGGCGGGACCGGATGAGATGTACCCCAGGCTACTGTGGGAGGTGAGGGAGGAGATTGCTGAGCCCCTGGTGATGATCTTTGCATCAGCAATGGGGACGGGAGAGGTTCTGGAGGATTGGAAAGTTGCGATGTTGTTCCTTTATTCAAGAAAGGGAGTAGAGATAGCCCAGAAAATTATAAACCAGTGAGTCTTACCTCAGTGGTTGGTAAGTTGATGGAAGAGATCCTGAAAGGCAGGATTTATGAACATTTGGAGAGGTATAATATAATTAGGAGTAGTCAGCATGGCTATGTCAAAGGCAGGTCATGCCTTATGAGCCTGATTGAATTTCTTGAGGACATGACTAAACACATTGATGGAGGAAGAGCAGTATATGTAGTGTATATGGATTTCAGCAAGGCATTTGATAAGGTACCCTATGCCAGGCTTAATGAGAGAGTAAGGAGGCATGGGATCCAAGGGGACATTGCTTTGTGGATCCAGAACTGGCTTGCCCACAGAAGGCAAAGAGTGGTTGTAGATGGGTCATATTCTGCATGGAGGACAGTCACCAGTGGAGTGCCTCAGAGATCTGTTTTGGGACCCTTACTCTTTGTGATTTTTATAAATGACCTGGATGAGGAAGTGGAGGGATGGGTTAGTAAGTTTGCTGATGATACAAAGGTTGGAGGTGTTGTGGATAGTGTGGAGGGCTGTCAGAGGTTACAACGGGACATTGATAGGATGCAAAACTGGGCTGAGAAGTGACAGATGGATTTCAACCCAGATAAGTGTGAGGTGGTTCATTTTGGTAGGTCAAATATGATGGCAGAATATAGTATTAATGGCAAGACTCTTGGCAGTGTGGAGGATCAGAGGGATCTTGGGGTCCGAGACCATAGGACACTCAAAGCAGCTACGCAGGTTGACTCTGTGGTTAAGAAGGTGTACTGTGTATTGGCCTTCATCAATCGTGGAGTTGAATTTAGGAGCCAAGAGGTAATGTTGCAGGTATATAGGACCCTGGTCAGACCACACTTGGAGTACTGTACTCAGTTGTGGTCGTCTCACTACAGGAAGGATGTGGAAGCCATAGAAAGGGTGCAGAGGAGATTTACAAGGATGTTACCTGGATTGGGGAGAATGCCTTCTGAGAATTGGTTGAGTGAACTTGGCCTTTTCTCCTTGGAGCGACGGAGGATGAGAGATGACCTGATAGAGGTGCATAAGATAATGAGAGGCATTGATCATGTGGATAGTCAGAGGCTTTTTCCCAGGGCTGAAATGGTTGCCACAAGAAGACACAGGTTTAACGTGCTGGGGAGTAAGTACAGAGGAGATGTCAGGGGTAAGTTTTTTACTCAGAGAGTGGTGAGTGTGTGGAATGGGCAGCTGGCAACGGTGGTGGAGGCGGATACGATAGGGTCTTTTAAGAGACTTTTAGATAGGTACATGGAGCTTAGTAAAATAGAGGGCTATAGGTAAACCTAGTAATTTCTTATGTAGGGACATGTTTGGCAAAACTCTGTGGGCCGAAGGGCCTGTATTGTGCTGTAGGTTTTCTATGTTTCTATGTTTCCTGGGATTTTCACACACAATATTTTCTTGAGTCTGCAGAGAATTGTGTGGAAAAAAAAGAGCATCCAGTTCTGTAGGCAAAAACACCTTGTTCATGAGAGATGTCAGAGGAGAATGGCCGGATTGGTTCAAGGTGACAGTAACTCAAATAACCATGCATTACAAAAGTGGTGTGCACAAGAGTATTTCTGAATCTTGAAGTTGATGGTCTACAGCAGCAAAAGATCAGAAACCTACATCTGTGGCCACTTTATTGGGTAAAGGAGGTTTCTAGAATAGTGATTCTGCATGTAAGCCCAACTCCTGCTGCTACGGTGTGATTTACAAGATCTGCTTTATATTGGTGGGTGGGAACTTCACTCAGGTACAGGTGGAGGAGATATCAACTAATTTATCTGAAGATAATAACCACTGGGTAAGACATTCTCCGGAAAATGGAGGAAATAGGAGTCAAATGTCATACTCTGCTTGTGTTTGGATCTGGTAAAGGGTAATATGATATTATAAAGGAGAGGAATGGAGCTTTCATATTGACAGAATTTTTCCAGTGTTCGTGGATTAATGTTAATGGAGTGGAGCCAGTCGTTTATCTCCAGCTGGCTCTGTTTTTAACTACAAAAGATCCAGCTGAGAGTGATTTAATGGTATTGTACACTCTAAAGTCGATGGGACTGGCTCCAAGCCATTGCTGCAGAATAAGCACAAGGAATTATTACCACACCATGCACCATCTGAGATCATCTCTGAAGTATTTACGTGGAACAGTCATCAGCTTGTCAACATCCTACCAGCCACCCCACAATCTCTTAGAACTATTACTCTCAGGAAGGAGGTAAAGGAGCATCAGGACTCGGACTGCCAGATTGGATAAAGGCTTCTTCCCCTAGGCTGTGAGGTTAATGAATACCCTGAGGTCTCCCTCGTCAGTAGGACATTGAGCTGTTTACTGTTTACTTTTATTGCTTACTGCGCACTTCACATCACCCATCTTGAATTACGGTACTGTGCAGAGTCTTAGGCACATATACTGTATAGCCAGAGTACCTAAGAACTTGGCACAGTACTGTAGTCATTTAATGTATTGCTGTGTACTGTAGTAGTAACTTTATGTATTGCACTGTACTGCTGCCGCAAAAAATAAATTCATGATATATATGAGTGATGATAAACCTGATTCCAATATGGGTTTCTATTGTGGACTGAGAGTGGGAAGGGGGCAGGGAGAGGGGATTCATGTTGGGAAAAGGGGAAGGGAAAGAGGAGGGAGTGGGAAGCAGCAGAGAGACATACCCCTCCTCTGCCTCATGTCCCACACCCCTCCTGCGGCACTCCACCCTCGCCATTCCCAGCATCCTTTGTTCCTGCCAGATTTACAAACTCACTCTCCATTCCATGTTGATACTGTGCAAAAGTCTTAGGCACCGTAGCTACAGGTATACCTATGTGCCGAAGACTTTTGCACGGTGATGTATATTTTATTAAATTATTTTTGTTAATATTTTGTTTTATGTGCTCTGTGTGATATACAGTATGTATAGTGGGTGCATCTTGATCCAGAGAAATGTTGTTTTGTTTGGTTGTATATGTGTAGAATCAGATGACAATACACTTGAAGTTGAAGGCTCCAAACCAAATATTAAGAAAAGGATGAGGTTAACAACTCTGGCCCTTTCATTCCTGCCCCTTTAGAGAAATAACCAGGATTGGCAATGCCAGATCAGGTGAGGAATTGATAGAGGGATGGCGTAACTGATGTTCTGAGTTGGATGATCAGCCATGATCATAATAAATGGCGGTGCAGGCTCGAAGGGCCGAATGGCCTACTCCTGCACCTATTTTCTACGTTTCTATGTAACAACAAGAAAACATTTCCTTTTGTCTACATACACATAGGGAATAAATGTCACTCAGATATAGGTGCTGGTTCATGACGTAGTCATGTCTGAGGTGGATGGTTGGGAGAATGTTCAGAGATATGCACACAGACATTCAGATAACTGAGCTAAGGCATCTTGGAATCAGCCATCCTTGATCAGTTTATCCCTGGTACGTGTTGACATTCAAAGTTATTATCAATGTACGTCTATGTTACCACATAAAACCCTGAGATCAGTTTCCTTGTAGGCACTTACAGGGAAAAAAGAAATATGATAGAATCAATGAAGAACACTTACAAGCTGATGAGGCATAGATCAAATCCACAACCAGAAACTTTTTGCAAGGGTGTAACTACGAGAGGGCAGAATTTGAAAGTGATTGGAGGGATGTTAATGGTAAGTTTTCTACACAGAGATTGGTGAGTGCATGAAAAGCACAGCCAGGAGTGGTGAAGAGGAAGATACATTATGGACGTTTAAGAGTCTTGGATTGGCATGTGGAAGAATATGTGGGAGGGAAGAGTTGGTTTGATTTTAGAGTAGGTCAAAAGGTTGGCTCGACATTGTGGGTCGAAGGGCCCTTACTATGCTGTAATGTTCTACAGTATGTTTTATTAAAAGACAAAGACTGACAAACAGCCAATGTGCAAATGAAGACAATCTGCAAATAAAAATAATACTGAGCCCATGAGTTGTAAAGAGACCTTGAGTGTGAGTCTGTAGGTCGTAGAATCAGTTTAGAGTTGTGGGTGAAGTTATCCATGATGTTCAGGATCCTGCCGGTTGTAGGATATTAACTGTTCCTGAACCTGATGGTGTGAGACCTCATGGGAAAATAGTGAGTGAGGAAAAAGTGTTTCGATAGGCCTTCCCAACCAGCTTAATCAGAATCAGAATCACTTTATTGCCAGTATGTGAAACACCCCAGAACTGATTGTAGTTCGGTGCCAAACATAAAACACAGGACAATATTGTAACAGACAGCACAACAGCAACCAACAGGTTACGAGACAATAGTGCAAATGACCAGGAGCAATCAACAATTAGCAGAACAGTCACATGTGCAAACATCAATAATCAGACTTAAATAAATGTGAACATATGAACAGACTCAATAATTCTCAATAGAACAAGGAGAGCAGGAAAGACCAATTAACAGATATTGTACAGGGACAGTTAGGGTATTGCACCTGATTGAGATTGTTGAGAATTTGTATAGCTATGGGAAAGTTGCTTTGGAGGGGACATGTACTGCTGGTGGTGATGAACCTGTAAGTGCATCCAATGTACTATAGGACAATGTACAATGTACTATAGGAACCACTTCAGAAGACTTGATTTGCCAGGCTTGTGGCCAATCTGTTGTCTGTCATTTGATGAACAATCTCTCACAGTAACACCACAACATTGTAGGCCTTGTTCCCACGGTAACTCACTGTGATATTGGTTGTGAAAATAATTTTGCTTTAAGGCAGTCACTCATTTGTTATTTACTGTGTTCTACAGTGCAGTACTGAGCGTAGGATATACCAGAAGGTGATAGACCCAAAAGTAAACTACATACACTATTAAATGCCTTTCAATATCCCTGTTGCTTCATTTATTTATGCCACTGGATGCTTCCTAATCAAAATGTGTGTCATGGAAAGAGAGAGAAAGGAGAGAGGAGAAAGAGAGAGAGGAGAGAGAGAGATGAGAGAGAGGAGAGAGAGAGATGAGAGAGAGGAGAGAGAGAAAGAGAGAGAGGGGGAGCCAGAGAAAGAGAGAGAGAGGGAGAGATGGAGAGAGGGAGATTGGGAGAGGGGGAGAGAGGGAGAGATGGACGAGTATGAGGGCAATAGAGAGAATGATGGAAAGAGAACAATTTGGAGATATGGAGAGAGAGAGGTAAAAAGAGAGAGAGATAGGGATAGAGATAGATGGAGCAAGAGAGTAGTAGAGACAGAGAGAGAGATTGAGAGAAATATGAAGAGAGAGAGATAAATAGATAGAATGGTAGAAACAGTGGGTGAGAGCAAGAAATGTTAGCACTGTAGGAAGGAAGGAACTGCCATTGTCGATAGTCAGTGTGTCAATATTAAGGTCTGCTGGTTAATTCTGGGTAGGTAAGGTGGAATACGGGCTCCCTCCATCCCACAATTTCACTCAGTCCTGACCTCCAAGGAACACCCACGCCTGTGCTAACCTTCTTTTACACACATGCCAGCAATTTTGTACACAGCACCGTCCCATGAATAATGAGGATGTAATAAGCAGAATTTTGGTTGAAGTTGAAATATGAGCCAAAGTTTACAGACTGGGAGGGATTCCCCTGGTCTTCACCGTGGTGCTGAGAGATCTTAAAGGTAAACATGCCCTGGTTTAATGTGTCATCTCTGGCAGTGTGGTTTTCCTGTTGCAAAGTATTAAGAAGTTCTGTGTCTCAGAGCCGGGATGTGAACTTGAACCTAGTGAATGAAACCAGGATTGATTGTTTCTTAATTTCCTGAGACTTCATTTCATCTCGTCTATTTCCTTCACTTGTGGGTTGACCCATTTCTCAGTGGAAAGAACTGGCTTGTCCTATTGCTAACTGTGTGTCAACTCTACACCACTCTAGGAAGGAGTAAACTGAAGCCCTTGATTAGAAACATAGAAACATAGAAAATAGGTGCAGGAGTAGGCCATTCGGCCCTTCGAGCCTGCACCGCCATTTATTATGATCATGGCTGATCATCCAACTCAGAACCCTGCACCAGCCTTCCCTCCATACCCTCTGATTCCCCTAGCCACAAGGGCCATATCTAACTCCCTCTTAAATATAGCCAATGAACTGGCCTCAACTGTTTCCTGTGGCAGAGAATTCCACAGATTCACCACTCTCTGTGTGAAGAAGTTTTTCCTAATCTCAGTCCTAAAAGGCTTCGCCTTTATCCTCAAACCGTGACCCCTCGTTCTGGACTTCCCCAACATCGGGAACAATCTTCCTGCATCTAGCCTGTCCAATCCCTTTAGGATTTTATACGTTTCAATCAGATCCCCCCTCAATCTTCTAAATTCCAACAAGTACAAGCCTAATTCATCCAGTCTTTCTTCATATGAAAGTCCTGCCATCCCAGGAATCAATCTGGTGAACCTTCTCTGTACTCCCTCTATGGCAAGGATGTCTTTCCTCAGATTAGGGGACCAAAACTGCACACATTACTCCAGGTGTGGTCTCACCAAGGCCTTGTACAACTGCAGTAGTACCTCCCTGCTCCTGTACTCGAATCCTCTTGCTATAAATGCCAGCATACCATTGGCCTTTTTCACTGCCTGCTGTACCTGCATGCCCACTTTCAATGACTGGTGTATAATGACACCCAGGTCTCGTTGCACCTCCCCTTTTCCTAATCGGCCACCATTCAGATAATAATCTGTTTTCCTATTTTTGCCACCAAAGTGGATAACTTCACATTTATCCGCATTAAATTGTATCTGCCATGAATTTGCCCACTCACCCAACCTATCCAAGTCAACCTGCATCCTCCTCACAGCTAACACTGCCGCCCAGCTTCGTGTCATCCGCAAACTTGGAGATGCTGCATTTAATTAGGGCAGGGAGGAGGTGAGGGAGGGGAAATCAAAAGTTTTGATCAATCCATAGTGACGGTACACACTTGTGAGTTGAACGCAGACTGGATCAGACACGGAGCAACCTGATTCTGGTTTAACCTGACTGCAGAGCACACAGCGAGTTACCCTTTTATTTCAAACACAATGCTGGAAAGGCCAGAGGCCATATTCTGCTCTGTTTCTCAATAAGTAATAAAAAAGTAAACAAGAACAATCCTAGGAATGAAAGCGCTAACACATGAAGAGTGTTTGATGGCTCTGGGCCTGTACTTGTTAGATTTTGGAAGAATGAGGGGTTATCTCATTGAAGCCTATTGAATATTGAGAGGTCTGGATAGAGTAGAAATGGAGAGCATGTTTCCAACAGTGAGAAAGTCTAGGACTGGGGGTACAGCCTCAAATACAAGGACGTCCCTTTAAAACAAGGATGAGAAGGAATTTCTTTAGCCAGAGTGGTGAAGATATCTGTGGAGACCAAGTCATTGTGTATATTTGATGTAGAGGTTAATAGGTTCTTGATTAGTAAGGATAGGCAGGAGAATGGGGTTGAGAGGGAAAATAAATCAGCCATGATGGGATAGCAGGGCAGATCAATGGACCAAATGGCCTAATTCTGCTCCAATGTTTTGTGGTCTAAAACATTAGCTGATAAAATAAAAATCTATTGGAAATCATTTGAACTAAGCCCAGTGGCATGCAAGGGGCAATAACAAATTGCCCTTCATAACAATCCATGCCCAATGAAATAGAGGCAGGCACAAAATAGACATTCAACTCACCATCAATACAAACATTATAAAACTCTGAAGACTCCAATATTATTAAAGCATGTTTTTTCTAATTAGAGTTGTAGCATAATACAGCAGATAAACAGACCATTCGGCCCAGCTCATCCATTCCGACCGAGATGCCCCTCGCTAGTCTAAGGGGCAGGCCTATTTCCTAAGCTAGTCCTATTTGTCCCATGTCCCGCTAACCTTTTCCCATCCAAATATCTCATAGGTGTTGTTATTGTAACTTGTCTGAACTGTCTTACTAAACAATATCCTTTTCTGAATCTGGTTTCACACCAAAACTAAAACCACTTGTTTCTAATTTATTGGTCTGAACTTCCTAGTTCCCAATAGTATTCTGACAATGAGGTCCCAAGTTTGTAAGGTGGTTTGAATCACATTTAGATTGTAAAATATACCAAGCACAATAAGACTCAGAGAACTGATTGAAAAGGTTCCACAATTCCTGTGCACTTCTAAATGTAAAAACCTTCAATATTTAATTTCAAGCATAATACCCTCTCACTTACTGATCATGCCAGAATCTGTCTTGTTTTCACTAGTAATTTCCCTTCAAAGTCAAATTGTTACTAAAGCTTATTCAGAGATGTTTCTTGGTTTTCCTTTATTCCTGTTTCCTTCCGCTCACTTGTTATTCTTTTGTACTTTCTCCCTCATTCCTTTTTATATTACTTTATGAAAATATTTTTTCTTTACAACCTCTCCCTCTAGTTCTCTTGGCTAAGCATTCAGCCTTTTCTCTTCATTAGCTCCAAGTTCCCCTTCAAGTTCTTTGAGTCCATCTTCCGAGATCTCCTGATGTAAATGTCCAGTGAAGGGACTTACCTTTAGGTTTGGTGAAGGGCTGCAAGAATTAGGAGGTGATAGAGGAAGGTGCAGTGGTAATGATCAAATCAGCAATGATCCTTATGTACTCCACTCCTGCTCTATTCTGGGAAGTTAACCCTTTTCAGCTCCTAAAGGATCAGGTGATCAGAAAGGAGACAGTATCACATTTACTTTGCCTAATCAAACTTGCACTATTAATATCTCAAGCTGAATGTCCGAAAACCTTGGTGTCAGTACTTATATTGCACTACAAGCTGAAAGGAGCTTCCTTGCTGTCACCCCTCTTTCCCTCCAAAGCGGTGATAGTGAAATCATTCCCATTTCATTCCCTTTCACAATTCTGAAAGTTCACGTCCTCATTGCTGGTGTGATTGCTGAAATCCACTTCAGGACTGGGAGAAACCCTGCATCTAATTTTATAAAAAATGTCTTTAATTAAAATAAACGCTTTAGAAGCCCCCTTGTCCATACTCTCCAGGATTTAGACAGGAATATAAGCAGATTTTACAAATCACGTAGATGATATGGGATTCCCCCACCACCCCCCACCCCACACACATACTCCAAGGATTAATTTAGATTTCATTTGGCTGTGGCACCAGCTGATAAATTTAGTAGTGGATTAAATGCCTATAGGGCTAATAGCTCCTTGTAAGGTGCCTTGCCCCACTGAGGTAAGTAGAGGGAAGCTCCAGAGGTGCTGACAAGACAAATTACTCTGCATTTTCTCTAGCCGGTAATAATTTGAGATTAATAATGAACAATTAATGACCAAGTGAAGAACGGCCAGACTAGTGACAGGACTTGCATACTTTATGGACTGATGCCTTGGACTCATTGCTGGCACTTGCTGGCTGATTGCCCCATGCACAATGATACACTGTTACGATGTGTCAGAATCTTCAAGTATTGGATTGGCTTGGCTGACCACAACTGCTTTTGTTAGCCAAAGTTGATGAGCTAGTCTTTACATTGCACATTAGGGGATCGGAAATGGAGGGGGTCAGTAACTTTAAATTCCTTGCTGTTATCATTTCAGAGAATCTGTCCTGAGCCCAGCACCTAAGTGCTGGGGACCCATGTTCAATCCTGACCTTGGGGGCTGCCCATCTTCTCCCTGTGACTGCGTGGCCTTCCCCTTGGTACTCTGCTTTTCTCCAGGTCCCAAAAATGTGCAGGTTGGTGGGATAATTATCCACTGTGAATTGATCTCAGTGGTAGTATCTGGGGAGAGTTGGAGAGAATGTAAGGAGAATAAAAATTGAGATTAATGCAAGGTCAGTGTGAATGGGTGTTTGATATTTGGTGCAGACCTCGTTGGCCGAGTACCCTGTTCCTCCTCTGTAGGACTCTGTGAACAGAAGGGCTACATGCTGGAGGCACTGAGGAATCTGGTAGGACACAGCGATCTGGGAATACAGATCCATAATCCCTTGAAAGTTTTATTATAAGTATAGCGTCATAAAAAGAGCTCTTGGCACGTTGACCTTCATAAATCAGTGTATTGAGTACAGGAGCTAGAATGTTATGTTAAAGCTGTGCAAGACATTGGAGAGATCAAATTTGGAGTACTGTGTGCAATTCTGGTCACCAACCTACGGGAAAGATGTCAATAAGATTGAAAAGTATAGAGAAAAGTTAGAAGGATGTTGCCTGGACTTGAGGACCTGAGTTATAGGGAAAGATTGAAGAGGTTTGGACTTTATTTCCTGGAGCATAGGAGAATGAGGGTGCTTTGCTTGTCATATACAAAATTATAGGGTATTGATAGGATAAATGCAAGCAGGCTTTTTCCACAGCAGTGTAGTGTTAGCATGGCTCTATTACAGCTTGGGCATCAGAGCTAGGAGTTCAATTCCAGAGTCCTATTCTAGGAGTTTGAATGTCCTCCCCATAGAACGCATGGGTTTTCTCCAGGTGCTTCCTCCCACAGTCCAAAGGTGTACCAGATAGTAGGTTACATGGTCATTCGAAATTGTCCCATGAAATCAGGAGTTGCTGGACAGTGCACCTCAAATTGCTGTATCTCTAAATAAAATAGAAAGGCTGGGTGAGAAACTAAAACTAGAAGTCATAGCTGAAATACTTAAAGTGAACCTGAGGGGGAACTTCATCACTCAGAGAGTGATGTGAGTGTGTGTGAGATTAAGTATTGGATTTGGGTTGGACTAGGCTGAGACTGAAAGCAATTTTCGAGCTGCACGAGCCATTTATACCAATCTAGACTCCACTGACTTCAACGTCTCCATCTGACCAACAAACTTGGTTGGGACTGGGCTTCTGACCTTGCACTGCCAACCCAGACAATACTGACTTCAGCTTCCCTCTTACCAGCCCAACAAAATTCAGGGCCAACATCAGCTGTTCTCTGTCCATTGGGTCCAATTTATTGGTCAAACATTCCTTTAATCTGTCCAATGAAATTCATGGCCAAAATCAGCTGTTCTCAGCTAATCAGCTGGTCCAAATGCAGAGGGAGAAACATGGCAGCAAAATGAATAGAAACATAGAAACACAGAAAACCTACAGCACAATACAGACCCTTCGGCCCACAAAGCTGTGCCAAACATGTCCTTACCTTAGAAATTATCTAGGTTTACCCACAGCCCTCTATTTTTCTGAGCTCCATGTACTAGTCCAGGAGTCTCTTAAAAGACCCTATCATATCTGCCTCTACCACCGTCACCAGCAGCCCATTCCACACACTCACCACTCTCTGCATAAAAAACTTACCCCTGACATCTCCTCTGTACCTATTTCCAAGCACCTTACAACTGTGCCTTCTTGTGCTAGCCATTTCAGCCCTGAGAAAAAAACTCTGACTATCCACACGATCAATGCCTCTCATTATCTTATACACCTCTATCAGATCACCTCTCATCCTCCGTCGCTCCAAGGAAAAAAGGGCGGTTCACTCAGCCTATTCTCATAAGGTATGCTCCTTAATCCAGGCAACATCCTTGTAAATCTTGTCTGCACCCTTTCTATGGTTTCCACATCCTTCCTATAGTGAGGCGACCAGAACTGAGCACAGTACTCCAGGTGGGGTCTGACCAGGGTCCTGTGCAGCTGCAACATTCCCTCTCGGCTCCTAGACTCAATCCCATGATTGATGAAGACCAATGCACCGTATGCTTTCTTAACCACAGAGTAAAACTGCGCAGCAGCTTTGAGTGTCCTATGGACTCGGACCCCAAGGTCCCTCTGATCCTTCACACTGCCAAGAGTCTTGTCATCCTGCCATCATATTTGACCTACCAAAATGAACCACCTCACACTTCTCTGGGTTGAACTCCATCCGCCACTTCTCAGCCCAGTTTTGCATTCTATCAATGTCCTGCTGTAACCTCTGACAGCCCTCCACACTATCCACAACACCCCCAACCTTTGAGTCAGCAGCAAATTTACTAACCCATCCCTCCACTTCCTCATCCAGGTCATTTATAAAAATTCCGAAGAGTAAGGGTCCCAGAACAGATTCCTGAGGCACTCCACTGGTGACCAACCTCCATGCAGAATATGACCTGTCTACAACCACTCTTTGCCTTCTGTGGGCAAGCCAGTTCTGGATCCACAAAGTAATGTCCCCTTGGATCCCATGCCTCCTTACTTTCTCAATAAGCCTTGCATGTGGTACCTTATCAAATGCCTTGCCAAAATCCATATACACTACATCTACTGCTCTACCTTCATCATTGGGTTTAGTCACATCCTCAAAAAATTCTATCAGGCTCTTAATGTACAACCTGCCTTTGTCAAAGCCATGCTGACTTTTCCTAATCATATTATGCCTCTCCAAATGTTCATAAATCCTGCCTCTCAGGATCTTCTCCATCAACTTACCAACCACTGAAGTAAGACTCACTGGTCTATAATTTCCTAGGCTAACTCTACTCCCTTTCTTGAATAAGGGAACAACATCCGCAACCCTCCAATCCTCTGGAAACTCTCCCGTCCCCATTGATGATGCAAAGATCATTGCCAGATGCTCAGTAATCTCCTCCCTTGCCTCCTACAGTAGCCTGGGGTACTTCTCCTCTGGTCCTGGTGACTTATCCAACTTGATGCTTTCCAAAATCTCCTGCACATCCTCTTTCTTAATATATACATGCTCAAGCTTTTTAGTCTGCTGTAAATCATCCTTACAATCATCAAGATCCTTTTCTATAGTGAATACTGAAGCGAAGTACTCATTAAGTACCTCTGCCTTCTCCTACAGTTCCATACACACACTTCCACTGTCATGCTTGATTGGTCCTATTCTCTCACATCTTATCCTCCTGCTCTTCACATACTTGTAGAATGCCTTGGAGTTTTAGAAACATAGAAACATAGAAAATAGGTGCAGGAGTAGGCCATTCGGCCCTTCGAGCCTGCACCGCCATTTATTATGATCATGGCTGATCATCCAACTCAGAATCCCGCCCCAGCCTTCCCTCCATACCCCCTGACCCCCGTAGCCACAAGGGCCATAACTAACTCCCTCTTAAATATAGCCAATGAACTGGCCTCAACTGTTTCCTGTGGCAGAGAATTCCACAGATTCACCACTCTCTGTGTGAAGAAGTTTTTCCTAATCTCAGTCCTAAAAGGCTTCCCCTCTATCCTCAAACTGTGGCCCCTCGTTCTGGACTTCCCCAACATCGGGAACAATCTTCCTGCATCTAGCCTGTCCAATCCCTTTAGGATCTTATACGTTTCAATCAGATCCCCCCTCAATCTTCTAAATTCCAACGAGTACAAGCCCAGTTAATCCAGTCTTTCTTCATATGAAAGTCCTGCCATCCCAGGAATCAATCTGGTGAACCTTCTTTGTACTCCCTCTATGGCAAGGATGTCTTTCCTCAGATTAGGGGACCAAAACTGCACACAATACTCCAGGTGTGGTCTCACCAAGGCCTTGTACAACTGCAGTAGTACCTCTCTGCTCCTGTACTCGAATCCTCTCGCTATAAATGCCAGCATACCATTTGCCTTTTTCACCGCCTGCTGTACCTGCATGCCCACTTTCAATGACTGGTGTATAATGACACCCAGGTCTCGTTGCACCTCCCCTTTTCCTAATCGGCCACCATTCAGATAATAATCTGTTTTCCTATTTTTGCCACCAAAGTGGATAACTTCACATTTATCCACATTAAATTGCATCTGCCATGAATTTGCCCACTCACCCAACCTATCCAAGTCACCCTGCATCCTCTTAGCATCCTCCTCACAGCTGACACTGCCGCCCAGCTTCGTGTCATCCGCAAACTTGGAGATGCTGCATTTAATTCCCTCATCCAAGTCATTAATATATATTGTAAACAACTGAGGTCCCAGCACTGAGCCTTGCGGTACCCCACTAGTCACCGCCTGCCATTCTGAAAAGGTCCCGTTTATTCCCACTCTTTGCTTCCTGTCTGCTAACCAACTCTCCACCCACAACAATACCTTACCCGCAATACCGTGTGCTTTAAGTTTGCACACTAATCTCCTGTGTGGGACCTTGTCAAAAGCCTTCTGAAAATCCAAATATACCACATCCACTGGTCCTCCCCTATCCACTCTACTAGTTACATCCTCAAAAAATTCTATGAGATTCGTCAGACATGATTTTCCTTTCACAAATCCATGCTGACTTTGTCCGATCATTTCACCGCTTTCCAAATGTGCTGTTATCACATCCTTGATAACTGACTCCAGCAGTTTCCCCACCACCGACGTTAGGCTAACCGGTCTATAATTCCCTGGTTTCTCCCTCCCTCCTTTTTTAAAAAGTGGAGTTACATTAGCCACCCTCCAATCCTCAGGAACTAGTCCAGAATCTAACGAGTTTTGAAAAATTATCACTAATGCATCCACTATTTCTTGGGCTACTTCCTTAAGCACTCTGGGATGCAGACCATCTGGCCCTGGGGATTTATCTGCCTTCAATCCCTTCAATTTACCTAACACCACTTCCCTACTAACATGTATTTCGCTCAGTTCCTCCATCTCACTGGACCCTCTGTCCCCTACTATTTCTGGAAGATTATTTATGTCCTCCTTAGTGAAGACAGAACCAAAGTAATTATTCAATTGGTCTGCCATGTCCTTGCTCCTCATAATCAATTCACCTGTTTCTGTCTGCAGGGGACCTACATTTGTCTTTACCAGTCTTTTCCTTTTGACATATCTATAAAAGCTTTTACAGTCCGTTTTTATGTTTCCTGCCAGTTTTCTCTCATAATCTTTTTTCCCCTTCCTAATTAAGCCCTTTGTCCTCCTCTGCTGAACTCTGAATTTCTCCCAGTCCTCAGGTGATCCACTTTCTCTGGCTAATTTGTATGCTTCTTCTTTGGAATTGATACTATCCCTAATTTCTCTTGTCAGCCACGGGTGCACTACCTTCCTTGATTTATTCTTTTGCCAAACTGGGATGAACAATTGTTGTAGTTCATCCATGCAACCTTTAAATGCTTGCCATTGCATATCCACCGTCAATCCTTTAAGTGTCATTTGCCAGTCTATCTTAGCTAATTCATGTCTCATTCCTTCAAAGTTACCCCTCTTTAAGTTCAGAACCTTTGTTTCTGAATTAACTATGTCACTCTCCATCTTAATGAAGAATTCCACCATATTATGGTCACTCTTACCCAAGGGGCCTCTCACGACAAGATCGCTAATTAACCCTTCTTCATTGCTCAAAACCCAGTCCAGAATAGCCTGCTCTCTAGTTGGTTCCTCGACATGTTGGTTCAAAAAACCATCCCTCATACATTCCAAGAAATCCTCTTCCTCAGCACCTTTACCAATTTGGTTCACCCAATCTACATGTAGATTGAAGTCACCCATTATAACTGCTGTTCCTTTATTGCACACATTTCTAATTTCCTGTTTAATACCATCTCCGACCTCACTACTACTGTTAAGTGGCCTGTACACAAATCCCACCAGCGTTTTCTGCCCCTTAGTGTTACGCAGCTCTACCCATATCGATTCCACATCTTCCCGGCTTATGTCCTTCCTTTCTATTGCGTTAATCTCTTCTTTAACCAGCAACGCCACCCCACCTCCCCTTCCTTCATGTCTATCCCTCCTGAATATTGAATATCCCTGAACGTTGAGCTCCCATCCCTGGTCACCCTGGAGCCATGTCTCTGTGATCCCAACGATATCATAATCATTAATAACAATCTGCACTTTCAATTCATCCACCTTATTACGAATGCGCCTTGCATTGACACACAAAGCCTTCAGGCGCTCTTTTACAACTCTCTTAGCCCTTACACAATTATGCTGAAAAGTGGCCCTTTTTAATGCTTGCCCTGGATTTGTCGGCCTGCCACTTTTACTTTTCTCCATAGTACTTTTTGTTTCTACCCTCACTTTACACCCCTCTGTCTCTCTGCACTGGTTCCCATCCCCCTGTAGTGAACTAACCTCCTCACGCCTAGCCTCTTTAATTTGATTCCCACCCCCCAACCATTCTAGTTTAAAGTCACCTCAGTAGCCCCCGCTAATCTCCCTGCCAGGATATTGGTCCCCCTAGGATTCAAGTGCAACCCGTCCTTTTTGTACAGATCACGCCTGCGCCAAAAGAGGTCCCAATGATCCAAAAACTTGAATCCCTGCCCCCTGCTCCAATCCCTCAGCCACGCATTTATCCTCCACTTCATCGCATTCCTACTCTCACTGTCGCGTGGCACAGGCAGTAATCCCAAGATTACTACCTTTGCGGTCCTTTTTCTCAACTCCCTTCCTAGCTCCCTATATTCTCCTTTCAGGACCTCATCCCTTTTCCTACCTATGTCATTGGTACCTATATGTACCACGACCTCTGGCTCCTCACCCTCCTACTTCAGGATATCTTGGACACGATCAGAAATATCCCGGACCCTGGCACCAGGGAGGCAAACTACCATCCGGGTCTCTGGACTGCGTCCACAGAATCGTCTATCTGACCCCCTTACTATCGAGTCCCCTATCACAACTGCCCTCCTCTTCCTTGCCCTACCCTTCTGAGCTACAGGGCCGGACTCTGCGTCGGAGGCACGGCCACTGTCGCTTCCCCCGGGTAAGCTGTCCCCCCCCAACAGTACTCAAACAGGAGTACCTGTTGTTAAGGGGCACAGCCACCGGGGTACTCCCTATTACCTGACCTTTCCCCTTCCCCCTCCTAACCGTGACCCACTTGTCTGCCTCCCGTGGCCCTGGCGTGACCACCTGCCTGCAACTCTTCTCTATCAACTCCTCACTCTCCCTGACCAGACGAAGGTCATCGAGCTGCAGCTCCAGTTCCCTAACGCGGTCCCTTAGGAGCTGCATCTCGATGCACTTGGTGCAGATGTAGACGTCCGGGAGGCTTGGAGACTCCAGGGCCTCCCACATCCGACACCGAGAACAGCAAACTGCCCTCACACTCATACTGTCCACCAAGGCCTTCTCATGACCCTTTCTGGCTCTCCTAATTTTATTCTTAAGCTCCTTCCTGCTAGCCTTATAACCTTCTAGATCTCTATCATTACCTAGTTTTTTGAACCTTTCGTAAGCTCTTCTTTTCTCTTGGCTAGATTTACAACAGCCTTTGTACACCATGGTTCCTGCACCCTACCATCCTTTCCCTGTGTCATTGGAAATGCAGAACCCCATGCAAATATCCCCTGAACATTTGCCACATTTCTTCCGTACATTTACCTGAGAACATCTGTTCCCAATTTATGCTTTCAGGTTCTTGCCTGATAGCCTCATATTTCCCCTTACTCCAATTAAACACTTTCTTAACTTGTCTGTTCCTTTCCCTCTCCAGTGCTATGGTAAAGGAGATAGAATTGTGATCACTATCTCCAAAATGCTCTCCCACTGAGAGATCTGACACCTGAGCAGGTTCATTTTCCAATACCAGATCAAGTACAACCTCTCCTCTTGTAGGCTTATCTACATATTGCATCAAGAAACCTTCTTGAACACACCTAACAAACTCCACCCCATCTAAATCCCTTGCTCTAGGGACATGCCAATCGATATTTGGGAAGTTAAAATCTTCCACTACAACAAACCCTGTTATTATGACACCTGTCCAGAATCTGCTCCTCGATGTCCCTGTTACTATTGAGTGGTCTATAAAAAATACCCAGTGGAGTTATTGACCCCTTCCTGTTCCTAACTTCCACCCACAGAGACTCCATAGACAGTCCCTACATGTCTTCCTCCTTTTTGGCAGCCATGATACTATCGCTGATCAACAGAGTCACGCCCCCACCTCTTTTGCCTCCCTCCTTGTCCTTTCTGAAACATCTAAAGCCTGGCACTTGAAGTAGCCATCCCTGCCCCTTGAGCCATCCAAGTTTCTGTAATGTCCACAACATCATAGCTCCAGGTACTGATCCACGCTCTAAGCTCATTCGCTTTTTTCATAATACTCCTTGCATTAAAATAGACACATCTCAAACCATCAGTCTGAACGCATCTCTTCTCTATTAGCTGCGTATCCTCCCTCTTGCACTGTTTCCAAGGTTTCTCTATTTGAGAGCCAACCGCCTTTTCCTCCATCTCTTCAGTTTGGTTCCCACCCCCAAGCAATCCTAGTTTAAACTCTCCCCAATAGCCTTAGCAAACCTCTCTGCCAGGATACTGGTCCCCCTGGGATTCAAGTGCAACCCATTCTTTTTGTACAGGTCACTCCTACCCCAAAAGCAGTCCCAATGATCCAGAAATATGAATCCCTGCCCCCCGCTCTAATCCCTCCGCCACGCATTTATCCTCCACCTCACACTATTCCTATACTCACTGTCACGCGGCACAGGCAGTAATCCCAAGATGACTACCTTCGTGGTCCTGCTTCTTAACTTCCTTCCTAACTCCCTGTAGTCTACTTTCAGGACCTCCTCCCTTTTCCTACCTATGTCATTGGTACCAATATGTACCACGACCTCTGGCTATTCTCCTTCCTTCTGCTTCTTCATAAGAATTGCACAGAAACAAAAGAAAAATACTGAACACTTGGCCAACAGGGCTAAAACCCTCAAATTAAAATCTAACGCCATCACAGGGGCTTGGAAGCAGTAACATAATACTAAACTAATACTGCTCCTTTGCAGTGTCAATCTAAATTGTAATCTTCAGGGAGCATTGCTGTCGCTATGCTTTGGTCAATATTCAACAAGGCTGAAATGAATAGGAGGGAATTAAATACAACCACAATTGGCTGGAATGAGTATGATTGCTAACCCTGTTCAGCTGTCCACCTGCACGGGTGTCCAGACTCCATGGCGATATCCGTGGTTAGACACTTACTCTTGAGGTGCCAGAGACCTAAGCCTGCTGGAAGTCCTGGATGAACGACTTCTCCACAGTGTCATGAGTTGGAATGCAAGAACGTTCTTCTGGGCCCTTCCTCTCTCTGTCCATGAGATACTGGACCATGCACCACACCCAGTGAGATGCCAGGATAAATCTGGAACTCATCCACCAGGCAGCAGGGGAGGGAGGGTATTGACTGCAACAAAGGGGAGGTGGTCACTGCTTGAGCTGGGAAACATGAAACATGGAACATCTTCATGAATGATGGTAGGCACAATCTGGAGGTTCTCTTCATAGCCTTCTCCACTACAAATGGACCGACATAACATGGGGCCAACCTGAGACACTCATCTATCGAAGGAAGATGCCTGGGTGCCAGCCAAAGAGACCTCACCTGTTGGCAGAGTCAATCAGCTTCTGAGTGCACAGCAAAGAGGCCCTGGACCACCTCCATGTGTGCTTGTAATGTTGGACCAACTGTTCAGTAGCAGGAACTCCATGTCAGTCTCTTGGTCAGAGAAGAGTGGTGGCTGGAATCCCTTTTGGCATTCGAAGGGATGTATCAGTGGACAAATGGAGGTTATTGTGGACAACCTCTGCCCAAGCTAACTGGGAGCTCCGGGTTATGGGGTTGGAAGAGACAACATAGTGCGGGGCTGCCTCCAGCTTCTGATACATTCTCTCAGTCTGTCCGTTAGATATGAGGAGGAAACCTGATGAAAGGCTGGCTGTAGCTCCCAAAAGAGAAAGCCTTCCAAAAGTAGGATGTGAACTGTGGTCCCTGATCAGACACTATGCTTTGAGGGAAGCTGTGCAGCCTGAACACATGTTGAAACATGGGTGTGGCAGTTTCACAAGCCAATGAAGTGTGCAGCTTTGGAGAGCCAGTCCACAAATACCAGAATGGTTGTGTTTCCATCTGATTGAGTAAGGTCAGTGATGACGTCCACTGAGAGATGGGACCAGGAGTGGCAGAGGGCAGGGTACTGATCTGGTGTCTTGTTCTGGACACTAGTGGGACAGGCAGAGATGAAGTTGTGGACATCCTGGGACATTGATGGCCACTAAAATAATCTCTTTATAAATTCCAAGGTCTGTTACATTCCTGGATAGCCAACCAGATGGGAAGAGTGACCACATTCCAACTCTCTGGGGCAGAGCAGCAGAGAAAACATCTGCTTGGCAGATCACCACCTGGATCTGACTGTTTGGCAGCCCTCACCTCCTGGGGTGTAGAAATCACTGGGCAGCTAAGCAGGGTGGTCTCTGGAGTGGCATTGTCCTCAGCGATGCCAGGCTGATGGGAGAACATATCGGCCTTAGTTTTCTTACTGCCAGGATGTTCATTTAGAGTGAAACTGAACCGGGTGAAGAAGAGAGCCCAACGGATGAGCAGATTGCTTGTGATCTATCCATGCCTGACAGGGGTGCTCTGTCCCCTCCAGTCAGTGTTACCATGCCTCCAGGGCCTCCCTGACAGCCAGATCATGGCTCCCGACATCATAGCAAGGGAGAATGAAAATTTGGCTGAGTGGTTTCATAACACTAACCTCTCACTCAATGTCAACAAGACGAAGGAACTGATTGTTGACTTCAGGAGAGGGAAACCAGAGGTCCATGAGCCAGACCACTGTGGATGATCAGAGGAAGAAAGAGTTAGCAACTTTAAATTCCTGGGTGTTACTATTTCAGACGATCTGTCCTGACCCAGCATATAAATGCAACTATGAAGAAAGTATGGCAGTGCCTCTACTTCTCTAGATGTCTATGGAGATTTGGCATGTCACTGAAAGCTCTGACAAACGGATATCCTCTCTTACCGGATGTTTGGGAATGAGTCCCGGAAGGTTCTGGAGTGCCACAGTAGAGACAACAACCTGTTCTCCTGCACAAATCTCATTCCTCCTGAGATAGATGCATGACCCCTGCCTGCACAGGCTCCTCTGTGGACTGAGTACACAGTGATGAGAGGGAGGGTGAAGACAGCCAGCGATCAGTAGGAAGCTTGGACCGTTCTCACTCTGCGCCATTCAGTTGCCCGGTTGTTGATTTGAATGGCCAGTCTTATCAGGTCATCCAGGTTGTTCTGTTTAGCATGCACTGCAATCTCTTACTGATCCCCTGCACTCAGCCCACACTGGAAAGTAGTGATGAAGGATCTCTCACTCCGCCCCATCTCATTTGCAAGTGTGCAGAATTCTACTGGATAGTCCCACACTGTCCCTTTCCCTTGGCGCAGGTACAGGAGTCGCTGGGTTGCCTCCTGACCCGTAGTGGAAGATCAAACACTCTCTTAAACTCCACCATAAACTGTTGAAAGGACTAGGCTGCAGGGAAACCTTGTTCTCGTAGAATGTTGAACGGGTAGAGTGGGGGTCTCTCGAAGAGATTCACCATGTAAGCCAGTTTACACACATCATCAAACCGACATGGCTGAGTTTGGAGAGTCAGCTCACACTAGGGAATGAAGTTCCTGGAGCTGGTCGGGTCACCAAAGGATCTGCCTGGTTGAGGAATACTCAGTTTTGATATGGAAATTGCCAAGGGAGTGGGGGTATTAGTGGCTGAGGCTGATGAGACTGTTACAGAGGAGGTTGAGGGAGATGTTGGGATTGGGACTATCCTGGCTGAAGACTGCGGCCGTGAGAATAGTAATGACTGCCACCTGATTCTGACTGTCTCTGCTGAGTTGCTAAACAGACACTGCTAAACCCGATATTCGTGTTTGGTATGGGCTTGCCGCTCTGAAAACAATGTCACACTGCGCAAGCCATTACTACTAACCCAGAATCTAATTACTTCTGTTCTATCTGACCAATGAACTTCGGCTTGGAATGGGCCTGCCACTCTGTGGTAGTTGTCACATCACATAGGCCACCTCTGCCAACCCAGCCTTTAGCTTCTCTCCTACCTGCCCAATGAAATTCAGCACCGAGATCAGCTGATCTCTCCCTATTGGGTCCATTTTAATGGCCGAGTCTTAGTGACAAGGCGCTTCATAATGGCCTAGATGTGGAGAGAAAGACACAGTAGCGGAACACCGACTTTTGATAAGAACTGTACAGAACAAAAAGAAAAATAATTCTCTAAATGTTCGGCCAACAGGGCCACTAGTTAAAGCTCTCAAACTAAAATCTAATGCCGTCTCTGTGACTTGGAATCAGTAACTTGATACTAATCCAATACTGCTCCTTTGCAGCATCAATATAAATGGTAATTTTTCTTCCTGGAATGTGGACTAAAGAAGCAGTTAGTTCAGTCAAGACTCAACAAGACTGAAACAAAAGGAAGGGAGTTAAATAGTAGTAGTAGGAGGCAGTCGTTGATCCCAGGGATCATGGGTTTGTGCCTCTGGTGGACTGTGTCCTCTCCAGGGCTCAAACCTGGGAGGGAAGATTTGAAGAACTGGCTGTTGCCCATGCAGCAGGTTCCCAATCTCCACGTCACTGATGTAGTCCAAGGGAAGGGCAAGCGCCGATACAGCTTGGCACCAGTGTCATCGCAAAGGTTGCCAGAGTGAAGTTGTAAACAACATCAAATTGCCTGAGGGACTCCGGCTCTGGATTTCTTCCTCCGGGTTTACTCCCGAAGCCTTTCCTATGGGTGGGTATGTTCGCAAGGCAGCGGAGGTTTAAATTGGAGCTTTCCTTCTTCCAGGCCGGTTGCCGTCCAAGGAGTTAAACACAACCGAATGAAATACTAATTGGCTGGAACGTGCATACTTAATGATTGTGATTGCTGACCCCATTCAGCTGTCCGCCTGCAAGGGTGCCATGACTCCGTGGCTGTGACACACTTCATACAAATGAGAGAAATTGATGTTCATGCATCAAATTGGAGACTACACAGATGGAAAATGCGGTGTTGATCCTCCAACCTGAGTTTGCCCTCACGCTGGACACACAAGACAGAATGGGAATAAGAAGTTGAATTGAAATGGAATAATGCAAACACGAGGAATTCTGCAGATGCTGGAAATTAAAGCAACACACATCAAAGTTGCTGGTGAACGCAGCAGGCCAGGCAGCATCTCTAGGAAGAGATACAGTTGACGTTTCGGGCCAAAACCCTTCGCCAGGACTAACTGAAAGAAGGGCTAGTAAGAGATTTGAAAGTGGGAGGGGGAGGGGGATATCCAAAATGATAGGAGAAGACAGGAGTCGGAGGGATGGAGCCAAGAGTTGAACAGTTGGTTGGCAAAAGGGATATGAGAGGATCATGGGACAGGAGGCCCAGGGAGAAAGAGAAGGGAGAGTGGGGGGAAAACCCAGAGGATGGGCAAGGGGTATAGTGAGAGGGACAGAGGGTGAAAAAGGAGAGAGAGAGAAAGAATGTGTGTATATAAATAAATAACGGATGGGGTACAAGGGGGAGGTGGGGCATTAGCGGAGGTTTGAGAAGTTAATGTTCATGCCATCAGGTTGGAGGCTACCCAGACGGAATATAAGGTGTTGTTCCTCCACCTGAGTGTGGCTTCATCTTTACAGTAGAGGAGGCCGTGGATAGACATGTCAGAATGGGAATGAGACGTGGAATTAAAATGTGTGGCCACTGGGAGATCCTGCTTTTTCTGGCAGACAGAGCGCAGACTGGGAGATCGTTTCGCTGAACACCTATGCTCTGTCCGCCAGAGAAAGCAGAATCTCCCAGTGGCCACACATTTTAATTCCAAGTCCCATTCCCATTCTGATATGTCTATCTACGGCCTCCTCCACTGTAAAGATGAAGCCACACTCAGGTTGGAAGAACAACACCTTATATTCCATCCGGGTAACGTCCAACCTGATGGCATGAACATTGACTTCTCTAACTTCTGCTAATGCCCCACCTCCCCCTCGTACCCCATCCGTTATTTATTTATATACACACATTCTTTCTCTCTCTCTCCTTTTTCTCCCTCTGTCCCTCTCACTATACCCCTTGTCCATCCTCTGGGTTTTCCCCCCCTCCCCCTTTTCTTTCTCCCTGGGCCTCCTGTCCCATGATCCTGTCATATCACTTTTGCCAATCACCTGTCCAGCTCTTGGCTCCATCCCTCCTGCTCCTGTCTTCTCCTATCATTTTGGATCTCCCCCTCCCCCGCCCACTTTCAAATCTCTTACTAGCTCTTCTTTCAGTTAGTCCTGACGAAGGGTCTCGGCCCGAAACGTCGACTGTACCTCTTCCTAGAGATGCTGCCTGGCCTGCTGCGTTCACCAGCAACTTTGATGTGTGTTGCTTGAATTGGAATAATCCTGCCTTTTGAGTTAAAATGATCCTGATCTGGTGCAGCTATGAAGCCTAGTGTGAATGGTATGTATAGATTCCGTAGATATCCAAAAACAGGGCAGAATTAGCTAATATGAAGGTGATTGAGGGAATGTATGGCGGGGGGTGGGGGGATGTCAGAGGTAAGTTTTTTACACAGAGTGGTGAGTGAATGGAATGCACTGCCAGGGACGGTGGTAGAGACAGATACGTTATAACCATATAACAATTACAGCACGGAAACACGCCATCTCGGCCCTTCTAGTCCGTGCTGAATTCATTAGGGGCATTTAAGAAAATCTTAGATAGATAGATCAATACTTAATTGATTCCAAAGGAAATCACAGTGTCACAGTTACATTACAAGTGCACAGATACACAAATATTAGGAAAAGTAAAAAAAAATAAAAAATAAGTTACCTCCATCAGTCTAATAATATGGGGTCATCACTTCCCCGACTGTAGGCTGACTCATTATAGAGCCTAATGGCTGAGGGTAAGAATGACCTCATATAGCGCTCTTTGGAGCAGCACAGTTAGAAACATAGAAATGTAGAAAACCTACAGCACAATACAGGCCATTCAGCCCACAATACTGTGCCGAACATGTACTTACTTTAGAAATTACCAAAGGTTACCCATAGCCCTCTGTTTTTCTAAGCTCCATGTACCTATCCAGGAGTCTCTTGAAAGTATTTGCCTCCACCACCATTGCTGGTCCATTCCATTCACTCACCACTCTCTGTGTAAAAAACTTACCAGTGACATCTTCTCTGTACCTACTTCTGAGACTAAGTTGTCTTCGTCTATTACTAAAAGTACTCCTCTGTTCAGCCAAGCTGGCTCGCAGAGGGTGAAAAACATTGGATAATACAAAATTGGAGGGCTAAGTGGTTAAATTGATCTTAGAGTTGGTTAACGTGTTGCTACAACTGGGTGGGATGAAGGGCAGATCTTTCGATTCCCAAGTCTGTGCTGGGTCTTACCGATGTAGACAAAGCTGCACTGGAAGCACTACATACAGTTGATGACCCCAACATACTCACAGGTGAAATGTTGTCTTAACATTGATTGGAGCCCTGAACTGTGGTGAGGGAGGAGGTGTATTGGTTGTATGTCCTGTATGTGTAAATTTCCAGCATCTGTAGAAACTCTTGTTTCACTAATTATTACTCCAGATTCCAGCTTCTTCATTCAGTCCTTACCTCAGTCCTAAGTAGCCTAATCTTCATTCTGAGAATTTGCCTCCTGGTCCTCCACTCTTTGCCTGTGGAAACTCCACATAATTGAACTCTCTCTGAATTCTCGATTTTCAGTGAGATTGTCTCTCATGAAGAATAAATGCTGGAGAAGGGAAGTATAGTGGGATCTTATTGTGATTTTACTCCATTCCCTGCAGTAGTTTTAACATTAACCCCACTGTGACCAATGGGAACTAAGCAAGTGGATTACCCTGATATACTGTATAATAAGTTTCATGGAATATAGAACATTACAGCACAATACAAGCACCTCGACCCATGAATTTGAACCAACCCTTCTAATCAACTCTAAGATCAATCTGACATTTAGCCCCACACTTTTATATCATCCATATGCCTATCTAAGAGTTTCTTAAATGCCCCTAATGTTTGGGCCTCTACCACCATCCCAGACATAGCGTTCCACACACTCACTACTCTGTGTAAAAAAACTTGCCTCTGACATCCCCCTATGCTTTCCTCCAGTCACCTTAAAATTAGGTCCCTTCGTATTAACCATTTCTGCCCTGGGAGAAAGTCTTTGGCTGTCCACTCAATCTATGCATACTGCGGTGAGCATTTGGTCAATAATAACAGAGGAGGAAGCTCATTGTAGCAACCGTCTTATTGTGATAAACACAAAACAGACCAGGCACCCTGACCCAGAAAGTGACCCAACCAGTCTCATACAGATGGGGAAGGTGGCCATCACACACCCCGGTTACATTTAGGGTGACCTACAAATACACAAGTGAATAACTGTATAACCCAAGCTAAAATGTTGCAATAAATGAACTGGAACTTCCCACCATAATCCCACAAAAAACATTTTAACACAAGAACAATAAACAGTGCTGGTCATTAGAAATGCAGGAGCGGGCTGTTGACCATGCCCTTCCCCGCCACCCCTGGAGCGTCACAATGCTATTCATAGAGGGCTTCACAGCTCCACCAGATTAGGAGAATGATGCACTTTAAATCAGACTGTGAGTGAGGGAGTGAGGGATGGAATAATTACAGTAACATATACAATGCTGGGGGAGATGAGCAGGGCAGGGGAATAAACAGTCAACATTTCAGGCCAGGACACTTCATCAGGATGGGAAAGGGAGGGTGTTAAAGCCAAAATAAGAAGCTGGGAGGGAGGGTGACAGGTGGTAGGTGAGACCAAGGTAAGGGGAGAGGTATGTGGCTGGGGGGAGGAAGAATGAGGTAAGAAGTTGGAAGGGAATAGGTAAAAGAGGTGAAGGACTAAAGAAGAAAGAATCTGATTGGAGGGGACTGTGGCCCTTGAAAACAAGGAAAGGACAATGGGAACTAGAGGGGCTGATGGGCAGGGGTGAAGAGGAGAGAAGGGGATAGTGGGTAATGAGGAAGAAGGAATCTGATAGGAGAGGGTAGTGGACCATGGAATAAAGGGAAGGAGGTGGAAAACCAGAGGGTGGGCAGGTCATAAAGACAGAAGAGGAGAAGGAAGGGATGAAAGGACCACCAAAATGGGTGGGGGGGGGAATAAACAACCAAGCCCAAGAATTTAAACAGTGTGTAGTATTGCTTTAACCTTTGAAAAGACATCTGAATAAATCTGTGGGCTTGGTTGTTAAATCCAATTCCCACCATATTTTTCCTGAATTTTGTTTTGACCTTAGCCTAGAGCAGGGATTCCCAATGTTTGTTTGTGCCATGGACCCCCATCATTATCTGATGGTCCCGTGGAGCCCAGGTTGGGAACCCCGGCCTAGAGTGTCTTTAGGATGGGAGGGGTAGGTTGAAAATTTGAGGATTCAATAGAATGTTTTTCCAATGTAGGCTTCCTACGGAGATAAAGTAGGTATCAGTGAATGGTCCAATACCAGAGATAGGGAAAGAGTCACAGCAAATGAGGGTGAGGAGAAGTTTATTCAGACCAGTTCTATTCAGTCATCAAGACACGAGAGACTGAAAATGCTGGAATCTGGAGCAATAAACAAAATACTAGAAGATCTCAATGGACAGGAGACATCTATGGATAAAAATGGCAGTTAACCCTTGTGTTAACCATTGAGATCCTCCTGCAGCTTGGTTGCTGCTATCTTTTTATGAGATAATGGCTAGTTTAACACAATCCTGCTAATAAAATAATAACCATTTCATTGTTAAAATGACAACGGTAGTATTAATCACCATTTGTGGAAATGAGTTCCATTCTCTCTGTGTTTCTGAAGTTCTGTCATTGAGTCATTCAACATAAAACAGTGCAGCACTGTACAAAGCCCTTCAGCCCACTATGTTGTACTCACCACTTAACCCACCCCAAATCAAATTAGCCCTTCCCTTCCACATATCCTTCCATTTTCCTTTCAGCCATGTGTCCATCTAAGAGACTCTTAAATGTCCATAATGTATCTACAACTAGTACCAGCCAGGCAAGTGCAGTCCATGCACCTGCAACTCTCTGAGTAAAAGATCTACCCGTGATGTGACATTCCCTCCATAGTTTTATTCAATCTTCTTAAAATTATGCACCCTTCTATTAGCTACTTCTGCCCTAGGAAAAAGTTGCTGGCTATCCATTCAGTCAATGCCTCTTATCATTGTCTACCCCGATATCAAGTCACTTCATATAATCTTTTGCTCCAAAGAGAAAAGCCATAGCTCACTCCATTTCTCCTTATAACAAATGCCGTCCAATCCAGACAAAATCCTGGTAAAACTCTCTGCTCCTTTTGAAAGCTTCCACATCCTTTCCTTAATGAAGCAGCCAGAACTGAACACAATCTACCAAGTTTGGTCTAACCAGGGATTTATGGAGCTGCAACATTAGCTCATGGTTTTTGAATTCAGCCCACTGACTAATGAAGGCCAGCACACCACACACATTCCTAAACACTGTACCAAGTCCTGAAAGGCCTGTCTCTAACCTTTCGATTCTGGTCCCAAGGCCTAGACCTCTCCAAACACTGGAAATATTTTCTCTCCATCCATCCCCTTGGCTCCCCTTAATATCTAGGACAATTCAATTGATTACATCACCTCCTAACCTTCCAAATCCCAGGACCATATGACCATAAGATATAACAGCAGAATTAGGCCACTTGGCTCATCAGGTCTGCGCCAGCATTTCATCATGACTGATCCAATTTTCTTCTCAGCTCCAATCTCCAGTGTCCCTGTGTCCCTTCATGCCCTGACTAATCAAGAATATATCAATATCTGCCTTAAATATACAGAAAGACTTGGCCTCCACAGCTGTCTGTGGCAAAGAATTCCACAGATTCACCACTCTCTGGTTAAAGAAATTCCACCTCATCTCTATTCTAAAATGATGCTCCTCTATTCTGAGGCTGTCTCCTCTGGTCTAAGGCTCTCCCATCTTAGGAAACATCCTCTCTACATCCACTCTATCAAGGCCTTTTACCATTCGCTAGGTTTCAATGAGGTCACGCCTCATTCTTTGGAATTCTAGTGATCAAATGTTCTTCAGGTGACAAGCCATTCAATCCTAGAATGATTTTTGTGAACCTCCTTTGAACCCTCTCCAGTTTTAGCACATTCTTTCTAAGATAAAGGGCCAAAAACTTCTCACAATACTCCAAGTGAAGCCTCACCATGCTTTATAAAATTTCAACATCACATCCTTGCTTTTATATTCTAGTCCTCTAGAAATGAATGCTAACGTTGCATTTGCCTTCCTCACCACAGACTCAACCTGCAAATTAAACTTTTGGATCAACCCATGATTGAGTGGCGGAGCAAACTCAATGGGCCGAATGGCCTACTTCTGCTTCTACGGTCTTATGAAATCCTGGACAATGACTCCCAAGTCCCTTTACACCTCAGTTTATTTTTGTATTTTCTCTCTATTTAGAAAATAGTCAACTCTTTCATTTCTTCTACCAACATGCATGACCGTTGAATTCCCGACACTATATTCCCACTGCCATTTCTTTGCCCACTCTTATAATCTGTCCAAGTCCTTCTGTAGCATCTCTACTTCCTCAGAACTACATGCCCCTCCACGTATCTTCACGACTCTGAAACAAAGCTATCACTTCCATCATCCAAATCATTGACATATAATGTAAAAAGAATCAGTCCCAACACAGACCCCCTGTGGAACATCACTGGTCACCAGCAGCCAACCAGAAAAGCTCCCTTTATTCCCTCTCTGCCTTCTGCCAATCGGTCACTGCTTTATCTTTGCTGGTATCTTTTCTGTAATACCATGGATTTTTAGCCTGTTAAGCAGCCTCAAGTGTGGCATCTTGTCGAAGGCCTTCTGAAAATCCAAGTACATAACATCAACTAATTCTGCTTTGTCTATCCTGCTTGTTATTTCTTCAAAGAATTCCAATAGATTTGTCAGGCAAGATTTTCCTTTGAGGAAACCGTGCTGAATTTGGCCTATTTTATCATGTGCCTCCAAGTACCCTGACACCTCATTCTTAATAATCGACTCCAACATTTTCCAAATGACTGAGGTCAGACTAACTGGCTGATAGTTTCCTTTCTTCTGCCTCTCTCTTTTCTTGAAGAGTGGAGTGACATTTGCAATTTTATAGTCTTCCGGAACCATTCCAGAAATTATTGATTCCTGGAAGATCATTACTAATGCCTCGACAATTTTCAGCCACCTCTTGGGGCGTACACCATCTAGTCCAGGTGACTTATCTACTTTCACACCTTTCAGTTTCCCAAGAATCTTCTCTCTAGTAATAGTAACTTCACTCACTTCATGACCCCTGACACTTGGAACTTCATACTGCTAGTGTTTTCCACTGCGAAGAATGATGCAAGATACTTATTCAGTTCACCTGCCATTTCCTTGTCCCCTATTACTACCTCTCCAGCATCATTTTCTAGCAGTATGATGTCCACTTTTTTCTCTCTTTTACACTTTATATATCTGAAGAAACTTTTGGTCCTCTTTAATATTACTGTCTAACTTCCTGTTGTATTCCATCTTTACCTTCTTAATACCTTTTTTAGTTGGTTCTGTTGCTTTTTAAAAACTTCCCAATCCTATAATTTCCCATTAATTTTTGTTCTACTATACGCTCTCTCTTTGGCTTTTATGTTGCCTCATGTTAGCCATAGTTGAGTAATCTTTCCTTTAGAATATTTCTTCTTCTTCGGGATGTATATATCCTATTCCTTCTGATTTGCTTCCAGAACTTCCAGCCAATTCTGACCAATTTCTCTCTCAGACCTCTGTAATTCCTTTTACACTGTAATACGGATACATCCGACTTTAGCTTCTCCTTCTCAAATTTCCATAAGACCATGAGACCATAAGTCAAAGGAGCAGAAGTAGGCCATTCGGCCCATTGAGTCTGCTTCACCATTTTATCATGAGCTGATCCATTTTCTCCTATTTAGTCCCACTTCCCTGCCTTCTCACCATAACTTTTGATGCCCTGGCTACTCAGATACCTATCAATCTCTGCCTTAAATACACCCAATGACTTCGCCTCCACTGCTGCCCGTGGCAACAAATTCCATAGATTCACCACCCTCTGACTAAAAAAATTTCTTCACATTTCTGTCCTGAAAGGGCGCCCTTCAATCCTTAAGTCATGCCCTCTCGTACTAGACTCCCCCATCATGGCAAACAACTTTGCCACATCCACTCTGTCCATGCCTTTTAACATTCAAAATGTTTCTATGAGGTCTCCCCTCATTCTTCTAAACTCCAAGGAATACAGTCCAAGAGCGGACAAATGTTCCTCATATGTTAACCCTCTCATTCCCGGAATCATTCTAGTGAATCTTCTCTGTACCCTCTCCAACGTCAGCACATCCTTTCTTAAATAAGGAGACCAAAACTGCCCACAGTACTCCAAGTGAGGTCTCACCAGCGCCTTATAGAGCCTCAACATCACATCCCTGCTCCTATACTCTATTCCTCTAGAAATGAATGTCAACATTGCATTCGCCTTCTTCACTATTGACTTCTGAAATTACTGAAATTTCACTACTGAAATTTCAGGGGGAATTCGAACATATTATGATCCTTTGCCCCTTAGGGTTATTTACTTTAAGCCTCCTCTGTCTTCCTGCCTGTCCTTTCGATACAATGCGTATCCTTGTACATTAAACTCCCAGCTATAATCTTCTTTCAGCCATGATTCGGTGAAGCTGACAATATCATACCTGCCAATCTGCAACTGTGATACAAGTTCATTTCCCTTGTTCTTTATAAAGCACACGTTCAAATAATACACCTTCAGTCCTGTATTCACCCTTTTGAATTTTGTCCACCATTTACGTTGCAATTCATCTGGTTAACTGCACTTTTGCCCTATCTATAGGTTTTAATAGGTATATTTAATGTCAGAGAAATGTATACAATATACATCCTGAAATTCTTTTTCTTTGCAAACATCTGTGAAAACAGAGAAGTGCCCCAAAGAATGAATGACAGTTGGATGTTAGAACCCAAAGCCCGCCCCTCCAGCTCCCCCCCACGCATAAGCAGCAGCAAAGCAATAACCCCAGCAAAAAAGCATCATCGCGCCCCCCCCCCGCCACCGAGCACTCAAGCATGCAGCAAAGCATCAATAAAAACACAGACTTACAGTATCCCAAATACTACTCATTCACCCGGTATTGGACATACCACAAGCTCTCTCTCTCTCCCTAATAAGGGAAAAGCAGATGTCCCCGTTTCACAGCGAGAGGGGAGACATAACAAAACAACTTGCTGATTTATAGCATTAAAAGTCTGTTGCATCACTTTTTCCGAGCTCTGTGCTCAAAGAACTTGGGTCTCTGGGCACACAGCCAGCAGCCAGCTCACTGCTTATGATCTTCCGTCTCCCATGACACACCAGTCTCCTGTGGTGGCACCAACCTTGAGTCAGCCTGCCTCCAGAATCACAAATTCCTGGCACCCTGAAGGCGTGCTAATCTTCTAGGCCGTGTCCTTGGCATGTCAACAGCCTCTCCTCACTACACATTGCCTCTGTTTGTAAACCAGCTACCTTATCTTCAGCACTGTCATCCGCCTTTCCTATGATACCTCTTGATTGAATTATACACAACTCAGGACACTAGTCACACCATGCTCAACCCTTTGATTCCTAACTTTGTCTGAGGTTTTACCAACATCTGCCTCCACAACCTCTCCATTTAACTGTTCTGGCACTCAAGTTCCCATCCCCTGCAACTCTAGTTTAAACCCCACTGTGCAGCATTAATAAATTAGTCCCCCTCCAATTCAGGTACAAACTGTCCCGCCTGTACAGGTCCCACCTTCCCTGGAAGAGAGCCCAGTGATCCAAAAATTTTTGCCCTCCCTCCTACACCATTTTGCCTCATGTTAAACTATATAATTTTCCTAGTTCTGGCCTCGGTAGCACACGGCATGGGTAGCAATCCTGAGATCACAACCCTGGAGGTCCTACCCTTTAACTTAGACCTAACAGCCTGAACTCCCTATGCAGAACCTTGTCACACATCCTACCCATGTCATTGGTACCTACATATATCATGACCTCTGGCTTTTCACCCTCCCACTTAAGAATGATCCAAGATATCCCAGACCCCGGCAGCCAGGAGACAACATACCATCCGGGAATCTCGTTCTCTCTCACAGAAATTCCTGTCCATTCCCCAAACTAATGAATCCCTTATCACCACAGTGCTCCTCCTCTCCCCCCACTCCTTCCATCTGAGTCACAGAGCCAGACTCAGTGCCAGATCTCAGTGACAGCAACAGAGAGAATAGAATAGTGGATTCAAAGAGAAAACAGCATAGACATTACATGACATGAATATGCAGGGATTAGTGGAATATGGACCATCTGCAGGCAGGTAGGATTAGTTTAATTTGGTGTCTTGGTCAGAAGATACATCTCGGTCTGAAGGGCCTGTAACTGTGTTGTGCTGTTCGACTACATATTCTCTAAAAGGGATCAGAAACTGTAAATTGCTTCCAGTGTTTCAGTGAGTGGTAGAATCCAGGCAAGTTGGAGGGAATGCAGGGATTCCTCCATTGGAAAATGGAATTAATGTGCAAATAGTGTAAAATGGATGGCTGATGGTACGTGTTCTGTATTGTTCTGGCAAATAGGCTGTGTTGGAGTCGGAGCGCGTGTTTACACTTGCGGGCTGCCCCGAGCTATTTCTTGGGTGTGTTGGTTGTTAACTCAAATGACACGTTTCACTGTATCTTTCAATGTACATTGATAGATAAATCTGAAATGATGGGCTGAAGGGCCCTTTCCATGCTGTTTCCTCTATGACTCTATAAGTTCTTCAGACTGCAGTGAGAGTTGAAATTAACACCAATAATAAACTTCACAGTGGTGAGATGAGGGGTGGACTTGCTTTGGCTTTGAATAAGCCATATTCTGGATATACTATAACCCATGAAAGGTCAAGTATATTGGGTATCCTTGTAGGTCCCGTCAGTCACCAGAGATACAAGTGAGATCCAGCCTTCCTGGCAAGAGTGCTTTGCCTGTTGAATTAAGTGATAAAAGTATGGATTTTGGGACGTCCCAGCACCCAACGAATCCATACAAAGAACCTCCTCCTTTTTCGTAGTCTGCCCACCGGTAGGCCTTGCCGAAACCCATCTCAACATGGAGATCGTGCTATTCTCCATCCTCCCAGGGTGCTGCAAAGGTGTAGCAGTTAGCACAACACTTTAAGTGCTAGGTCGAAATCGAGGTTCAATTCTTGCCGCTGTCTGTTAGAAGCTTGTACATTCTCCCAATGACTGTGTGGGTTTCCTCCAGATGCTTTGATTTCCTCCCACAATCCAAAAGATGTATGGGTTAGGGTTGCGAATTGTGGGCAAGCTACGTAAACATGGGAAACATATCAACACTTATGGGATGCCGGAACACTGTGTTGCTTATTGACGTAAACGACGCTTTTCACTGTATGTTTCGATAATTTGATGTATATAATTTGCCAGGATAATCAAGGACACAACCCATCCAGCCAATACACTTTTCGTCCTTCTTCCCTCCGGGAGAAGGCTCAGGAGCTTGAAGACTCGTACGGCCAGATTTGGGAACAGCTTCTTTCCAACTGTGATAAGACTGCTGAATGGATCCTGACCCGGATCTGGGCCGTACCCTCCAAATACCTGGACTTGCCTCTCGGTTTTTTTGCACTACCTTACTTTCCATTTTTCTATTTTCTATTTATGATTTATAATTTAAAGTTTTAATATTTACTCATTTTTACTATTTTTAATATTTTTAATATTTTATATTTGTAATCTCGGGAGCAGGAAGCGCAGAATCAAATACCGCTGTGATGATTGTACGTTCTAGTATCAATTGTTTGGCGACAATAAAGTATAAAGTATAAGTATAAAGTATATGTGACAAATATAGCTAATCTAATCTAATCCTCCAGATTTCCTTCCTTGGCCTCCAACATCCCATGTTCCTGAACCACCAATCCCATCCTGACCAGAGCAGAAATGGCTCGTACCAGGGGGCATAATTTTATGATGATTGGAGGAAAGTATAGGGTGGATGTCAGAGGTAAGTTTTTACATAGAGAGTAGTGGGTGCATTAAAAATGCCTTGGCAGGGTCGGGGTGGTGGTTAAGGTATTAGGGACATTTTAAATAACTCTTAAATAAGCAAATAGATGATAGAAAAATGGAGGGTTATGTAGGGGGGAGATTTAGTTGATCTTAGAGTAGGTTAAACATCCGCACAACTTCGTGAACTGAAGGGCTTGCATTGTGCTGTATTATTCTGTGCTTTCTTTTCTGACCCCGAACCAGTCATTGCATTGAACTTGGACCAACTCCATCTCTGCAAGCTGTTCCATTCAAGGTGCTGGACTGTCATCACTGCCGCAGGGTGCCTGTACCCTGCATGTCCCGTGAATGCATGCACTTACCCTCAGTGGCCACTTCATTGGCTACACCTGTACACCTGCTCATTAATGCAACTATATAATCAGCCAATCATGTGGCAGCAACTCAATTTATTGAAGCATGTAGATTGTCAGGAGGTTCAGTTTTGATCAGGCCAAACAGAAGAATGAGGAAGAAATGTGATCTAAGTGACTGACTGTGGAATGACTGTTGGTAGCAGATGGGATGGTTTGAGTATCTCAGAAACTGCTGATCTCCTGGGATTTTCACATACAACAGTATCTAGAGTTTACAGAGAGCGGTGCAGAAAAACAAAAAAAAAATCATTCAGTGAGCAGCAGTTCTGTGGGTGAAAACATCTTGTTCATTAGAGAGGTCAGAGGAGAATGGCCAGACTGGTTCAAACTGACAGGAAAGCGACAGTAACTCAAATAACCATGTGTTACAATGGTAGTGTGCAGAACAGCATCTCTAGACTAATAAATTGGCCACTGAATGTGTATTTCCAGGGAATGTATGCACATGGCAATGGAAAGTTATCGTACACACTGAATAAAATAATAAACTTGCTGCATTTATGAAATAACATTTATATGAAATAATATCAGTTACAGCTTGTAACACAATCACAGGGACGTGGATGACTATGTAAATTCCTTGAGCTTAAGTTTTATGCTATGAGACACTATTAGGAGACATTCATGTTACATTTTTCAACTTGGGTCCAGTCTAACTCTAATGTTTACTTCATATCTGCAGATTATACCACACACCTTTTTTCCCAGGATCATGGAATGAAGGAGCATGGACGCCCTTCAGCACATTGCTCCGATGCTAGCTCTTTGCTGGAGTTATCTGTCACTGTGTGGTACAGAAACTGCACTGCAGCAGACAGGAGGCTCTACAATGGGTAGTTAAAATTGCCCATTGCATCCCCAGCACTTCCCCTGCTGCCATCCAGGACAAATATACAAAAAGGTGCCGGAGAAAGGCCAGTAACATCATGAAGGATCCCACCCACCCTGTTCATGGACTGCTTGTCCCACTCCCATCAGGAAAGAGGCTAAACAGCATCCATGGCAGGACCACTAGTTTCAAAAACAATTACTTCCCCCAAACTGTCATGCTGAACAGCACATTAACCACCTGACCACACCTTGCCACTTTGTCACTTCCTGTCAGTCACCTTGTGCACAGATACTCCTGTACCCACCTTTTATAAAAGAATATGTATTTATATTTACTGCAATAATTTAAGGATATATTGGCCTTGGAGAGAGTCCAGAGGAGGTTCACATTGGAGGAGTATCTCCCCATTGAGTGGCTCTCAGCCTGGAAACAATGGAGTTCAGAAAGATGTTGAAATCGACTGGATACTGAAAGGCCTTGATCGAGTGGAGATAGAGAAGCTGTTTGCATTAGTGGGAGAGTGTGGGATCCTAGGGCACAGCCACACAGTAAAGGCACATCCTTTTAAATCTAAGATGAGAGAGTGTTTTTTCTGTCAAAGGGTGGTGAATGTGTGGAGGGCTGTGGAGGCCAAGTTACTGAAGACAGACATTGATAAATTTATGATTGCAAGGGGATTAAGACATTGTTTAGACCTGCCTTTGGAATGCTGTGAGCAATTTCTACCCAATATCTAAGGAAGGATGTGCTGGCTCTGTGGAGAGTCCAGAGGAAGTTCTCAAGGATAATCCTGGGTGTGAAAGGCAGGAGATGGTGCGAGAACTGGGTTGAAAAGATCTGCCGTGATTGAATAGTAGAGCAAAGTCAATGGGCCATATGGCCTAATTCTGCTCCTATACCTTATGTTCTTATAGTCTAAGTATCCCATATAAGAACAGGACAGAAAACCTTGTCCTCTATTCTTCCTCTCTACCTTTGATCATGTAAAAGAATCTCCAGACTTTGTCTGATAAGTATCAAGTGACATTGCTGCCTTGAAACTTATTGAATATTGAAAGGTGATTTAGAGAGGATGTTTCCTATAGTGGGGGAACCTAGGACCGGAAGACACAGCCTCAGAATACAAGGACACTCTTTTAGAACAAAGATGAGGAGGAATTTTAACCAGGGGGTGGTGTATCTGTGGAATTTATTGCCACAGGAAGCTGTGGAGGCCAGGTCATTAGGTTTCTTTAAAGTGGATGTTTAGGGAGAATGAGGGTTGAAAGGGATAATAATGAAGATGAATATCAAGGTTGTATATAGTATACATACTTTGATAGTAAATTTACTTAGAAGTTTGAACTTTGAAATCAGCCATGGTGAAATGGCAGGGCAGACTTGATGGGCTGAATGGCCTAATTATGGTCTGAAGTGTCAGGAAAGTCTATCTCACAAGATCACAATCACAGGGTCACAAGACAAAGGAGCAGAAATAGGCCATTCGGCCCATCGAGTCTGCTCCACCACTCCACCATGAGCTAAACTTTGGTTCTGTCTTCACTAAGGAGGACATAAATAATCTTCCAGAAATAGTAGGGGACAGAGGGTCCAGTGAGATGGAGGAACTGAGCGAAATACATGTTAGTAGGGAAGTGGTGTTAGGTAAATTGAAGGGATTGAAGGCAGATAAATCCCCAGGGCCAGATGGTCTGCATCCCAGGGTGCTTAAGGAAGTAGCCCAAGAAATAGTGGATGCATTAGTGATAATTTTTCAAAACTCGTTAGATTCTGGACTAGTTCCTGAGGATTGGAGGGTGGCTAATGTAACTCCACTTTTTAAAAAAGGAGGGAGAGAGAAACCGGGGAATTATAGACCGGTTAGCCTAACGTCGGTGGTGGGGAAACTGCTGGAGTCAGTTATCAAGGAAGTGATAACAGCACATTTGGAAAGTGGTGAAATGATCGGACAAAGTCAGCATGGATTTGTGAAAGGAAAATCATGTCTGACGAATCTCATAGAATTTTTTGAGGATGTAACTAGTAGAGTGGATAGGGGAGAACCAGTAGATGTGGTATATTTGGATTTTCAGAAGTCTTTTGACAAGGTCCCACACAGGAGATTAGTGTGCAAACTTAAAGCACACGGTATTGGGGGTAAGGTATTGGTGTGGGTGGAGAGTTGGTTAGCAGACAGGAAGCAAAGAGTGGGAATAAACGGGACCTTTTCAGAATGGCAGGCGGTGACAAGTGGGGTACCGCAAGGCTCAGTGCTGGGACCCCAGTTGTTTATAATATATATTAATGACTTGGATGAGGGAATTAAATGCAGCATCTCCAAGTTTGCGGATGACACGAAGCTGGGTGGCAGTGTTAGCTGTGAGGAGGATGCTAAGAGGATGCAGGGTGACTTGGATAGGTTGGGTGAGTGGGCAAATTCATGGCAGATGCAATTTAATGTGGATAAATGTGAAGTTATCCACTTTGGTGGCAAAAATAGGAAAACAGATTATTATCTGAATGGTGGCCGATTAGGAAAAGGGGAGGTGCAACGTGATCTGGGTGTCATTATACACCAGTCATTGAAAGTGGGCATGCAGGTACAGCAGGCGGTGAAAAAGGCGAATGGTATGCTGGCATTTATAGCGAGAGGATTTGAGTACAGGAGCAGGAGGTACTACTGCAGTTGTACAAGGCCTTGGTGAGACAGCACCTGGAGTATTGTGTGCAGTTTTGGTCCCCTAATCTGAGGAAAGACATCCTTGCCATAGAGGGAGTACAGAGAAGGTTCACCAGATTGATTCCTGGGATGGCAGGACTTTCATATGAAGAAAGAATGGATGAACTGGGCTTGTACTCGTTGGAATTTAGAAGATTGAGGGGGGATCTGATTGAAACGTATAAGATCCTAAAGGGATTGGACAGGCTAGATGCAGGAAGATTGTTCCCGATGTTGGGGAAGTCCAGAACGAGGGGTCACAGTTTGAGGATAGAGGGGAAGCCTTTTAGGACTGAGATTAGGAAAAACTTCTTCACACAGAGAGTGGTGAATCTGTGGAATTCTCTGCCACAGGAAACAGTTGAGGCCAGTTCATTGGCTATATTTAAGAGGGAGTTAGATATGGCCCTTGTGGCTACGGGGGTCAGGGGGTATGGAGGGAAGGCTGGGGCGGTGTTCTGAGTTGGATGATCAGCCATGATCATAATAAATGGCGGTGCAGGCTCGAAGGGCCAAATGGCCTACTCCTGCACCTATTTTCTATGTTTCTATGTTTCTATGTAAACTATTCTCTCACCTAGTTCCAATTTCCGGCTTTTTCGCCATATCCCTTGATACCCTGACTAATTAGATACCTATCAATTTCTTCCTTAAACACCCTCAATGATCAGGCCTCCACAGCTGTATGCGGCAACGAATTCCATAAATCCACGACCCCTTGGCTAAAAAAATTACTCCTCATCTCTGTTTTAAATGGGTACCCTCTAATTCTAAGGCTGTTTCCCTTGGTGGGTGAGTCCTCTTGTCCTGGACTCACCCACCAAGGGAAACAGCCTTTCCACATCTACTCTGTCCAACCCTTTCAACATTCGAAATGTTTCTATGAGATCCCCTCTCATTCTTATATACTCTAATGAATACAGTCCAAGAGCCGACAAACGCTCCTCATATGTTAGCCCCTGCAGTCCAGGAATCATCCTCGTAAGTCTTCTCTGAACTCTCTCCAACATCAGTACATCCCTACTAAGATAGGGGGCCCAAAACTGCACACAGTATTCCAAATGAGGTCTCACCAGTGCCCCATAGAGCCTCATCAACACCTCCTTACTCTTATACACTATTCCTCTGGAAATGAATGCCAACATAGCATTCGTTTTCCTTACTGCCGATCCAACCTGGTGGTTCACCTTTAGGGTATCCGGCACGAGGACCCCCAAGTCCCTTTGCACTTCCGATTTTTTGAATTTTCTCCCTATCTAAATAATAATCTGCTGGATTATTTCTTCTTCCAAAATGTACAACCGTACATTTCTCAACATTGTATCTCATCTGCCATTTCTTTGCCCACTCAATTAAACTGACTAAGTCTCTCTGCAACCTTTCCATTTCTTCAACACTTCCTGGTCTTCAACCTATCTTGGTGTCATCGGCAAATTTAGCCACAAAACCATTTAATCCATAATCTAAATCATCGATACACATTGTAAAAAGAAGCGGCCCCAATACCGACCCTTGCAGAATACCACTAGTAACCGGCAACCAATCAGAATAGGATTCCTTTATTCCTACCCTTTGCTTTCTGCCTATCAGCCAATGCTCCACCCATTCCAATATCTTTTCTGTAATTCCATGGGCTCTCATCTTATTAAGCAGCCTCTTATGCGGCACCTTATCGAAGGCTTTTTGAAAATCCAAATACACAACATCCACAGCCTCTCCCTTGTCAATCTTATTTGAGATTACCTCAAAAAATTCCAATAGGTTGGTGAGGCAGTATCTTCCCTTCATGAAACCATGCTGACTTGGGCCTATCTTGTCATGCACCTTGAGGTATTTCATAACCTCGTCCTTGAGGATCGACTCCAATAACTTTCCAGCTACCGATGTCAGACTAATGGGTCTGTAATTTTCTTTTTGCTGCCTCCCTCCTTTCTTAAACAGTGGAACTACATTTGCAACCTTCCAATCCTCCGGAACCATGCTAGAGTCTGTTGATTCCTGGAAGATCATATCTAATGCATCCACAGTCTCCAAAGCCAGCTCCTTCAGAACCCGTAGGTGCACCTCATCTGGTCCAGGAGACTTATCTATTCTTAGTCCATTTAGCTTCCCAAGCACTTTCTCTCTAGTAATCTTGACTGTACCTAATTACCTCTGGCTATCAGGTATGTTGCTAATGTCTTCCATTGTGAAGACCGATGCAAAATACTCATTTAATTCCTCTGCCATCTCTTTGTTATCCATTATAATTTCTCCAGCATCATTTTCAATCGGTCCTATATCTACCCATGTTACTCTTTTATTCTTCATATATTAAAAAAAACTCTTAGTATCCTTTTTTATGTTAATTGCCAACTTCCTTTCATAATTCATCTTTTCTTTCCTAATAACTTCCTTAGTTTTTAAAAGTCGTCCAGTTTTCCCACTAATTTTTGCTTCCTTATACACCGTCTCTTTTGCTTTTATTTTAGCCTTAACCTCTCTCGTTAGCCAATTTTGTGCCATTTTTCAAATTATGATTTTCTTTTTTCTTGGAATATATTTTTCCTGCACTTTCTTTATTTCTTGTAGGAATTTCATGCAATTTCACTCTACTGTCCCTCCATTTAGCTTACTTTTCCAATTGACTTGGGCCAGTTCCTCTCTCATACCACTGTAATTTCCTTTGTTCCACTGAAATATCGATACACCTGATACCAGCTTCTCCTTTTCAAATTTGAAACTAAACTCAATCATATTATGATCACTATTTCCAAGGGGTTCCATTATCTCCAGCTCCCTAATTGCCTCAGGTTCATTACACAGCACCCAATCCAAAACAGTTGATCCCCTGGTGGGCTTATGGACAAACTGCTCCAAAAAGCCATCCTGTAGGCATTCTACAAACTCCCTCTCCTGAGATCCAGTACCTTCCTGACTTTCCCAATCCACTTTCATATTAAAATCCCCCATAATTATCTTGACATTTTCCTTCTGACATGCTTTTTGTATTTCCAGCTGTAACTTGTAGTTCACATCCCGGCTGCTGTTTGGAGGCCTGAATATAACTGCTATTAATGTCTTTTTACCCTTGCCACTTTTTAACTCGACCCATAAGGATTCTACCTCTTCTGATCTTATGTCCCTTCTTTCTAGTGATTTGACATCGTTGCTTACCATCAGGGAAACGCCACCCCCTTTACCTACCTTCCTATCTTTCCTATACAATGAGTATCCTTGGACATTCAGCTCCCAATCACATACATCATTATCTTGCTGTACAACAAGGTCATCCACTTTATTTCTAATGCTGCGTGCATTTAAGTACAGTACATTTAAATCAGTATCTGTTACTGATTTTGCTATATTTCTATCGCACAGCAAATTATCCTGTCTATTCACCTGCCTGTCCTTCTTGCCATCTTTGCATCACAGTATCTTTGACTTATTTCTATTTTCCTCTTCCTCGACCCTGGTTTCCTTCCCCCTACCAATTTAGTTTAAACCCTCCCTAACAGCTATATTAAACAATCCCACCAAGATATTAGTACCCTTTGAGTTTAGGTGTAATCCATCGTTTTTGTATAAGTCATACCTCCCCCAAAATAGATCCCAATGATCCAAGAATTTGAAGCCCTGCCCCCTGCACCAGTTACTTAGCCACACATTCATCTGCTTAATTCTGCTATTACCTTCATTAGCGCATGGCTCAGGCAGCAATCCTGAGATTATTACCCTGGAGGTCCGGCTTTTCAATTTTCTTCCTAGCTCCCAGTTATCTTCCTTCAGGACCTCCTCTCTTTTTCTGCCTATGTTATTGGTACCACCATGTACCAAGACTTCTGGCTGCTCACCCTCTCTCCTCAGAATACTCTGGACCCGATCTGAGACATCCCATACCCTGGCACCAGGGAGGCAACACACCATCCGAGTATCCTTGTCCGGCTCGCAGAATCTTTTGTCTGTTCCCCTCACTATGGAATCCCCTATAACTACTGCATTTCTCCTTGCTCTCTTGATCATGGCACTGGGCAGAGTGTCACAGTCCCGTTCGCTGTGGTCTTCCTCTGTCAGGTCAACTTCTCCAACAGTATCTAAAACGATATATCGATTTCTGAGGGGGACTGTCACAGAGGTGCTGTCCACTATCTCTCTATAGGTATTATCAATCACCTCCTCACTTTCCCTAATTAGCTGAAGGTCATCAAGTTGCAGCTCCAGGTCCCTAACACCTCATCTCATCTCAATGCACCTGGTGCAGATGTAATCCTTGGGGAGGCTGGGAGTCTCCCAGGTTCCTCACATCTGGCACTCCAAGCACAACACTAATCCTGGATGCATACCTCTAATGCTACTGTTATTACTAAATAAATAAACCTGTAACTTACCCCTTTACTATGAGACTCAATGGTAGCAGGAAGCCTCTTCCCGTTTCCACCTAAGCCCATTGAGCCAAAGCCCTATCACTCTGCACCTTCTCACTCCGCTGCCCGCTCCAACGCTGTCCGCTGGATATGGCGGTGTTCCTTTTAAGCCTTCTGCACTCTGAGGTCATGCGCCTGTGCAGTTGTGCCTCTTTTAACCCAAGCAGTTAAAAAGTTTCTCCATAATTAGGTGGTATTTCAGCAGGCCAGTTATCTTTATCAAGGACACACATTTCATTTAGCAGGGTTTTATACATACTTTGAGGTTTAGAAGGTTGAGAACCTTTCAAGGATGTTGCAATGAACATACAGTGCTGCAGATTGTTTATAGGACTAGTAAGAAACTGTAGATAATTAATGGAGACAATTTTGTTGTTGCTTATTAAGGTAATTTCTCCAAACTTCCCATTTTCAACTGCCTCTTGAGCTTCTAGAGTTTTTGTACCAGGTTATTCTTTCAGTCCATGCGGTGATCTTATGCTCCATTGGATCAGTTTGTCTGCATAAACAATCGTAGTACTGTGTGTTTCTGTAAACACTCTGACAGTAAACCAAGTTTATGCAACGTGTCATACATTAGAGCTAAGTCCAATAGAAACTGTTCTGAAGAGAGTCTTTTCAACAGACCTTCATATGTTTTTCTGTCACTCCCAGATCTTGTTTCATCCTTCATTGCTTTTTCAAAATGAAAACACAGTGCTTCATAATTTTGCCATACTGCTGAAACTGTCGAAACGAGTTAGCTACCCACCTGGTGCCCAGAACACAGCCTATTTTGCAAATTTGTTGTTCTAGTTGAGAGGCACATTCAGACAGTTCCTTTTGATTTAGAGGTGATCTACCATAAACAGAGTACAAATTGTCCACAAATGATTGAAAATGATTTATTCCATGAACTTCTCTCACCGAATCACCTACTGCAAGTTCTAATCTGTGATCAAGGCAGTGTCAAATTATCACATCAGGGTAATGTTCCTTGAGAATTGTAGCAACACCAGATTTGATACCAAGCATTACACTTGCCCCATCACTAGCAAATGCTATAAGGTTCTGTTTCAAGTAAGAGTCATCAAACCCATGGTTATTGATACAGTTCAATAGATGCTTAGCAATAGTTGCAGCTTTCTGATCAGGCAGTTCAATTAGATCTAAAAACATAAAATGGGGATCACCTTCCTTATCATTTCAAATAAACTATTAGTGGTCTTAATGCTCAGGCTTGTTGATTCATCAATGAGAACAGAAAATTTGCCATTTATCTGCTTGATATGCTGGCAAATTTTCTTTTTCATATTAATGGCTATGTGATTAATTATCTCTGTAGCACTAGTGCGGGAATGCAGTCCAATTCCAATGCCAATACCATTATTTTTTTGAAGTTCCAATAAGCCAAAGTGATCTGAGCATTCTGAGCTAAATAATATGCAGAACGAAAAATTGAACTAGTTGCCTTTAGATGCGAAGCATTCATGGTGTCACATAATTTTCCAAGAGCATCTTCACTAGCTATATTTTCAACATTTAGAGCAGCAGTGTGAGCTTTTGATAGTTTGTGATCAACAATTTTTTTTTGAGAGACTTCAAGCGTGTACTTCGATGGGCTCCATAATATGATACTTGGTACATCTGCTATTCATTTGACAGCCTCAAACCCTGAGAAGTGAAAAGTGTCAGATTGCTTTTGTTTGCAGTTGTACATACTTTACACCCAAGTTTATCATCCTTGAAGTCTAATCAGAGATAAGTTTCTTTCTTTATCTTCCACATTTCTTCAGTCCAAACATCTGAACAGAGATACAAGCCTGACTTCGAAGGACCATTACTTTCAGAACTGCATTTGGACCCGGTTAGAAAATTTGAACTAGAACACAGCTTTTGTCACTTTTACTGTTATCAGTCTCTTGTACGTTATTCTTGTTATACTCCTCAGCTTGTTTACGAAAGAAAGAAGTTAACGTTGTTTGCTTAGAAGTCATAGGGTTGTTAAGTGAGAAAAATTTACTTTTGTATTAGCGAGTAATCCACAGACCACCACAGATGTAGCCTTACTAATAATGAGTGCTGGAGAGAGACTGAGGATCTGTGAAATGGCGGGAGGCTACAGTGGGGTATGCTGGGAAAACAACGGGTTGCATGAGGACGAATTTCACAAATTCCTAAATAAAAAACAGTCACAGTTCCAGGGTTTCACCGAAAACGATCAAATATCCTAATGTTATTAGTGATATTTCCCTACCAGCCACCACCCCCTTTCCCCACCCCGCTTCTGTAAAATTCCCTCTACTTAATATGCAGCTCTGTTAAATTCCCCGCTTGTTTATTTTGACTTTTTTTACAGAGGTGCCGGAGTGGCGCTCCGGTAAGCTCTGGCAGCACTGCACCCCTGGGAACCAGTATATTGAATGGAAAAAGAGAGAAAGGGGAGTGAGGAAGAAATTATAGGAAGTTAGAGAATTGATGTTCATGCCATCAGGTTAGAGGCTACTAAACAGAAAATGAGATCTTGCTCCTCCACTCTGACATGACTTGGCTGTAAGACAACATATTGAATTGATAGTCCAGAGACTGGTGAATCATTGCCACAGATGGCTATGGTTGTAAAGAAAGGTTATGGCACAATGGCCTTCATTAATCAATGTATTGAGTTAGGATGTTGTGTTGAAATAACATAACTGGGGGTAGTGGAGAAGAAGGAGAGGATGGCGGCGCGTCACAGCTCGCAGCGGCCATTCTGGTGGTGATGTCTGTTATTTGTCAAGTGGGGTGCCGTGCACAATCCTGATTTGATGGAGACAGACGTGAGGGCACAGAGGAACATCTGGTGAAACTTCTGAAATGCCTGCTTCGCAGTTGCTGCTACTGTGTGGTCCAGAATCTCCGGAGGAGAAGGCCCCGAGTCCTTGACTTTGCTTGTTGTTCGGCGGCCGGGGCGGGGTCGAAGCATTCAGCAGAGGATGGTGCTCGGAGAGGCTGTGTCGGAGGGGCTGGTCGGAGACTCAAAGTTTTCGGATGGACTCAGAGTTCCCTGCGGTCGGGTGCATCCAGTGGTACTGCATTGGCAAGTTGGCGGCGCATTGAGGTTCATGGCGGGGAGACTTCCTCCCTTCTGCCACCTGCATGAGATGATATAATCATAATTACAGCACTGAAACAGGCTATCTCGGCCCTTCTATTCCATGCCGAACTCTTACTCTCACAATGATGAGCCTATCGGGACTTTGAGACCTTTTTTTACCGTGCCCATGGTCTGTTCTTCATCAAATTACAGAGACTGAGGATCTTTATGCCATTACGGAGAAAGGTTGAACAAGTTGGGTCTTTATTCTTTGGAACGTAGAAGGTTGAGGGGGGACTTGATAGAGGTATTTAAGATTATGAGAGGGATAGACAGAGTTGACGTGGATAGGCTTTTTCCATTGAGAGTGAGGGAGATTCAAACAAGAGGACATGGGTTGAGAGTTAAAGGGCAAAAGTTTAGGGGTAACTTGAGGGGGAACTTCTTTACTCAGAGAGTGGTGGCTGTGTGGAACGAGCTTCCAGCAGAAATGGATGAGGCAGGTTTGATGTTGTCATTTAAAGTTAAACTGGACAGCTATATGGACAGGAAAAGAATGGTGGGTTATGGGCTGAGTGCAGGTCGGTGGGACTAGGTGAGAGTAAGAGTTCGGCACGGACTGAAGGGCCGAGATGGCCTGTTTCCGTGCTGTAATTGTTATATGGTTACATGGTTATTTGGTTAAATTATGGTATTGCTTTGCACTGTTGCAACTATATGTTATAATTACGTAGTTTTGTCAGTTTTAGTCTTGGTTTGTCATGTGTTTTCTTGTGTTATCATTCTGGAGGAACGTTGTATCATTTTTTAATGCATGCATTTCTAAATGACAATAAACGAGGACTGAGTGTCTTCATAATCTAAAGTTGTATATGCTGTTGGTGAGGCCTAATTTGGAGTATTGTGTGCAGTTTTGGTCACCTACATACAGAAGTATAAATAAGATTGAAAGAATGTAGAGAAAATTTACAAGGATGTTGCAGGGACTTGAAGACCTGAGTCATAGGAAAAGGTTGAACAGGTTGGAATTTCATTCCCTTGAATGTAGAAGATTGAGGGTAGATTTCATCGAAGTATTCAAAATTATGAGACGTATAGATGGGGTAAATGCAAGCAGACTTTTTCCACTGAGGTTGGATGAGACTACAACAAGAGGTTAAGGGTGAAAGGGGAAATATTTAAGAGACCATCAGAGGGTGGTGAGAGTGTGGAACGAGCTGCCAATGCAAGTCATGGATGTGGAGTTGATTTAAACATTTAAGAGAAAGTTGGATAGGTACATGGATGGAGGGCTGTGGTCCGGGTGCAGGCCAATGGGACAGGAAAAGTAATGGTTCGGTACAGATTAGATGGGGCCGGAGGGCATATTTTTCTACTGTAGTGTTCTATATCTGTATAACATGCTGACAACTGATGATATTTTTAAGTTAGTAAAGCAATTGTCTCCCTGTTGGTCTGTGTGCCTTGGATCACTTATCTTGTCTCCAGACGCCTAGTGTGCAAATGGAAGCTATACTCTTTAAAGACCTTTCTAGCTTGGGCTGCCTGCCTAGATACTACGTTAACTCCGGCCTTACGGCAACTTCCACAGCATCTCCTTTCAACTTACCCCCTTGTGTAAAAAAGTTGGCCCTCAAGTTCCTATCAAAACTCTTTCTCTCTTTAATTTAAACCTATGCCCTCTAGTACTTGATTCCCCAAGCCTGGAAAAAGACCGAGAGCATTTATCCTATCTATATTCGAGTGGGAGATCAGTGCTTTATCTGAAGAGGTGATTTTTGATGTGACCTGGAGGGAGGAAGTGGAGGCTGAGAATTCGGAAAGGAATCACTAAGCCAATTATCACATGATAATTAGTCCTGACAAAGGGTCTCAGCCTGAAACATATGTACCTCTTCCTGTAGATGCTGCCTGGCCTGCAGCCTTCACCAGCATTTTTTACGTGTGTTGCTATCACATAATTAACTTCAGTGAAATATTTCATACCTTCTTGGAAGTTTGTTCATTTAACATTGTTGTCTGAATATGCAACGTGACACCTGTGCCATAGTTATCCGTCTACTGGAATTTCAAACACTCCCTAGATTCCACAGACCTGACCTCTCCGACCTTCCAAACGCATGCAAAACAAACTTAATACTGAATTCCGGTTTCTATTTTAACCATTGTGTGTGTGTGTGTGTGGTGGTGGTGTGGAGTGTAAGTACACATGTGGCCTGTGCAATCCGGTTAACCCATTGTCAGATTCACTACAGTTTGAGCAAGGTGATGCATACAAACATTTGGTGGCAATGCCTCATACCTCTTGGGTCTGTGGTTCGATCCTGACCTCAGGTGCTGTCTGTGTGGAGTTTGCACGTTCTCTCTGTGACCACATGGGTTTCCTCCAGGTTCTCCTGTTTCCTCCCACCTCCCAAAAACACTTTTGTTAGTAGGTTAATTGGTTGCAGATAGTTGTGTGTAGAATCTAGTGTAATGCCGTTACAGCAGCAGCAGTCAGTGACTGGGTTTCAATTCCCACCAATGATCGTAAGGAGTTCAAACATTCTTCCTGTGACCATGTGGGTTTCCTCTGGGTTCCTCCCACATCCCAAAGACTTACAGGTTAGGGTTACTAAGTTGTAGGCATGTGACGTTGGCACCAGAATGTGGCAGCACTTGCAGGCCAAACCCAGTACTTTCTAGACTGTGTTGGTCATTGATGCAAACAATGCATTTCACTGTACGTTTAGATAATGTTCATCTTATTCTTGTCTTATCATAGATAGGCAGTGCTGGGTGTAGGAGATCAGGGGACATTGATGAGCAGGTAAGAGAGAATAGTCAATGGATTCTTTGTGCAATCAGCCAGGTCAGCTGAAGAGGACTCTAACCAAATTTCACCAACTTGTCCACTGCCGAATGAGAGGAGCCAACACACTTGATCACCATTACTTTGCCATCAAGGATGCTCTATTGCCATCCCTCAAAGAGTCTAAAGGGTAGTTCCCTGAAAGTGATGACACAGGGTGGTGAAGAGGGTGTATGGCTTGACTGCCTTCATTGGCTGTCGGATGCAGTGTACGAGTTGTGGTGGTGAAGAGGACATATGGCTTAACTGCCTTCATTGGCTGTGGGATGCAGTATACAAGTTGGGGTGACACTTGAGCAAGTCCGGCACCCGTCATCAATGATTCTTACCATTTGTGACATGCTCTCTTCATGTTATCACCGTCAAGGTGGAGGAACAGGAGCCTGAAGACACACACTCAATAATTTTGTAACATCTTCTTCTCCACCATCAGATTTCTCAATGCTCCTTTAACTCTACCTCATTATCCCTTTTTATGGCACTGTTTATTTAATTTTGTAATTTATAGATGTTTAGGTCTTTTACTACAAAACTGCATATTTCACACCTGATATAATAAATCTGCTCCTGAGGCAAAGGGACTGTTTCCATTCTGTATTTCTCCATGGCTCTGTGAAAGGCAATAACCATCTCCTAAAAGACTTGCTCTTGTTATTTTCAGAACATGTTTCCAATCCACCGACACTCCCAGCTTTAACCTGAGGAATTCTTGGAATTGGTTTATCATTGTCACATGTGAAACAGTGAAAAGCTTGTCCTACATACTATTTATACAGATCAGTCATTACACAGTGCGTTGAGCAAGAGCAAGACTAATGTAAAACAATAACAATGCAGAATAAAGTGTATAAGTTACTAAAAAAGTGCAGGTAGATGATAAAGTTCAAGATCATAACAAGGAAAGTTGTGAGCAAAGAAACCATCTTATCTGGTAAGATGGAGTCTAGTCTAGTGTCTTCCAGTAAGATGGCACTATTGAGTGGGAACTTTTTGCATGCAGTTCCAATGGGAACCATCAAATGTTCCCATTTAGGACTACTACAGCTGAAATCCGCAGTCACAACCATTGGTACTTCAGTAAGCTGTCTTGTTTTAAGATGTTTAAAAAATCTATTGATCCTCAAAGTCGCCAAACCTTGGACAGCAGACTCAGATCACGAGTGCAGTTTCCCTTTAACAAAATGGAAGCATGGGTGATGGGTTGGTCTATAGGTGTGATTGAAATATAGAGGCCTTAGACTACCCTGCTCGTGAAAGTACATTCTCAGGAAAATAAATTTAAAGATCTCAGTGCAAGATTGCTGCACCAGAGGGATGTCAGGGACTGCTGTGTACTCTGCTTTATTGAAACATGGCAATTTTGCAACAGTGCTGCAGTCCAGTGGGTTTACCATTCTCCACAAAGACAAGACACCTAGTACGTTAAAGGAAGAGGAGGTGGATTATGCTTTATGATTAGCTCTTTGGGTGCACAAACATTGCAGTTCTGTCTCAGTCCTGCTCACCTGACCTGGAACATCTTAAGTCAAATATCATCCATTTTATCAGCCAAGGGGATTTTCTGCCAACATCCTGCCAGCAGTGTACATTTCACCTCTGGCCAATATCAGGCAGACACTGGAGAAGTTGATCAACATAATCAGCAGGCATGAAACTGTGCACCCTGATGCCTTCTCTATCATTGCGGGGGTTTTCAAACAGGCCAGTTTAAAGAAGCGTCTGAACAGCTACCATCAACATATCACCTGTGGAACCAGAGGAATTGAATTGAATTGATTTTATTTCTTACATCCTTCATATACACAGGAGTAAAAATCTTTACATTATGTCTCTGTCTAAATGTGCAATGTGCCATCATAGTAATTTATAATAACTTATAATGAATAGAACAGTCACTGTAACATAGAAATACACTGAAATCAGCGTGAGTTAGGCAGTCTGATGGCCTAGTGGAAGAAGCTGTCCCAGAGCCTGTTGGTCCTGGTTTTTATGCTGTGGTACTGTTTCCCGGATGGTAACAGCTGGAATAGATTGTGTTTGCAGTGTCTCGGGTCCCCAATGATCCTTCGGGCCATTCAACACACTTGAGCACTGCTATACCACTATCGAGAGCACTTACTGTGCATCCCACGTCCACACTTTGGAAAGTCTGATCACCTGTCTAGTCCAGCGTATAGGCAGAGACTAAGGATTACAGCACTGGTCGTGAGGACAAAGAAGATATGGTCAAAGGAGGCAGAGGAGTGCTTACAGTACTGTTTTGAGTCAGTGGACTGGACAATATTCAGGGGTTCATCTTTGAGTCTGAATGAATACATCAGAGTTGGCATTGACTTCATTAAAACCTGTGTGAATGAGTGTGTGCCCAAATCATCTTTGAATCTGTATGAATACACCACAGTTGTCACTGAGTTCATCAAGATCTTTGTGGATGAGCATGTGCCTTCATGGACATACCTAAACCAAAGGACATGAATGAATCAGATGTGTAGTCTGCTGAGAACTGAGGACTACATTCTAGACTGGTGATCCAGAAATGTGCAAGAATCCAGGTATGAATTACAGAGGGCTATTTTAAGGGAATTACAGAAGGCTATTTTAAGGGGAAAAAATAATTCCAATTGAGGTTAGAGATTGAATCGGATGTACGATAATTCTGGCAGGATTTGCAGGCCATTACTTCCTACAAAGCAAATCCTAACATCATGAATGGCTGCGATGCTTCACTCCCAGATGAGCTCAACACCTTTTATGCATGTTTTGAAAGGGAGAATAAAATGATATCTATGTAAATCCCTGCACCATCTGGTGACCCTGTAATCTCAGTCCTGGAGGCCAACGTCAGAACATCTATCAAGAGGGTTAACCCTTGCAAGATTTCAGGCCCTAATGGCATGCCTGATAGGGCTCTGACTCCCGAGCCAACCAACTGCAGGGAGTTTTCAAGGACATCTTCAATCTCTTACTGCTGTAGTCGAAGGTTCCCACCTGATAACCATATCAGTGCCTGAGAAGAACAGGGTAAGCTGCCTCAACTACATTCACCCAGTGGCGCTCACATCTATTATGAAATTCTTTCAGGGGTTGGTCATGGCTAGAATCAACTCCTAGCTGAGCAAGGACATGAGCTGCTGCAATTTGTCTATCACCACAAAAGGCTGACCAGTGCCTTTACTTCCTGAGAAAGCTAAAGAAATTTGGCCTGTCCCCTAAAACCCTCACTAATTTTTACAGATGCACTGTAGAAAGCATTCTTCTAGAGTGCATCACAACCTGGTATGGAAGTTGTCTTGTCCAAGACTGGAAGAAGCTGCAGAAGATCGTGAACACAGCCCAGCACATCACACAAACCAATCTTCCATCCTTGTACTCACTTTACACCGCACGCTGTTGGAGCAGTGCTGCCAGGATATTCAAGGACACAACTCACCCAGCCAACAGTCTTTTCATCCCTCTTCCCTCCAGGAGAAGGCTCAGGAGCTTGAAGACTCGTACGGCCAAACTTGGGAACAGCTTCTTTCCAACTGTGATAAGACTGCTGCATGGATCCTGACCCGGATCTGGGCCGTACCCTCCAAATATCTGGACATGCCTCTCGTTTTTTTTTTGCACTACCTTACTTTCCCTTTTCTATTTTTTATTTATGATTTATAATTTCAATTTTTAATATTACTATCAATTTGTACTCCAGGGAGCGCAAAGCGCAGAATCAAATATCACTGTGATGATTGTACACTCTAGTATCAATTGTTTGGTGACAATAAAGTAAAGTAAAGTTTGCTATAAATCTGCTGATGACTCAACTATTGTTGGCAGAATTTCAGATGATGACAAGTAGGCATATAGGAGAGATGAATTAGCTGGTTGAGTAATGTCACAGCAACCACCTAGCATTCAACGTCAGTAAGACCAAGGAATTGATTGTGGACATCAGGAAGAGAAAGTCGAGGGAACTCACACCAGTCCTTATTGCCAGATCAGAAGTGGAAATGGATGAAAGTTTCAAGTTCCTGGGTGTCAACATTTCTAAGGATCTATCCTGGGCTCAAAATATTGTTGCAATTACAAAAAAGTCACAACAGCGGCTATATTTCATTAGGAGTTGGAGGAGAATTGATATGTCACCAAAGATTCTCACAATTTTCCACGGATGTACCACGGGGAGCATTCTAACTGGTTGCATCACCATCTGGTATGGAGGGGCCACTGCACAGGATCAGAAAAAGCTGCATAAAGTTGTAGATTCAGCCAGCTCCATCATCGGCACCAACCTTCCCAGCATCGAGGACACCTTCAAAGGGCAATCCCTCATAAAGGTGACATCGATCATTAAGGACAACACCCCTCCCCCCGACCCCATCACCCAGGACATGCCCTCTTCTCATTGCGACCATCAGGGAGGAGGTACAGGAGCCTGAAGACACACACTCAATGTTTCAGGAACAGATTCTTCCCCTCTGCCACGAGATTTCTGAATGGACAATGAACCTCTAAACATTACCTCATCATGAGTCCACCTCAAAGATGTGTGCTTACACTACTTATTTAATTCATATATATACATACACACACACTTCTTATTTTAATTTACAATTTCTATTATTATTATTATATATTACAATGCACTGCTGCTGCAAAGCAACAAATTCCACGACATATGCCAGTGATGAATAAACTCTTCTCAGGCTTCCAGCAGGTATAGGCATCGATTTTAATTGATATTTTGATGACAAACTCTGTCATCCCATCAGGGATGATACCTGGGCATATATAATCTGGTGGTACTTATACCCCACCATCATCCTTCCTGATCGGTTCGTCCTCATCCAATCAGGTTTCCACTGTCCCACCTTGTTTACAATCAAATTCCAGTTCTTACTTAAAGAGAGACCTTCATCTTTGTTAAAGTTCTTTCCCTCTAGTTTTATTTCAATAGCTTCCTTCAACAAGTGGTCCCAAAAGCCATTGGTGTGGCACAGTAGTTCTGTGCCATTGAGTCAATGGCAATTGCAAATGCAGTGTTCTGCTATCGCTGATTTCTCCAGGTAACTCAGACGGATACACTTCCTGTGTTCATTGATGTGGCTCTCCACCATGCGTCCCATTTGGCCAATATACACTGCTTCGTGTTCACAGGGAATCCTGTAAACACCAGCCAACCTGATCATCTTTGACCTGCATAAGCTGTGATTTGAGCTTCCATACAGGTTTGTGGATAGTATTAATCCAGAATTTCTTCAGGATCCTGGCAATCCTTCCAGAAACCGTAGTAATACCAGGAAGACATGCAGTAACAATGGGCTCCTCCTCGTTATTAGGCTTCCTGGTTTTTCTGTTGGCCTGTTTAAGGCTTATTTGGGTCAAAGACATCCTGGGACTCAGGATGGCTGGCATTTACAGGAGCAGTGTATATCGGTCAGATGGGATCCACGGTGGAAACCTGCATCAAAGAGCACAGGAGGTGTATCTGTTTGGGTTGCCTGGAGAAATCAGCGGTAGCAGAACATTCCATTCGGAATTTGCCATACGATTTACTTCAATGGCGCAGAACTACTGTGTCGTGTCAATGGCTTTTGGAACTGCCTGGTGAATGAGGCCATTGAAATAAAACTAGATGAAAAGAATTTTAACAAAGACAAAGGTCGCGCTCTAAGTAAGAACTGGGATTCTATTGTAAACAAGGCAGGACAGCGGAAACCTGATTGGATGAGGACTAACCAATCAGGAAAGATGAATGATGGGGGTATAAGTACCACCGGACTAGACATGCCTAGGCATCATCATCATCATCATCATCATCATCCCTATTTTTCATTGAAACGCTAGTTAAAATCGATACCTGTAGCCGGCTGGAATCCCGAAAAAAGTTTATTCGTCATATATGCTGGGAAAGCAGGAGATCCATATGTTACTGATAGTAAACTGATTCTGATTCTTATTGTACAAGACATCTGTTCAAGAATCTGATAATAATGTGACAAAAGCTGTTGTTGAGCCTGCTGGGACCTGCTTTCAGGCTTTTGTATCTTCTGCCCAATGAAAGACGGGAGAAGCAACAGTGTCTGGGGTGGGTCGTGCCTTTTTACGCTGGCTGCTTTACTGAGAAGTATAGACAGAGGCCACAGAGGGGAGGCTGGTTCTTGTGATGTGCTGAGCTGTGCCCACACCTTTCTGTATTTTCTTGCTGTCATGGGCAGTGTAGCTGCAATACCAAGCCATTATGCACCCAGGCAGAATGTTTTCTATGGTGCATTGATAAAATTGATGTGAGTTGAAGGAAACATAATGAATTTCTCATAGAAGTTCAAATTTAATTGTCATTCAACCATTCATGAATACCCATGAATACAGCCAAAGGAAACAGCAAAATAGAGGTATTGGTGAGCTTTCTTGGCCGTGACATCAACATGGTTGGACCAGGACACATTATTGGTGATGTTCATACCTCAGAACCTGAAGCTTTCACCCCTTTCGACCTCATCTCCTTCGACTGGGTTAGAGTGAACTTTCACTGAGGTTGTGAATCCTGTCTAGGGTTAGTCATCTCCTGACCACCCACCATCCACAATCTCCCACACCCCCATGCCTTTCCACCTTTTCTTGAGCATAGGGAAGGAGTGTGAAAGTATATTTTTCACTGACTTGAATGAGTGCTGCATCATACCCATCCAGGAGAAAAAGGCCCATGACTCACATCCATTCCACCACCTTCAACATTCTCCCCTGCCCCAACATCTACAGCATGGTGTCACCTACTGCAGAAATTTACCACTCAGATATCACCTCCCCATTCTGCGTTCCCAGCACCGGGTAGGACCTGGGAGTAGAATATGAAGTTGGACCTGGGAGTAGAATATGAAGTTCCCCTCCCAAGTCACACTGATGTGGAGATACACTGCCAATCCTTTATTGTCACGTGGTCTCTCCTGGAACTCCCTCCCCAACGGCACTGTGGGAGAATCTTCACCACAAGGTGTTCAGTACAAGTGTGGGTTAGTAAGTTAGTAATGCAGATGACATTAGGATTGGTGGTTGAGTGAATAGTTGTAGGAGGTTGTGATAGATTATAAAGGGATGTTGATAGGATACAGAGCTGGGCTATGGAATGGAAGATAGATTTCAATCTAGAACAATGTCAACATCATAGTAAAATTCGTCTGCACCCTTTCCAGTGCAATCACAACTTTCTTGTAATGTGGCAACCAGAACTGTACTCTGAGGCCTAATGTTCTGGTATAAATCCCCTGCTCTTATGTTTTAAAGAACAAGAAAGATCTGCTTTGTCATTTGCATATTGAAACAAACAGTGAAATGCAACGTTTGCATCAAGTCTAATCAGCGAAAATTGTGCTAGGCTAGTGTTGCCATGCTTCTGACGTGGTAATGTTTATGACAGTACATTGAGGCAGAACAAGGGAAAACAATAACAGAATGCAGAATAAGGTGTAACACCTGCAGTTCAGATAGACAGTAAGGTACAAGATCATAATGAAGTAAATCGTGAGGTCAAGATTTCATCTTATCGTCCTGGGTTCAACAGTTATAGCAGCAGATTAGCAGCTGTTCTTGGGCCTCGAGGTACTTGCTTTCAGGCTTCTGAGGGAGGGGGGAGGAAGAAATGAGAATGTCCAGATGGGTGGGGTCTTTAATTATGCTGTTTGCTTTACTGAGGCAACAAGAAGTGTAGGCAGATTCCGTGGAGGGGAGGCTGGTTACCGTGATGCTGAGCTGGGTCCTCAACTCTCTGCAGCTTCTTGCGGTCACACCAGAGCAGTTGTGAAAACTGCATACAGCATTTAACACATGTATTTTACTGAGAAACATAGTTTCCTACCACATCCTCTTCCCAGCCAGAATATTCATTCTGGATTGCAAAACCTAAGATCCCCTAGTTTCCTCATTTGTTTCAGATCCTCACTGTAACACAGAATCAACATCAGTTTTATTATAATAGAACATAGAACAGTATAGTGCAGTACAGATCCTTCAGCCCACAATGTTGTGTCAACCATTTAAATTAATCCAAAATCAACCTAACCCTTCCCTCCTCTATAGCCCTCTATTTCACTGACTTAAATGACATGAAATTTGTTCTGCAGCAGAACAATGCAAGAACATAAAAATACCATGAATTTTAAAAATAAATACTTAATGCAAAACAAAGCAATAATGAGGTAGTGTTCATGAGTTCATGCATAGATCTGATGACAGAGGCGAAGAATCACTGAGCTGAGTCTTCAGGCTCCTGTATTTCCTTCTTGATGGTAGTAACAGTATGAAATTTGTTGTTTTCCAGCAGCAGGACAATGCAAAGACCTAAAAATTACAATAAAATGGAAAATATATAAATAGCACAAGGAAGGGAATAGCAAGGTGGTGTTCATAGATTCATGGACAGTTTAGAAATCTGATGAGAGAAGAGAAGAAGCTGTTCTTGAATTGTTGTGTGTGGGTCTTCAAGCTCCTGTACCTCCTTCCTGATGACAGAAATGAAAAGAAGGCTTGTCTCAGACGGTGAGGGTCCATTATAATTATTGTGCTTTTGATGATGTCCTCGGTGATGGAGTGGGCTGAGTCCACATCCCTTTGCAGACTCTTGCCGCTCCTGTATTTATACAGTGGGATGGAAACCAGAAACAGACATTGTACTGAGTGTAATGTAGACAGCTCCATCTCTGACATACTTACAGGAGGTCAGTACAGTACCCTACTGTTCTGGCTACTTATCCGAGAGCTCTGCCAACTTCAAGCATGGAAAGCAATACCTCACTTCTTGCTCTCTGCCCTCTGCCAATTCAATCAACAACTACAGCTTGCATTTATGTAGTGCCTTTAACACAGCAAAAGCATGCCAAGGCTCTTGTCCGGAGCATGGCCAAACAAAATCTGACACAGAGCTGGAAGAAAGGGATGTTGGATGGATGACATAAAGTTGTCCTGAAATTGATCTACACTCAGTGGCCACTTTATTAGGCACACCTGTACGCCTCATTAATGCAAATATCTAATCAGCCAATCATGTGGCAATAACTCTATGCATAAAAGTATTCAGACATGGTAAGGAGTTTCAGTTGTTTAAACCAAACATCAGAACAGAGAAGAAATCTGATCTAAGTGATTTTGACTGTGGGATGGTTGCTGGTGTTAGACGAGGTGGTTTGAGTATCTCAGAAACTACTGATCTCCTGGGATTTTCACACACAACAGTCTCCAATGTTTACAGGGACTGGTGTGAAAACAAAATTCATCCAGTGAGTGGCAGTTCTCAACAAGTCAACAGGTACATTTAATGTCAGAGAAATGTATACAATATACATCCTGAAATTCTTTTTCTTCACAAACATCCACAAAAGTAGAGGAATGCCCCATAGAATGAATGACAGTTAAATGTTAGAACCCCAAAGCCGCCACAGCTTCCCCTCCCATGCATAAGCAGCAGCGAAGCAACAACCCCTGCACCCCCCACCAGCAAAAAAGCATCTGCACCCCCTACCGAGCATTCAAGCGTGCAGCAAAGCATCAATTAAGACACAGACTTGCAGTACCCCAAAGACTATTCGTTCACCCGGTAATTCAACATACCACAGGCTCTCTTTCTCCTTAATAAGGGAAAAAGAAGTGTTCCCATTTCACAGCAAGAGGGGAAACATAACAAAACAACTTGCCAGTTTATGGTGTTAAAAGTCTGTTACGTTGCTTTTTCTGAGCTCTGTGCCTAAAGAGCTCGGGTCTCTGGGCACACAGCCAGCAGCCAGCTCGCTGCTTTCGCTCTTCCGTGTTCTCCCATGACACATCAGGCGGCAGCACTGTCCTCGAATCCACCCTCCTCCAGAGTCATGAAAATCTGGCACCCAGAAGGCACATGAGTCTTCCAGGCTGTGTCCTTGGCATATTGAAAAACGGCCGGTCATAAGGCCCTGAGAGCAGGTCTCAATTCAAAGAACTGAAGTCAAGTCAGAGTCTTCAAAAGAACCTTGAAAAGGAAAATAAGAGATATTAAAGATAGAAGTAACACACATCAAAGTTGCTGGTGAACGCAGCAGGCCAAGCAGCATCTGTAGGAAGAGGTGCAGTCGACGTTTCAGGCCGAGACCCTTTGTCAGGACTAACTGAAGGAAGTTGCTTGAATTTCCAGCATCTGCAGAATTCCTGTTGTTTGCGTTTAAAGATAGAAGTGAACTGTTTCCAAAGATGCAAGCAAAGGAATGGCCGTTAGGTGCCATCATCCTAAGCTCCGCCCTCTGTGTATCCGTGTGGGTGAATACGCCTTGTCAAGAAGAAAGATTAGAGAAGATTCGTCAGACTGGTTCAACAAATTAACTGAAGTAACCACACATTGTGTGCAGAAGAGCATCTCTGAATGTACATCACATCAAACCTTGAAGTGGATGGGCTACAGCAGCAGAGGACCCAAACATAATGAAGTGTCCGCTTTATTAGGTACAGGACGTACTGAGTGTAAAGCTGCTCCTCTCTCTCTCTCTATCTCTCTCTCAGAATTTCAGAATTGGTCTTTAGGGAAGAGCGAGGTGGTGGTGTAAGGGATTTAGAGAAGGAATTCCTGTGGTTAGGCAGCTGAATGCTTGACCAGCCAAGGGATGAGCAAGAGGTGAGCATTGGAGAAAAGCCGAGATCCTGGAGGATTGGTGGCTGAGAGGGATTTGCAGTCAAGTACCCTCTTGACATATTTTTCTCAGCTCCTGTGCTTAAGCCTGTTGAATATATCAGCCATTCAGAGGGATTGGTCAGACCTATCCTGTGGTTATCACCTTCAGTCTTCGGGAAGCTTAGTGTTAATAGGAGCTGTAACCTATATCAGCTTGAGCTTCCTCAGCAGAATTCTAGTGACAGGAGGACGTCAGTAGGTTATTCATATCAGCAAATTTGCAGCTGCGACTCTCTGCGCAGTGGTCAATGAAGAGAGGCCAAGAGATAGTGACAGAAGATATGGTATTTGATGCTGTGCAGTGAGAGTGTACAATCTTTCAGATGGTCAAAGTTCACCTTGCAGGGCTGGAGGTCAAAAGGCCAACGCTGGAACTTTCCATTCCCACTCACACAGCATCCTCCTTTGCACGAGTATCAGACGTTTTCGGGTTTCTCAGCAGGTGCCCAAGTCACAGCAGGTGGAAATGCCCCTTAGAAGCTATAGGGTACAGTCGCTGCAGCAAAGTCTGATGGGTAAGAGCAGACACCACTTGAGCACTGAAAAAGAAGGTTGTATACAAACGAGAGGTGGGACATGATTGAGTATGACACATGGAGAATGCATGGTATGCGAGCTTGCTACTGAAGTATTATGGCCCATAGAGTCAGCTTGTGTGTGCATTGACTGAGGGCAGTGTGAGATTTGGCTCCAGTGTAGCCTATCGGTGCAGATGTTCAGAGTCTGAGTCAGTCTATCAAGTACTGGCCATCTGAGTGAGGTTGTGAAATGTCTCAAGCACCTGCAGAGCTGTTTGACAGATGTGCGCCATGGTTTCAGTTAAGGGGGGGGCAATATTTGGCTTCAACTTCAATGTTATAATGGCTAAAAGAAGGCATAACTTTAACGTATTGGGAAGAAAGTATAGGGGGAATGTCAGAGGTAGGTTTGAGTAACAGTTGATCAGACAGTCAAGGACAGAGATTAACTGTTTAACGGTGTAATCAGAGGTCAATAGTCTGACTCTGAGAGGGTGAGTATGATGCTTAAAGACCTGTGTTTCTGTAGTGACCATTCAAACTCCCGAAGTATCCTCACAGGATCGTTATGGAGGAAAAGCTGCAGCTAGTTTGATACGCAGCAGGATGCTAGGGACAGCAGTGAACTCCCTTCACAGACACTGGCTACTGGCATTGGTGTGAGGCAGTCCAATCTTTCACAGTCCATCACAGGCAAAGCCCTCTCCACCACTGAGCACATCTACAAGGAACACTGCCACAAGGAAGAGGCACCTTCTATCCAGGCCATACTCTCATCTCACTACTGCCATTGGGATTGAGGTACAGGAGCCTCAGGTCCTGCACCACCAAGTTCAGGATCAAACATCAGGCTCTTGTATCAGTGTGGATAACTCCACTCACCACAACTCTGAACAGATTCTACAGACTCACTTTCAAGTACCCTGCAACTCATGTTCCCAGTGTTATTCACTTAGTCATCTATTTATCGATCTGTTTACTTATGTTTGCACTGTCTGTCTCCTTTTGCACATTGGTTGCTTGTCAATCTTTGTGTGTAGTTTTTCACTTATCCTATCATATTTTCTTTGTTCTACTGTGAATGCCTGCAAGAGAATGAATCTCAGGGTAGTATATGGTGATGTGTACATTCTTTGATTATAAATTAACATTGAACATTGAATTTAGAATCACCACTAAGAGGGGAATAGAATGGCCAGAGCAAATGATGGGCCAAATGGTCTCCTGCTATCAGTGATGACTCTCATTTAAATTTCAAGCGAGAGGCAACCGCGTACAGATAGGTAATATTCATTAGAGACCAGGAGATTTTCAGGAGATCACAAACTGTGCTGATAGCAGCAATACGGAGGATTAAGAAGTACTGCACACAGTGGGAGGGAGAGAGACTGGATATTCAGGCAGTGTCAGCTAGCCACACACTGTACCTCAGTTTAATTTGCATAGGTAAACATTTTTAGATTAGATGTTCCATAATCAGTTTCGGTCACAGAGCTAACAGTGAGCGGCTTCTAGAACTCGCACAGTTCCATATCATGATGACAAGTGGATCTCTAAGTGTACCCATGCTCCTCACTGCCAGAGCACGTGCCACCCAGACAGAGATCAGAACAGTTTGAATTTACTGCAGTCATCTGACACCTGCAGTCATGTCTCAGTGCGAAGGCTCGCAAGAGGGTTATAGATCCTGCCAGCTCCATCACGGACACGGCCCTCCCGGCATCAAGGACATTGTGATGGCCCAAGAAGGCGACACCATCATCACAGACCCTCGCCACCTGGGAGATGCCCTCCTTTCATTGTTACCACTGGGGAGGAGCCACAGCAGCCTGAACACACGCACACACAATGATTCAGGAAGAGCTTCCATCAGATTTCTGAATGGCCCATGAACACGGCTTTGCTATTCGTTTTGCAGCACTATTTATTTATTTATTTTTGTAATTTGCAAGGATTTTATATCTCTGCACTGCCCTGTTGCCACAAATCAACAAATTTCATGTCATAGGTCAGAGATGATAAATCTGATTTGGAATCCAAATCTGAATCTAGCCTCTTCCCAAATACCGTTAGACCAGGGTTCCCAACCTTTTTTATGCCATGGACCAACACCATTAAGCAAGGAGTCCTTGGAGTCCAGGTTGGGAACGTCTGCTTTCGACCCTTCCCAAATCTCTCCGCTAGTCTGTACAATTGCTGCTAGTGAAACAATGGACAAGAGGGGTGAGTGAGGGAGTCAAAGATGGTAGAAGTGCAGACACATTGCAGGATGGAAAAGTTAAACCATAAGACCATAAACCACAGGAGTAGAGTTGGCCAATTCGGACATGGCAGATTTATCATCCCTCTCAACCCCATTTTCCTGTCTTTGCCACCCTCACTAATCAAGAACCTATCAACCTATCATCCTTCACATATTCACCACCTTCTGGCTAAATAACTTCATCCTCATCTTTGTTCTAAAGGGATGTATTCTGAGGTTGTGCTCTCTTGTCCTAAACTCTCCCATTTTTGGAAACACCCTCTCCACGTCCACTCTATCTCAGCCTTTCTATATTTGATAGGTTTTAATGAGATCCACCCTCAGTTTTCTAAACTCCAGTGAGAACAGGCCCAGACCCATCAAACACCCCTCATATGTTAACCCTTTCATTCCCAGGATCATTTTCATAAATCTCCTCTGGACCCTCTTCAATATCAGCACATCCTTTTTTAAATATAAACCACAAAACTACTCAGCATACTCTAGATATGGTCTGACCAATGCCTTATAAAGCCTCAGCATTACATCCTTGCTTTGCAATGTTAGCATTAACTTCAGATAGAGTTGGTGGTGAGGAAGACAAATGCAATGTTAGCATTCACTTCAAGAGGTCTAGGATACAAGAGCAGGGATGTGATGCTGAGGCTTTATAAGGCACTGGTGAGGCCTCACCTTGAGTATTGTGAGCAGTTCTGGGCTCCTCATCTGAAAAAAAAAGATGTGTTGGCATTGGAGAGGGTTCAGAGGAGGTTCACGAGGATGATTCTGGGAATGAAAGGGTTATCAAATGACGAATGTTTGATGACTTTAGATCTGTACTTACAGGACTTTAGAAGGATGAGGAAAGAAGAATGTTGAAAGGCCTAGACAGAGTAAATGTGGAAAGGATGTTTCCCATGGTGGGGGAATCTAGGACAAGAGGACACAGCCTCAGGATAGAGGGATGTCCATTTAAAACAGAGATGTGGAGAAATTATTTTATCCGGAGGGTGATGAATTTGTAGAATTTATTACCATAGAGCTGTGGAGGCCAGGTCATTGAGTATATTGAAGGCAGAGCTTGATATGTTCTTGATTGGACACGGCATCAAAGGTTATGGAAAAAGGGCTGGAGAGTGGGGTTCAGGAGGGGGGAAAAGGGATCAGCTATGATTGAATGGTGGAGCAGACACAATGGGCCAAATGGCCTAATTCTGCTCCTATATCTTATGGTCTTATGGTGTTATCAGTCCTCTAGAAATGGATGCTAATGTTGTATTTCCCTTCCTTACCACTGACTCAACTTGCAAGTTAAACTGTAGGGAATCCTACACAAGGACTCTAAAGTCCCTTTGCACCTCTGTTTTCTGAATTTGTTCTCCTTTTAGAAAATAGTCTAAGCCTTTATTCCGTATATCAAAGTGAGTGACCATACACTTCCCTATATTGCATTCCACCTGCCACTTCTGTACCCATTCTCCAAATCTGTCCAAGTCCTTCTGCGTGCTTATAAGAGGACGTGGAACAGGGGATAAATTACTGGACGAGGATCCACAGGTTGGACAAAAGTCAAGAGTTTGCATCCTACTATGGCAGCTGATGAATTTGAAGTAATTAAATACAGAAATAAAAAGCTCGTCTTAGTAACAGTAACCATGAAACTATGGGACTGTAATAAAATCCATCCAGTCCACCCCCAACCTTCTTAACTCCAGTGAGTATAGGCCCCAAGCCATCAAGCATTCCTTATATATTAACCTTTTCATTCCTAGGATTATTTACATGAACCTCTTCTGTCCCTTTCCATTGCCAGTACCTTCTCTTCAAATACACCCAAAGCTTGGCTGTCACAGCTATCTAAATGAATTCCACAGATGTTCCATTCTCTGGCTAAAGAAATTGCTCTTCATCTGATTTCTAAAGGGAAGTTCTTGTATTCTGAGGCTGTGCCCTCTGGTCAATGGCTCTCCTAATGTGAGATCTGTGAGAACTTCATCCATACATCTTGTGAGGAAATGAGTTTGTGTAGTACGACAAAGGTGAATTCAGTGGCAACTCATGTAAAAGGATAAATCTTATTGGTAAAATCTGTTCACTTTCACAGGGGTCTCTCTTAATGGACATCTTACAATTTAGAAATCTGAAGGAAACATCCAAGAATGCTGTTCAGTTCCATGACAAGTGTGTAGTGGGCATCAGGATTTGCCGACCTTCGGTGACTGTTTATCCTCCTCCTGAGATGCTTCACAACTGATTACACTTTGAAGGACTCTACAACTTCCAGTCAGTGGCCACTTTATTGGGTATATCCTGAAATGGATAAAGTGGCCACTAAATGAAATGTTTGTACCCTTCTGATGCTTTAGCCCATCCACTTCAATTTCAAAGTACTGTATTGTGTATTCAGAGATGCTCTTTTGCACATCACTATTGAAATGCCTGGTTATTTGAGTTACTGTTGCCTTCCTTGACAGCCTGAACCAGTCTGGCCATTTTCCTTTGAATTCTCTCATTGACAAGGTGTTTTTGCCCACAGAACTGCCACTCACTGGATGTTTTTTAATTTTTTCACACCATTGTCTGTAAAGTCTAGAAAATCCCAGGAGATCAGCAGTTTCTGAGATACTGAAACCACCCTGTCTGACACCAACAATCATTCCACGGCCACAGACACCTAGAACACATTTCTTCCCCATTCTGCTGTTTGAACAGCAAATAATTTCTTGACTATGTAAAAATATGCATTGAGTTGCTGCCACATCAATAGCTGATTAGATATTTGCACTAATCAACATAATGAAATGGCCACTGAGTGTAAGTTCTCAGTATTATTTATGTTTTTATTTTATTTGTATTATTTGTCTTCTTTTGCACATTGGTTGTCGAACTTTGTTGATGTATAGTTTTCGTAACCTACTGTATTTCTTAGGTTTCCGGTAAATGCCTGCCAGAAAATGAATCTCAAAGTAGTATAAGGTGAGGTATATGTACTTTGACTTTGATCTTGAGGTGCTGAGGGCAACCTACAAGTGTCACCACGCATTCCAGTGCTGGCCTAGCACGCCACAGATGTCCCACAGAACAACACAAAGGACAATAAACCTGACTTTGACTTTAATCTGCTGAGTTTCTCCAGTACTTTATGTCCATTGCTCAAAATTTCCAGCATCTGCAAAATCTTGTGTTCAAACCCGTGTCTTTAGATCAATGGTCTGGATAGCAATTAGAGCATTCTTTGTAATGAAAGAGAAAGCTTGGAACTTCCGTCCTGATTCCCTGTTAAAATTTAGGAGGAAACAAGAGAAAATCTGCAGATGCTGGAAATCCAAACAACACACACAAAATGCAGCAGACCAGGCAGCGTCTATGGAAAAAGAGTAAACAGTTGACATTTCAGGCTGAGACCCTTCATCAGGAGTTAGAGTTAGAAGGTGGAGGAAGAACCACAAGGTGATAGGTGAAACTGAGAGGTGAGGAGGGGTGAAGTAAGGAGCTGGGAATTTGTTTGTTACAAGGGATACAGGGTGGTAGAAGGGGGGATCTGATAGGAGAGGATAGAAGGCCATGGAAGAAAGAAAAGGAGGAGGAACACCAGAGGGAGGTGATGGACAGGTAAGGAGATAAGGTGAGAGAGGGAATTGGGATTGAGGAATAGTGAAGGGGGAGGTGGTGACGGGCATAACTGGAAGTTTGAGAAATCGATGTTCATGCCATCAGGTTAGAGGCTACCCAGACCATAAGACCATAAGACATCAGAGCAGAATTGGTAATAAACTCCACAATTTCACCACCCTCTGGCTAGAGAAATTTCTCTGCATCTCTGATTTAAATGGACGCCCCTCTATCCTGAGGCTATGCCCTCTTGTCCTGGACTCCCCCTTCATGGGAAACATCCTTTCCACATCTACCATGTCTAGACCTTTCAACATTCGAAAGGTTTCAATGAGATCCCCCCCACCATTCTTCTAAATTCCAGCCAGTACAGACCCAGAGCTGTCAAATGTTCCTCATATCATCATCCTTTCATTCCTGGAATAATCCTTGTGAACCTCCCCTGAACCCTCTCCAATGCCAGCACATCTTTTCTTAGATGAGGAGCCCAAAACTGCTCACAATACTCAAGGTGAGGCCTCACCAGTGCCTTATAAAGCCTCAACATCACATTCCTGCGTATTCTAGACCTCTTAAAATGAATGCTAACATTGCATTTTGGCTTCCTCGCCACTGACTCTACATGCAAGTTAACCTTTAGGCTATTCTGCACATTAGGTGTTGGTCCTCCAACCTGAGTGGCCTCATTGCAACAGTAGAGGAGGCCATGGACTGACATGCTGGATTGGGAATGGGAAGTAGAATTAATATGGGTGGCCACCGGGAGCTCCTGCTTTTCCTGGTGGGTGGAGGTGGAGAATAGGTACTCGGTGAAGTGGTCTCCCAATCTATGTCGGGTCTCACTGATATACAGGAGGGCACACCGGGAGCACTAGATACAGTAGATGACCCCAACAGATTCACAGGTGAAGCGTTGCCTCACCTGGAAGGACTGTTTGAGTCCCTGAATGGTAGTGAGGGAGGAGGTGTAGGGACTGGTGTAGCTCCTGTTCCAATTGCAAGGATAATTGTAAGGTACTGCTCAACTGTTTTTGAAAGCTACACCAGTGAATCAAAGGAACCAGGTACAAATCTTCTTTCAAGGGACCTGCTTTCTTTATTCTTCTTTGTAAGTTTCTCTGAAGGTTCAGTTGTATGGTGGGTGTGAGTATGTTCTCATGATCTAGGATCAGGTTCAACCTGTCCACAAGTTTTCTTGCAGGAACATAACCGTAGAAGTGATACTGGAATCTGGATTGTTAAGTAAGTCCATAGACTATAAGATATAGGAGTTGATGTTTTCAATCATGAGAGAGTCTAGGAACAGAGGGCACTGCTTCAGAATACAAGGATATCCCTTTGAAACAGAGAAGAAGAGACATTTCTTTAGCTAGAGGGTGGTGAATCTGTGGAATTCATTGCCTCAGACATCTGTGGAGGCCAAGTCATTGGTATATTTGAAACAGAAGATAATTGGTTATCAATTAGTTTGGACATTAAAGGTTACAGGGGGAAGACATGAATGGGGAAAATGGCAAACAATTGTGATACAGACTCTATGAGCAAATGGCCTAACTTTGCTCCTGTATTTTATGGTCTTATGGTGTTATGGAGCAGATTTAGGCTGTTCAGTGCATTGGATCTTCACTGTCATTCATTTGTGTCTGACTTTATTTTCTTTTCTCAACCCCATTCTCTCATCTTCCCCCTGCAAACTTTAACCCTCTTACCAATCAAGAACCTATCAACTTCTGTTTTAAATATGTCCAATGACGTGGCTACCAGAGCCATTTGTGGAAACAAATTCCATAGGTTCTCCACCATCTGGCTGAAGAAATTGTTCCTGGACCAAGTTGTAAACGGACATCTCTTTATTCTGAGGCTGCGCTCTCAGAGTTTAGACTCTGCTACTAATAGAAACATCCTCTCCATTCCATTCTATCCCGGCCTTATAGTATTCAGTAGGTTTCAATGAGATCCCTCCTCATCCTTCTGAACTCCAGTGAGTACAGGCCCAGAGGCATCAAACGTTCTTCATATGTTAACCCTTCAATTCCTGGGATCATTCTTGTGAAGATCATTCATCACTCCTGCAGCAAAGCACCCCCACAACATGATGCTGCCACCCCCATGCTTCACGGTTGGGATGGTGTTTTTCCTCCAAACATAACGATGGTCATTATGGCCAAACAGTTCAATTTTTGTTTCATCAGACCAGAGGACATTTCTCCAAGAAGTAAGATCTTTGTCCCCATGTGCACTTGCAAACTGTAGTCTGGCTTATTTATGGCAGTTTTGGAGCAGTGGCTTCTTCCTTGCTGAGCAGCCTTTCAGGTTATGTCGATATAGGATTCGTTTTACTGTGGATATAGATACTAGTCTACCTGTTTCCTCCAGCATCTTCACAAGGTCCTTTGCTGTTGTTCTGGGATTGATTTGCACTTTTTGCACCAAAGTACGTTCATCTCTAGGAGGCAGAATGCATCTCCTTCCTGAGCAGTATGACTGCTGCGTGGTCCCATGGTGTTTATACTTGCGTACTATTGTTTGTATAGATGAACGTGATACCTTCAGGCGTTTGGAAATTGCTCCCAAGGATGAACCAGAGTTGACAACATTTTCTGACCTCAATCTGATAGAAAATTTGTGGACAAAACTGAAAAAGCATGTGCGAGCAAGGAGGCCTACAAACCTGATTCATTTACACCAGTTCTGTCCGGAGGAATGTTCCAGCAACTTACTGTGAGAAGCTTGTGGAAGGCTACCCAAAATGTTTGACCCAAGTTAAACAATTTAAAGGCAATGCTACCAAATACTAACAAAGTGTATGTAAACTTCTGACCCACTGGGAAAGGGATGAAAGAAATAAAAGCTGAAATAAATCATTCTCTCTACTATTATTCTGACATTTCACATTCTTAAAATAAAGTAGTGATCCTAACTGACCTAAGTCAGGGAATGTTTTCTTGGATTAAGTGTCAGGAATTGTGAAAAACTGATGTATTTGGCCAAGGTGTATGTAAACTTTTGACTTCAATTGTATATTCTAGTCCTCTCAAAATGATGGTGATGATTAGAAGGTCGGGCATCATCTATGTAGGGAAATGGACAGCAAATGGTTTGAATTGGGACCATTTATCTAGACTCGATGACAACTGAGTTTGTGCTGTATATTGTCCAGATAAATTACCCCATCACCACCCCGGTACTTGTCCAGGCTTCAAGGGCTAACAATGGAATCCCGTCTTTTCTGGTACTGATGGTAAGTCTACAGTTTTCACTGACATTTGATCTTTATATTGAATTGACTTCATTTCTTACATCCTTCACATACATGAGGAGTAAAAGTCTTTATTTTACGTCTCTGTCTAAATGTGCAATGTGCAATCATAGTAATTTATAACAATTTATAAGAAATAGAATGGTCAATATAACATAGAAATACACTCAAATCAGTGCGAGTTCATCAGTCTGATAGCCTGGTGGAAGGAGCTGTCCTGGAGCCTGTTGGTCCTGGTTTTTATGCTGCGGTACAGTTTCCTGGATGGTAGCAGCTGAAATAGATTTTGGTGGGGGTGACTCAGGTCCCCAATGATCCTTCGGGCACTTTTCTCACACCTGTCTTTGTAAATCATGGGAAGTTCACAACTACAGATGCGCTGGGCTGTCTGCACCACTCTCTGCAGAGTCCTGCGATTAAGGGAGGTACAGTTCCCATACCAGGCAGTGATGCAGCCAGTCAGGATGCTTTCAATTGTGCCCCTGTAGAAAGTTCTTAGGATTTGGGGGCCCATACCAAACTTCCTCCACTGTCTGAGGTGAAAGAGGTGCTGTTGTGCCTTTTTCACCACACAGCTGGGGTGTACAGACCACGTGAGGTCCTTGGTGATGTGGATGCCGAGGAACTTAAAGCTGTTCACCCTCTCAACCCCAGATCCAATGATGTCAATAGAGGTTAGCCTGTCTCCATTCCTCCTGTAATCCACAACCAGCTCCTTTGTTTTGTGACACTGGGGGCGAGATTGTTTTCTTGACTCCACTGTGTCAGAGAGCTGACTTCTTTCCTGCAGGCCACCTCATTGTTGTTTAAGATTAGGCCAATTAATGTAGTGTCGTTGGGAAATTTAAACTCAAAGTGAATTATGTCATACAAATAAAGGTGAAGACTTTGGTTCTCCATTGACAGCCTTCCCCTGACCAGAAACCCCTCCATCAGTAAGGTGGTGTGTGCCCTTAAAGCTCTATAAGATCTTCAGTCATCAACGGTCTTGAAGTGCACCCCTTTGAGTTCCCTGTATTAAGACATTTGTTTACAAATTGCTGAATGAATGGTAGTCTCAGAGAGGAACAAACATCAAGAAACTGCTTGGTAATACACACAAAATATTGGAGGAACTCAGCAGGTCAGGTAGCATTTATTGAGGGGAATAAACAGATGATGTTTTGGGCTGAGACGCCTCATCGGGACTGATGAAAGGTCTTGGACTAATGAGTCCTGAAGAAGGGTCTCTGCCCAAAATACTCTGTTTATTCCTCTCCATGGATGCTGCCTGACCTGCTGAGTTCTCCCAGCATTTTGTGTGTGTGCTGCTCTGCAGACTTTCTTGTGTTTTGGGAATTGCTTGTGCTCTGGCAGAGGTTTGAAAGATGGGAGGCCAAGAAAGGAAAACTGACAGGGACTAACTAGCTCCCTGGAAACCAGAAGTCCTGTTAACTGGCTTGGAAGGAGTGAGTGAGCCAGAGCTAAATGGCTTTGTAACAAGTCCTGCTGGTTATAATTAGATGGGACTGTGAGAGGCATACTCCAAACAATTTCACAATCAGCAAATTAATCCTTTAACCCACAGAGCACCAGTCGAGATATTCAACGGAGTGCAAAGTGCCAGCCACACGGAGGAAGGACAGGGCAATGCCTCACTTGACTCTCCATCAGATTCAGTAAAAAGCTAACAAGTTTGCAAACACATAATTTAACCTGAGCTCTCTTAAAAGAACCAGTACAGTTTGGCTTGGCACAGTGGTGATGCTGCTGCCTCACTGCTCCAACGACCTGGGTTCAACCGCGACCTCTGATACAGTCTGGGTGTGGGGTTTGTGTTGTTCTCCCTGTGACTCCATGTGTTTACCCTTCTGGGTGAGTCTGCTTCCTCCCACATCCTAAAGATGTGCAGGTCAGCAAGCTAATTGGCTGCTGGCAATTCTCCCTACTGTCAAGGTGAGTGGCGAGGGTGAATTGTGGGAAGAATGTAGGTGGGATGCTCACTGGCAGGTATGGACTCTGTGGGCTAAAGTGTCGGTCTGCATGCTGGTTAGCACTAAGACAAAATAAATGAGCAGTCATTTGAAAGCATGGACATTTTTTCATGCAGAGGATGGTGAATATCTGGAAATTGCTAAAGGTACTTACTGTAAATAGGACAATGATAAACTTTTGAAAAATAAGGATGCTTGGTAAACTAAATTGATAAATTAAATTGGTAAAATGCTTTATCATGTTCACTTTGCATTCAATGTCAGTAAGACCAAGGAATTGATTGTGGAAGAGGAAGTCAAGGGTCCACATTGAGAGATCAACAGTGGAAAGGATGAGCAATTTCAAGTTCCTGGCTCAGCATCTCTGAAGGTCTATCCTGGGCCCACCATATTGATGTGATTATGAATAAGCAACACCAGCAGCTATATTTCATGAGGAGTTTGAGAATATTTGATATGTCAGCAGAAATTAACAAATCGCTGACAGCATTCTAACTGGTTGCAGCAGCAACTGGTATGAAGATGCCAATGCACCGGATCAGAAGAGGCTGCAGAGGGCTGTAGACTGAGCCAGATCCATCAAGGACATCTTCAAAAGGCGATGACTCAAAAAGGTGACATCCATTATTAAGGAACTCTACCATCCACAACATGCCTCATCTCATTGCTACCATCAGGGAGGAGGTATAGGAGCCTAAAGTCACACACTCAACATCTTAAGAACGGTTTCTTCCATCAGATATCTGAATGGACAATGAACGCTATTCTGCCCTCTTTTTGCACATTTTTAATATTTCTTATTGTAAATCATTGTTTTATATATTGCACTGTACTGCTATCAGAAAACAACAAATTTCACAACAGATCTCAGTGATAATAAACCTGACTCTGATTCTGACATGTACCATGGCACAATAAAATAATGGTTCACGTACCATTCATACAGATCAATACATTACAATTGTACGGTGACAGTTATGGAGAAATGCAAGCAAAGAGGACATAATTTGAGTCTTGACCTGAAAAGTTGATTGTCCATATCCCTCCATTAATGCTTTCTGACCTGCTGAGTTCCTCTAGCAGATTATTTCTTGTTGTATATTCCAGTGCCTGTAGTCTCTTGTATCTCTATGATCACACTGAATGGTGGGGCAGAATTGAATTTAAATGGAAAAGCAAAAATCCATCTTCTAACAAGCTATTTTCGACCTTGTCTATGAGAATATGTTGGGCAAGCTTTGGAGCAAAGGAGATGAGAGGTGACTTGATAGAGCTGCACAAGATGATATGAAGCCAGAAATGTTGCTGTGGTGCAGAATTGTAAAGTGATTGAAGGAAATTATAAGGGGAATACGGTGGATAAGTTGTTTTACACAGAGAGTAGTGGGTGTAGTGAACACGCTGCTTGGGATGATGGTAGAGGATATGTTAAAGAAAAGCTTTTACAGACACATGGATGATAGAAGAGTGGAGGGCTATGTAGGAGGGAAGGGTTAGATTGATCTTAGAGAAGGTTAAAAGGTCAGTACATCATAGTGGGCTGAATGGTTTGTACTGTCCAGTACTGTTCTGTATTCTATGTTCTTGAAAGTGCCAGGGCATTTAAATAAGGTGGTATAAAATGCAAATGGATATTGCCCTTTATTAGTTCATCGTGAAAGATAAAACACAATCTACACAAGGCTGCTAAACAAGATAAGAACCCACTGCATTACAGGAAAAATAATAGCATAGATAGAACGCAAACAACAGGAATTCTGCAGATGCTGGAAATTCAAGCAATGCTCATCAAAGTTGCTGGTGAACGCAGCAGGCCAGGCAGCATCTGTAGGAAGAGGTGCAGTCGACGTTTCAGGCTGAGACCCTTCGTCAGGACACTTTCTTCGCCGTCTGTAATGGTCCTACCCGTTATTTCATCCTCCGTCGGATTCACGCCTGCAATCGCCGTTTTTTTGACTTTGTCATGTTAGGCAAAGATCGCAAGATCCTATATCTACGGACTCCAGAGCCTGCCGGCCCCGACGCTAGCAGGCATGAACTTCAGATTGTGGCACCTGCCACTGATCTCGCCGGCTCCAACACCTCAAGGCATATTCAAAACCCGGACTCCAGCAACGACCATGGACACCTTCACAGCGATTGCGCAACCACCAACTGCGACGCCAGCCTTGAACTCCAGGCCGGGTCTTTATGTGCTGCTGTTGTGACTCCCGTCTCCCCTTCCCCCACCAATACCCTGCAATCCCGTCTCCCTCAGATCCCATCGTCAGCTCCTGGGTCCTCAGAGGCTCCACCTTCCTCTCACCCCAACCCTCCCCTCTCCACTGACACCCTCAGCCTCCCCCCTCCCCCCTCTGATCCCAGCTCTCAAGATTCCAGCCTTGAACTCCAGGCCGGGTCTTTATGTGCTGCTGTTGTGACTCCCGTCTCCCCTTCCTCCACCAATACCCTGCAATCCCGTCTCCTTCAGATCCCATCGTCAACTCCTGGGTCCTCAGAGGCTCCATCTTCCTCTCACCCCAACCCTCCCCTCTCCATTGACACCCCCAGCCTCCCCCCTCCCCCCTCTGATCCCAGCTCTCATCCGTGCCGGGTCTTTACCATCCCCTCTGACCTTCAACTGTCGGAGGCAGAGTGCTCTGTCCTCAGTAAGGGCCTCACCTTTGTCCCCCTTCGCCCACACCTCAGCGGGTTCCGTGTTCGCCACGATGCGGAACTTTTCTTTCGCCATCTCCGTCTCCGAGCCTACTTCTCCGGCAAGGACTCTTCCACCCCCACCGATGACCCCTTCTCCCGTCTTCAACCCTCCTCTTCTTCATGGACACCCCGCTCTGGTCTTCTGCCTGCTCTGGATCTCTTTATCGCTAACTGCCGACGGGACATCAACCATCTCGACTTTATCGCATCTTGTCCCCATTCCAACCTCACTCCTTCGGAACGCTGTGCTCTCCACTCCCGTCCTGACGAAGGGTCTCGGCCTGAAACGTCGGCTGCACCTCTTCCTACAGATGCTGCTTGGCCTGCTGTGTTCACCAGCAACTTTGATGTGTGTTGCATAGATAGAAGATTGGCTGATTGGCAGGAGGCAAAGAGTCGGAATAAAGGGGGCCTTTTCTAGTTGGCTGCCAGTGACTAGTGGTGTTCTACCGTTGGGACTCCTCCTTTTCACGTTATATGTTAATGATTTGGATGATGGATGACGGAATTGATTGTGGCCAAAATATGAAGATAGGTGGAGAGGCAGGTAGTGTTGAGGATGCAGGAAGTCTGCAGAAGGAGCTGTAAACACAAAATACTCTGCAGATGCTGGGGTCAAAGCAACACTCACAACACACTGGAGGAATTCAGCAGGTCGGACAGCATCCATGGAAATGATCAATCAATGTTTCGGGGCGGAACCCTTCACCAGGACTGAAGAGGGAAGGGGCAGAGGCCCTATAAAGAAGGTGGGGGAGGGTGGGAAGGAGAAGGCTGGTAGGTTCCAGGTGAAAAACCAGTAAGGGGAAAGATAAAGGGGTGGGGGAGGGGAAGCAGGAAGCGGATAGGCAGGAAAGGTGAAGAAGGAATAGGGGAAAGCACAATGGGTAGTAGAAGGAGGCGGAACCATGAGGGAGGTGATAGGCAGCTGGGGGAGGGGGCAGAGTGAAACTGGGATAGGGGAAGGGAGGGGGAGGGAAACTATTCCAGTTTCACTCTGCCCCCTCCTCCAGCTTCCTACTACCTCCCTCATAGTTCCGCCTCCTTCTACTACCCATTGTGCTTTCCCCTATTCCTTCTTCACCTTTCCTGCCTATCTCCTCCCTGCTTCCCCTCCCCCACACCTTTATCTTTCCCATTACTGGTTTTTCACCTGGAACCTACCAGCCTTCTCCTTCCCTGCCTCCCCCCACCTTCTTTATAGGGCCTCTGCCCCTTCCCTCTACAGTCCTGACGAAGGGTTCTGGCCCGAAACGTTGACTGATTGTTTCCACGGATGCTGCTCGACCTGCTGAGTTCCTCCAGTGTGTCGTGAGTATTGCAGAAGGAGCTGGACAGATTGAGAGAATGGGAAAAGAAGTGGCAGATGGAATATAGTGTAGGGAAGTGTATGCTCATGTAGTTTGAAAGAAAGAATAAAGGTGTAGTCTATTTGCTAAACCCTTTCATTCCCAGGACTACTCTACTGAATCTCCTCCTGAAGTTCTCTGGTGCCAGCACATCCTTTCTTAGACAGGGGTCCCAAAACCACTCATAAGGAAGCAGAAACTTCCATTACATTTGAAAGGTACTTGGGGCTGGAGTTGTGACCTGCAGGGGCACATGTGGGGAGATGGGATAGCACAGCAAAATACTGATGAAAGAAATGTTCTTTTGTGACAGAAACTTTCCAAGATGTTATATCATGAGTGTTATCCTGGATCCAGATGGTAACATAGAAGTTTAGTTGCTGCAGTCTGTAGTACTTTGATGCAGTGCTGGCTTTTGAGGAAAGGTTGAGTGAGGTAGGACATTTTACTTTGGGAGTGATGGAGGATGAGAAGCAGCAGTACAAGGTTATGAGAGGGGTAGATAGAGTAGACAGCTACTGCTGTTTTCCCATGATGGCCATGGCCAATATAAGAGGATATCCTTTTAAGGTGAGTGGAGGGAAGTTTGGAGGAAATCTTCTGTAGAGACCTTTCAGTCTAAGGCTCCACCAATGACATGGACCATTGAGATCATCCCACCAATAATATGAGTATTCCTTCTACCAAAGTGAATGACTATGCACTTCTCTACACTATATTCCATCTGCCACTTCTCAGCCCATTCTCCCAATCTGTGCGAGCCCTTCTGCAGACACCCTGCTTCCTCAATACTACCTGGCACTCTAACTATCTGCATATCATCTGCAACCTTGGCCACAAAACCATAATTCCTTCATTCAAATCATTGACATGTAATGTGAAAAGAATCAGTTCCAATACCAACCTGTGTACAACACCACTGGTTACTGGCAGCCAACCAGAAAAGGCTCCCATTATTCCAACTATTGCCTTCTACTAGTTAGCCAATCTTCTATCCATGCTGGTATCTTAATTATAATACTATATTCTCTTATCTTGTTAAGCAATCTCATGTGTTAGGCAATCTTGTTAAGCAATCTCACCAAGACCTTGTTAAAGGTCTTCCGAAAATCCAAATAATCATCATCTACTGACTCTCCTTTGTTTTTGCTGTCTGTTGTTTCCTTAAAGAATTCCAACAGATTTGTCAGACAAGATTTCATAAGGCAACCATGCTGACTTTGGAGTATTTTGCCTCCAGGTACTCAAAACCTTATCCTTCACCAGTGACTCCAACATCTTCCCAACCATTGAGACCAGGCTGACAGGCCTATAGCTTTCTTTCTTCTACCGCCCTCCCTTCCTAAAGAGTGGAGTGACATTCTCAATTTTCCAGTTCTCCAGAACCATTCTAGAATTTAGTGATTCATGACAGATTATTAATAATCTCTCTACAATCTCTTCAGACACCTCTTTCAGAACCCGGGATGTAGTCCAACAACACACTTCAGCAAGTCATGAAGCATTTATGGAGAGAAATAAACAGTCAATATTTCGGGCCAAGACCCTTCATCAGGACTGGGGGCAAGAGCCAGAAAGAGGAAGAATACAGATAAGGAGGCAGGAGGCATGTGAGCGTGTGTGGGTGGGGGTATGAAGTAAGAAGCTGGGAGAGAGATGTGGAAAAGGCAAAGGGCTGAAGAAGGAATCTAATAGGAGGGGACAGAGGACATTGGAAGAAAGGGAAAGAGCAGTGGAACTTAAGGAAGGTGATGGGCAGGAGAGGAAAAGAGAAGAGGAAAGACATTACTAAGCTGGAAAGAGAGCAAATAATTTTTTCAAGGATTCAAAGGCCTCAGTTAAAAAGAATTTGGGCAGGCCAGGACTTTAGTGCTTCAACTGCAGGTGACTGAGGGGATGATCTTATACAGGTGTATAAAATCAGTCTTTTACTGAAGGAAAGGGAATCAATAATCAGAGGGCATTAGATTAAGGTGAGAGGGAAACATTTTAAAAGGAACCTGGGGCACAACTTGTTCATGCAGAGCATGGTGCAAACATGAGACTTTACCCCTTGAGTGTAAGACTTGGTGTATACATGGAATGAGCTGCCAGAGCTGATGGCAGAAATGGGTACATATATATTTTAAAAAATGGTAGCCAAGTTTTGTAATTCTGGTGGGAGTTAATGTGAATGGCAAGAGTGGAGCGCTGCAGGAGGGGTGTGGGAAAGGTGACAGAGAAGTGCCAGGGGCAGGGGATGGCACCCAGTCCTGAGACACCAGGCAAGGTAACTTGATTGCAAACAATTGGTTTATTGATCATTACTGAGTGTCTTTATGGTGCTGCCCACTCTCTCCTTTCTCTTCCCCCCCCCGCCCCCCCCAACTGTGATTCTACTCTCCCTGCCCCCTTCGCACTCAGTCCACAGTAGGAACTTGTATCAGAATCAGGTTTGTCATCACTCACATACGTCATGAAATTTATATTTTTTGTGGCTACTGTCCTGTGCAAAAGTCTTAGCTACCTGAGGTATCTATACATGCCTAAGTCTAGTTATCTATACGTGCCTAAGTCTAGTTATCTATACATGCCTAAGTCTAGTTATCTATACGTGCCTAAGACTTTTGAACAGTACTGTGTATGAACAAGAAAAGTCGAGGGATGCACAACTGGGATGAGAAAGATTAAAGGCTGAAGACTAACTTTATTTGTTGCATGTACATTGGTTCCTTAAGGTTGTTATAACACAGGGTGGTAACGGGGACAAGTTCCCACTACCTATTGAATGCTCCCAATAGTGTGTGTCTCAAATAGCCTCTGACAACCAAGTCCTGGCCTTCTCATATGGCTTAGCTACTAAGTTTGGTGGAACTGTTTCTACTGACAGGAGAAGGGGCAAAGGCGGGATTGGCAGGACGTTGGAGCAGGATCCAATTGCAGACCCAGTACTGTGCACACAGCGATATTAACTGAGTAACAAATCCCGAGGTGCAAACAAAGTCAGCGTCAAAGTTCAGGCAGAGTAGAGACACAAATGCTGGAAAGGCTCAAGAAAACTCACTGGCACAATCTGGAAACAATCAGGTGAAAACACAGGACTGAACTATACTTAGCAATAAAGAGAGGCAGATGATGGGTGGAGCACAATGAGACACAGGTGGCAGCAATACTGGTAATGAGAAACAGATGAGAGATGGAGTACTCAGTAATATAGGGGTTGGAGTAGAGCAGGAGTGGGGACAGGAGCACATAGCACTACAAAACCACAGACTGATAACTAGGGGGAAAGACATAAAAAGACAGAGCTCAACTGGAGGTACTGACAGTACAACCCCCCTCTATGGACACCTCCCAGTGTCATGGTAGGTAGAGCTAAGTGCTGGTGATGAAAGTTCTTGATGAGAAAGGGGTCCAGTATGTTATAGGCGGGGACCCAGCACCTCTCCTCAGGACTGTAGCCCTCCCAGTCCACAAGGTACTGGAGGCCACGGCCCCGGCGACAAACATCCAGCAGCCAACGCATTGTGAAGGCCTCTGACTCATTGATGAACTGTGGGGGAGGGGGGATTTGGGGACAGGACCCAGGGAGTGGCTCATGGAAAACTTGATGCAGGAGACATAGAAGGTGGGATGAATGTGGTAGAGAGTGGAGGGGAATTTGAGACTGACGGCAGCAGGGCTGATGACTTTAGCAATGGGAAGGGGGTTGATGAAGTGAGGGGTGAGCTTGCAGGAATCCACCGTGAGGGTCAGGTCTCGGGTTGAAAGCCACACGTGCTGTCCCTGGCGTTAATGTGGGGCCTTGGAGTGACGGTGGTCAGCTAGATGCTTGATCCTAGCAGAGCCATGGAGAAGGGCAGAGCAAGCGCGCCTCACGTCCGCTGACAACGGCGGATGGAACGCCTATCTCCTCCTCCTGGGCAGGAAACAGTGGAGGTTGGTAGCCAAGGCAGCACTCGAATGGGGACAGACCGGTGGATGAGGACGGATGAGAGTTTATAGTGTACTCGGCCCAGGGTAGCTGCTGACTCCATGCAGAGGGGTTCTGGGAGACCAGACACTGCAATACAGTCTCTAGTTGTTGGTTGGCCTGCTCAGTCTGGCCATTGGTCTGTGGGTGAAATCCTGAAGACAGACTCACAGAGGCACCCAGAAGATTACAGAATGTCCTCCAGAAGTTGGATGTGAATTGAGAGGCCCTGTCTGACACAACACCTACAGGTAAACCATGTAATTTAAAAACATGCAGTACTAGTAATTTGACTGTTTCTTTGACTGAGGGGAGTATAGGTAAAGGAATGAAGTGTACAGACTTGGAGAAATGATCAACTACTATAAGAATGGTGGCATTACCATCTGATGAGGGAAGACTGGTAACAAAAGTATAGGGCAATGTGGGGCCAGGGGATAGAAAGGGGTTGTAACAGACCAGCAGGTGACCAGTTAGAATTCTTGCCTTGAGCACAGACCGAGCAGGCTGAGATGAAGTTGCGGATGTCATCTCCCACGGAGGGCCACCAGAACCGCCGACTGATGAAGGCCTGAGTAGGCCTGGTTCCAGGGTGACAGGATAACCAGGAAGAATGACCCCACCGCAATACCTGTGAGCGGACAGAGCTGGGAACATAAACATGGTTAGTGGGGCATTGATTAGGGGCTGCCTCGCTCTGTTGAGCAGCTTGCACCATGGCTTCAATGTCCTATTGCGCTGTACCCACGGGACAGCGAGGATGACATTGGTTATCCCAGGGGTCTCTGAGGAGGGAAATCTTTGGGAGAGGGCATCAGGCTTTTCATTCTTGGAACCTGGGGCAACAGGACAGAGTAAAATTGAATCTTAAGGAAAACAGAGACCAACAAGCTTGATGGGAGTTGAGACGCTTGGCAGAACAGATATATTCCAGGTTCTTGTGATCAGTCCAGACCAAGAATGGCACCTTGGCTCCCTCCAGCCAATGCCTCCACTCCTCTAGAGCTAGCTTTACAGTCAGCAGCAACCGGTTTCCAACATCGAAAATCCGCACTTTGGGAGTGAGGCAGTGAGAGAAGGCACAGGGGTGTACCTCCTCATCCTTGGCTGAGCGCTGAGAGAGAACAGCTCTTACACCAATGTCAGACACATCCACCTCCACAATGAACTGCCGGTTGGTGTCGGATTGAATCAGGATGGGGGCAGAGATGAAACGTTGCTTCAGGTCAGAGAATGCTTTTTCAGCATCTGGGGACCAGGAGAATCTGACAGCAGATGAGGTAAGAGCAGTGAGTGGTGCAGCCAGTGTACTGTAATTTCTGATGAAGCAGCGTTAGAAGTTAGCAAAGCCCAAAAAGTGTTGCAACTCCCGATGAGTTGAGGGTTGGGACCTTTGGACCACTGCCTTGACCTTCTGTTGGTCCATCTGAATGGAACCGCCTATAACTACATACCCCAGGAAGGAGACTGTATTACGATGAAACGCACATTTCTCAGCCTTCACAAAGAGCTGGTTCTCCAGAAGGCGCTGGAGAACTCTGCAGACATGACCTGTGTGTTCAGCAAGGGACTTAGAAAAAAAATCAAAATGTCGTCGAGATAAACAAAAACAATTGGTTCAGCATGTCCCTGAGAACGTCATTTACCAGGGTTTGGAAGACGGTGGGGGCATTAGTGAGACTGAATGGCATGACCATACTCAATGGCCCGTGGTGCTGTTGAAGGCCGTCTTCCATTCATCCCCTTCGCGGATGCGGACAAGATGGTAGGTGTTACAGAGATCAAGCTTGATGAAAACTGAGGCTCATTGTAGTAGTTCAAATGCCAAGGTCATGAGAAGAAGAGGGTAATGGTTCTTAGCAGTGACTTCATTCAGACCCCAGAAATCAATACATGGACTTAAGGAGCCAGCCTTCCTTTCAACAAAGAAAAACTGGCCCCAGCAGGGGAAGAAGACGGCTGAATGATGCCTCCAGCCAGAGAGTCTTGCATGTACTTATTCATGTCTGCTGTTTCAGGTATGGACAGGGAATACAGGGTATTAAGGGAGATGTACCACACAAGAGATCAATGGCGCAATCATAAGGATGATGAGGCAGCAGGGAAATGGCCCGGGACTTGCTGAGCACAGCCTTGAGGTCCATGTATTCAGGTGGGATGGCACTAAGGTCCGGAAATTCCTCGGGGGGATTTGGGCTTGGAGACAAGGGAATCTGAGTATAGAAACATAGAAAATAGGTGCAGGAGTAGGCCATTCAGCCCTTCGAGCCTGTACCCTGATTCAGTATGATCATGGCTGATCATCCAACTCAGAACCCTGTACCTGCCTTCTCTCCATACCCCCTGATCCCTTTAGCCACCAGGGTCATATCTAACTCCCTCTTAAATATAGCCAATGAACCCAACCCAACTGTTTCCTGCAGCAGAGAATTCCACAGATTCACCACTCTCTGTGTGAAGAAGTTTCTCCTCATCTCGGTCCTAAAAGGCTTCCCCTTTATTCTTAAACTGTGACCCCTCATTCTGGACTTCCCCAACATCGGGAACAATCTTCCTGCATCTAGCCTGTCCAATCCCTTTAGAATTTTATACATTTCAATAAGATCCTCCCTCAATCTTCTAAATTCCAGCAAGTATAAGCCTAGTCGATCCAGTCTTTCTTCATATGAAAGTCCTGCCATCCTGGGAAACAATCTGGTGAACACGAGGAATTCTGCAGATGCTGGAAATTCAAGCAACACACATCAAAGTTGCTGGTGAACGCAGTAGGCCAGGCAGCATTTCTAGGAAGAGGTACAGTTGATGTTTCAGGCCGAGACCCTTGGTCAATCTGGTGAACCTTCTTTGTACTCCCTCCATGACAAGAATGTCTTTACTCAGATTAGGGGACCAAAACTGCACACAATACTCCAGGTGTGGTCTCACCAAGGCCTTGTACAACTGCAGTAGTACCTCCCTGCTCCTGTACTGGAATCCTCTTGCTATAAATGCCAGCATACCATTTGCCTTTTTCACCACCTGCTGTACCTGCATGCCCACTTTCAATGACTGGTGTACAATGACACCCAAGTCTCATTGCACCTCCCCTTTTCCTAATCGGCCACCATTCAGATAATAATCTGTTTTCCTGTTCTTGCCACCAAAGTGGATAACCTCACATTTATCCACATTAAATTGCATCTGCCATGAATTTGCCCACTCACCTCACCTATCCAAGTCACCCTGCATCCTCTTTGCATCCTCCTCACAGCTAACACTGCCGCCCAGCTTCGTGTCATCCGCAAACTTGGAGATGCCGCATTTAATTCCCTAGTCTAAGTCATTAATATATATTGTAAACAACTGGGGTCCCAGCACTGAGCCTTGCGGTACCCCATTAGTCACTGCCTGCCATTCTGAAAAGGTCCCGTTTATTCCCACTCTTTGCTTCCTGTCTGCCAACCAATTCTCTATCCACGTCAATACCATACCCCCAATACCGTTTGCTTTAAGTTTGCACACTAATCTCTTGTGTGGGACCTTGTCAAAAGCCTATTGAAAATCCAAATATACCTCATCCACTGGTTCTCCCCATCCACTCTACTACTTACATCTTCAAAAAATTCTATGAGATTCGTCAGACATGATTTTCCTTTCACAAATCCATGCTGACTTTGTCCGATGATTTCACCTCTTTCCAAATGTGCTGTTATCACATCTTTGATAACTGACTCTAGCATTTTCCCCACCACCGATGTTGGGCTAACCGGTCTATAGTTCCCTGGTTTCTCTCTCCCTCCTTTTTTAAAAAGTGGGGTTACATTAGCCACCCTCCAATCCTCAGGAGCTAGTCCAGAATCTAAAGAGTTTTGAAAAATTATCTCTAATGCATCCACTATTTCTTGGGCTACTTCCTTAAGCACGCTGGGATGCAGAACATCTGGCCCTGGGGATTTATCTGCCTGTAATCCCTTCAAATTACCCAACACCACTTCCCTCCTAACATGCATTTCTCTCAGTTCCTCCATCTCACTAGACCCTCGGTCCCCTTAATTTCCGGAAGATTATTTATGTCCTCCTTAGTGAAGACAGAACCAAAGTAGTTATTCAATTGGTCTGCTATGTCCTTGTTCCCCATGATCAATTCACGTGTTTCTGACTGCAAGGGACCTACATCTGTCTTAACCTATCTTTTTCTTTTCACATATCTATAAAAGCTTTTACAATCAGTTTTTTATGTTCCCTGCCAGTTTTCTCTCATAATCTTTTTTCCCTTTCCTAATTAAGCCCTTTGTCCTCCTCTGCTGGACTCTGAATTTCTCCCAGCCCTCAGGTGAGCCGCTTTTTCTAACTAATTTGAATGCTTCTTCTTTGGAATTGATAATATCCCTAATTTCCCTTGTCAGCCACGGGTGCACTACCTTCCCTGTTTTATTCTTTTGCCAAACTGGGATGAACAATTGTTGTAGTTCAACCATGCGATCTTTAAATGCTTGCCATTGAATATCCACCGTCAACCCTTTAAGTATCATTTGCTAGTCTATCTTAGCTAATTCACATCTCATACCTTCAAATTTGCCCTTTTTTAAGTTCAGAACCTTTGTTTCTGAATTAACTATGTTACTCTCCATCTTAATGAAGAATTCCACCATATTATGGTCACTCTTACCCAAGGGGCCTCTCACGACAAGATTGCTAATTAACCCTTCCTCATTGTTCAATACCCAGTCTAGAATGGCCTGCTCTCTAGTTGGTTCCTCAACATGTTGGTTCAGAAAACCATCCCGCATACATTCCAAGAAATCCTCTTCCTCAGCACCCTTACCAATTTGCTTCACCCAATCTATGGCAGAGGGAGTGACAGAATGGGCTCCAGCCTACAATCTTGTGACTGAGCCAGACATGGGTGATGTTAGCCAGTCTGACCGTTCAAGGCGTTGGCCATTAATGGTGACTGGAGAGCAGACGTGAGTAATCCCCACTGGACAGCCAAGCCAGAATCAATAAAACACCCCTCTGCACCAGAATCGACCAAGGTGGAGACTGCTCGGCGTTGGACACCCCACTCCAGAGAAACGGGTATGAAAGTGAGTGGTGTCGAGGAGGACAGGACAGGGGTCACACTCACCAATACACCTTGTCCTACTGGTAAGTGTTTGGGTTTTACTGCGCAGGTAGAGATGAAATTTCCTGGTTGGCCACAGTACAGACAGGATCAGGTGCTGATTCTCCTTTGTCTTTCAGTCGGTGTCAGGCAGGTACAGTCAACGTTCATAGCTTCAGGCTCTGGAACGGGAATTGTAGAAGGAGGCAAATGGCAGGGAATTGTAGACTGCGAGGAGCTTGGAACTCACCCAGTGCTCCCAGGGACCCTCTGGAACCCTTCCCTCTGTGGCGCTGCTGAATATGAACATCAATACAGATGGCCAAATCCACCAGGGCTTCAAAGGTGGCAGGAAGGTCCTGGATGACCAGCTCATCCTTGAAATCTTCAGAGAGGCCATTCAGGAAGGTGTCATACTGTGCCTCTGAGTTCTAGCCGCTGGAGGTGGCTAGGGTCTGGAACTCTATGGTGTAATCTGACACAGATCTGTGCCCCTGGTGCATGTGGAGCATTTCACAAGCAGCCTCTCTCCCATTTTGGAGCGATCAAACATGCTTCTTATCTCCTCAGAAAATAACTGAAAACTGATGCAGAAAGGTGAGCCTGCCTCCCAGACGGCTGTTCCCCATTCTCTTGCCCGACCGGACAATTGAGTGATGACATAGGCCACTTGGCTCCATCAGTCGGAAAGGTTGTTGGTTGCAATTCAAAAATGAGGGTGTACTTTTCTGGAGGAGGCGGATAGGGTCTTGGACAGAAGGAGCATGTGAGGACACAAAGGACAGGGCAGAAGATGCAGTCGCAGAATGTTGATGGGCGCTCTGGGACAGCTGGAGTGACTGAATCTGGGCCACAAGATCAGCTACATTGACCGAAAATGAATCCACTGCCCTGAACACAGTTCAGCTGGTTCTGTTGTTCCAGGGCAGCTCTCAGGTGACTGCTGGATCCATTCTGGCCAGATTGTACTGTCAGGGCACTGGAGCAGGGATCTAATCACAGACCCAGTACTGTGCACACAGTGATACTAATTGAGTAACAAATCCCAAGTTGCAAACAAAGTTGGTGGCAAAGTTCAGGCAGAGATCAAAACATCCAGAGAAATCCAAAAACCAGAATCAGGAAACAGACAGTGTTGATATTCATACAGATAGAGTACTAGGAAAACTCACTGGCACCATCTGGTGAAAACACAGGACAAAAATACACTGAGCAATAAACAGAGAGGTGGAGCACAATGAGACACAGGTGGCAGCAATACTGGTAATAATGAGAAACAGATGAGAGATGGAGTACTCAGTAATACAGGGGCTGGAGTACAGCAGGAGTGGGGGACAGGAGCACATGGCAATACAAAACCACAGACTGACAGCTGGGGGAAACATACAAAAAGACAGAGTTCAACTGGAGGTACTGACAGGGTTAAAACCAGTCACTTCGGGTGGATGGGGCTCGTCAGCCATGGTTGGCAGCTCATCTAGGAGAAGGAAAACTTTGATCTTAAAACTCCACTGCCTTGTGGCCATACTCACTCATGGGGAATGCTTTGGGAGTAAATCCTGAGGGAAAAATCTGGAACTGGAGTCCCTAAGGCAGTCCTACATTGAGTTTAGTGTTGACTGGCAACATGCGCAACACTGCTGGTTCTAAACCATATCGGTCTCTGCCATTCCTTTGGGTTCTTCATATGTGTGGAGAGGGGCAGTTTGCTACCTGGGCAACAGCTTGCTCTCCATATCATACTGTCCAGGCTTGCATATCTAGACAGCTAAAATGCAATATCCATGGTCAACTCTGAGTGGCTGAGGTCTCAGAGAGACATTGAAACATACAGTGAAATGCACTATTTATATGATACAATCTGAGGGTGTGCAGGGAGGCAGCCCGCAAATGTTGCCATGGTTCCAGCAGTAATATAGCATGCCCACGACTTACTAGCATTTACTAGTTTTTGGAATATGGCATGCAGATCATTTCATTGTGTCAGTACAAGTGAACAGCGATGACACAATACAGTGATGTGCTCGGCTGTGTCCTGCGACGTTCTCAGTTGGGTCCACATCTGTCTGTAGTTACTTGTGGTCACGAGTAGATTGAGCAAGAAGCACAGTGCTGAGTTATAGGATGGGCCGTTGTTTCACTGAGATGTGGGGCCAAATGGCCTACTCTTACAAACCTGCTCTTGATCTGGGAGCAGCACACAGTCCTGAGAGCCCTGATAGAGACCTTGTCCGAAACTGGTAATCAACGTTCAGAGTTCAAAGTAAATTTATTATCAAATTACATATATTTCAGCATATACTACCCTGAGATTCATTACCTTGTGGCCATTTACAGAAGAAGAAAGAAATACAATAGCAGCAATGATAAACTACATAAAGACTGATAAACAACCAATGTACCAAAGAAAACAAAGTACAAGTGCAAATAAAGCAATAATAATAATAATTAATAATACTGAGTACCTGAGCTGTAGAGATTTTGAAAGTGAGTCCATATTGTGGAATCAGTTCAGTGTTGAGGTGAGTGACGCTATCCACACTGCTCAGAAGCCCAATGGTTGAGGGGTAATAACTGTTCCTGAGCCTGTTGTTGTGGGACCTAATGCTCCTAAAACTCCTTCCCAATGGCAGCAATGCAAAGAGTGCATGGCCTGGATGGTATTTATTTATCTATTTATTTATTTATTTATGTATGTATGTTTGTATGTCTTGATTGATTGATTGATTGAGATAAAGTGCAGGATAGGCCCTTCTGGCCTTTCAAGCCACGCCGCCCAAAAATCTGCCAAATTAATCCTAGCCTATTCACAGGACAATGAACAATAACCAATTAGCTTACCAACTGGTATGTCTTTAGATTGTGGGAGGAAATTAGAACACCTGAAGGAAACCCACGTGGTCATGGGGAGAAAATACAAACTCCTTACAGGCAGCAGTGGGAATGGAAATGGCATTCTTGTAGATGTGCTCAATGGTGGGGAGGGCTTTTGCTGTGATGGACTGGACTGTTTCCACCGCTTCTCGTCGACTTTTCCATTCTTGGGCGTTGGTGTTTCCGTACCAAGCCGTGATACAGTCAGTAAGTGGCTCTCCACTGTGTATCTACAGGCTTCTCAAAGTTTTAGACAACATGCTGAATCTGCGCAAACTTTCAAGAAAGTAGAAGCGCTGTCATGCTTTCTTTGTAATGGCAATTTCGCGGCAGTCCCAGAAGAGATCCTCTGATCAATACTCACATTAATATTCATATCCTTCTACAGACGTGCTGTAGAGAGCATCTTACGTGTAAACTGCACTGTGGCGGGCAGGAATGCTCTCAAACAGGTCATCAAAACTGCTCAAGACATCACCACCAGCCTTCCTGCCAACAAGGACATGTATTCAGAAAGGTGCTGGGCAAGGGCCAGTAACATCATGAAGGATCCCACCCATCCTGCTCTGGACTGTTTGTTCCACTCCCATCAGGGAGGAGGCTACATTGAATCCACACCAAGACCACCAGACTCAAAAACAATTACTTTCCCCAAGCACTAAACCTACCACTGCTACTTTATCATTTCCTGTCAGAGTCACCTTATGTATAAACATTCCTGTGCCTAACATCACTGTATGGACATACAATCAATCTATGTATATAAGCTATCTCATGTGAGATATAAGCTATCTCATTTATTATTTTTTATTATTGGGTTATTAATTTTTTATTATTATGCTGCATTGGATCCGGAGTAACAAATATTTCATTCTCCTTTACAGTAGTGTACTAGAAATGACATTACACAATCTTGAATCTTGAAGTGATACCTGTATAACAATAATAATGTAATGATAAATGGTAACTCTTTATTGTCTGTATAGTCCTTCATGGGAAGAGGTGGAAGTCTCTGCCTGGCTTGCAGCAACCAAACATAAGGCAGACGAGGCTTGTGATTCATTTGTTGTGATCTTGGATTTTTAGCATGATTAAATTACTCATCCTCAGCAGCTAGAAAAGGCCCAGACTCAATCCCTCACATCTCTAGTAATGGTTAAACCAGATGTACCATGAGAATTCAGAACAGGTGCTGATGGCAGTCCCCCTGCAGACATGCAAACTCTCTCTTCTCGTTTGTTCCTTCATCTATCTGCAAATTTAGGCCTGTTCTATCTTTAGTTCAAGGCTTTTCCCCTTCATTCTGCCTTCTGCTTGCAAAAGTGCTCTTTGTTATTTAAGCACCGGTGTTTCACATACTAACAATACTGTCTTTACATATTCTCAGTGGTTCTAGAGTCATGGATTCATCGAATACTGCTGCACAGAAACAGCTTCTGCCCATCTAGTCCATACCAAACCATTAACATGCTGAGTTCCATTGACCTGCTCCTAGACCATAACCCTCCATGCTCCTTCCATCTTTGTACTTGTCCAAAGTTCTAGGGAATAAAGTCAGAATCTTTCCCTAAAACTCAGGTCCTCAAATCCTGGTAACATCCTTGTAAATTTCCTCTCAACTCTTTCAACCTTACTTACATCTTTCCTCAAAGTAGGTCACCAAAACTCCAAATTGGGCCTCATCAATGGTATATGCAATTTAAACATAACATCCCAACTCCCGTACTCAGTGCATTGATTTATAAAGTCATAGAGAAGAACAGCGCAGAAGCAGGCCTTCCAGCCCATCTAGTCTATGTAGAACCATTTAAACTGCCTACTCCCAACGACCTGCACTGGGACCACAGCCCTCCATATCCCTACTATCCATGTACCTAGACAAATTTCACTTAAGCATTGGAATCGAGCTCACATGCACCATTTGTCTTGGCAGCTCATTCCACACTCTCATGAACCTCTGAGTGAAGAGGTTTCCCCTCATATTCCCCTTAAACTTTTCACCTTTCACCCTTAACCCATGACTTCTAGTTGTAGTCCCACTAAACCCCAATGGGAAAAAACCATTTGCATTTACCCTATCTATACCCCTCATAATGTTGTGTACCTTTATCAAATCTCCTCTCGATCTTCTACATTCAAAGCAATGAAGTTCTAGCTTATTCAATCTTTACTTATAAATCAGGTCCTCCAGACCCAGCAACCTCCTTGTAAATTTTCTCAGTACTCTTTCAATATCTTTTCTGTAGGTAGGTGACCAAAACTATGCACAATATTCCCAATTAGGTCTTTCACAACTTCAACATAACATCCTACCTCCTGGACTCAATACATTAAGGCCAATGTGTCAAAAGCTTTCGTTATGACACATGTGACACCACTTTCAATGAATTCCCAAATCCCTTTGTTCTACCACACTGCTCACTGCCTTACCATTCACCCCACCCAGGTTGGACCAACTGAAATGCAACACCGCACAGTAACTGCATTAAATTCTATCTGCTATTTTTCAGACCATTTTTCTTGCCGATGAAGATTTCTCTGCAAGCCATGATAGCCTTCCTCGCTGTCCACCACACCCCCAATCTTGGTGTCATCCACAGATTTGGGGATCCAGTTAACCACATTATAGAAACATAGAAAATAGGTGCAGGAGTAGGCCATTCGGCCCTTCGAGCCTGCACCGCCATTTATTATGATCATGGCTGATCATCCAACTCAGAACCCCGCCCCAGCCTTCCCTCCATACCCCCTGACCTCCGTAGCCACAAGGGCCATATCTAACTCCCTCTTAAATACAGCCAATGAACTGGCCTCAACTGTTTCCTGTGGCAGAGAATTCCACAGATTCACCACTCTCTGTGTGAAGAAGTTTTTCCTAATCTCGGTCCTAAAAGGCTTCCCCTCTATCCTCAAACTGTGGCCCCTCGTTCTGGACTTCCCCAACATCGGGAACAATCTTCCTGCATCTAGCCTGTCCAATCCCTTTAGGATCTTATACGTTTCAATCAGATCCCCCCTCAATCTTCTAAATTCCAACGAGTACAAGCCCAGTTCATCCAGTCTTTCTTCATATGAAAGTCCTGCCATCCCAGGAATCAATCTGGTGAACCTTCTTTGTACTCTCTCTATGGCAAGGATGTCTTTCCTCAGATTAGGGGACCAAAACTGCACACAATACTCCAGGTGTGGTCTCACCAAGGCCTTGTACAACTGCAGTAGTACCTCCCTGCTCCTGTACTCGAATCCTTTCGCTATAAATGCCAGCATACCATTCGCCTTTTTCACCGCCTGCTGTACCTGCATGCCCACTTTCAATGACTGGTGTATAGTGACACCCAGGTCTCGTTGCACCTCCCCTTTTCCTAATCGGCCACCATTCAGATAATAATCTGTTTTCCTATTTTTGCCACCAAAGTGGATAACTTCACATTTATCCACATTAAATTGCATCTGCCATGAATTTGCCCACTCACCCAACCTATCCAAGTCACCCTGCATCCTCTTAGCATCCTCCTCACAGCTAACACTGCCACCCAGCTTCCTGTCATCCACAAACTTGGAGATGCTGCATTTAATTCTCTCATCCAAGTCATTAATATATATTGTAAACAACTGGGGTCCCAGCACTGAGCCTTGCAGTACCCCACTAGTCACCGCCTGCCATTCTGAAAGGTCCCGTTTATTACCACTCTTTGCTTCCTGTCTGCTAACCAACTCTCCACCCACACCAATACCTTACCCCCAATACCGTGTGCTTTAAGTTTGCACAATAATCTCCTGATTATCATCCTGATTGTTGATATAGATGACAAACAACAATGGACCCAGCACCGATCCCTGCAGCACTCCACTAGTTACAAGCCTACAGTCAGAGAGGCAGCTGTCTACTACCACTCTCTGGCTTCTCTCACAAAGCCGATGACTAATCCAATTTACTACCTCATCTTGAATGCTAAACAACTGAATGTTCTTGACCAACCTCCCATGTGGGATCTTATCAAATACCTTGCTAAAGTTCATATAAACAACATCCACTGCCTTGCCTTCAACCACTTTCCTGGTAACTTCCTCGAAAAACTCTGTGAGATTGGGTAGACATGGTCTACCATGCACAAAGCCATGCTGACTATCCTTAATCAGTCCATGTCTATCCAAATACTTATATATCCAGTCACTTAGAATTTCTTCCAATAACTTTAACATAACTAATGTCAGATTCACTGACCTATAATTTTCTGGTTTATGTTTAGAGCCTTGCTTAAACAGTGGAACAATATTGGCTATTCTCCAACCCTCTGATGCCTCTCCTGTAGCGAAGGATGATTTAGCCATCTCTGAGAGGGCCCTGGCAATTTCTCCATTTGCCTGCCATAGGGTCTGAAGGAGCAGCTTGATAAGCCATGGGATTTATCCACCTTGATTTGATTCAGATCAGAAAACACCTCCTCTTCTGTAATCTATGTAGGGTCCATGAAGTTGATGCCATTTTGCCTCACTTCTATAGACTATGTGTCTATCTCCTGGGTAAATACAGGTACAAACAATTATTTAAGATCTCTTTCAACTGATTTGGCTCCACACATGGATTACCATTCTGATCTTCCAGAGGACCATTTTGTTCCTTGTAATCCTTTTGCTCCAAATATATACTGTATGTAGAATCTTTTAGGATTCTCCTTCACCTAGTCTGCTAGAGCAACTTCATGTCTTCTCTTAGCTATCCTGAACTTTTTCTCAAATGTTCTCTTGCATTTTGTTTACTCCACAAGTACCTCAGTTGTTCCTACCTGCCTATACCTGCTTTGTATCTCCTTTTTCCTCTTAACCAGGGCCTCAATATCTCTTGAAAATCTTTGTTATGCTTTATACTTTATACTTCATTGTCGCCAAACGATTGATACTAGAACATACAATCATCACAGCGATATTTGATTCTGCACTTCCCACTCCTGAGTACAAATCAATAGTAAATATTAAAAATTTAAATTACAAAATCATGAACAGAAAATAGAAAAATGGAAAGTAAGGTAGTGCAAAAAAAACTGAGAGGCAGTTCGGGATATTTGGAGAGTATGGCCCAGATCCGGGTCAGGATCCATTCAGCAGTCTCATCACAGTTGGAAAGAAGCTGTTCCCAAATCTGGCCGTACGAGTCTTCAAGCCCCTGAACCTTCTCCCGGAGGGAAGGGGGACGAAAAGTGCATTGGCTGGGTGGGTCATGTCCTTGATTATCCTGGCAACACTGCTCCGACAGCGTGCGGTGTAAAGTGAGTCCAAGGATGGAAGCAACACACATCAAAGTTGCTGGTGAACACAGCAGGCCAGGCAGCATCTGTAGGAAGAAGTACAGTCGACGTTTCAGGCCGAGACCCTTCATCAGGACTAACTGAAGGAAGAGCTAGTAAGAGATTTGAAAGTGGGAGGGAGAGGGGGAGATCCAAAATGATAGGAGAAGACAGGAGGGGGAGGGATGGAGCCAAGAGCTGGACAGGTGATTGGCAAAGGGGATATGAGAGGATCATGGGACAGGAGGCCCAGGGAGAAAGACAAAGTGGGGGGGGGGGGTACCCAGAGGATGGGCAAGGGGTATAGTCAGAGGGACAGAGGGAGAAAAAGGAGAGTGAGAGAAAGAATGTGTGTATAAAAATAAATAACGGATGGGGTACGAGGGCGAGGTGGGGCACTAGCGGAAGTTAGAGAAGTCGATGTTCATGCCATCAGGTTGGAGGCTACCCAGACGGAATATAAGGTGTTGTTCCTCCAACCTGAGTGTGGCTTCATCTTTACAGTAGAGGAGGCCGTGGATAGACATGTCAGAATGGGAATGGGATGTGGAATTAAAATGTGTGGCCACTGGGAGATCCTGCTTTCTCTGGCGGACAGAGTGTAGGTGTTCAGCAAAGCGGTCTCCCAGTCTGCGTCGGGTCTCGCCAACATATAGGAGGCCACATCGAGAGCACCGGATGCAGTATATCACCCCAGCCGACTCACAGGTGAAGTGTCGCCTCACCTGGAAGGACTGTCTGGGGACCTGAATGGTGGTAAGGGAGGAAGTTTAAGGGCATGTGTAGCACTTGCTCCGCTTACAAGGATAAGTGCCAGGAGGGAGATCAGTGGGGAGGGATGGGGGGGACGAATGGACAAGGGAGTCGCGTAGGGAGCAATCCCTGCGGAAAGCAGAGGGGGGGGGAGGGAAAGACGTGCTTAGTGGTGGGATCCTGTTGGAGGTGGCGGAAGTTACAGAGAATAATATGTTGGACTCGGAGGCTGGTGGGGTGGTAGGTGAGGACCAGGGGAACCCTATTCCTAGTGAGGTGGCGGGAGGATGGAGTGAGAGCAGATGTACGTGAAATGGGGGAGATGCGTTTGAGAGCAGAGTTGATAGTGGAGGAAGGGAAGCCACTTTCTTTAAAAAGGGAGGACATCTATCCCACCACTAAGCACATCTTTCCCTCCCCACCTCTCTCTGCTTTCCACAGGGATCGCTCCCTACGCGACTCCGTTGTCCATTCGTCCCCCCCCATCGCTCCCCACTGATCTCCCTCCTGGCACTTATCCTTGTAAGCGGAGCAAGTGCTACACATGCCCTTACACTTCCTCCCTTACCACCATTCAGGGCCCCAGACAGTCCTTCCAGGTGAGGCAACACTTCACCTGTGAGTCGGCTGGGGTGATATACTGCATCCGGTGCTCTCGATGTGGCCTTCTATATGTTGGCGAGACCCGACGCAGACTGGGAGACCGCTTTGCTGAACACCTACACTCTGTCCGCCAGAGAAAGCAGGATCTCCCAGTGGCCACACATTTTAATTCCACATCCCATTCCCATTCTGACATGTCTATCCATGGCCTCCTCTACTGTAAGGATGAAGCCACACTCAGGTTGGAGGAACAACACCTTATATTCCGTCTGGGTAGCCTCCAACCTGATGGCATGAACATCGACTTCTCTAACTTCCGCTAATGTCCCACCTCGCCCTCGTACCCCATTCGTTATTTATTTTTATACACACATTCTTTCTCTCACTCTCCTTTTTCTCCCTCTGTCCCTCTGACTATACCCCTTGCCCATCCTCTGGGTTCCCCCCCACTTTGTCTTTCTCCCTGGGCCTCCTGTCCCATGATCCTCTCATATCTCCTTTGCCAATCACCTGTCCAGCTCTTGACTCCATCCCTCCCCCTCCTGTCTTCTCCTATCATTTTGGATCTCCCCCTCCCCCTCCCACTTTCAAATCTCTTACTAACTCTTCCTTTAGTTAGTCCTGACGAAGGGTCTCGGCCTGAAACGTCGACTGTACCTCTTCCTAGAGATGCTGCCTGGCCTGCTGCGTTCACCAGCAACTTTGATGTGTGTTGCTTGAATTTCCAGCATCTGCAGAATTCCTGTTGTTTGCGTTTCCAAGGATGGAAGATTGGTTTGTGTGATGTGATGCGCCGTGTTCACGATCTTCTGCAGCTTCTTCCAGTCTTGGACAGGACAATTTCCATACCAGGTTGTGATGCACCCCAGAAGAATGGTTTCTACGGTGCATCTATAAAAATTAGTGAGGGTTTTAGGGGACAGGCCAAATTTCTTTAGTTTTCTCAGGAAGTAAAGGCGCTGGTGGGCCTTCTTGGCAGTGGACTCTGCTTGGTTGGGCCAAGCCAGGTCATTTGTGATATTGACCCAAGGAACTTAAAGCTTTTGACCTGTTCCACTTGCGCACCACCGATGTAAATTGGACCGTGCGGTCCGCTACTCCTTCTGAAGTCAACAACCAATTCCTTTGTCTTGCTGACGTTGAGGGATAGGTTATTGTCTTCGCACCATGCCACCATGTTCTTAATTTCCTCTCTGTACTCAAGCTCATCATTACCCAAGATACAGCCTACAATTGTTGTGTCATCAGCAAACTTATGTACTGAGTTCGATGGAAACTTGGCTACACCATCATGAGTGTACAGTGAGAACAGCAGGGGGCTGAGTACACAGCCTTGTAGGGCACTGGTGCTCAGAGTGATTGTAGAGGAGAGCTTGTCCCCTATTTTTACAGCCTGGGTCCTGTCTGTGAGGAAGTTGAAGATCCAGCTGCAGATCTGAGTGCTAAGGCCCAGGTTCCGGACCTTAGGAATCAGTTTATTTGGAATGATGGTATTAAAGGCAGAGCTGTAGTCAACGAAAAGGAGCCTTGAATATGCATCTTTATTCTCCAGGTGTTCTAAGGAGGAATGTAGGGCCAGAGAGATGGCATCTGCCATTGACCTGTTGCTCCGGTAGGCGAATTGCAAAGCGTTGAGGTTGACTGGTAGGCTGTGATTGATGTGTGCCATAACCAATCGCTCGAAGCACTTCATAGCAATTGATGTCAGAGCCACAGGTCAATAGTCATTCAGGCATGCCACCTTGCTCTTCTTCGGCACTGGGATTATCGTTGCCTTCTTAAAACACGAGGGGATCTTAGACTGAAGCAAGGAGCAGTTGAAGATGTCAGCAAGCATTCAAGCTAGCTCGCTTGCACAGGCCCGGAGAACCCGTCCCAAGACGCCATCTGGGCCCATCACCTTCCTTGGATTTATCTTCAGGAAGGCCCTTCTAACGTCCTCCTCGGTGACGATGAATCTCGATGCCACTAGGTCTGGTTCATCCAGAGGGAGTGGGACTTGTTAACTTTACCTTTAATTCTAACAGGTACATACAAGCTTTGTATTCTCAAAATTTCACTTTTGAAAGCCCCCCACTTTCCAGGTACAACTTCCTCAGCAGGCCAGGCAGCATCTATGAAAAAGAGTAAACAGCCAATGTTTCGGGTGGAGACCCTTTATCAGTGCTGATAGTCTCGCCCTGAAACATTGTTGATTTCCATAGATGCTGCCTCACCTGTTGAGTTCCTCCTGCACTTTGTGTGTTGCCTGGATTTCCAGCACCTGCAGATTTTCTTGTGTTTGTGCCCCAATCCACACTTGCCAGATCATTTCTGATTCCATCAAAATTGGTCTTTCTCCAATTTAGAATCTCAACCCACAGACCAGACCTGTCTTTTTGCATATTTACTTTAAAACTAATGGCATCGTGATCACTAGTTACAAAGTGTTCCCCTACACAAACTTCTGTCACCAGCCTTTTCTCATTCCCTAATAGCAGTTCCAGTATTGTACACTCTCTTGTTGGGACATCGGCATACTGATTAAGGAAACTTCCCTGAACATATTTGAGAAACTCTATCCCATCTAGTCCTTTGCAGTATGGGATTCCCAGTCAATATGTGGAAAGTTAAAATCACCTTCTATCACAATCTTATGTTCCTTGCCACAATCTGCGATCTCTTTACAAATTTGTTCCTCTAAACCCCACAGACTGTTGGATGGTCTGTAATATAACCCCATTAATGTAGTCATACCTTTCTAATTCCTCAGTTCCACCCATAATGCCTCACTAGATGAATTCTCCATTTGTCATTTCTCATTTCCACCCATGATGCCTCACTAGATGAATTCTACAGTCTGTCCTGACTGAGAACTACAATGATATTTTCTCTGTCTTGTAACACCACCCCTCCTCCTTTAGTCCCTCCCCTCTGTTGTGTCTAAAGCAACTGAACCCTGGAACATTGAGCTGCCAGTCCTGCCCCTCCTGCATCCAAGTCTCACTAATGGCTACAATGTCATAATTCCAAGTCTTGATCCATTCCCTGAGCTCATCCACTTTTACTACGATACCTCTTGCTTTGAAATATTCGCAGATCAGGACACTCGTCGCATTATGCTTAACCTTCTGATTCAAAACTTTGTCTGAGGTCTTACCAACATCTGTCTCTACAACTTCTCCATTAATTGCTCTGTTCTGGCACTCTGGTTCAACTGTTGAAGGTCAATGTCAACCCTATCTAACTGTGATACCATTTTCAAGGGATATTCCCAGATCCCTCTGTTCTATTAACTCCTCAGTGCGTTACCACTCACGATGTAAATCCTACCCTGGTTGGTCCTCCCAAAGTACAACACCTCACACTTGTCTGCATTAATATTTCATCTGCCATTTTTCACCACATTTCACCAGCTAGTCCAAATCCCGCTGCAAGCTTTGATAGTCTTCCTCGCTGTCCACTACAGCCCCAGTCTTGGTGTCATCCGCAAATTTGCTGATCCAGTTCACCACATTATCATAGATATAGATGACAAACAGTAAAAGACCCAGCACCAGTCCCTGTGGCACAGCACTAGTCATAGACCCCCAGTCAGAGAGGCGGCCATCTACCACCACTCTTTGGCTTCTCCCACAAAGCCAATGTCTAATCCAATTTACTACCTCACCTTCAATGACAAGCAACTAAACCTTCCTGACTAACCTCCTTTGTCGGACCTGGTGAAAAGTTTTGCTAAAAAGTTCATGTAGACAACATCCACTGCCTTGCCTTCATTCATTTTTCTGGTAGCTTCCTTGAAAAACTCCATAAATTTGGTTAGACATGACCTACCATGCACAAAACAATGTTGACTATCCATAATCAGTCCCTGTTTATTCAAATACTTTGGTCCTTTAGAATATCCTCCAATAACTGATGTCAGGTTCACTGGCCTATAATTTCCTGGCTTATTTTAGAACCATTCTGAAACAACAGAACACTATTAGCCATCTTCCAGTCCTCCAGCATCTCACACATGGTTATGGATGTTTTAAATATCTCTGTTAGGGCCCCTGCAATTTCTGCACAAGGCTTGCACAGGGTCCAAGAGAACACCTTGTGAAGCCCTGTGGATTTATCCACCCAAAATTGCTTCAAAACAGCAAACACCTCCTTCTTTGTAATCTGTACAGGGCCCTTGACTTCACTGCTGCTTTGTCTCACTTCTATAGACTCTGTGCTTGTCTCCCAAGTAAATATAGATGCAAAAAATTCATTTAAGATCTCCCTCATCACTTTTAACTCCATTCATAGATTAGCACTCTGATCTTCCAGAGGACCAAGTTTGTCTCTTGTTATCCTTTTTCCCTTAATATACCTGTTGAAGCCCTTAGGATTCTCCTTCACCTTGTCTGTGAGAGCAGCCTCACACCTTCTATTAGCCCTGATTCCCTTGCATTTCTTATACACATCAAGTGTCACATTTATTCCTACCTGCCTATACCTGCTATACACCTCTGTCATTTTCTTAACAAGGTCTTCAATGTCTCTCAAAACACAAGGTTCCCTCAACATGTTATCCTTGCCTTTTATTCTGACAGAAAAATCTAACTCTGTACTCTCAAAATTTCACTCTTGAAGGCTTCCTGCTTTTCAAGTACACTTTTACCAGAAATCAACCTGTCCCAGTCCACATTTGCCAGATTCTTTCTGATGCCATCAAAATTGGCCGCCTTCTAATTTAGAATCTCAGCCTAAGGACCAGACCTATCCTATGCCATAATTACCTTAAAACTAATTATGATGACTAGATGCAAAATGTTCCCATACAAACACCTGTCACCTGCCCTGTTTTATTCCCTAATAGGAGATCTAGTAGTACACTCTCTCTAGTTGTGATTTCTATGTACTGATTAAGGAAAGAGCTTGGAAACAGGCCCTTTGGCCTGCTGCATCCATGCTGACCTTCAAGGACCTCTGTTTGCTGATCCCCATGAACAAGCACGTCTTTTAATAGAGTCATATAGTCACGGAGTACTACTGCACAGAAACAGGCCTTTTGGCCCACCTCGTCCATGTCGAATTATTATCCTCCCTAGTCCTACCTCCATACCCCTCCCACCCATGTACATGCCCCAATTCCTCTCAAATGTTGAAATCAAACCCACATCCACCACTTCACCTGGCAGCTCGTTCCACCTTCTCACCATCCTCTGAGTGAAGAAGATCCCCTCCCTCATGTCCCCCTTAAATATTTCACCTTTCACCCTTAACCAATGACCTCTGGTTCTCGTCTCATCCACCCCTCAGGAGAAAAAGCCTGCTTTTATTTACCCTGTTTATACTACTCAAAATTTTATATTCCTCTATCAAATCTCCCCCTCATTCTCCTATGCTCCGGGGAATAAAATCCTGAAAATTCAACCTTTCCCTGTACCTCAGGTCCGCAAGTCCTGGCAACATCTTGTAAAAGTTCTCCATACTCTTTCTTTAAAAAATTCTGGAGGAACTGAGCAGGTGAAGCATGCTGTGGGGAGAAATGGGCAGTCAATGTTTTGGATCAGAACGCTGCGTAGGGACAATCCACCATTCATCGAGTGGCTTTCTACCATGTTGTAAGAAACAATATCCATAAGGAGGAGCAGAATTAGTCCATTCAGCCCATTGAATTTGCTCTGCCATTCTATCATGGCTGATTTATTTTTGCTCTCAATCCTATTCTCCTGATTTTTTCTCGTAACCATTGTTGCCCTGACTAGTCATAAACCTATCAACCTCTGTTTTAAATATACCCACTGATCTGGACTCCACAGATACCTGTGACAATGAATTCCACAAATTCACCGCCCACCTCCTGAATAAATGCTTCCCCATTCATTGCAGTTTTATAGGACGCCTCTCTATTCTGAGGCTGAGCCCTCTGGTCCTCCACTCCCCCACCACAGGAAACATCCTCTCCATCTGGGCCTTTCAATATTTGATAAGCTTCAATGAGATCCCCCCCATTCTTCTGAACTCCAGCGAATACAGATCCAGCGCCATCAAATGTGCCTCAACCCAGAATCATTCTCCTGGACCTCCTCTGGACCCTCCAATGCCAGCTCATCCTTTCTGAGATAAAGGACCCAAACCAGCTCAGAATCCTCCAAGTGTGGTCTGACCAATGCCTTACAAAGCCTCAGTATTCCAGAGCATTGAATATCTATTGCAGCCCAGGAGAGCAGCTTATGATGGCTCTGGACTGTCACAGGTTCCTTTCCGATGAGACATTAAATTTCCCAGTGAGTGAAGAACAACACGGCTTCAGTGAGTGTGTGACGATTGTTACCATGTTCCTGTCTGAGAGGGCTTTGTATGCAAAGTTGAACTTTCTTTTCCGACAACAGAAGCATTATTTTGGATGTCATAAAACTGTACAATTCCCAGCTTGTTGTCTGCGGTGAGCCAATCTTCAACAAGTGTAGCACAACATCCGGCATTTAGAGTCACAGAGTAATACAGCTCAGAAACTAGGCCTTCAGCCCAAATTACTCATCCTAGCCAAGATGCTGGGTTCCAGTAGGGATCCATATCAGGATCAGCTTTATCGTCACTCGCATATGTCATGAAATTTGCTTTTTTGGCAGCTGTACAGCACAATACATAAAATTACTACAGTACTGTGGGAAAGTCTAACGCTCCCTAGCTATATATATGTGCCTAAGACTTTTGCACAGATCTGTATATGTCTCCATATACTATCTTGAGATCTACTTGGCACACCCCTGCTGTTAGCAGCATGTAACACAGGCTGAGGGGCATAATCACAATAAATGCCCCATTAACCCAGTTAAATAAGTCCCACCCTGTCTCAGATAGAACACAGGGTTGGCATTTTGGCCCAAGGTAAACTAAGTCTCTTCTGATCGATATCCCTCCAATCCCTCTACACTCACGTGCCACCTAACAGCTTCTGCCCCACCACCACCTTCCAGGAGAATTGGGAAATGTTAGAAAGACGGAATATTCAGAGAAAATGGGAGGGCAGTGGAGAGCAAAATGGAAGATGCATGATGGATTGGAGATGAAGTACAGTCAGTCAATCTTAAAAATGCAAACACGAGGAATTCTGCAGATGCTGGAAATTCAAGCAACACACATCAAAGTTGCTGGTGAACGCAGCAGGCCAGGCAGCATCTCTAGGAAGAGGTACAGGTGACGTTTCGGGCCGGGACCCTTTGTCAGGACTAACTGAAGGAAGAGCTAGTAAGAGATTTGAAAGTGGGAGGGGGAGGGGGAGATCCAAAATGATAGGAGAAGACAGGAGGGGGAGGGATGGAGCCAAGAGCTGGACAGTTGATTGGCAAAAGGGATATGAGAGGATCGTGGGACAGGAGTCCTAGGGAGAAAGAAAAGGGGGAGGGGGCAGCCCAGAGGATAGGCAAGGGCTATAGTGAGAGGGACAGAAGGAGAAAAAGAAGAGAGAGAGCAAAAGAATGTGTGTATATAAATAAATAAATAACGGATGGGGTACGAGGGGGAGGTGGGGCATTAGCGGAAGTTAGAGAAGTCACTGTTCATGCCATCAGGTTGGAGGCTACCCAGATGGAATATAAGGTACCCCTTGCCCATCCTCCGGGCTTCCCCCCCTCCCCCTTTTCTTTCTCCCTAGGCCTCCTGTCCCATGATCCTCTCATATCCCTTTTGCCAATCACCTGTCCAGCTCTTGGCTCCATCCCTTCCCCTCCTGCCTTCTCCTATCATTTCAGATCTCCCCCTCCCCCTCCCACTTTCAAATCTCTTACTCGCTCTTCTTTCAGTTAGTCCTGACGAAGGGTCTCGGCCTGAAACCTCAACTGTACCTCCTCCTAGAGATGCTGCCTGGCCTGCAGCATTCGCCAGCAACTTTTACGTGTGTTGGTTAAATAAAAGTCTACGTCAGTGCAAAGTGGTTATGCTGTTGCAGCAACCCAAATCACTATCTCCATGTTGAAGCTACCTTCCTTAAACAATTTCGTTCTCGAAGAACCAAATGGCTGAAGGGAAGTAGCTCTTTCTGAAGCTGGTGGAGTGGGACTTTGGGGTTCTGTACTTCCTGCAAGAGGATAGTATGGTGGGGATCTCTGATGGTGGGTTTTGTCTTCTTGTCAGTACTACCAATAGAGGGGAGGGATAGGCCCATGATGTATTCGGCTGAGTCCATTACTTTCTGCAACCTCTTACAGTCCTGTATGTTCTATTTGGCATCCTAGACCATGGTGTGGTGTAACCAGTCAGGATCTTTCAATAGTATAACTGTGCAAGTTTGTCAGGCTGTTTCATGACAAGCTGAAACTTCTTAAGCTTCTACGAAAGTAAGAATACTGGCACACCTTCCTTGTGATTCCACCCTATATTGATAAATTTTATTCACCTCAATTTCATGCCAACCTTCTCAGACCCTGCCATCCATCTACTCACTAGGGACAAGAGCAGGGAGCTGAGCTGCTGAGAATTCTCTGTTTTATTATGTGTTGACACTCTCATTTCCTTTGGGTATTAGCTCTGGGACTGGCTTGTGCCTTCTCCTCTACAGTGCTGCCACCTAGAGGTTGTGAGGCTAACTATAAATTGTAGGTTACACATACAAAATTTTTTTAAGAATATCTTTATTGTTATTGTTGTGGAGTAATAAAACACAGTTTAGCAGCTCAACGTTTTGCAGCACAACAAAGAATATATACATAAAATAAACTCTAAAACCTCAGGAGTGCAGTTCAAAATTAATAATATATGGATGGGGGGGTAGGACTATTGCACACCTGCCATTCCTGGAAGTGCGATGCATTTAGCTGCCGCCGGCTTAGGAGGAGGGGGCAGGAGAAGGGAAGGGGGTGTTATACATTTCACTGCTTGTGGGCAGAAGCTGTTAAGGAGTCTCTTTGTTTTCGTCCTTAATGCTCTGTATCTCTTCCCAGAAGGTAGAGGGGAAACAGGTGATGTCCAGGATGAGTGGGATCCTTTGAAATACATGTAGCCTTCTTTTGAAGTCTGCCAGTATAAATGTCTCTGAGGGAGGATAATGTTGTGCCAATAACAATGGTGGAGGAACTCAGCAAGTCAGACAGCATCTGTGGATAGGATGTCTCAGGCTGAGACCCTTCATCAGACCTGGAAAGGGAGAGGGCAGAAGCCAGAATAAGAAGGTGCGGGAAGGGAAAGAGTACAAACCTGAGGTGCAAAGGGACTTGGGAATCCTTGCGCAGAATTTCCTAAAGGTTAATTTGCAGGTTGAGTGTGTGGTGAGGAAGTCAAATGCAATGTTAGCATTCATTTCAGGAAGACTAGAATAAAAAAAATAAAGATATAATGCTAAGGATTTATAAAGCACTGAGAGCTCACTTGGAGTATTGTGAGCAGTTTTAGAAAAAATGTGCTGATATTGGAGAAGGTTCAAAGGAGGTTCACGAAAATGATTCTGGGATTAAAACCTTGTCATGTGAAGAGCATTTGATGGCTCTGGATCTCAACTCACTAGAATTCAGAAGAATGAGGGGTGACCTCATTGAAATTTATCAAATCGTGAAAAGCTCCGATAGTGTGGATGTGGAGAGGATGTTTTCCATGGTGCGAGAGTCTGAGACCAGAGGGCACAGCCTCAGAATAGAGGGTCATCCTTTTAGGACGGAGACGAGGAGGAATTTCTTTAGCCAGAGAGTGGTGAATCTGTGGAATTCATTGCCGCAGACGGCTGTGGAGGCCGAGTCATTGGGTATATTTAAGGCGAAGTTTGATAGATTCTTGATTCTTCATGATGGGTATCAGTTCTGAAAATGGCTTGTGCCTTCTTCTCTACAGTGCTGCCACCTAGAGTTTGTGAGGTGTGCGAAGAAGGCAGGAGATTGGGACTGAGAGGGAAAATGAATCAGTCATAATGAAATGGCAGAGCAAACTTGATGGGCCAAATGGCCTACTTCTGCTTCTAAATATTATGGTTTTATGGTGCTAGGGAAACTGGTGAGGGTGAAGGTGGGCGAGGGGAGATGAAGTAAGAGACTGGAAGGTGATAGGTGAAAGGGATTGAGGAGCTGAAGAAGATGGAATCTATTAGAAAAGGAGAGTGGACCATGGGAGAAAAAGAGGGAGGAGAGAACCAGCGTGAAGTGATGGACAAGTGAGGAGAAGAGAAGGAGAGAGAGGGTAACAGGATTGGGGAATGGAAAAGGAGAAAATGAGTGAAGGGGAGAAATAGATGTTTATGCCATCGGGTTGGAGGTTCCTCAGGTAATGTGAGGTATTGTTTCTCCAGTCTGTATTTGGTCTCATCATAGCAGCAGAGGAGACCATGGAGAGATGTCAGAATAGAAATGGGAAGTTGAATTGAAATGGGTAGACGGCCTTTGACAGTGGATAGAGTGAAGGTGCTTGACAAAGTGGTGTCCTCCATTCTGCAACAGGCCTGACTGATGTAGACAAGACAGCTTCGGGAGTGCCAGATACAATAGATAACCCTGACAGACTCACAGCTGAATTTATTTCTACCCTTTGTGGTGGACAGATCGAAGGTGCACGCAAAGCAGTCCCCCAATCTGCACCAGGACAGTATTTTTGTGCAACACACATAAAAGTTGCTGGTGAACGCAGCAGGCCAGGCAGCATCTCCAGGAAGAGGTACAGTCGACGTTTCAGGCCGAGACCCTTTGTTAGGACTAACTGGAAGAAGAGCTAGTAAGAGATTTGAAAGTGAGTGGGGGGGGAGATCCGAAATGATAGGAGAAGACAGGAGAAGGAGGAATGGAACCAAGAGCTGGACAGCTGATTGGCAAAAGGGATATGAGAGGATCATGGGACAGGAGGCCTAGGGAGGAAGAAAAAGGGGAGGGGGAGAAAAGCCCTGAGGATGGGCAAGGTGAGAGGGACAGAGGGAGAAAAAGGAGAGAAAGAAAAAGAATGTGTGAATATAAATAAATAATGGATGGGATACGAGGGGGACGTGGGGCATTAGTGGAAGTTTGAGAAGTTAATGTTCATGCCATCAGGTTGGAGGCTACCCAGACAGAATATAAGGTGTTGTTCCTCCAACCTGAGTGTGGCTTCATCTTTAACAGTAGAGGAGGCCATGGATAGACATGTCAGAATGGGAATGGGACGTGGAATTAAAATATGTGGCCACTGGGAGATCCTGCTTTCTCTGGCGGACAGAGCGTAGGTGTTCAGCAAAACGGTCTCCCAGTCTGCATCGGGTCTCGCCAATGTATAGAAGGCCACATTGGGTGCACTGGACGCAGTATATCACCCCAGCTGACTCACAGGTGAAGTGTCGCCTCACCTGGAAGGACTGTCTGGGGCCCTGAATGGTGGTGGTAGTTTTGTGTCTTGCTCTGAAGAATCTCTTGTGTTTATGATCCACAGAATGGGTTCACTGGTACTAACATTTTATGCCCAGTGGTTTATATTGGGGCCACATGTAACTCGAAACCTCAACCTTTGGTTCAATGTTTTAGCACTCAGGGTGTCTAGTTTGCAGAAGGCTAATGCCTGAGATACTCACAACATGCTGTAGGAACTTAGCAGGCCAGGCAGCACCTGTGGAAATGATAAGTCAACGTTTCGGGCCGGAACCCTTTGTCAGGACTGAAGAGGGAAGGGGCAGAGGCCCTATAAAGAAGGTGGAGGGAGGGTCGAAAGGAGAAGGCTGGTAGGTTCCAGGTGAAAAATCAGTAAGGGGAAAGATAAAGGGGTGGGGGAGGGGAAGCAGGGAGGGGATAGGCAGGAAAGGTGAAGAAGGAATAGGGGAAAGCACAATGGGTAGTGGAAGGAGGCGGAACCATGAGGGAGGTAGTAGGCAGCTGGAGGAGGGGGCAGAGTGATATAGGGATAGGGGGAGTGAGGGGGAGGGAATTACCAGAAGTTGGAGAATTCGATGTTCATACCAAGGGGCTGGAGATTACCCAGACGGTATATGAGGTGTTGCTCCTCCAACCTGAGTTTAGCCACATCATGGCAGTAGTTACTCCAATACTTCATATGTGTTGTTACTGCCTGTGAACTTCCAGCAGAGTCACAGAATGGTTGCAGCACGAAACAAGACCATTCAGCTCACTGTGTCTATGATGTCTCTGTCTATAAACTACTTGGCCCCAGTCCTGATTAGCTGTCCTTTCAGCTAGTTATCCAGGTCCTTTCTGAAAGAACTTAACAAGGAACTGATTGTTGACTTCAGGAGGGGGAAGTCAGGAGAACGCACACGAGTCCTCATCAAGGGGACAGCAGAGGAAAGGGTGAGTAGCTTCAAGGTCCCGGGCATTAACATCTCAGAGCATCTATCTTGCGCCCAACGCAACGCTTTACAGTACAGGTGACCCGGGTTCAATTCCTGCTGGTGCCTGTAAGGGCTTTGTGCATTCTCTCTGTGATGTTCCAGTTTCCTCCCACAGTCCAAAGACAAATTGATTGGTAGGCTAATTAGCCATTGTTAATTGTCCTGTGATTAACCCTCTGAATGGGTTAAATCGGGGGTTACTGAGCATTGTGGCTCGAAGGGCTGGTATAGAACATAGAACATAGAAAAGTACAGCACAGTACAGGCCCTTTGGCCCACAATGTTGTGCCGATCCTCAAACCGTGCCTCCCGTATAACCCCCCCACCAACTTAAATTCCTCCATATACCTGTCCAGTATTCTCTTAAACTTCACTAGTGTATCTGCCTCCACCACTGACTCAGGCAGTGCATTCCAGGCACCAACCACTCTCTGAGTAAAAATCTTCCTCTAATATCCCCCTTGAACTTCCCACCCCTTACTTTAAAGCCATGTCCTCTTGTATTGAGTAGTGGTGCCCTGGGGAAGTGGCGCTGGCTATCCACTCTATCTATTCCTCTTAACATCTTGTATACCTCTATCATGTCTCCTCTCATCCTCCTTCTCTCCAAAGAGTAAAGCCCTAGCTCCCTTAATCTCTGATCATAATCCATACTCTCTAAACCAGGCAGCATCCTTTCCAATGCTTCCACATCTTTCCTATAGTGAGGCAACCAGAACTGTACGCAGTACCCTGAGTGTGGCCTAACCAGAGTTTTATAGATCTGCATCATTACCTCGCGACTCTTAAACTCTATCCCTCGAGTTATGAAAGCTTTCTTAACTACCCTATCTACCTGTGAGGCAACTTTCAGGGATCTGTGGACATGTACCCCCAGATCCCTTTGCTCCTCCACACTACCAAGAATCCTGCCATTTACTTTGTACTCTGCCTTGGAGTTTATCCTTCCAAAGCGTACCACCTCACACTTCTCCAGGTTGAACTCCATCTGCCACTTCTCAGCCCACTTCTGCATCCTATCAATGTCTCTCTGCAATCTTCGACAATCCTCTACACTATCCACAACACCACCAACCTTTGAGTCATCTGCAAACTTGCCAACCCACCCTTCTACCTCCACATCCAGGTCGTTAATAAAATTCACTAAAAGTAGAGGTCCCAGAACCGATCCTTGTGGGACGCCACTAGTCGCAACCCTCCAATCCGAATGTACTCCCTCCATCACGACCTTCTGCTTTCTACAGGTAAGCCAATTCTGAATCCACCTGGCCAAACTTCCCTGGATTCCATGCCTTCTGACTTTCTGAATAAGCCTACCATGTGGAGCCTTGTCAAATGCCTTACTAAAATCCATGTAGATCACATCCACTGCACTACCCTCATCTATATGCCTAGTCACCTCCTCAAATAACTCTATCAGGCTTGTTAGACACAATCTGCCCTTCACAAAGCCTGTCCCTGACTGTCCCTGATCAGACCATGATTCTCTAAATGCCCATAGATCCTATCTCTAAGAATTTTTTCCAACAGCTTTCCCACCACAGACATAAGGCTCACTGGTCTGTAATTACCTGGACTGTCCCTACTATCTTTTTTGAACAAGGGGACAGCATTTGCCTCCCTCCAATCCTCCGGTATCATCCCGTGGACAACGAGGACATAAAGATCCTAGCCAGAGGCTCAGCAATCTCTTCTCTCGCCTCGTGGAGCAGCTGGAGAATATTCCATCAGGTCCCCGGGACTTATCTGTCAGAATGTATTTTAACAACTCCAACACCTCCTCTCCCTTAATATCAACATGCGCCAGAACATCAACCTCACTCATATTGTCCTCACTGTATGGCCCATTCCACGCTGTATCTCAATAAATAAGTAAATAAATAAATAAACAAAAAATACGATACAAGCTGCTAGAGGGGGTGATGAGGCAGGAGGAATAACAACACGTAAGAGACATTTGGGCAGGTATATGGGTAGGAAACGACTGGAGGGTCATTGGCCAAATGCAGAAAAATGTGTCCAGCTATGATGGACACCTTGCTCGAATGGACAAGTCGGGCTGAATGGCCTATTTCCATGCAGAGTTAATATATGACTATGACTTTATGAGGAAGTGAATGGGTGGGCCAGTAAGTTAGCAGGTGACTCAAAGGCTGCGGATAATGTAGAAAGTTTTCGTAGGCTAGAAGGGGGTGTTGATAGGATGCAGAGTTGTGCTGAAAAGTGGCAGGTAAAGTTCAATCTGGAAAAATGTGAAGTAATATACTTGGAAGGTCGAACTTGAAGGCAGCATACAAGGTTAATGGCAGTGTGGAGGAACAAGCACATTTGGGATCCACATCTGAGATCCCTCGAGGTTGCCAAACAAGTTTTTACAGTGGTTAAGAAACGATATGATATATTGGCTTTCATTAGTCAGGGGAATGAGTTCAAGAGCCAAGAGATAATGTTGCAGCTCTATAAAATTCTGGTAACACTGCACTTGAAGTCCTGTGTTAAGTTCTGGTCTCCTCATTATAGGAAGGATGTGGATGTTTCAGAGAGGGTGCAGAGGAGAGTTACTAGGATGCTGCCTGGATTGGAGAGCATGTCTCATGAAGAAAGATCGTGCTTTTCTCTTTGGAGCAAAGGAAGCTGAGAGGTGACTTGATGGAGGTATATAAGATGATAGAAGGCATAGATAGACTGAACAGCCAGGAAGGAAATGGCAAATGTGAGAGGGTAAAATTTTGAAGTGATCTAAGAAAAGTATTGGAGGCGGGGAGGATGTCAGAGGTAGTTTTTTTTTAAGACAGAGACACATAAGTACACAGAACGCACTGCCAGGGGTGGAGATACGGCATTAAGGGACACTTAAGGGACTCAGAGATAGACACATGGATGAAAGAAAAGTAGCAGGTTATTTGGGAGGCAAGTGTAGGATTGATCTTGGAGTCTGCTAAAAGACCAGCACAACATTGTGGGCTGAAAGGCCTGTATTGTGCTGTACATTTCTATGCTCTATATACCATGGAGAGCATCGTGACTGGCTGCATCACTGCCTGGTTTGGAGGTATCAATGCACTGGATTGCAAGAGGTTGCAGAGGTTTATAGACTCTGCCAGTTCCATCAAGGGCACAAGGCTCCCATCATCAAGGAAATCTTCAAAAGGCGGTACCTTAAGAAGGTAGTGTTCATCACTAAGGACCCTCATCGTCCAGGACATATCCTTTTTGCATTACTACCAGAGAGAAGGTCTAGGAGTCTGAAGACCCACACTCAGTATTTTAGGAACAGCTTCTTCCTCTCCGCCATCAGATTTCTCAATGGCCCATGACCCATGAACCCCATCTCTGTCTTTTCTTTAATTGTAAATTATATTAATTTGTTACATCTGCACTGTACTGCTGCCTCAAATCAACACACTTCACAATAAAGATAAAGATTAGCTTTATTTGTCACATGCACATCGAAACATCGAAACACATAGTGCAAAACGTCTTTTCAGTTAATGACCAATGGAGTGTGCAGGAGCCCAAAGTGTCATCATGCTTCTGGTGCCAATATAGTATGCCCCCAACTTGCTAACCCTAACCCGGATGAATTTGGAATGAGATAGGAAAACGGAGAACCCGTAGGAAACCCACACGGTCACAGGGAGAACATACTAATTCCTTACAGACAGCAGCGAGAATTGAACCTCAATCTTCTGATCAATTACTAGCACTGCAAAACATTACAGTAACCATTACTCTCCCATGCAATAAATCATGTTTTACGTTAGTAACAATAAACCTGATTCTTATTCTGATTGGATCTGCCCCCTTCCTGCCCCTGGGAATGCATCCTTGGATCTTACCACTACTTAAGCCACTTCCAAAACATTTCACCTTCATTCTCTGACTAGTGACCCCTCCTCCAATGGGACCAGTTCTCCTTCACACCTCCTAATCTACTTTTTCCTTATTAAGTGGTAATGGCCAGTTTCTTGGATGAAATTATTGCCATTTAAACAGATATGTTCACCTCAAATCTCTTCATAACATTATCCATTTCAGGGAGGATTTATATTTTCTTAGTTACACAATTTTTCTTCTCAGTATTGTCTATTGATATTTTTGTCTTCTTTTGAGCACTGGTTGTTTGACAAAGCAAAACACAAAATGCTGGAGGAACTCAGAGGTCAGGCAGCATCTGTGGAATGAATAAAGAGTCAACATTTTGGTCCAAGACCCTTCAACAGGGTTGGGAAGGAAAGGAGAAGATGTCAGAAAAAGGTGGTGGGGGTAAGGGGAAAGGTGACTGCTGATGCTAGGACGGTGAAGGAGAGGGATGCAGTAAGAAGCTGGGAAGTGATTGGTGGAAAAGGCAAAAGGCAGGAGAAGAAGGAATTTGATAGGAGAGTAGAGTAGACCATGGGAGAAAGGGAAGTAGGAGGGGCACCAGGGTGAGGAGAAGAAGTAAGAGGAGGTGGTTTATCAGTCTTTTCTATGCATAGTTATTCAAAAATTCTATTTTACTTCTTTATATTTCTGTAAACAGCTCAGGGTGGTCTACGGTAACATATACATGAATCTCAGTGAAATACGATAACATATAAATGAATCTCATTGGTATATGGTAACATATACTTACTTTGATAATAAATTGACTTTGACATTGACTTTGATCAACCTCTCCCGACCATTCAAACTGTCGTTTCAGTAACATTCTCTCTTCTCTCTCCCATCAGGCAGAGGATACAAAAGCCTGAAAGCACCTGCCACCAAGCTCAAGGACAACTCCACCCTAGTGTTTGCAAACTCTTGAAAGGACCCCTCATACAAGAAGATGGCTGCTTCACCTCACAATTATGATCTTGCATTTAATTGTCTACCTGCGCTGCACTTTGTCAGTAGCTGTTACACTTTATTCTACAGTGTTTTGTTTTTCCTGGTTCTACCTCAATGCACTGTGTAATGATCTGAATGATATGAACAGAATGCAAGACCAGTTTTTCACTATCTTGGTGGTGTGACTATAATAAACAAATTCCAATTCCAAATTTCTTCTGCGCCCTCTTCAAAGCCTGCATCCCTTCCTGAAAAGCGACACATAGAGCTGGATATAATTCCCCAGTTGCTGCAAGGCCACAAAAAAACTAACTGTTGCAGGAACTCAGCAGGTTGAGCAGCCTCTGTGGAGGCAGAGTTCTGGTAATATTTCAAGTTCCGATAGAGGGAGTCTCACCCCAAACATTGATCATCCCATTTTTCCCTTCACAGACCCACTGAGGTCTTCCAGTGGCTTGTTCTCTTGTTCCCAATTTCAGCATCTACCTGTCTCTTTGTTTTCACTGCTCAGGAATCAGACTAGAGGAATGTAACTATTTTAACAGAGCCTTTCTGGCTAGAGGATGGGACCAGTGTAGGGGGATGTTTTTTACTATTTCAGGAGAAAAGTTTTCTGAATTGCAACATACATCTAAAGTTAGCTGGGGCAGGAGTTTCATGCTTCCTGTTGTGGTCTCGGTTTTGATCATGTGTGCAGGGTTGCTTAAGAAGTCGGAAGTCCTGGGCCTGTAGCTGTGACCTTCACAGCCAGATACAGTTTGCAAATCATCAACATGAGAGTTTCTGCAAATGCTGGAAATCCAGAGCAACGCACACACACACACACACACACACACACACAAAATGCTGGAGGAGCTCTGTAGGTCAGGCAGCATCTCTAGAGAGGAATAGTTAATGTTTTTGGCCAAGAACCTTCATCAGGACAAAATGTTCTCTGGTCCATATAGCATGAAGGAGAAAAGTAGAGAGATTCAGGTCATCTCTCTAAATAATCCATGCAACAATGATTGGAAATTCCTTCTATAAAACCCGCATGATCGTATTTTTCTACTGAAAACACCACAGTGTCTGCAGTGAATAAATTGGAGATTCCAACACCACAGGAAGTATGTGCAGGAGGAACCTACTCAGACCTTCAAGACTGTTCCACCATTCAATAGCATCATAGCTAATTCAACAAATACACCTTCCTGTACATTCCCTATAATCTCTGGTTCCCTTGCTGATTAGTAATGTATCTCAGATTTAAATACACACAAAGACTGTCCCCAGTCTCAGATCCTGAGACTCCCAGCCTCATGGGAGAAGAAATTTTTCCTTACCTTGGTGTCAAATGGGTGCTCACTTTTCCAAGACAATGTTATTTGGTTCCAGATTCTCCCAGGAGGCCATTTGCTATCAGTATTAACCCCAGTTGTGTAGCGATGAGCACCCCCAGCAACGGCCTTTTCCAAAAGCTCTCTTCTGGAATGCACTATAGGGCTGTTAAAACAAATACTTCACACCATTTTAAAAGTTTCTTCCAGCAGGCAGTTAATCTGATCAATCATTGTAATTAGTCACCACTAGCCCCCCACCTATTACCTCAGTGGCAGCATTGCACATAGCACTCGAACTAAACACTTTTAATAATGCTGTTTACACTGTAAATACTGTATGCACATGCTGGTATTTATGCACATTTTATTCTATATCTGTACTTCTGACTCTATATTATGTATATTTAGAAACATAGAAAACCTACAGCACGAATGTTAAAAGGCACGGACAGAGTGATTGTGGCAAAGTTGTTTCCCATGATGGGGGAGTCTAGTACGAGAGGGTATGACTTAAGGATTGAAGGGCGCCCTTTCAGAACAGAAATGCAAAGAAAATTTTTTTAGTCAGAGGGTGGTGAAACTATGGAATTTGTTGCCACAGGCAGCAGTGGAGGCCAAGTCATTGGGTGTATTTAAGGCAGAGATTGATAGGTATCTGAGTAGCCAGGGCATCAAAGGTTATGGTGGGAAGGCGGGTGAGTGGGACTAAATAGGAGAATGGATCAGCTCATGATAAAATGGCGGAGCAGACTCAATGGGCTGAATGGCCTACTTCTGCTCCTTTGTCTTATGGTCTTATGGTCTAATACAGGCCCTTTGGCCCACAAAACTGTGCCAAACATGTCCTTACCTGAGAAATTACCCAGGGTTGCCAATAGCCCTCTATTTTCCTGAGCTCCATATACCTGTCCAGGAGTCTCCTAAAAGACCCTATCATATCCGCCTCCACCACCGTCACTGGCAGCCCATTCCACACACTCACCACTCTCTGCATAAAAAACCTACCCCTGATATCTCCTCTGTAACTACTTCCAAGCACCTTAAAACTGTGCCCTCTTGTGCTAGCCACTTCAGCCCTAGGGAAAAGCCTCTGACTATCCACATGATCAATGCCTCTCATCATCTTATATACTGTACCTCTATCAGGTCACCTCTCATCCTCAGTCATTCCAAGGAAAAAAGGCCACGTTCACTCAACCTATTCTCATAAGGCATGCTCCCCAATCCAGGCAACATCCTTGTAAGTCTCTTCTGCACCCTTTCTATGGTTTCCACATCCTTCCTACAGTGAGGTGGCCAGATCTGAACACAGTACTCCAAGTAGGGTCTGATCATAGCTGCAACATTACCTCTCGGCTCCTAAACTCAATCCCATGATTAATGAAGGCCAATGCACCGTATGCTTTCTTATCCACAGAGTCAACTTTGCGTAGCAACTTTGAGTGTCCTATGGACTGGGACCCCAAGAACCGTCTGATCCTCCACATTGCCAAGAGTATTACCATTAATACTACATTCTGTCATCATGTTTGACCTACCAGAATGAACCACCTCACACTTATCTGGGTTGAACTCCATCTGCAACTTCTCAGCACAGTTTTGCATCCTCTCGAAGTCCTGCTGTAACCTCTGACAGCGATCTACACTATCCACAACACCCCCAACTTCTGTGTCATCAGCAAATTTACTAACCCACCCCTCCACTTCCTCAGCCAGGTCATTTATAAAAATCACAAAGAGTAGGGGTCCCAGAACACATCCCTGAGGCACACCACTGGTGAACAATTTCCATGCAGAATATGACCCATCTACAACCACTCCTTGCCTTTTGTGGGCAAGCCAGTCCTGGATCCACAAAGCAATGCCCCCTTGGATCACATGCCTCCTTACTTTCTCCTTGCATGGGGTACCTTATCAAATGCCTTGCTGAAATCCATATACACTACATCTACGGCTCTACCTTCATCAATGTGTTTAGTCACATCCTCAAAAAATTCAATCAGGCTCATATGGCACGACGTGCCTTTGACAAAGCCATGCTGACTATTCCTAATCATATTATGCCTCTCCAAATGTTCATAAGTCCTGCCTCTCAGGATCTTCTCCATCAACTTACCAACCACTGAAATAAGACTCACTAGTCTATAATTTCCTGGGCTATCTCTACTTTGTTTCTTGAATAATGGAACAATATCCACAACTCCAATCCTCCGGAATCTCTCCCGTCCCCATTGATGATGCAAAGTTCATTGCCAGAGGCTCAGCAATCTCCTCCCTTGCCTCCCACAGTAGCCTGAGGTACATCTCATCCAGTTCTGGTGACTTATCCAACTTGATGCTTTCCAAAAGCTCCTGCACATCCTCTTTCTTAATATCTACATGTTCAAGCTTTTCAGTCTGCTGTAAGTCATCCCTACAATCGCCATTTTCTGTAGTGAATACTGAAGCAAAGTATTTATTAAGTACCTCTGCTATCTCCTCTGGTTCCATACACACTTTCCCACTGTCACACTTGATTGGTCCTATTCTCTCATGTCTTATCCTCTTGCTCTTAACATACTTGTAGAATGCCTTGGGGTTTTCCTTAATCCTGTCTGCCAGGGCCTTCTCGTGGCCCCTTCTGGCTCTCCTAATTCTTTCTTAAGCTCCTTCTTGCTAGCCTTATAATCTTCTAGACCTCTATCATTACCTAGTTTTTTGAACCTTTCGCAAGCTCTACTTTTTTTCTTGACTAGATTTACAACAGCCTTTGTACACCATGGTTCCTGTACTCTATCATCCTTTCCCTGTCTGATTGGAATGTACCTATGCAGAACTTCACGCAAATATTCCCTGAACATTTGCCACATTTCTTCCATACATTTCCCTGAGAACATCTATTCCCAATTTATGCTTCCAAGTTCCTGCCTGATAGCCTCATATTTCCCCTTACTCCAATTAAATGCTTTCCTAACTTGTCTGTTCCCATCCTTTTCCCATGCTATGGTAAAGGAGATAGAATTGTGATCAATATCTCCAAAATGCTCTCCCACTGAGAGATTTGACACTTGACCAGGTTCATTTCCCAATACCAGATCAAGTACAACCTCTCCTCTTGTAGGCTTATCTACATATTGTGTCAAGAAACCTTCGTGAACACACCTAACAAACTCCACCCCATCTAAACCCCTCGCTCTAGGGTCATGCCAATTGATATTTGGGAAATTAAAATCTCCCACCACAACAACCATGTTATTATTACACCTTTCCAGAATCTGTCTCCCTATCTGCTCCTCGATGTCCCTGTTACTATTGGGTGATCTATAAAAAATACCCAGTAGAGTTATTGACTCCTTCCTGTTTCTAACTTCCACCCACAGAGACTCCGTAAACAATCCTTCCATGACTTCCTCCTTTTCTACGGCTGTGACACTATCTCTGATCAGCAGTGCCACGCCCCCACCTCTTTTGCCTCCTTCCCTGTCCTTTCTGAAACATCTAAAGCCTGGCACTCAAAGTAACCATTCCTGCCCCTGAGTCATCCAAATCTCTGTAATGGCCACAACATCATTGCTCCAAGTACTGATCCACGCTCTAAACTCATGCGCTTTGTTCATAATACTCCTTACATTAAAATAGACACATCTCAAACCATCGGACTGAGCACGTCCCTTCTCTATCAATTGTCTATCCTCCCTCTCACACTGTCTCCAAGCTTTCTGTGTTTGTGAGCCAACCTCCTCTTCCTCTGTCACTTCAGTTTGGTTCCTACCCCCCAGCAATCCTAGTATAAACTCTCCCCAATAGCCTTAGCAAACCTCCCCGCCAAATATTGGTCTCCCATATTTGTTGAATGTTGCTGTCATGAAGATAGATGGAGATACAAGAAAATGAGGTGGAAATGGACGTGGGAGTCCTTGTGCAGGATTCCCTAAAGGTTAATTTGTAGGTTCAGTCTGCGGTGAGGAAGGCGAATGTGGTGAGAGAGGATGATGGGAGAGTCTAAAACCAGAGGACACAGCCTCAGAATAGAGCAGCGTCCTTTCAGAATGCAGATGAGGAGGAATTTCTTCAGCCAGAGACTGGTGAATCTGTGGAATTCTTTGCTACAGGCAGCTGTGGAGGCAAAACCTTTATGTATATTTAAGGCAGATATTGCTAGACTCTTTACTGATCTGGGAATGAAGGGATACCGGGAGAAGATAGAAGATTGGGGATGAGAGGAAATTTGGATCAACCACAATGAAATGACGGAGCAGCCTCGATGGGCTGAATAGCCTCATTCTGCTCCCATGTCTTATGATCTTATGGTTTTGTTGTTGCATGCTCCACCAACATATCACAGCAAATTCCTGATACATATATATGTATATGGTGAATAAAGTTGGTCCATGAGCCTTGATGTCCTTCAGTTCTAGTCTCTCCCACAGGGAGCAATTTTCTCTCAGCATTAACACTAATGGCGCAGTGGTTAGTACAATTGCTTCATAGTATCAGCAATCTCCAATCAGGGTTCAACTTCTGGCACTGTCTGTAAGGAGTCTGTATGTTCTCCCTGTGACCATGTGAGTTTCCTCAGGGTGCCTCAGTTTCCTCCCATGTTCCAAAAACGTATGGCTAGAGACAGAGTTAGTACATGGTCACCACGCTATAGAATTAGTATGTTGTAGAGATAGAGTTAGTATGCGGTAGGCATGCTATAAAGATATAGTTAGTACATGGTAGGCATGCTATAGAACTATTATGCTATAGAGATAGAGTTAGAACATGGTAGACATGCTATAGAAATATAGTTAGTACATGGTAGGCATGCTATAGGCTTAGAGTTAGTATGTGGTAGGCATGCTATAGAGGTAGAGTCAGTATGTGGTAGGCATGTTATAGGGTTAGTATGCTATAGAGATATAGTTAGTACGTGGTAGGCATGCTACAGAGATATAGTTAGTACGTGGTAGGCATGCTATAGAGATAGAGTTAGTATGTGGTAGGCATACTATAGGGTTGGTATGCTATAGGAGTAGAGTTAGTACATGGTAGGCGTGCTATAGAGATATAGTTAGTACGTGGTAGGCATACTATAGGGTTAGAGTTAGTACATGGTAGGCTTGCCATAGGGTTAGAGTTAGTACGTGGTAGGCTTGCTATAGGGTTAGAGTTAGTACGTGGTAGGCTTGCTATAGGGTCAGAGTTAGTACGTGGTAGGTTTGCTATAGGGTCAGAGTTAGTACGTGGTAGGCTTGCTATAGGGTCAGAGTTAGTACGTGGTAGGCTTGCTATAGGGTTAGAGTTAGTACGTGGTAGGCTTGCTATAGGGTTAGAGTTAGTATGTGGTAGGCTTGCTATAGGGTTAGAGTTAGTACGTGGTAGGCTTGCTATAGGGTTAGAGTTAGTACATGGTAGGCTTGCTATAGGGTTAAAGTTAGTACGTAATAGGCTTGCTATGCTGATGCCAGAAGCATGGTGACACTTATGGGCCGTCCCCAGCCAACCCTCGCTGCTTTGATTTGACGCAAATGGCACATTTCACTGCATGTTTTGATGCTTCACTGAACATATGACAAAAAAGCTAAACTTTAGTCTCCCTAAAAATCTTCATATAATAAGCTATTTAATCCTGGAACTATTTTCATTAACCTCCTTTGAACCCTGTCCAGTTTCAGCATATCCTTTCTAAGATAAAGGGCCCAAAACAGTTCACAATACTTCAAGTGAGGCCACACCAGTGCTTTATAAAGTTTCAACATTACGTTCTTGTTTTTATATTCTAGTCCTCTGGAAATGAATGCTAACATTGCTTTTGCCTTCCTCACCACAGACTCAATCTGCAAATTGACCTTTAGGAAATCCTGCACAAGGACTCTCAAGTCCCTTTGTAGCTCAGTTTTTTGCATTTTCTCTCCATTTAGAAAATAGTCAGCCGTTTCATCTCTTCTGCCAAAGTGCATGGCTATATACTTCCTGACACTATATTCCAACTGCCACTTCTTAAAATCTGTCTAAGCCCTTCTGTAGCCTCTCGATTTCCTCAAAACTACCTGCCCCTCCACCTACCTTCATATCGTCTGCAGACTTTGCAACAAAGCCATCAATTCCATCATCCAGATCACTGACGTAATGTAAAAAGAATTGGTCCCATCACTGACGCCTGTGGACACCACTAGTCACTAGCAGCCAGTCAGAAAAGGCTCCCTTTATTCCCAACCTTTGCCTCCTGCCAATCAGCCACTGCTTTATACATGCTAGAATCTTTCCTGTAATACCAAGGGCTTGTAGCTGTTAAGCAGCCTCATGTTTGGCACCACATCAAAGACCTTCTAAAAATCCAAGTACACAACAACAACTGATTCTCCTTTGTCTGTCCTGCTTGCTATTTCTTCAAAGATTTCCAACAGATTTGTCAGGCAAGATTTTCCCTTGAGGAAGCCATGCTGACTACAGCCTATTTTATGATGTGCCTCCAAGTACCCTGACCCTGACAGGAAAGATGCTGGCATGATTAGTGGAATGGCTGACAGGCAGGAGGCAGGGGGCTGAGAGTGGGAATAAAAGGGGCCGTTTCTGGTTGGGTACTGGTGACTACTGGTGTTCCTCATGGGTCAGTATTGGGATCACTACTTTTCACGTTATTTATCAATGATTTAGATAATGGATTTTGTGGCAAAGTTTGCGGATGATACAAAGATAGGTGGAGGGGTAGGTAGTGCTGAGGAAGTGATGCGATTGCAGCAGGACTTAGACAAATTGGATGTATGAGCAAAAAAGTGGCAGGTAGAATACAGTGTTGGGAAACATATGATAATGCATCTTGGTAAAAGGAACAATAGTGTGGACTATTATCTAAATGGGGAGAAGGTTCAAATATCAGAAGTGCAGAGGAACTTAGGAGTCCTGGGCAAGACTTCCAGAAAGTTAAATTACAGGTTGAATTTGTGATAAAGAAGGCAAATGTAATGTTGGCATTTATTTCAAGGGGAATAGAATATAAAAACAAGGAGATAATGCTGAGTCTTTATAAGACACTAATCAGGCTGCACTTGGAGTATTGTCAACAGTGTTGGGCCCCATATCTCAGAAAGGATGTGTTCATTGGAGAGAGTCCAGAGGAGGTTCACAAGGATGATTCCGGGAATGAAGGGGTTAACATATAAGGAACATTTGACAGCTTTGGGCCTGTACTCACTGGAATTTGGAAGAATGCGGGAGGACCTCATTGAAACCTACCAAATGTTGAAAGGACTAGGTAGGTGGATGTGGAGAAGATGTTTTCTATGGTGGGGGTATCCGGAACTAGAAGGCTCAGCGTAAAAATTGAGGGCAACCCTCTAGAACAGAGGTAAAGAGGAATTTTTTTGGAGCCAAAGAGTAGTAAATCTGTGGAATGCTCTGCCATAGACTGCAGTGGAGGCCAAGTCCGTGCGTATATTGAAATTGATAGTTTCCTGATCGGTCAGACCATCAAAGGATATGGTGAGAAGGCAGGTGTATGGGTTTGAGTGGGATCCCAGATCAGTCATGATGGAATGGCAGAGCAGACTCAATGGACTGAATGGCCTAATTCTGGTCCTCTGTCTTATGGTTTTACAGACTTAATAATCGACCCTAACGTCTTCCCAACCACTGAGGTCAGACTAATTGGCCTACAGTTTCCTTCCTTCTGCCTCTCTCCCTTCTCAAAGAGTGGAGTGAGGTTCATATCATGCAGGGATTTTAAAGGATATTGAAACCCACCAAATATTGAACGGGCTAGATAGAGTGAGCACGCATAGGATGTTTCCGATAGTGAGGGAGTCTGGGGTCGGAGGGCACAGCCTCAGACCAAAAGGATGTCCCTTTAGAAGAGACAAAAGGAAGAATGTCGTTGCCCAGAGAGTGGTGAATCTTTGGAATTGGGTACATTTATAAAGGTTCTTTATTAGTAAGGGTGTCAAAGGTTATGGGGAGAAAGCAGGAGAACGGGGTTGAGAGGAAAAAATAAATCAGCCATGGTTGAATGGTGGAGCAAATGATCATCTGGATGGCTTAATTCTGCTCCAATGTTCAATGATTCCACAGTCTTTGGATGCATATCACTCAGGTGAAGTTTTCCAGCAAGCCAGCAGAATTCCCTCTGAGACACTTGGACATGGCTGTAACCTCAGAAGAGAGCAGGTAATCTGGATGGATGAACCTGGCCCACCTCTCAACATGGCTCCAAGACAACATCCCATGCACCATCAAGCTTCAGGCCATGCCACTCAGGGACTTGTACTAATATTATTTTGTGTCTGATCCTAAGTCCATGTGCTGTGTGCTGTGTGCTGTGCTTGACTGTATTTTGTACCTTGGCCCCAGAGGAACACTGTATCCACGTGTATGGTTGAATGACAATTAAACTTGAACTTGAACCTGAAATACAGGTGCGGCAGTCAATATGTAGGTTTACATTGTTCCAAGAACTCTCTGACGTTCGACTGTGAAAACAGTTCCCTATGTACCTACTTCCCTAACTTTATATTATCTTACCAACATGAAAATGAGTTTCTCTCTTTGTAACCTCAATTGGCTATGCATACAGTTAAAGACAAATAAATAAGTGATAGCTATCAATCAGTGTAACTTCCCGAAAACAAAGATTCACTTTTTTTGGTGAAAACCTTGAACTATTTATGTTGTTTGAAAGTTTCTCAAAAACTTTAATGTTTGCAAGTGCTAGTTCCTTTGTTACACTCACAAACTTCACAAAATTACCCAGAAATAGAGGACCTTTGGATTCAGAGTTCGATTTGTTCAACACATATACATTGAAACACACAGTGAAGTGCACTCAGTGGTCACTTTATTAGGTACAGCTGTACATCTGCTCATTAATGTAAGATGGCAGCAACTTCATGCATAAAACCATGAAGATGTGGTCAAGAATTCAATTACCGTTCAGACCAGAATGGGGAAGAAATGTGACATAGACCGTGCAATAATTGTTGGTGTCAGAGTGGGTGTTTTGAGGATCTCAGAAACTACTAATCTCTTCGGATTTTCATGCACAACAGTCTCTAGAGTTTGCAGAGATAGATAGATAGATACTTTATTGACCCCAAAGGAAATTACAGTGTCAGCGTAGCATTACAAGTGCATAGATATAAATATTAGAAAAGAAGTAAAGAATAAAAAAGTAAGTTACCTTAAAAATAAGCAATGCACACAAAATGCTAGAGGAACTCAAGAGGCCAGGCAGCATCTATGGAAAAGAGTGCAGCTGATATTTCAGGCCAAGACCCTTCAGCAGGATTGGAGAAAAAAAAAGATGAGGAATCGGAGTAAGAAGGTGGGGGGGGAGGGAGGAAGAAACATAAGGTGATAAGTGAAACCGGGAGCGAGGGAAAGGGTGAAGTAAAGAGCTGGGAAGTTGATTGGTGAATGAAATACAGTGCTGGAGAAGGGGGAATCTGATAGGTGAGGACAGAAGGCTTTGGAAGAAAGAAAAGGGGGAGGAGCACCAGAGGGAAGTGATGGGCAGACCCAACCAGTTTTCCCTCCTCCACCACTTTCCTCCATCTGGCGGAACTTGTCCCCACTCTCAATAATTTCTCCTTTGGCTCCTCCCACTTCCGTCAAACAAAAGGTGTAACCATGGTCACTCGCATGGGTCCCAGCTATGCCTGCCTTTTTGTTGGCTACATGTAACAGTCTATGTTCCAAAATGACACTGATGTCACTCCCCTACTTTTCCTATGCTACATCGACAACTGCATTGTTGTTGCTTCCTGCATCCACACCAAGCTCATTGACTTCAACAACTTTGCTTCCAACTGCCACCCTGCCCTCAAATTTACCTGGTTGATTTCTGACACCTCCCTCCCCTTTCTCAATTCCTCTGTCTCTATCTCCGGAGACAGCTTATCTACGATGTCTAGTATAAACCCACTAACTCTCACAACTATCTGGACTATACTTCGTCCCGCCCTGTTACTTGTAAAAATGCCATCACCTTCTCTCAATTCCTCCATCTCTGCAGCATCTGCTCTAAGGATGTGGTTTTTCATTCCAGAACTGAGGAGATATCCTCTTTCTTCAAAGAAAGGGGCTTCCCTTCCTCCACCATCAATGCTGTCAACTGCATTTCTTCCATTTCACATATATCTGCCCTCACCCCATCCTCCCGCCACCCCACCAGGGATAGGGTTTCTCTCGTCCTCACCTACCACCGCACCAGCCTCCATGTCCAGCACATAATTCTCCGTAACTCAGCAGGCCAGTATATATAGGCCTCCTAATAGTAGCCAAGATATGGGGTTGAGATTGCAAAGGGAGCTGGAAAAGACATGTAATAAGAGTAATGACATGATTGTAATGGGGGACTTCAATATGTAAAGGGATTGGGAAAATCAGGTTGGTGTCAGATTGCGAGAGAGGGAATTTGTTGAATGCCTACATGATGGTTTTTTTCAAGAAGCTTGAGCTTGCGTCTGTCGGGGAAAGGCTATCTTAGACTGTGTTTTGTGTAATAACCCAGATCTTATTAGGGAGCTTAACGTAAGGAACCGTTAGGAGGCAGTGATCATGATTTGATTGAGTTCATATTGTGATTTGAGAGGGAGAAGCATAACTCACATGTATCAGTATTGCAATGAATAAAGGGAATTACAGGCATGAAAGAAGAGCTTGCCCAGTGGATTGGAGGAGGGTACTGGCAGGGATGACAGCAGAACAAGAAGACAAGTGTATGGGGTTGAGTGGGATCCGGGAGCAGACTCAATGGACTGAAAATGGCCTAATTCTGCTCCTATGTCTTATGGTCTTATGGTAACTTCTGCCATCTCCAACGGAATCCTGCCATCAAGCACATCTTTCCCTCCTCTCCCATTTTCTGCTTTCCACACGGATCGCTCCCTACACAACTCACTCATCCCTCCCTGCTGATCTCCCTCCTGGCACTTATCCTTGCAAGCAGAACAAGTGCTACATATGCCCCTACATCTCCTCCTTCACTACCATTCAGGGCCCCAAAAACAGCCCTTTCAGGTGAGGCGACACTTCACCTGTGAGTCTGTTCGTGTCATTTTACTGTGTCCGGTACTCCCAGTGTGGCCTCCTGTTTATTGTTGAGACCCGACTTAGATTGGGAACTTGGAAGCATAAATTGGGAACAGATGTTCTCAGGGAAATGTGGCAAATGTTCAGGGGATATTTGCATAGAGTTCTGCATTGGTACATTCCAATGAGACAGGGAAAGGATGGTAGGGTATAGGAACCATGGTGTACAAAAGCTGTTGAAAATTTAGTCAAGAAGAAAAGCTTATGAAAGGTTCAAAAAACTAGGTAATGATAGGGGTCTAGAAGATTAGTAGGAAGGCTAGTAGGAAGGAGCTTAAGAATGAAATTAGGAGAGCTAGAAGGAGCCATGAGAAGGCCCTGGCAGACAGGATTAAGGAAAACCCCAAGGCATTCTACAAGTATATGACGAGCAAGAGGATAAGACGTGAGAGAAATAGGACCAATCAATTGTGACAGTGGAAAAGTGTGTATGGAACCAGAGGAGACAGCAGAGGTACTTAGTAAATACTTTGCTTCAGTATTCACAATGGAAAAGGATCTTAGCGATTGTAGAGATGATTTACAGCAGACTGAAAAGCTTGAGCATTAAGAAAGAGGAGATTTTGGAAAGCATCAAGTTGAATAAGTCACCGGGACTGGATGAGATAGACAATAGACAATAGACAATAGGTGCAGGAGTAGGCCATTCGGCCCTTCGAGCCAGCACCGCTATTCACTGCTATTGTGGCTGATCATCCACAATCATTACCCCATTCCTGCATTCTCCCCATATCCCTTGACTCCACTATCTTTAAGAGCTCTATATAATTCTTTCTTGATGTTCCCCAGGCTACTGTGGGAGGCGAGGGAGGAGATTGCTGAGCCTATGGCAATGATCTTTGCATCATCAATGGGGACGGGAGAGGTTCCAGAGGATTGGATGGTTGCAGATGTCGTGTCCTTATTCAAGAAAACGAGTAGAGATAGCCAAGGAAATTATAGACCAGTGAGTCTTGCCTCAGTGGTTGGTAAGTTGATGGAGAAGATCCTGAGAGACAGGATTTATGAACATTTGGAGAGGCATAATATGATTAGGAATAGTGAGCATGACTGTGTCAAAGGCAGGTGGTGCCTTACAAGCCTGATTGAGTATTTTGAGGATGTGACTAAACACATTGATGAAGGTAGAGCAGTAGATGTAGTGTATATGGATTTCAGCAAGGCATTTGATAAGGTACCCTATGCAAGGCTTTTTGAGAAAGTGAGGTCGCATAGGATCCAAGGGGACCTTGCTTTGTGGATCCCGAATTGGCTTGCTCACAGAGGGCAAAGAGTGGTTGTAGATGAGTCATATTCTGCATGAAGATTGGTCACCAGTGGTGTGTGTGCCTCAGGGATCTGTTCTGGGACCCCTACTCTTCGTGAATTTTATAAATAACCTGAATGAGGAAGTGGAGGGATGGGTTAATAAATTTGCCGATGACACAAAGGTTGGGGGTGTTGTGGATAGTGTGTAGGGCTGTCAGAAGTTACAGCGGAACACTGATAGGATGCAAAACTGGGTTGACAAGTGGCAGATGGAGTTCAACCCAAATAAGTGTGAGGTGGTTCATTTTGGTAGGTCAAATATGATGGCAGAATACAGTATTAATGGCAAGACTCTTGGCAGTGTGAAGGATCAGAGGGATCTTGGGGTCCGAGTCTATAGGACACTCAAAGCTGCTGCGCAGGTTGACTCTGTGGTTAAGACGGCATGTGGTGCTTTGGCCTTCATCAATCGTGAGATTGAGTTTAAGAGCCAAGAGGTAATGTTACAGCTATATAGGATCCTGGTCAGACCCCACTTGGAGAACTGTGCTCAGTTCTAGTCGCCTCACTACAGGAAGGATGTGGAAACCATAGAAAGGGTGCAGAGGAGATTTACAAGGATGTTGCCTGGATTGGGGAGCATGCCTTATGAGAATAGGTTGAGTGAACTTGGCCTTTTCTCCTTGGAGTGACGGAGGATGAGAGGTGACCTGATAGAGGTGTATAAGATGATGAGAGGCATTGATCATGTGGATAGTCAGAGGCTTTTTTCCAGTGCTGAAATGGCTAACACAAGAGGGCACAGATTTAAGGTGCTTGGAAGTAGGTACAGAGGAAATGTCAGAGGTAAGAGAGTGGTGAGTGAGTGTGATGAGCTGCCAGTTATAGTGGTGGAGGTGGATACGATAGGATCTTATAAGAGACTCCTGGATATAAGAGACATGGAGCTTAGTAAAATAGAGGGCTATGGGTAACCTTAGGTAATTTCTAAGTAAGTTCATGTTCGGCACAACATTGTGGGCTGAAGGGCTTGTACTGTGCTGTAGGTTTTCTGTGTTTCTATGTTTCTATGCTCGTAGTGTTGAAAATCCACTCACAGCATTGTTGGAATACAGGATTTGCTCGTGTATCCATGTCTCGGTGAAACACATAATGCTGCAGTTCCAGTATTCATTCTGAAAAGTAAAAAATACCGCTAAAAATCATCCAGTGAGTAGAGGTTCTGTGGGCGATATCGCCTTGTTAATGAGAGAGGGCAGAGGAGAATAGCTAGACTGGGTCATGCTGACAGGAAGGTGCTACTAACTCAAATAAGCATTTGTTACAATAGGGGTCAGCAGAAGAACATCTCTGAATGCACAAAATGTTGAACCTTGAAGTGGATGGGTTACAGCAGCAAACGACCATGAACACATACTCAGTGGCCACTTTATAAGATAAAGACAGAACATATTAATGTGGCCACTCGGTATATGATGTTTGTGTTAACAACCAACACACCCAAAGATGAGAGAGATATGAAGTGCTGTAGAAAGATCATCACTTCAGTGAAACTGGTTGGCTCGAAACTTGTTGGACTTCCAGTGTAAGGAGCTGTGCACAAGGGGTTGCTGCCAACTGAGACCTTCCAGGCTGCAGAAGGATGTACTGAGGGATCAGCAAGCAGGAGGCAGTGGAGCCTTAGATCCCACATCATGGGGTTCGGGAACAGTAATTATCCGATAACCATCAGGCTCTTAAACCAGTAGGGATAACTTCATTCAACTTCACACAGTCCAACTGAACTGTTCCCATAACTAATGGACTCACGTTCCTTTGGTTATATTTAACTCTCTTCGGGCAGGTGGGGCTCGTCAGCCTGCCTAGCAGAAGGAAAACTCTGAACTTAAACCTCCGCTGCCTTACATACCCACCCATGGGAAAGGCTTTGGGAGTAAACCCCGAGGAAGAAATCCAGAGCCGAGGTCCCTGAGGCAGTTTGATATTGTTTACAACTTCACTCTGGCAACCTCTGCGACGACACCGGTGCCAAGCTGTATCGGCGCTTGCCCTTCTCTTGGACTACATCAGTGACATGGAGAATGGGAACCTGCTGCATGGGCAATGGCCGGTTCTTCAAATCTTCCCTCCCAGGCTTGCGCCCAGGACAGGATACAGTCCACTAAAGTCGCAAACCCGTGATCCCCAGGGATCGACGGCTGTGATGGCTGCCTACAACTATTTTGTTTGTTCTCTTTTTGTATTTGCATAGTTTGTTGTCTTTTGCACACCAGTTGTTTGTCCATCTTGTGTGCAGTTTTTCATTGGTTCTGTGGAGTTTCTTTGTTCTTACTGAATTCCTGCAAAAAATGAATCTCAAGGTAGCATATGGTTACATAAACTGCATGGAAGAACCTTGATAGTAAATTTACTTTGAACTTTAGAACTTTAAGAACAACCTGTAAGTGTATTTTGCCTGTACAAATTTATTTGAGCCAGAATCAGAATCTGGTTTACTATCACTGGCACATGCCATGAAATATCCACGCAAACACGAGGAAATCTGCAGATGCTGGAAATTCAAGCAACACACACAAAAAGTGCTGGTGAACGCAGCAGGCCAGGCAGCATCTATTGGAAGAGGTACAGTCGACGTTTCTGGCCGAGACCCTTCGTCAGGACTAAATGAAAGAAGAGCTAGTAAGAGATTGGAAAGTGGGAGGGAGAGGGGGAGATCGGAAATGATAGGAGAAGTCGGGAGGGGGAGGGATGGAGCTAAGAGCTGGAAAGTTGATTGGCAAAACGGATACAAGGCTGGAGAAGGGAGAGGATCATGGGACAGGAGGCCAAGGGAGAAAGAAAGGGGGAGGGGAGTCCACTATTGTGAGAGGGACAGAGGGAGAAAAGAGAGAGAGAGAGGGAAAAAAAGGGAAAATAAATAAATAAATGAATGAATGAATGAATGAATGAATGAATGAATGAATAAATAAGTAAGTAAGTAAGTAAGTAAGTAAGTAAGTAAGTAAGTAAGTAAGTAAGTAAGTAAGGAAGGGATGGGGTACGAAGGGGAGGTGGGGCATTAACGGAAGTTAGAGAAGTCAATGTTCATGATATCAGGTTGGAGGCTACACAGACGGAATATAAGGTGTTGTTCCTCCAACCTGAGTGTGGCTTCATCTTGACAGTAAAGAAGGCCGTGGACAGACATATCAGAATGGGGACAATACAAGTCGATTTCTCTTTCTTCACCACATCTACACCACTCTATAATTAAACGATTTTCTGAAGTAACGTATGTGTTTATTTATATATTAAAAGAAAAACGAACACAAAGGTGTTCAGTTTCCTCTGCAGTTTCCATGTCGGACATGGTCAGGAGGAGACGCAACTGTTGTTATCCAGCGCTGCAGTTCCTAGACCGAAAAAAACTGATCTTTTAGTCTGAAAGTATGGGACCAGCTGCGATCGTCCCCCACAATCATGTCAAAAATTTGCTTTGGAAACCGATTAACTAGATCATCTTTTTATTACAAATGTGTTAAGGTCAATAAGTCTTCAGGCGCACAACAATCTATTCACACTTCCTCAAACCAGTTTTACAGGAGCAGGAGGCAGTACTACTTTCCGCGCTGTCAAACGTCAGCAGATCTATTAACGGCCTGCCCTTATCTTTGCGTTTATTGTACTCATCCAGAGTGCTGAAGTTTGTAACAATGCACCGGCAACTGAGAGGAGAGAGGTGAGAAGGCATAGGCACCGGTTTGGTGCCTCTCTGTGCCTGAGGGCTCCCCGTGCGGGTGCTGGGGCGGACGGCTGTGAGGAACGTGGTGCGAGCGGGTACACGGGGCGCTGAACGGACCATGCCACGGAAGTTTCACGTTTATTTTGTTTTGGCAGCGATTACGAGCAGCTTCCTGACGACGTACCGGTTTCGGCCCACGTCGCTGATATACAACAAGCCAAAGGAATCTCCGGCTACTTTGTGAGTATTTGTTTCTTAAAGAGGCAGAGTCTACTCCCGCCTGGGGTGAACAAAGAGAGGATGCAAAGTAGCAGCTTCTTTTTACAAGCAACACACATCAAAGTTGCTGGTGAACGCAGCAGGCCAGGCTGCATCTCTAGGAAGAGGTACAGTCGACGTTTCAGGCCGAGACCCTTCGTCAGGACTAACTGAAGGAAGAGTTAGTAAGAGATTTGAAAGTAGGAGGGGGAGGCAAAGAGGATATAAGAGGATCATGGGACAGGAAGTCCGGGGAGAAAGACAAGGGGGGGGAGCAACCCAGAGGATGGGCAAGGGGTATAGTGAGAGGGACAGAGGGAGAAAAAGGAGAGTGAGAGAAAGAATGTGTGTATAAAAATAAATAACGGATGGGGTACGAGGGGGAGGTGGGGCATTAGTGGAAGTTAGAGAAGATAACTCCTCTTATTTACCCCTCGATTGTGACCCCACTAAGGAGCACCAGGCCATTGTCTCCCACACCATCACCGACTTTATCCGCTCAGGGGATCTCCCATCCACTGCTACCAACCTTATAGTTCCCACACCCCACACTTCCCGTTTCTACCTCCTACCCAAGATCTACAAACCTGCCTGTCCTGGCCGACCTATTATCTCAGCTTGCTCCTGCCCCACCAAACTCGTTTCTGCATACCTCGACACGGTTTTATCCCCCCTTGTTCAATCCCTTCCTACCTATGTTCGTGACACTTCTCACGCTCTTAAACTTTTCGATGATTTTAAGTTCCCTGGCCCCCACCGCTTTATTTTCACCATGGATGTCCAGTCCCTATATACTTCCATCCCCCATCAGGAAGGTCTCAAAGCTCTACGCTTCTTTTTGGATTCCAGACCTAATCAATTCCCCTCTACCACCACTCTGCTCCGTCTAGCGGAATTAGTCCTTATTCTTAATAATTTCTCCTTTGGCTCCTCCCACTTCCTTCAAACTAGAAGTGTAGCTATGGGCACCCGCATGGGTCCCAGCTATGCCTGCCTTTTTGTTGGCTTTGTGGAACAATCTATGTTCCATGCCTATTCTGGTATCTGTCCCCCACTTTTCCTTCGCTACATCGACGACTGCATTGGCGCTGCTTCCTGCACGCATGCAGAGCTCGTTGACTTTATTAACCTTGCCTCCAACTTTCACCCTGCCCTCAAGTTTACCTGGTCTATTTCTGACACCTCCCTCCCCTTTCTAGATCTTTCTGTCTCTGTCTCTGGAGACAGCTTATCCACTGATGTCTACTATAAGCCTACTGACTCTCACAGCTATCTGGACTATTCCTCTTCTCACCCTGTCTCTTGCAAAAACGCCATCCCCTTCTCACAATTCCTCCGTCTCCACCGCATCTGCTCTCAGGATGAGGCTTTTCATTCTAGGACGAGGGAGATGTCTTCCTTTTTTAAAGAAAGGGGCTTCCCTTCCTCCACTATCAACTCTGCTCTTAAACCCATCTCCCCCACTTCACGTACATCTGCTCTCACTCCATCCTCCCGCCACCCCACTAGGAATAGGGTTCCCCTGGTCCTCACCTACCACCCCACCAGCCTCCGGGTCCAACATATTATTCTCCGTAACTTCCGCCACCTCCAATGGGATCCCACCACTAAGCACATCTTTCCCTCCCCCCCTCTCTGCATTCCGCAGGGATCGCTCCCTACACAACTCCCTTGTCCATTCGTCCCCCCCATCCCTCCCCACTGATCTCCCTCCTGGCACTTATCCGTGTAAGCAGAACAAGTGCTACACATGCCCTTACACTTCCTCCCTTACCACCATTCAGGACCCCAAACAGTCCTTCCAGGTGAAGCAACACTTCACCTGTGAGTCGGCTGGGGTGATATACTGCGTCCGGTGCTCCCGATGTGGCCTTTTATATATTGGCGAGACCCGACGCAGACTGGGAGACCGCTTTGCTGAACACCTATGCTCTGTCCGCCAGAGAAAGCAGGATCTCCCAGTGGCCACACATTTTAATTCCACATCCCATTCCCATTCTGACATGTCTATCCACGGCCTCCTCTACTGTAAAGATGAAGCCACACTCAGGTTGGAGGAACAACACCTTATATTCCGTCTGGGTAGCCTCCAACCTGATGGCATGAACATCGACTTCTCTAACTTCCGCTAATGCCCCACCTCCCCCTCGTACCCCACCTCCCCCTCGTACCCCATCTGTTACTTATTTTTATACAAACATTCTTTCTCTCACTCTCCTTTTTCTCCCTCTGTCCCTCTGAATATACCTCTTGCCCATCCTCTGGGTCCCCCCCCCCTTGTCTTTCTTCCCGGACCTCCTGTCCCATGATCCTCTCATATCCCTTTTGCCTATCACCTGTCCAACTCTTGGCTCCATCCCTCCCCCTCCTGTCTTCTCCTATCATTTTGGATCTCCCCCTCCCCCTCCAACTTTCAAATCCCTTACCCACTCTTCCTTCAGTTAGTCCTGACGAAGGGTTTCGGCCTGAAACGTCGACTGTACCTCTTCCTGGAGATGCTGCCTGGCCTGCTGCGTTCACCAGCAACTTTTATGTGTATTGCTTGAATTTCCAGCATCTGCAGAATTCCTGTTGTTAGCTTTTTTTTACCCCGTCTTATTTGTCTTGATCTGGGGCAACTCCTGGCTCACCTGCATGGGATGTGCCTGGAGTCATGTATAGTCCTGACAGCAAAATATTCCCAGTTAGACCTCACCACAATTTCAATGTAACATCTCATCTCCGGTACTCAATACATTGATTTATGAAGCTTTCTTTATGTCCTATCTACATGTGATACTACTTCCAATAAATTATGTACCTGTATTCATAGAACATATATTTTTACTTTTTTATTCTGACAGGCACATACAAACTTTGTACTCTCAACATTTCACTTTTGGAGGCTTCCCACTTACCAAGTATACCTGTGCCAGAAAACAGCCTGTCCCAATCCACACTTGCCAGATCGTCTCTGATTCAATCAAACTTGGCCTTTCTCCAATTTAGAATCTTTTGTTTCTCACAGCAGTCTGTGATCTCTTTACAAATTTATCTCTATCTCCCTAGGACTGTTGGGTGGTCTGTAATGCCATTAATATGGTACCTTTCTTATTAACACACATCAAAGTTGCTGGTGAACGCAGCAGGTCAGGCAGCATCTCTAGAAAGAGGTACAGTCGACGTTTCGGGCCGAGACTCTTCGTCAGGACTAACTGAAAGAAGAGCTAGTAAGAGATTTGAAAGTAGGAAGGGGAGGGGGAGATCCAAAATGGTAGGAGAAGACAGGAGGGGGAGGGATGGAGCCAAGAGCTGGACAGGTGATAGGCAAAAGGGATATGAGAGGATCATGGGACAGGAGGCCCAGGGAGAAGGAAAGGGGGAGGGGGAAGCCCAGAGGATGGGCAAGGGATATAGTGAGAGGGACAGAGGGAGAAAAAGGAGAGAGAGAAAAAGAATATATATATAATAAATAAATGACAGATGGGGTACAAGGGGGAGGAGTGGCATTAACGGAAGTTACAGAAGTCGATGTTCATGCCATCAGGTTGGAGGCTTCCCAGACGGAATATAAGGTGTTATTCCTCCAGCCTGAATGTGGCTTCATCTTTACAGTAGAGGAGGCCGTGGATTGACATATCAGAATGGGAATGGGACGTGGAATTAAAATGTGTGGCCACTAGGAGATCCTGCTTTCTCTGGCGGACAGAGCATAGGTGTTCGGCCCTCCTGTCTTCTCCTATCATTTGGACCTCCCCCTCCCCCTCCCACTTTCAAATCTCTAGGTAGCTCTTCTTTCAGTTAGTCCTGACAAAGGGTCTCCGCCCAAAATGTTGACTGTACTTCTTCCTAGAGATGCTGCCTGGCCTGCTGCATTCACTAGCAACTTTTATGTGTGTAGCTTGAAATTCCAGCATCTGCAGATTTCCTCGTGTTTATTTTTCTTATTCCTCAGTTCCACCCATTTTACCTCACTAGACAAGTTTTCCAGTTTGTGCTGACGGAGCACTGCCATGACGTTTTCTCTGACTAGTAACACCACCCCTCTTCCTCTAATCCCTCCAGCTCTGTTACATCTAAAACAATGGAACCCCGGAATACTGAGCTGCCAGTCCTGCCCCTCCTGCATCCAAGTCTCACTAATGGCTACAATGTCATAATTCCAGGTGTTAATCCATTCCCTGAGCTCATCCACTTTTACTACGATACTTCTTGCATTGAAATATATGTAGCTCAGGACTCTAGTCACACTATGCTCAACCTTTTGATCCCTAACTTTTTCTGAGGTCTTATCAACATCTGTCTCTGCAACCTTTCCATTAATTGTTCTGGCACTCTGGTTCCCATCTCCTTGCAACTCTAGTTTAAACCCCACTGTGCAGCACTCGCAAATCTTCCCATAAAACATTTGATGTCTCTGGGCCATACTTGCTGGAATTTAGAAGAATGAGATGGGATCTTGTTGGAACCTACCTAATATTGAAAGCAACACACACAAAATGCTGGAGGAACTCAGCAAGCTGGGCTGCATCTATGGAAACGAGTACAATGGACGTTTTGGGCTGAGATCCTTCATCAGGATGGGAGGGGTCTAAGCCCAAAACGTTGACTGTACTCTTTTCCATGGATGCTGCCTGACCTGCTGAGTTCCTCCAGCATTTCGTGTGTGTTGCTTGGATATCCAGCTTCTGCAGATTTTCTCCTATTAGTGATTGGACTAATAGTGAAAGGATTAGATAGCATAGACATAAAGAGGATGGTACTTAGCATGAAGAGTCTAGGAACAGAAGGCATAGCCTCAGAATACAAGGACACTCCTTTAGAACAGAGCTGAGGAGGAATTTCTTTAGCCAGAGAGTGGTGAATCCGTGGGTGGAATTCATTGCCACAGATGACAGGTGTATGGAGGGCTATGGTCCCAGTGCAGGTTAATGGAAGTAGGCAGTTTAAATGGTTGAGTATGGACTAGATGTGCTAAGAGGCCTGTTTCTGTGCTGTACTTTTCTATGACTGTGACTGTAGAGGCCAAGTTACTGGGTATATTTAAAGTAGAGGTTGATAGATTCTTGATTAGTAACAGTGTTAAGGGTTATGGGGTTAAGGAGAATGGGGTTCCGGAGTAAAATAGTGGAATAGTGGAGCAAGTTTGGTGGGTCGAATGGTGGAGCAGGTTTGGTGGGTCGAATGGCCTAATTCTGCTCCAATGTTTTCTGGTCTTATTTACCACATTCTGAAACCTGCAGCCTCTTGTATCTACACATATCTTCCTATCTCTGTCTCTACCTGCTCCCCTTCACCTGGTTCCACCCACCAGACCCTGTGCTACCCCTCCCTCCCTCCTCTTCACATTGGCCTCATTCTCCGTCAGATTTAGGGTCTTGATCCAAAATGTCAACTACACCACCAACTGCACCCCCACCCCCAGCAAATGCTGCCTGACCCAATGATTTACTCTGGCATTTTGTTTGTCACTCTAGTTACACCATTAGCTTTTTATACCAAGGTTTAGAGTTTTTCAAGGAGGTTACCAGGAAAGTTGGCAGTGGATATTATCTACAGGGACTTTAGCAAGGCCTTTGACAAAGCCCCACATAGGAGGCTGATCAAGAAGGTTCAGTCACTTGGCATTCAAGATGAGATAGTAAGTTGGATTCAACATTGGCTTAGAGCGTCATAGTAGCTTGCCTCTCTGTGGCTAATGAAGTGCCACAGGGATCGGTGCTGAATCTATTGTTGTATGTCAATCTAGATGATAATGTAGTCAACTGGATCGGCAAATTTACAGATGACACCAAGACTGGGGATATTATGGGTAGCAAGGAAGACTATCAGAGATGCAGTAGGATATGGACCAGCCAGAAAAATGATCTGAAGGTCGGCAGATGGAATTTAATGCAGCTAAGTGTGAGGTGTTGCACTTTGAGATGGCAAACCAGGGTAGGAGAGGTACTGAGGAGTGTGGAGGAACAAAGGGATCTTAGACGAAGGGTCTCGTCCTGAAACGTCGACTGTACCTCTTCCTAGAGATGCTGCCTGGCTTGCTGCGTTCACCAGCAACTTTGATGTGTGTTGTTAGAATACAGTTTCATATTTCCTTGAATGTGGCGTCACAGGAAGATAAGGACATAAAGAGAGTGGTACATTTGGCTTCCATAGATAACAATATCAGGTACAGGTTTGTTATGTTGAAGACATCCTACCTTTAGAATACCTCTTACGGGGGATGTATCTATCCTGTGCCTTCCTAATTGCTGCTGGAATCTCTGGCCATTGCTGCTCTGCTGTCATCCCTGCTAGTGTTCCCTTCCAATCAATTTTAACTGGCTTCTCTCTAATGCCTCTAATTCCCTTTACTCCACTGTAATACTGATACTTCTGTTTTAGCTTTTCCCTCTCAAAATGCAGGGTGAATTCTATCATATGATGTTCACTGCCTCCTAAGGGTTTCTTTGCCTCATCAAATCTGGTTCATTACACAACACTGAATCCAGAATAATTGATCCCCTAGTGGGCTCAACCACAAGCTGCTCTAAAAAGCTATTTCATATGCTTTCTACAATTTCTCTCTTTTGGGATCTAAAATCAGCGTCAACCTGATATTCCTAATCTACCTGAATATCAAAATTCCCCTGACTATTGTAATTTTACCCTTTTAACATGTGGTTTCTATCTCCCATTATAATCTGTAGCCCACATCCTAGCTACTGTTCAGAGGCCTGGATATAACTCCCATCAGGGTCTTTTTACCCTTGCAGTTCCTTAACTCTACCCACAACAATTCTCCATCTTCCATTTCTGTCACCTCTTACTAAGGATTTGATTTCATTTTTTACCAACTGAGCCATGCCACACCCTCTGCCTACCTGCCTGTACTTTCAATACAATGTGTATCCTTGAATGCTATTGCCCAGCTTTGTTCAGCCACAACCCAGTGATGCCCTCCATGTAATACTTGCCCATCTCTAATCCTGCTACAAGATCATCTACATTATTCCGTGTATTGAGTGCATTCAAATTTAACAACTTCAGCCTTGTATTCGTCACCCCTTTTGATTTTGTCCTCCTATTACACTGCAACTTATCCCAGTGACTGCAATTTTGCCCTGTCATCTGCCTGTTCTTCCTCACAGTCTCACTACATATAGCCACTGCTTTTATACAGACTGGCCCATCCTCAGCCCTATGACTCTGGTTCCCATCCCACTGCCAGATTAATTTTGTCCCAACGGTTCTAGCAAACCTGCCTGCAAGGATATGGGTCCCTCTCAGGTTCAAGTCTAAGCTTTCCTTTTTGTATAGGTGGAACTTCCCCAGAAGAGATCCCAGTGATCCAGAAATCTGAACCCCTGCCCCCTGCACAAGTTCCTCAGCCATGCATTCACCTGCCAAATTACCCTATTCTTACCCTCATTGGTGCGTAGCACAGACAGCAATCCAGAGATTACTACCCTTGAGGTCCTGTTTTTCAGTGTTCTACCTAGCTCAATAAATTCTCCCATTTTCATTGTCATTGGTGCTAACATGTGTCAAGACTTCTCGCTGCTCACCCTCCCCCTTTAGAATGCCGTGGGCCTTGACCTTGGCACCTGAGGTGTCTCTCACACCTACAGAATCTTGTGTCTACTCCTCGAGCTATGAATCTCCTATCACTACTGCAGTCCTCTTCTCCCCACATCCCTTCAGAGCCACAGCACCAGACACAGTGCCAGAGAACCGGTCGCTGCAGCTCTCTCCTGGGTTCCTGGATTCTCTGCGTGCTCCATACTGAAGTCATGTCTGTCTCTCTTGCAGCTGTTTGTCATCCAGGTGAAAATGAAAGGCGGGGGTAGATACTTCATATTCCGTCGCTACCGACAATTTCACCATCTCCAGTCCAAGCTTAAGATGAAGTTCAACCCAGAGAATAACAAGAGCTACAACACATGCATCTTGCCTGAGCTCCCAGGTATGGCAAAGAACCTTGTCCTGTCTGTTGGTGGGTTACTCCTTATCACCCCTTTAATTCTATGCGGTATCAGTGGCTGTGTCGAACAAAAGTCCCATCATTTAGGACTGTAGTTGCTGAATAAGTGGGCTCTGAAAACTCATATTTATTCCTCACACACTTTATTTACATGTGTACAAGGAGAACAATCTAGCCCTTCTCTCCACACTGTTACGGAATCATAGTCATCGAACACTACAGTACAGAGACAGAGACAGATTGATCAAGGTTGACCATGGATATTGTGTCCTCGCCATCTGTATTGTTGGTGCAGCACTCTGCGGCTGACGAGACCAATGTGAGAGTGGCAGACTCTGCTGCGAGGGTCTCATATATAAGTAGACTCAGCTCTGCGGGAGATGCTTTGTGTTCCTTTCTATGTCTTCTGCTGCTTTCAGGAATCTTTCCTCACCTGACTTAAGGTGATGTTTCAGGGTGCTTTTCCATCTGGTGCGGTCAGCTGCAAGTTCCTCCCAGGTCTTAATGTTGATGTCCTGTGCCTTCACGTCCCAATTGAGGACATCGTTGATGCAGAGTTGTGGGCAGCCAGCGGTTCTCTTGCCTGTAGCCAGTACACTGTTGAGGGTTTCTTTTGGGGTGCAGACATGGGCCAAGCAGGCCACATTGAGAGAGAATTTCAGCATTGGGTACTCTGTCTCTCCAGGAAATGTCCCAAGATGTAATGAAGGCACCTTCAGTGGAAAGTGTTGAGCTTAGCATACGTTGTCCAGGTATCGCTGCTGTACAGCAGTGTACTGGTGACACAAACGTTGTACATTGCCATCCTTGTTTCTACTGAAGAGCTTGGAGCTCTCCCAGATCTGTCTGGTGAGGCAGGCAAGAGTTGTTGCAGCCTTCCTGATGCACTTGTCAATTTCTGCACCCAGGGAGAGGTTGCCACTGATGATGGACCCTAGGAATGTGAACTGATGAACCAGTTTGTGGTTATCAACGGCAATGTCTGGTGGTGCCTCCACATCTGTCCCAAGACGTTTATCATTTCACACAGATAGTCAGACCAGACTCCTTGCAGGCCTGGGAGAAGTGAACCGTCAGGCTCTGGAGGTGCTGCAGAGTGTGAGTTGTGACTGCTGCATTAGCAGCAAACAGCATGTCTCTGATCATAGCCTCACACACTTTGGTTTTCACTCTTGGCTGGTGAGGTTAAAAAGCCTGCCATCTAATCTACTGTGGAGGTAGATCCACTCTGTTTCAGTGCCAAATACTTGCCTCAGGAAAAGGGTAATGAAGATGTCAAAAAGTGTGGAGGGTGAGAATTCTTCTTCTTCTCCGTCATGTTTTAAGGCAGTTGGCACCCAGCTTAATGGTGCATTATCACCACCTTCTGCTCCGGAGTGTGCAATAGACTTACATTCTAAATCCCTTCACCCAATCACACACACGCACATACCGTAACCTACACTTTATCCTCCCATCTTTGGCCATCTTAGTACCCTATTCCTGCTTATCCATCATATCCTATATAAAAAAAACCTGTATCCCTCAGGAAAGCTAAAAATACCCTGACCTGTGCTCTCTCACCCATGCCCAGCAACCCTTTTAATGTGAATTCCTGCACCCCCAATTCCCTTAGGTTAATTTTCATCATCTCTCTCTGTATTCCATACTTCCTGCAACTCAGAACTACATGTTCTACTGACTCCTCTTCCTGACATTCCTCACACAATCCTGTCTGGTGTTTCCCTATCATTTTCAATGTTTTGTTTAATGCACAGTGCCCCAGCCTTAACCTAGTCCACACAGTTTCCTCTCTTCTGTATCCACTACCTACCCTAGTACCTATAACACTCTTTTGTATTTGATATAAATGCCTCCCTTTCCCCTCCCTGTCCCATCTTCCTTGCCACATTTGGTTGATTTTTTTTCCAGATTACACACCTAACCTCTGCTTTACTGATACTAATGTGCATTTCTATATTTTCTTTCTTTAACGCCCCCTTTGCCAACTCATCCACCCATAGAATTTTTTTATTTGTGAGAATATAGCTTGCTTAGAGTAGCCGTCCATCCCACTCCCATCTATGTATCTATTCAAATTTCTCTTAAATGTTGAAGTTGAGTCCATATCCACCACTTCTGCAGGAAGCTTGCTTCACACTCTCGTTACCCTCTGTGAAGAGTGGAGAAATCCCCTTTTTGACTTGCTTACTTACTGTCAGTTCTTACTGATGCTTAGGGCAGCAATGAAAGTCCTCCATCTCTGTCTGTCCTTGGCATCTTGGAACTTTGTATCTTTTTTTATGCATGCATTTCTAAATGACAATAAACGAGGACTGAGTGTCCTCATAATCTAATCTAATCTAATCTTCGGTGCTGTTCAGGGCTCCCTTCATCATGTCAGTAGCGTCCTCTTGGTTTTCACTGCTGTCAGCCACACAAGTCCCAGATGGAGACTCAAGAATACCATCACACACAGATGTATAAGGATTCTTCATTGGCATTTCTGTAACAGTTTTGTTTGACCGGACAGACCCGAACCTGGAGGGCTGGTGGACCACTTTTAGTCTTGCCGCTACCATTTGACCTGGTTGATATGGGTGATCCAACCAAGGGTCAACATAGCTCCCTGGGTCATTGAGGAACGTAAACTTCCAAATAACGACAAGGCTGTGGTCCTTTTGGCGGAAATTCCCCCTCCTGTTTCCCTTCAAGTTCTAGCCTCACTTAACAGTGGAAAAAGCCTGCTTGCATTTACCATATCTATACCCTTCATTGCGGGGTGAGGTGGAGGTACGTCTCTATCAAAGGAGGTGTAAGGTGTTCCTTCCCTCCACTAGCCTGCAGGTCACTGTTGGATAAGGTGTAACACCTGTTTAGCCCCCCTCGACCGGGCCATGTGAAGCCATGGGAACAGGTGGTGGATGGTCGTGTGAGCAGCTAGTACATATCATAAGTCCTAGTTATGTGACCACTGATGCCAGGCAGACAATCTCTGAAGTGTATTGGTAATAGCTAGGGTCACCTGTCTTGTAAAGACTCTGCCCAGAAGAAGACAATGGCAAACCACGTCTGAGGAAAAATTTGCCAAGAACAATGATGGTCATGACTACGCAACACACATAAAAATTGATGGTGAACGCAGCAGGCCAGGCAGCATCTATATATCTTCCTATAGATGCTGCCTGGCCTGCTGCATTCACCAGCAATTTTTATGTGTGTTGCTTGAAATTCCAGCATCTGCAGATTTCCTGGTGTATGGTCATGACTACAATCACTCCACGTCATACCCTTCATAATCAAATAAAGCTTGTTCTGGTTTGAACAGAACAAAGCCATTTTTATACAGAATTGATTATCCAATAAGGAGATTGAGCATTTGGTAAACTGAGTATAATCAAATTTCTTATTTGCATATTCAATCAAATATAAAAGCCAATAGAGTCAATAGAGCTGACAACCGACAACACTTTGAAGTTAAGTGATTGTGCTCTCGCTAGTGTGTGTGTGCTGTACATTGTTCTCTTACATCCTTATCTTGTCTCTACATGTCAAACAGCTCCGGTCCCCTGCTGTGCAAACGGAAGCAATGCTCTTTAAGGCTCGTTCTTGTCTAGGTTGACTGCACTCTATCTGTAAACCATTCTTGTCTGGACATTATAGAAACATAGAAAATAGGTGCAGGAGTAGGCTATTCGGCCCTTCGAGCCTGCACCGCCATTTATTATGATCATGGCTGATCATCCAACTCAGAACACCGCCCCAGCCTTCCCTCCATACCCCCTGACCCCCGTAGCCACAAGGGCCATATCTAACTCCCTCTTAAATATAGCCAATGAACTGGCCTCAACTGTTTCCTGTGGCAGAGAATTCCACAGATTCACCACTCTCTGTGTGAAGAAGTTTTTCCTAATCTCTGTCCTAAAAGGCTTCCCCTCTATCCTCAAACTGTGACCCCTCGTTCTGGACTTCCCCAACATCGGGAACAATCTTCCTGCATCTAGCCTGTCCAATCCCTTTAGGATCTTATACGTTTCAATCAGATCCCCCCTCAATCTTCTAAATTCCAATGAGTACAAGCTCAGTTAATCCATTCTTTCTTCATATGAAAGTCCTGCCATCCCAGGAATCAATCTGGTGAACCTTCTCTGTACTCCCTCTATGGCAAGGATGTCCTTCCTCATATTAGGGGACCAAAACTGCACACAATACTCCAGGTGTGGTCTCACCAAGGCCTTGTACAACTGCAGTAGTACCTCCCTGCTCCTGTACTCAAATCCTCTCGCTATAAATGCCAGCATACCATTCGCCTTTTTCACCGCCTGCTGTACCTGCATGCCCACTTTCAATGACTGGTGTATAATGACACCCAGGTCTCGTTGCACCTCCCCTTTTCCTAATCGGCCACCATTCAGATAATAATCTGTTTTCCTATTTTTGCCACCAAGGTGGATAACTTCACATTTATCCACATTAAATTGCATCTGCCATGAATTTGCCCACTCACCCAACCTATCCAAGTCACCCTGCATCCTCTTAGCATCCTCCTCACAGCTAACACTGCCACCCAGCTTCGTGTCATCCACAAACTTGGAGATGCTGCATTTAATTCCGTCATCCAAGTCATTAATATATATTGTAAACAACTGGGGTCCCAGCACTGAGCCTAACCCTTGCATTGCTACATTGCAACTTCCACAGTACAACATAACAATCTATATTTTAAACTTAACTTCTAAAATGCCCCATCCCAAAACATCAACTCTTTATTTCCTTCTGTAGATGCTACTTGACCTGCTGAGCTCCTGCTGCACTTTTTGTGATTTGCAGCATCTGCAGAATCTCTTGTGTCTCTGCTGGGGAAATTCAATCGGCTGAGCTGTATCTGTGTGGGAAAAGGAACTGTCAATATTTTGAATCAAAATCCTGCAGCAGGTCTGCCTTTGGGTTCCTCAGGTGGTAATAAGGTTTTCCTCCTCAGTTTAGTACAACTTAATCTTCATTAGCCTTCAAGTTACAGTTCTCTGCAAAAGTCTTAGGCACATGTAATGGTCTGGGTTGATCAGATCCAAAATACAAGTTTCCCCCACCATCCGAAGGTAGGGCATTCCTATGAAACGGTTCGTAAGCTGAAATGTCGTAAAGTGAAGAAGCAATTACCATTTATTTATATGGAAAAATTTTGTGAGCGTTCGCAGACCCAAAAAAACCTACCAAATCATGCCAAATAACACATAAAACCTAAAATAACAGTCACATTTAGTAAAAGCAGGAATGATATGATAAATACACAGCCTATATAAAGTAGAAATACTTTTCCACAATCATTACTGCACTGTTCCCCATCGTGAAAATCTCATGCAAGCGCTGTTGGCAAGAACACAGCGCAAGCGCTCTCCAGTAACCTTTACGCTATGAAGCTGCCAAATCATACCAAATAACACGTAAAAATACACAACCTATATAAAGTAGAACAGTGTACAGTGTATGTACAGTGTAGTATCACTTACCAGAATCGGGAAGACAGCGCCGAGCACACTGATGATGGTGTGTTAGGCTGAGTGGTTGCAGGTTGGGTGGTGCAGCGGCCCCCACCCTCCGGGCCACCAACCAAAGCCGATCTGCAAAGCATGCAGGGTGCAGCGGCAGCCGGGAGGCACACAGCACCTCTTTAAGAAAAAAGCCAAAACAAACATTCTAATTAATTAGGTGCCGCCCGGCACGTAATTGTCAGCCCAGATCAGTGCAGTGTTGTCTCCGATCTGAGCCGACAATTACGTGTTGGGCTGCACCTAATTAATTAGCATGTTTATTTCGGCTTTTTTCTTAAAGATATGCTGTGTGCCTCCCGGCTACTGCTGCATTCTCCACCAATCGGTATCTGTCTGTGGCCTGGGGGTTGGGGTAGTGGGACACTGGGGTGTCATCTCGTCATCGTCTGTTTCCATTAGGGCAGGCAGGTCATCTTCTATCTCTGCCCGCCTCGATGTCGAAGGTCGAGGTTCGTTGTCTGCTGTGGCTGATGTGGAAGGCTTGCTTGACTGCTGAGCCTCGCGCATTTTTCTATCACACAGTTCTTTGTAAGGACTCAAACCATCCTGCAAATATCCCCTAAACCGACGTACCCTTTCAAAATTAAAGTTGTACTTTATCATTACTCATTCGGTTTTGATTGTTATTCTTTTTTCTTCCAATTGCATCAGCTCTTCATCTATCAGTTCTTGGTCATGGGATGCCAAAACCTCTTCAACATCATGTTCGTCAGCTTCCACAAGCCAAACTCACTTTGTCCTTACTTCGTTCACCACGATCGAAACGCTTAATTATGTCTAGTTTTACGCTAAGTGTAACACCCTTACGAGCTCTTTTAGGCTTTTCCGATACCATAGAACTCATCTTGCAAAGGACTGCTCACAGGCACGTGTTTAAGCAATGCCGGTGAGAATGCAGTTCCGAAGCGGGGGAGAGCGGCTGCTCGGGGCACACGCTGCCTTTTATCGCACGCTGCTTTTTTTCATAACAGTGAAAACACCTTCTGAAAGCAAAAAACAGGGTACTAATGTAGGTCTTTCGTAACAATGAGGTTTCGTAAAGCGAACGTTCGAAAACCGGGGGACACCTGTACCTGAAACCAATTTGACCGTCCAGCCAGGAGACGTGGGAATAAGCATACAAGCACAACAAAGTAACTTCATCCTAATTTAAAATCATAAAATAGAAAGCACAAATAAGCACACAAAATACTACGCAGTAAGGTACGAAAATTTTCATAAAGATTTCAGGGCTCACGATTTTTCGTCTCCACTTGATTGTTGCTGCCATGCATGGATGTCCAGGCAGGTAATTTAGGATCATTTAAGAGACTCTTAGATAGGCACATGGATGAATGAAAAATGGAGGGCTACTTAGGAAGGAAGGGTTAAATTGATCTTAGAGAGGTTTAAAGGTCGGCAAAATACCATGGGCTGAAGGTCCTCTACTATGTTCTGTTGATTTGCTTTGATAATGCTTGCGAAAGAAGTGTGTTGAACCCTAAATCCTGTCCAAATTTAAGGATGTACCATGCCTGCATATAAATTGCAGAAGTGTTTAATGACACATATTAGCCAGATGTTCCTGACAGCTATATGCTGGTGGGGTGCAGTCTACCCTCTTTAGTACTGAGGCTCTGGACAAGCCCAGCAACTTGTCTGTTCATTTTCATGGTTCTCCTTGTGATCCCCTGGCCCTCTGCTGTTAAGAGTGTTCATCTCACTGAGCTGACCCAGCAGCTCATCCACACAACCCAGAAATCACAAGACCAGATGAGTCAGAGTTGACCGAAAACCACACGATATTTTGTAGAACAAAATGTATGAGGAATGGAATGACTTTGCTTTTTGACGTCTGGCATAAATATCTTTCACATGCAATACATAACTTTGACTTTGAGTTCAATTCCCAGCACTGTCCATAAGGAGTTTGTACACATTGACCACATTGGTTTCCTTCTAGTGCTCCAATTTCCTCCACATACCAAAGAGTTAGTAGGTTCGTTGATCAAATATATATGCCAATGGGTGGTTTGGCTGGAAGGGCCTGGTACCATGCTGTATCTCTAAATAAATAAATGAATAAGTAAGTGGTTATTAATGACATCCTCAGGGACATGGAGATGCTGCCTCATAGATCCAGTGATCCATGTTCTAAGTATAACGTAATTATCAAAGTACACATACATCACCATATATTACCCTGAGAGTTAATTTCTTGTGAGCATTCTCAGTAAATCTAAGGAAGACCACACCCAATGCAGCAACCAATGTGCAAAAGACAACAAACTGCGCAGATACAATAGGAGTATCAGTGCATTAGGGATGCAGAATCAAAAAGAGTAGACAGTACTCAAAATGTTATATCTCCATACACGGAGTGTAAGAAATAAGGTGCATGATCTCGTTGCATTATTAGAGATTGTTGAATGTGATGTTGTGGCAATCACTGAATCGTGGCTGAACAATGGTTGTAGTTGGGAGCTGAATGTCCAAGCATACACAGTGTATCGGAGGGATAGGAAGGTAGACAGAGGGGGTGGCATGGCTCTGCTGGTAAAGAATAGCATCAAATCATTAGAAAGATGTGAAGTAGGATCGGAAAATGTTGAATCTTTCTGGGTTGAGTTAAGAAACTGCAAGGGTAAAAGGACCCTGACTGTAGTTATATACAGGCCTCCCAACAGTGGCTGGGATGTGGCTACAGATAACAATGGGAAATAGAAAAGGTGTGTCAAAAGGGCAATGTTACGATAGTCATGGGAAACTTTAACAAGCAGGTAGATTGGGAAAATCAAGTTAGTAATGGATCTCAAGAGAGTAAATTTGTTGAATGCCTATGAGATGGCTTTTTAGCTCAATTTGTCATTGAGCCTAGTAGGTGATCAGCTCTACTGGATTGGATGTTATATAATGACCTGGAGGTGATTAGGGAGATTAAAGTAAATGAACCCTGAGGTGTCAGTGATCACAATGTGATTGAATTCAACTTGATATTTGATAGGAAGAAAGTCTGATGCAGCAGTATTTCAGTGGGGTAAAGGAAATTACAGTGGTATGAGAGAGGAGTTGGCCAAAGTAAATTGGAAGGATCTGCTGGTAGGGATGACAGCAAAACAGCAATGGTGTGAGCTTCTGGGAAGAATGAGGAAGGTGCAGGATAGATGTATTCCAAAAACAAAGAAATACTCAAATGGCAGAATTGTAAAACCATGGCTGACAAGGGAAGTCAAAGCTAATGTAAATACTAAAGAGAGGGCATGCATAAAGCAACATCGATGACTGCTCCATAGAGATCGTTAAGAGCACCAAATTCACCTGGCAGAGAATCTCACCTGGTCCCTCAACACCAGCTCCATAGCAAAGAAAGCCCAGCAGCGTCTCTACTTTCTGCGAAGGCTGAGAAAAGTCCATCTCCCACCCCCCATCCTCACCACATTCTACAGAGGTTGTATTGAGAGTATCCTGAGCAGCTGCATCACTGCCTGGTTCAGAAATTGCACCATCTCAATCCGATCCGCAAGACCCTACAGTGGATAATGAGGTCAGCTGAGAAGATCATCGGGGTCTCCCTTCCCACCATTACAGATGTTTACGCCACACACTGCATCCGTAAAGCAAACAGCATTATGAAGGACCCCACACACCCCTCGTACAAACTCTTCTCCCTCCTGCCATCTGGCAAAAGGCACCGAAGCATTCGGGCTCTCACGACCAGACTATGTAACAGTTTCTTCCCCCAAGCCATCAGACTCCTCAATATCCAGAGCCTGGACTGACACCAACCTACTGCCCTCTACTGTGCCTATTGTCTTGTTTATTATTTATTGTAATGCCTGCACTGTTTTGTGCACTTTATGCAGTCCTGGGTAGGTCTGTAGTCTAGTGTAGTATTGTGTTGTTTTAGGTGTAGTTTTTGTATTGTTCTGTACCAGCATGGTCGAAATGACAATAAAAAGTGACTTGACTTGACTTGAAAAATTAGCAGGAAGGTAAAGGATTGGGGCACTTAAAAACCTGCAGAAAACAACTAAAAGAGTCATTAGGAGGGAAAAGATGAAATATGAAAGCAACCTAGCAAATAATATCAAAGTGGATAGAAAAAACTTTTTCAAGTATATAAAAAATAAAAGGGAGATGAGAGTGGATATAGGACCGCTAGAAAATGAGGCTGGAGAAATAATAATGAGGGACAAGGAGATGGCAGATGAATTAACTGAGTATTTTGCATCAGTCTTCACTGTGGAAGACACCAGCACGTGCTAGATGTTGAAGGATGCAAGGGAAGAGAAGTGACTGCAGTTGCTATTAGAAGGTGCTGAAAAAGCTGGAAGACCTGAAGGTACTTAAGTCACCTGGGCCAGATGAACAGCGCCTTAGGATTCTGAAAGATGTAGCAGTAGAGATTGTGGAGGCATTAGTAATGATGGTTCTAAGATTATTGGACTCTGTCATGGTTGCAGAGGTCTAGATACTGCCAATTCCAGAGTATAAGCCGACCCCCCCCCCCCCCATTTTCAAGGTTAAAACAGTGACTTTTTATGTTACCTTTGTATAAGCCGATTGTAGAGGTTTTTGATTTAACCAGAGAAGATCACAAGATCTCACATGCCGGTACTTATTTTTTCCGGATCCGGAACCTGGAAATTTTGTGAACCAGTACCTGCTAAGAAAACAGGCCTACACATTGTAGAGCATTATAAGTGAATTCTTAATAAATAAATCAGGGAAGGAAGTTTTGGATTAGGTTCCCAATGGTAAAAAATCCTCTGGAATGTAACCCCCATGAAACCATTTAGCACCCATTGTAATCTTGTTAAAACATAACACGGGGTGGCGGGTTCAGTACGTGTACTCAGTATTGAGTTTGCGACCACCATGTACAAAAGATTAAAATGAATGCGATATGATGCTGGCTTCAAGCTGAAGGTTGTTGATTTTGCTGAAGGAACGAATAATTCGGCAACTGCTAAGAAGTTTAGTGTAAACAAGAAACAAGTGAGAGAGTGGAGAAAGGCAGAGGACACGCTGAGGGAAATGCCAACGATGAAATGTGCAAACCGCGGGAAAACATGCCAGTGGCCAGAACTGGAAGAAAAGGTTTTAGAGTGGGTGAATCACCAGCGTTCGTCTGGATATATTGTTACCAGAGAAATGATTCGAGTTCAAGCGTTGAAATGGGACAAAAAAAACTGTGAGGTCAGTGAAAATTTCAAAGCTACGCGAAGTTGGTGCACCTGATTTATGAATAGACGTGATCTTGTGTTGAGACAAAAAACAAAGATTGCTCAGAAAATTCCCGAGGGGTGTTGTTGTTTACGTCCAAAAACATTGCTGGATGGACAGAGCGGGTTGCTTGAAGTGGGTTAAAGAGGTGTGGCGTCGACGTCCCGAAGGTTTTGGGAAGGAAAAGTCGCTACTTGTCTGGGTCATGTTCAAAGCGCACTTGTCAGGTGAGACAAAAGCAGCATTGAAAGCTGAAAATATGGACATTGAGGTCACCCCTGGTGGTTTGATGTCTGTGCTCCAGCCACTAGATGTGAGTTTAAACAAACCATTCAAAGAATTCATGCCTCGACAGTGGAATGAATTTGACTCAAAAACAGCCAATAAATACGACCTGTCTTCCGTGTATTCGTTTTTCCAAAGTTGGCACCCTCTGTATAAGCCGACCCTCTAATTTTAGGACCAAAATTTAGAGCCAAATTCTTGGCTTATACACCAGAATTTACCGTAATTGCAAATGTCACTCCACTTTTGAAGAAAGGAGGAAGGCAGCAGAAAGGAAGTTATAGACCAGCTAGCCTGATCTCAGTGGTTGGGAAGATGTTGGAGTCAATTGTTAAGGACGAAGCTATGAAGTACTTGGTGACACAGGACAAAGTAGGGCAAAGTCAGCATGGTTTCCTTAAGGGAAAAGCTTGCCTGACGAACCGGTTGAAATTCTTTGAGGAGATTACAAGTAGGATTGATAATGGAGATGCAGTGTATATTTGGACTTTCAGAAGGCCTTTGACAAGGTGCCATACATGAGGCTGCTTACGCAGGACAGGACAGTTAATGGTATGGTTAGAGCATTGTCTGATTAGTAAGAGGCTGCAAGTGGAAATTTTTGGTTGGCCGCCAGTAACTAGTGGTGTTGGGAATGCTTCCTTTTATGCTGCATATCAATGATTTAGATGATGGAATAGATGCTTTGTTGCCAAGTTTGCAGATATGAAGATTGGTCGTGTTGAGGAAACAGGAAAGCTGCAGAAGGACTTAGACAGATTAGGAGAATGGGCAAGAAGGTGGCAAATGAAATGCAATGTTGAAAAATACATGGTCATGTACTTTAGTAGAAGAAATAAATGTGCAGACTATTGTAATGGTCTTTGCCTCACTGATTCCTGTTGCCTAGCCATCGACCCCACCAAACAATGCAAATGCTTTGGTGCGGATAAGGTGTGAGTTGCCCAATGATCAGCCACGACACAAATATCAAACAATATACAAAGCACGAGTAAAGAATTATACTTTATAGCAAATTTTTGGTGATGGGTTAGTAGCAACAACTAAAAGAAAAGGCTCCACATAAATAACTTATCAGTCTTGTGCACAATTGTAGGCCGTACCTTGGGTAATGATGAGTTTGAGTACAGAGAGGAAATTAAGAACTTGGTGGCATGGTGCGAAGACAATAACCTATCCCTCAACGTCAGCAAGACGAAGGAATTGGTTGGTGGTGCGCAAGTGGAACAGGTCAAAAGCTTTAAGTTCCTCGGGGTCAATATCACAAATGACCTGACTTGGTCCAACCAAGCAGAATCCACTGCCAAGAAGGCCCACCAGCGCCTTTACTTCCTGAGAAAACTAAAGAAATTTGGCCTGTCCCCTAAAACCCTCACTAATTTTTATAGGTGCACCGTAGAAAGCATTCTTCTAGGATGCATCACAACCTGGTATGGAAGTTGTCCTGTCCAAGACCGAAAGAAGCTTCAGAAGATCGTGAACACAGCGCAGCACATCACACAAACCAATCTTCCGTCTGTGGACTCACCTTACACCGCACGCTGTCGGAGCAGTGCTGCCAGGATAATCAAGGACACGACCCGCCCAGCCAACAGTCTTTTTGTCCCTCTTCCCTTTGGGAGAAGGTTCAGGAGCTTGAAGACTCATACGGCCAGATTTGGGAACAGCTTCTTTCCAACCCTGATAAGACTGCTGAACGGATCCTAACCTGGATCTGGGCCGTACCCTCCAAATATCCGGACTTGCCTCTTGGTTTTTTTGCACTACCTTACTTCCCATTTTTCTATTTTCTATTTATGATTTATAATTTAAATTTTTAATATTTACTAGTTATAACTATTTTTAATATTTAATATTTGTAATCCAGGGAGTGTGAAGCACAGAATCAAATATCACTGTGATGATTGTACATTCTAGTTCCAATTGTTTGGCGACAATAAAGTATAAAGTATAATATTTTAATACGTTGGAGCTCATGCCTCTGATTCTATCCACAACGTCCTTCCGAGACTCCGGCCACCCTCCGAACCCCCGAGGTCCGGTATCCACCACCCTGGAACTGCAATCCAATCCTCCCTGCTTTCCTCCCAAAAAAGCCCGCGCTCCTCAACTCAGCACACATATACAAGATAACAGAACATGACTTCCATTGGCTAACAAATGAATACAGTTTCCATTGTCACATTGTATAACCCAAACATTGCTGTTAGAAAGAACCCCTTGCTCAGAAGATAACAGTATGATAAGCCATTTTGATATAACATCTCAGAGAAGCTATTTTAGTAATAAGCGATTAACAGTTAACAGTCCGTCTAGTATTACTGACAGCCCTACACTATTTTCCAAATGGAGAGAAAAAATCTAAGATACAAAGTGACTTGGGAGTTATTGTGCAGAACACCCTAATGGTTAACTTGCATGGTTGGTGGTGAGGAACACAAATGTAATGTTAGCATTCTTTTCAAGAGGTCTAGAATATAAGAGTAGGAATGTGATACTGAGGCTTTATAAGGCACTGGTGAGGCCTCACCTTGAATATTGTGAACAGTTTTGAGCTCCTCATCTGGGAAGGGATGTGCTGGCTTTGAAGAGGGCTCAGAGGAGCTTCACAAGGATGATTCTGGAAATGAAGGGGTTATCATATGAGTAACATTTGATGGCTCTGGGCTTGTACTCATTTGAAGTTAGAGGGATGAGGGGGATCTCATTGAAATCTTTCGAACATTGAAAGGCTCAGACAGAGTAGACGTAGAAAGGATGTTTCCCATGGTGGGGGAGTCTAGGACAAGAGCATGCTGCCTCAGGATCGAGGGGCATCCATTTAAAACAGAGATGTGGAGAAATTTCTTTAGCCAGAGGGTAGTGAATTTGAAGGATTTGTTACCACAGGCAACTGTGGAGGCCATGTCGTTGGTTGTATTTAAGGCAGAGATTGATAGGTTCTTGATTGGTCACGACATCAAAGGTTATGGGGAGAAGGATATGGAGTAGGGCGAGGAGGGGATAAAAAGGATCAGCCATGATTGAATGGCAGAGCAGACTCGTTGGGTCAAGTGGCCTAATTCTGCTCCTATGTCTTATGGTCTTATGGTGTAAAAGAAATAAAATAAATGGAATAAGCAATAAATATCAACAATATTAATCAGATTAATCACACTCTAAAATTATAGCGAGCGTAGAATATGAATGTGGAGAAGTTTAAATGGATATGTGTGAAAGAAAACAGAGGGAAATAAATGGAGAACTGAGATTGCTCTGAGATTAACATAGACTTGATGGACTGAGCATCCTTCACTGCAAAGAAGATGCTGCCTGACCTGCTGAGTTCTTTCAGCATTTGGTGTGTGTTATTCTGGGTTTCCAGCATCTTCAGAAGCCTTTGTGTTTATAAAATGACATGATTAAACCCTTCAACCAAGGCTCTTCAGTAGAGATAGGACATGATCATTCAAGGGGAATGGAGTTATTCTGGCCAATACTTATCCCCAATTAAATTCCTGAAAAATACTCGGTGCCACTTTATTCGGAACCTCCTATACCCAAGAAAGTGGCCGCTGAGTATACGTTTGCAGTCTTCTTTTGCTGTAGCCCATCTACTTGAAGGTTCTTACTAACTCTCTTACTAACTCTTCCTTCAGTTAATCCTGACGAAGGGTCTCGGCCTGAAACGTCGACTGTACCCCTTCCTAGAGATGCTGCCTGGCCTGCTGCATTCACCAGCAACTTTGATGTGTGTTGCTTGAAGGTTAAGTGTGTTTTGCATTGAGAGGTGCTCTTCTACGCACCACTATTGTAACGCGTGGTTTTTGAGTTATTGTCAGTTTGAATCAGTCTGGCCATTCTTCTCTGACCTCTCTCATTAACAAGGTGCTTTCTCCCACAGAACTGCCACATTAGATTTTTTTTTGTTTTTCACACCATTCTCTATAAACTCTAGACTATTTTGCATGAAAATCACAGGAGATTAGTAGCTTTAGGGATACTCAAACCACCCCATTTGGCATCATCAATGATTCCAAGGTCAAAGTCACTTAGATTACTTTTCTTCAGCATTTTGATGTTTCGTCTGAACAACAACTGGACCTCTTGACCATGTCTGTATGCATTAAATTGCTGCCACATGATTGGTTGATCAGATATTTGCATTACTGAGCAGGTGTGTAGGTCTACCTTACAAAGTGGCTACTGAGTGCCAAGTAGTGATCATATTGTGGGAGGTTTCTGTGTTCGTACTTACTGCTCTGTTCAGAGCAGCAACAATTGAAAAATATTCTTGTGGTTGTAGATTATTTTTAGACAGAATGGGAAGTTTTTGATGAAGGGGGAGATCTGGAAGGGCACACATCAGCTGTTCTTTCATATATAAACTTTTGTGCTGAGAATGTCATGGACACAAAGTCTGTTAAAGTGTTCCCCAACCAAAAACCTTGGTTCAATAGCATGGTGAGGATCTTGCTAAGAACATGGGATGCTGCTTTTAAATCTGGGGATCTACAGGCCTATGGGCAGGCAAGAAGAGCCCTGAAAAGCGGCATCAGAGAGGCCAAGCGCAGATAGAAACAGCGTATAGAGGAGCACTTTACCAATAACAACTCCAGGTGTATGTGGCAGGGGATAAAGACTCTTACTGGCTACAAGGACAGCTATACAGTCACAAACTCCTCAGATAGGACACTGCCAGACACTCTGAACCAGTTCTTTTCTCGCTTTGACAGTCAGAATGGAGAAGTTGGCATCCAGTCAGCACTAACAGAGAAGGATGACCCTATACAATTACACCAACTCCAGGTCAGATCTGCCCTGCGTGGAGTCAATGTGAGGAAAGCAGCTGGCCCAGATGGAGTCACCGGAAGGATTCTGAAGGACTGCGCAGATCAACTAGTGGGAGTATTTACTACCATCTTCAACCTCTCGCTACTACAATCTGTAGTCCCCACCTGCCTTAAGTCAGCCACAATAATACCCATACCAAAGAAAAGTACAGTGAACTGCCTTAATGACTATCGCCCAGTTGCTCTAACTCCTATCATCATGAAATGTTTTGAGAGACTCATACTGTCTTATATTAAGTCTGCCATACCTGCTGACCTTGATAAATACTAGTTTACGTATCGTGCAAACAGATCGACAGAGGGTGCAGTCATCACAGCTCTCCACACAGCCCTTACAAACCTGGATCAGGATAACACCTGTGTAAGAATGCTGTTTGTGGACTACAGCTCAGCTTTTAATACAGTCATCCCCTACAAACTGGTGCAGAAATTGAGCAACCTGGGCCTTGGCAGTTCACTGTGCTCATGGATACTGGATTTTCTGAGTAACAGACCCCAAAGTGTCAGGATGGGAGAACACACATCATCTACTCTCATCCTGAACACCGGTACACCACAGGGATGGGTTCTCAGCCCCATCCTCTATTCTCTTTTCACCCATGACTGCTCTACCATTCACTCCACCAACACCATTGTCAAATTTGCTGACGACACCACCCTAATAGGTATCATATCAGACTGTGATGAGACAGCCTACAGGGAAGAGGTACAGCATTTGACAGAATGGTGTTGTCATAATAACCTGGACTTGAACATCACAAAAACCAAGGAGCTGATAGTAGACTTCAGGAAATCAAAGCGCGTCGAGCACTCTGCTCTGCACATATACGGGAAAGAGGTGGAGAGAATAGAGTATTTCAAGTTCCTCGGCGTCCACATCTCGGCTGACCTCACCTGGACTGCCCATCTCTCTTATCAAGTGGGGAAGGCCCAACAGAGGCTCTACTTGCTAAGGAAGCTAAAGCACGCTCTCCTCCCTCATCACCTGCTGATCAACTTCTATCGGACAACTATAGAGAGCCTCCTGACGTATTGCTGTGTAGCGTGGTTTGCTAACTGCACAGAACAGAACAGGAAGGACTTGCAGCGGGTGGTGAGGGTAGCAGAGCGGGTTATTGGCACAACATTACCTTCCCTCAGAGACATTTATACTGGCAGACTTCAAAAGAAGGCTACATGTATTTCAAAGGATCCCACTCATTCTGGACATCACCTGTTTTCCCCTCTACCTTCTGGGAAGAGATACAGAGCATTAAGGACAAAAACAAAGAGACTCCTTAACAGCTTCTACCCACAAGCAGTGAAATGTATAACACCCCCTTCCCTTCTCCTGCTCCCCCCCTCCTAAGACGGCTGCAGCTAAATGCATCACACTTCCAGGAATGGCAGGTGTGTAATAGTCCTACCCCCCCCATCCATATATTATTAATTTTGAACTGCACTCCTGAGGTTTTAGAGTTTATTTTATGTGTATATTTTTTGTCATGCTGCAAAACATTGAGCTGCTAAACTGTGTTTCATTGCTCCACAACAATGACAATAAAGATATTACATTACTTTACTTTACTTTACATTTATAAAGGCGATGGTGAAAGTTCAGGTTTTCTGTTGGTGGATCTACCAACTGGGTTTTAGTGCCCCATCCACCCATCGAGGTGTTGGGAAAATGTGGGACATGTTGCGAAGGCAGCAGTCGGAGGTGGGTGGGACTGCCCACGTCCCAACCACTCCACACCCAGATTCTCACAAACAGCAAGACCTCACTTGGCTGGCAGTGAGAGGGGCTCCCCCCATCAGATGCTTCCTGCACATATGGAAACTCAACCCCCTTACAAGATTTTTTTTGTTAAATCCGTTCAAGAGACTTTGGCTTCACAGACTTTATTGCCCATATCTAGCTGCCCTTGAAAAATTGGTGAGTTGCAGCCCTTGAGGTGTGGGTATACTCACTGTGCTGTCATAGGGAGGGAATTCTAGGATTTTAACCTAGTGACAGTAAAGGAATGCTGACATATTTCAAGTTCAGGTTTATTGTCAGTCAGCCATGTATTCAACCATGTATACAACATGTATACAGTTAAACCAGTGTTTCCCAACCTTTTTTAGCCCGATGTCCCCCCAAAGCACCTTCATACTTGCCAACATCCCCCAAAGCACCTTCACACTTGCCAACATCCACCAAAGCACCTTCATACTTGCCACTGTCCCTCGCAGCGGTCCCCAACCACAGGGCCGCAAAGCATGTGCTACCGGGCCACGAGGAAACAATATGATTTGGCGATATGAGATGATATGAGTCAGCTGCACCTTTCCTCATTCGCTGTCACACCCACTGTTGAACTTTAATGCACACAAGGTCATCAGTGACCCAAGACGTGCAAAGGAATGGGTCCGTGACCCATTTGTGAATGTTTCCGGTGAATCATCCATGTCAGCGCGGGAAAAAGATCAACTCCTCGAGGCTGGAGCTTGCAAATGACGGTGGGCTGAAAAGTATGCTTGACATAATATCTCTGCTGGCATTCTGGATCAAAGTCAAGGCTGAATATCCTGAGATAGCCACGAAAGCACTGTTAACGTTGCTTCCATTTCCAACATCATCTCGCTGTGAAGCGGAGTTTTCTGCGATGAATGCAACGAAAACTAAATTGCTGAATAGGCTGGACATAAGGAACCCCCTTCGAGTATCGCTGTCTCCCATCACCCCTCGATGGGACCATCTTGTTGCAGGAAAACAAGCCCAGGGCTCCCACTGATTCAGCGATATTGGTGTGTTGCAATGGTTTTATATGTTCATACGGGGAAAATATGCGCTGTGTGTTTAATATCCAAACGTTACTTAAAATGTTATGATGCTATTGACTTATAAGTGACTTATAATTCAGTGGTCCCCAACCCCCGAGCTGCGAAGAATACAGCGGTGGCCGGAATGCACCCAGCACATCTTTAAGAAAAAAGCCAAAATAAACAAGCTAATTAATAAGGTGCCACTCGGTACGTAAATGTCAGCCCAGATCAGAGGCGATTGCCATTCCGGCCACCGCTGTACCGCTGCATTCTTCGCAGCCCGGAGGTTGGGGACCACTGTTATAATTAACTTATCACTATATTCATGCGAGGAAAATATGTGCTGTGTGTTTAATATTAAATTCATTAGATAAACCCCTTTAGAAACAAAATTGAGTATATTAGCCACTTACAAGTGACTTATCACCTATAAACCGGTCGTGATTAACACGCCCCCCGCACCCCCCCCCCCACCCCCGGTTGGCAGGTACGCAAGAATATTGTCAATATTAAACCGGTCTGCGGTGCAAAAAACGGTTGGGGATCCCTGCTCTAAAGCACCTTCATGCTTACCAACGCCCCCCAAAGCACGTTCACACGTGCCAATGTCCCCCTAAAGCATGTCCATACTTGCCAACATCCCTTTTAGACAGAATATACTTTCCACTGCCCCCATAGTGTGAAAACATGTCTGCCATATGCTAACATGAAAAAAATTATTCTGCTTTAAAATTTTATTTGTCTTTAAACCTAGCTTACACAGTACCTGTGTGTTGTATAGCATTTTTGATATCAATGTGATCCTTGAGCTTGATGATTTTTATCAAGAGTTGAAATATCTGGTTCACGTTGTGATAGCAAGAGCCATAAGTCCCCACATGTAACAATGTCGGAATGGTTTCTGTTTTTTTTTGTGAATATGTGGTTCACTGAGCTGAAGCCTCTTTCACCAAGCTAGGATGATCGAAATGCAATGTGAGCAGTTTGGCTCTTCTCCAGGAAACTTCGTATGACTGTGTAGCCATATACCACAAAAGCCAACATTTTTGAAAAGCACTTTTGCTACTTCCATCATTCTGAATTTTGATAATTTCTTCTTGCAAGCTCTCTTCCTGTTCTTCCACCTGGCAAAGAACTGGGTTAATTATGCAGTCTGGAATTTCCAGATCATTCAAATTCTTGAATTGATTTTGAAAATCCTTCTTCAGTGTCTGCAAGTGTAAGCAGTACTCTTGCAAATCACCATCTGTGAAAAAGAGTGCCATACATGTATGGAAACTGTGAGAACATTCTTTTCCCAATGTTTTGCTTATATATTTTCAATTTTCTGATAAATGCGGACACTGCACTTTTTGTCTGGATTAAATTGAATTTCTCACGCTGCAGTTTCATATTTAGAATGTTAATTTTGTCATACAGGTCAGCTAGGTATGCCACATCTCCATGGAGAAGTTCAATCTTGTTTCCCAAGTTCTTGTCAACTATGGAAGCTCTGTGCATAGTTGATACTCAATGTCTTCATTCATTCCACCAATACAACGAGCGACAGAGTTATTACTCAGAGGAATTGATTTTAAAATACTGGTAACCATTTTGAGAACAGTGGTGTTCACTCATTTCACTGATTGTATGAGATTTTCCACACTTTGCTATCATTTTGGAAATGTTATAGGAAACGATGAGACTGCTATCAAGGTCAATTTTAGCTTTCTTGGCAAATGACTCAAGTGTGCAACACTTTTCAAATGCTTCTTTCGTCTTCTGGAACTGAGTAACACCATAAGTAGCCTTTTCAGGGTATCTTATGGAAGCGCTCCTGCAATCTTAATAGTTTCATGGCTTCATTAGACAGCACAGTATTACAGTACAGTGTCGCTGATCTGATGGGAATGGAATAAAACCATACTCCAGGTATGTAACATTGTATTGACGCACTTTCTGTAGTTTCTGTTCCTTAACAGCAAGAACTACGTTGACAAGGATTCAGATTGGAATCTGAATATTCATTGGGATAGAGCTGGTGTTCATAAAGCTGCCTGTATACTATTCCAGTTCGCATGATTGACCAAACACGTGAAGTATCATAATCCCCATACGTGGTTCTTGGCTGCACATATGAAGCCGAGGTTGCTTTGAACACCTCAAGAGGAACCCTCGGGGTCGGCAAATTCACTGATTGGCTGGATTTCACAGTTTGGTTCCAGCCAGCACTGTATCATTGCACAACCTGTTTTTTGTAGATCTACAGAGAAAGTTAAGAGGGTGTACTGACTTACCAACTGTAAAGTTGCACAAACTCGTTCCTTGCCGTGAGTCAAGGAGAACTGTTGGGACTCCAGGTTGCAAATTTATGCATCCCCAATAATGTCTGGTTGGTTGGTGAGGTCGGAAGGGATTGCCGAGATTCAGATGCATTGTGATGATGAGTGTTCACCACCTTCAGAGTCATGGTTCTTCCTGTGTCTAGTGCCTCATCCTATTATTTGGGAAGTGCCTGCTCCACCAACAGTTAGTCAGGTCTCATGCCTCAAGTTAGGGTGCCGTTTACTGATCCCCACCAAGAACCTTGAACGACCCCACCCCACCGACGGATTCGATTTCCCCTAATCCCCCCTTGGTACATATGACTGCTCCCATTGGGAATCACTAAATTAACAAAACATGACATTTCTCTGGGGCTAAGATGTAAAACACAGTACTGTATGTATAGTCACACGCAGCACATACAGTCGCACACAGTACATAGAGTCACACGCTGTACATACAGTCACACAGAGCACATACAATCACACACGGCAAATACAGTCACATACAGTACATCCAGTCACACACAGCACATAGAATCACACACAGTACATAGAGTCACACACAGTGCATCCAGTCACACACAGCACATAGAATCACACACAGTACATAGAGTCACACACAGTGCATCCAGTCACACACAACACATAGAATCACACACAGTACATAGAGTCACACACAGTGCATCCAGTCACACACAGCACATAGAATCACACACAGTACATAGAGTCACACACAGTGCATCCAGTCACACACAGCACATAGAATCACACACAGTACATAGAGTCACACACAGTGCATCCAGTCACACACAGCACATAGAATCACACACAGTACATAGAGTCACACACAGTGCATCCAGTCACACACAACACGTAGTCACACAGAGTACATAGAATCACACACTGTACTGTCACACACACAGCACACACAGTCACTCACGATAAATACAGTCACACACAGCAGATACAGTCACACACGGCACGTACAGTCACACACAGTCACAAAAGGATATTATTACAAGTCCCTGAGTGACAAGGCCTGAATATTGACAGGTTGACATAAAGTGTGAAGTATATCTTTATGATGGACTGTATACTGACAGTATTACAATAAAACAAGCTGATGTATTGATAGATGGATACTTTATTGATCCCAAAGGAAATTACAGCGTCAGAGTAGCATTACAAGTGCACAGATATACAAATATTAGAAGAGAAGTAAGAAAGAATGAAAAATAAGTTATCTCAAACAGTCTAACAGGAGGGATCATCACTTTCCTGGCTATAGGTTGACTCATTATAGAGGCTAATGGCCGAGGGCAAGAATGACCTCATATAGCGCTCTTTGGAGGAGCACAGTTGTCTTAGTCTATTACTAAGGGTGCTCCTCTGTTCAGCCAAGGTGGCATGCAGAGGGTGAGAAACATTGTAATTGCCAGGATTTTCCATAGGGGGTCATTTGTTCTACCACTGCCTTAACAGAGCCAGGCTTTTTAATCAGTTTATTGAGCCTGTTGGGATCACTTGTGTTGGTGCCATTTCCCCAGCACACCACCGCATAGGAGATTGTACTGACGACAACAGACTGGTCGATTATGTGAAGGAGAGGTCTACATGATCCAAAGGACCTCAGCCTCCTCATGAAGAGGAGGCAACTCTGGCCCTTTTTGTGCACAGCTTGGTCAGGGTGTTGGGGCTGGAGGCAATGGATGGGCTGATGTTCAGTTTGCTGCTCCTTGAGGTTTACTCGTCTCTGTGCTGAACCGAGGCTGTGGCCTGCAACTAACAGGCTCCTGGATCGGTTGTGACTGGGTTCATGGCTGTGGGCTCACTTTTGTCAACTTCAATTCTGAACGTTTGATTTTGGTATTTTTTTTTCCTGCACATTATGTGTTTGACTGTCTTTTTCAATGGGTTCTATTGGGTTTTCTTGTTTTGTGGCTGCCTGTAAGGAGACAAATCTTGAGGTTGTTATAGTATACATACTTTAATAATAAATATACTTTGAACTTTGAATCTTTGAATCCTGGTGAGTTTCTAATGCTGAGTTTCAACCGGAAATGTCGACTGCATATTCCCCCTCCGTGGATGCTGTCTAACCTGCTGAGTTCCTCCAGCATCTTGTGTGTGTGTGTGTGTGTGTGTTGCTCTGGATTTCCAGTATCTGCAGAATCTCTAGTGTTGGTGGATTGCTATAGTGTATCCTGCAGATGGTAGCAACTGCTGCATCTGTGTGTTGGTGGTCTGGTGGGCGCCTACTCTGTGACCTAAACAAGTGCCAAGTTGGAGAGTCTGCGATCCAAATCAGAATCACAATTATTGCCATTGACATATTTGTGACGCTTGTTGCTTTGTGACATCAGTACAGTGTAATATATATAATATTTCTACAAACTACAAATAATAGATAGATAGTGCCTGAAGAATTTTGAGGTAGTGCCAAGGACTCAGCCTCAGAATAAAGGGATATCCCTTTAAAATAGAGATAAGGAAGAACTTCTTCAGCCAGAGGGTGGTGAATATGTGGAATTTGTTGCCACAGAGGTCAAGTCATTGGGTGCATTCATAGATATGGGGGTTAAGGATGACAGGGAGGAGGCAGGAGAAGAGGATTGAGGGAAAATATATCAACTATGAAGGAATGAACTGAACAGTCTACATCTGCTCCTATAGCTTATGATCTTAAGTTACTCATCAAGGAGTTCCTAGCTTCTTATCTGCTGTGCTGTGGATGAGAAAACCATTCATCTCTCAGTGGACAGTGTATTTGTTCAGATGGTCTGTAAAGGAATACAGTGGTCCTTGCTGAGCTTTGCTCCAAGTAGCTGTGTAACAGAGGACATGTTAGGAGATGCACTAAAGCTTGGTGCAGCTACTGCAAAAGCTCCGATATTTTTATTACAAAAATACAATTATTGCAAATTGGTAATTCTACAATAACACAACAAAACAAGACAATCTCAGTGACTAACACAAAGTAAGCGAAGATGCTTCCATTACTATCTAGGATGATCTTTATTCCCTGAGGTCACGGAACACCTCAGTGGTGCCCATGGAATGAGTTTTCATTCTCCGTGGTTACACAACCTAAAAATGTTCCCAGCCAGCCTGGCCAGAGCCCTCTGCTGCCTGCCTCCAGGATCAATGGATAGTTATCTTTGCCAGTCCCGGTGCAAATTTATTAGGACTTCTTCTTCCCTCCTTGCTCCACCCCTGACCAAATATGAAAAGAACGAGGCTACAATGAAAGATGTTATGTTGAAGTTGGATAAGACATTGAGGCCAAATTTGGTGTATCGTGTGCAGTTCTGTCACCTATCTACAGGAAAGTTATCAAGATTGAAAGAGTACAGAGAAACTTTACAAGGATGTTGCCGAGACTTGAGGACTTGAGTTATATGGAAAGGCTGAATAGTTGGTAGTTTATTCCCTGGAGCATAGGAGAATGAGGAGAGATTTGATAGAGCTATAAAACATTGTGAGGTGTAAACGCTTTTTCCAATGAGGTTGGGTGAGACCAGAAACAGAGAGATGAATGGTTCAGGGTGAAGAGTGAAATATTTAAGGGGAACCTGATGAAGATCTTCATCACTCAAAGGGTGATGTGAGTGTGGAGTGAGCTACCAGTAGAAGTAGTGGATGAGGATTCAATTGCAACATACGGTATATCAGAAGTTTGAATATCTACATAAAAGGGAGGGGTGTGGGCCAATAGGACCAGGTAGAATAGTAGTTTGGCAGAGTCTTGATGGGCCAAAGGGCCTGTTTCTGTGTTGTAGTGCTCAACAGCTCTGTGAATCTGAAGTGAGGAACAGCTCACACATCGCAAAAGCTCTGTGGGGAATGACCGCGGTATAGGGCCCTGATGTCACTGGACATCAGGAGAGGATGGGTCCAGTGTAACAGCCTCTGAAGGAAACCAAAGTGGTGTTGATGCCTTGTCAGAGAATGGATTGAACTGATGGTATGATGCACGTAGTGAGACATGTACCAACTGCATTGACTTCACATACAATAAAGCATACAGTATATTTTACATAAAAAGAATCCCCACCCAGATTGAAGGGACTGGAGAGTTAAAATTAGGCCTCAAGTCTTGCGGACATTTACTCTGATGAGAGGGTTTTATATTTTCCTTTCATTGATCAATGGGGTCTTCTCAGAGGGGATTTTCAGACAGGAAGCCATGCCTGTAATAAGCAGTTAAGAGGCCCAGAAATAATTCGTTCCACAGTTGTTCCCTGAGTCTACGTGATGAGGATGGAGGTGGGAGGAATCTGAGCTCACATGAAGGGCGGCTTATTAAACCATTGTTTTCAGATAAGCTGTCCAGCCAGTGTACAGTCACCTTGGAAGCCTGTCTGGTTTCTTAGAGGAAGCAAGAGGAGTTTCCAGGGGAGTTTTTTCTCTGTTGGGTTTTTCTCAGTTGTCTGGTTGGGGCAGGAGTTAGAGGAGAGTACAGATGGATTGGCCAGTTTCAGGTGAGGCAACATTTTCGGCTGTGAACCTGTGGGGAAACCCCTAGCACACCCAACCTCTCCCAAGCCAAAGTCCACTCCTCCTGTAGCGTTAAACAATAAGATGCCAGAAAATACTCAGCAGTTCAATCATGTAGAAGGAGAAAGGGAGATAAGATCCCAAATTTCACAGCTGAGTCCACAGCCTACACACAGACTCTGTGACTCCACAACTCATGTCCTCAATATTATTTATTTTTCTTTTTATTTGCACAGTCATCTTCTTTTACATACATAGGTTGTTTGACAGTCTTTTCTTACAATAATTTTTATAAATTCTACTGTATTGCTTTACTTTCATGAAAATGAACCTCAAGGGAGTATATGGTAACAATTACATACTTTCATAATAAAGTTACTTGACTGTGTGTCATTTATTCTACTATATTCCTTTGTTCTACTGTGAATGCCTGCAAGAAAATGCATCTTGGGTAGGACAGGGTGACCTACACATACTTTGACTTTAACTGTTCTGGCCCTGACCTTCCATAGCGTGGTAATGGAGGAGTCTCTTCCAGTGAAGCCCCAATCGAAATGCTCCTAATCTTCATTCATAGAAACACAGAAAACCTACAGCACAATACAGGCCCTTCGGCCCACAAAGCTGTGCTGAACATGTCCTTGCCTTAGAAATTAACTAGAAATTACAACCACAGCCCTCTATTTTTCTGAGCTTCATGTACCTGTCCAGGAGTCTCTTAAAAGACCCTATCATATCCCCTCCACCACCGTTGCCGGCAGCCCATTCCACGCACTCACCACTCTGCGTAAAAAACTTACCCCTGACATCTCCTCTGTACCTACTCCCCAGCACCTTAAATCTGTGCCCTCTCGTGCTAGCCAATTCAGCCCTGGGAAAAAGCTTCTGACTATCCACACGATCAATGCCTCTCATCATCTCATACACCTCTATCAGGTCACCTCTTATCCTCCATTGCTCCAAGAAGAAAAGGCCGAGTTCACTCAACCTATTCTCATAAAGTACACCCTCCAATCCAGGCAACATCCTTGTAAATCTCCTCTGCACTCTTTCTATGGTTTCCACATCCTGCCTATAGTGAGGCGACCAGAACTGAGCACAGTACTCCAGGTGGGGTCTGACCAGGGCCCTATATAGCTGCAACATTACCTCTCAGCCTCTAAGCTCAATCCCAAGATTGATGAAGGCCAATGCACCGTATGCCTTCTTAACCACAGAGTCAACCTGCGCCAGCAGCTTTGTGTGTGCTATGGATATTTGGAAAGGGTGTTTTATTTAGAGATTCAAAGTGGAAGAGGCTCTTCTGGCCCTTGGAGCCAAACCGCCCAGCAAACCCTGATTTAACCCTAGCCTAACCACTGGACAATTTACAATGACCAGTTAAATCTTTGGACTTGGAGGACATGGAGAAAATATTCCACAGCCTCCTTACAGATGACATTAGAATTGAACTCTGAACTCCAAAGGCCCAAGTTCACTTTCCTAATCAAGGTTTACACCCAGTCCAATGTATTACATTGTGTGTAACCCTAACCCTGACCCTAATACAGAACCAGGTTATAAATGTCATGAAAATTAGCAGCAGCACAATACATTAGTTACAAACCTAAGTTAACTTAAATTTAAGTTAATGTAATTATACAGAACTACGTGTGCAGATAAATAACAAACATGACAACAGCTGTGCAAGATTGAGAGGGGAAATGAGCTATAATGAGCTATAACATTAGGGCTTTTCAGGTTGATTCAAGAACCTTATGGTAGCGGGTCCTTGGACTCCTCAACTTACTGCCCGACGGCAGCATTGAGAAGAGGGTATGGGCTCTCTGTTGATGGATGCTGCTCTCCTGAGACATTGCCTCTCATAGGTGCCCTCAGTGGTGGGGAGAGCTCTACCCATGATGGAACTGGCTGAGTCCATCACTCTTCATTCCTGTCTATTGAATTTGCACACAAGGCTACCAGTCAGAATACTTTCCACTGTGGAGGTGCTTCAGAGTCTTTGATAACATGCAGAACACATGATGGTGCTGGTGGTATACAGTGACGTTTGGAAGGCAGCTCACAAAACCACCAGATATATTCTGAACTGCTGGAGCTGCCACTCCAACCTGTAATTCCCCTTTTAGAAGCATACTTTTGAACTAGCGATGCACTAGCAATTTTACAATCTCTTGAAGGACTCAGCAAACTTGACTCTCTGGAATGCAGGTATGGCATCTTGAAGGTCGGCCATCGCTGGAAGAAAGGGCACCAGGGTTGATCAAGCTAGGATAAAGCAATGGGGCGCATGACCACCACTCTTTAGCAAATTGCTGGCTAATGTATGTTCTCTGGAGACATGATTGAAGACCTAAGGGCAAGGTTGCTATATGGGAGAGAAATGAGGGATTGCTACTTTCTCTGTTTCACTGAGATTTGGTGCACCTCTGACACTCCAGCCCAAGGGGTTCCCAATCCACTGGATGGAGCAATCTGCTGCATCGGGAAAGGGGAGAAGCAGTTGGGTAAGCTTCATGATAAACATTATGGTGCTCATGTCTAATGGTCTGGTTTCACTCTTGTTCTCCTGACATGGAACATCTAACGATTAAGTGCCGATCGTTCTACTTTCTGAAAGAGTTCTTCTCCTTGATCCTGACCGCAATTTACACACCATCAAAGATAGATGTCAAGCACTTGATGCATTGAATGCATTGATTAACAAAGGAGAAACAGCCTACCCTGACACCTTTCCAATCCTTGCTGGGGATTTCAGTCAGGGTAGCTTGAAAAAAATCTCTGCCTGCCCAATTATCATCAGCACATCACCTGCAGCATCACAGGACCCAGGCTCGACCACTACTACACCATCATCAAGAATGCCCAACATTCCATCCCTGGACAGCATTTTGAGAAATCTGATCATCTGGTTGTCGTCCTCCTGCTTGCAAACAGGCAGAAGCTGAAGAACAAGACACCAGAGTTAAGGACATCAATGAGGTGGTCATGGGAGGCAGACAAACCAAGCTGCTGGACTTAAAAAGCCTGCAAAAGCAGAAAAGCCTATAAGAAGTAATAGACACTCCCATGTCCATCACGGGCAAAGCCCTCCCCACCATTGAGCACATCTATATTGAGCACTGCCACAAGAAAGCAGCACCTATCACTGAGGGCACTCACCACCCAGGCCATGCTTTTTTCTCACTACTGCCGTCAAAAAGGAGGTACAGAAGGTTTAGGTCCTACACCAGCAGGTTCAGGAACAGTTATTACCCTTCAACTATCAGGCTCCTGAACCAGCGTGGATAACTTCACTCTTCTCAACTCTGAACAGATTCCACAACCTATGCACTCTCACTTTCAAAGACTCTACAACTCATTTTCTCGGTATTATTTATTTACTTAGCTATTTGTTATTTGTAAACTTTTGTTTGTGTGAAGTTTTTCATTGCTTATATTGTATTACTTTATTCTACTGTGAATGCCCACAAGGAAATGAATCTCAAGGCAGCATATGGTGACATATACATAAGACCATAAGATACAGGGGCAGAATTAGGCCATTTGGCCCATCAAGTCTACTCTGCCATTTCATCATGGCTGATTCAATTTTCCTCAGCCCCAATCTCCTTGTTCTTGCCGTATCCCTTCAAGCCTTGATTAATAAAGGATCTATCAGCCTCTGCCTTAAATATACATTAAAGACTTGGCCTCCACAGCTGCCTGTGGTAAAAAAAAATCCCTTTGATAATAAATTTACTTCGAACTTTGAATTTTGAATCTCCTTAAGTATCAAAGAAAATATACATCCTGATGCGCCTTCTTCATGGTTCAATCTATGTTCTGGACCCAGGAGAGGTCCTCCAAGATGTTGATGAATAGTGATATATATCCCTATTATTTCTTGCAATATTATAGTGACTTTTAATGAAGTGTATTGGTTAGCGTAACACTTTCCAGCACCAGATATAAGATCAGAGATCAATTCCTGCCGCTGTCTGTAAGGAGTTTGTATGTTCTTCCTGTGACCATATAACCATATCAAAAATTACAGCACGGAAACAGGCCATCTCAACCCTTCTAGTCCGTGCTGAACTCTTACTCTCACCTAGTCCCACCGACCTGCACTCAGCCCATAACCCCCCATTCCTTTCCTGTCCGTATTGCTGTCCAATTTAACTTCAAACGACAACATCGAACCTGCCTCAACCACTTCTGCTGGAAGCTCGTTCCACACAGCTACCACTCTCTGAGTAAAGAAGCTCCCCCTCATGTTACCCCTAAACTTTTGCCCTTTAACTCTCAACTCATGTCCTCTTGTTTGAATCTCCCCTGCTCTCAATGGAAAAAGCCTATCCACGTCAACTCTATCTATCCCTCTCATAATCTTAAATACCTCTATCAAGTCCCCCCTCAAATCTGGGTGCTCCGGTTTCCTGCCAAGATGTATGGGTTGGGATTAGTGAGTTTTGGGCATGCTGTGTTCTCTGAAAGCCTGGCAACACTTGTGGGCTGCTCCCAGCATAAACCTTGCTGATTGATTTGACGCAAATGATGCCTTTCACTGTGTTTTGATGTACAAGTGACAAATAAAACCACTCTTTAAAGGTGAGGGTAAGAGTTTATCCTATCATAAAGAAGTCCATTCAAGAGTGGTGACAGTGGGACAGAAGCTGTCCTTAAGCCTGGTGGCATGTGCTTTCAAGCTTTTCTATCTTCTGCTGATGAGAGAGGTGAGGAAAGAAAATGTCTGGGGTGGGTGGGAACTTTGATTATGCTGGCTGCTTTACTGAGGCAGCAAAGTGTGTAGACAAAGTCCATGGAGGGGAGGCTTTTTCCCACAATGTGCTGAGCTGTGTTCACATCTCCCCATAGTTGCTTGTGGTCTCAGGCAGAGCTATTGCCCTGTCAAGTCTTTATGCATCCAGACAGAATACTTCGTATGAAGCAGCGATAAACAGTTGTACGTAGCGATGGGGACATGCCCAATTTTTTTTAGCCTCTTGAAGATGTAGAGATGTTGGTGAACTTTCTTGGCTGTGACATCAACATGGTTGGACCAGGACAGGTGATGTTCACACCTCAGAACCCAAAGCTCTCAACCTCAATACTGTTGATATAAACAGAAACATGAGCAGTGCCTCACCCCCTCCTAACGTCAATGACCAGCTCTTTTGTTTTCTTGACAGCGAGGGACAGGTTGTTGTCATGATCTGTCTTCCTATAGTGCCTTCTATGATGCTTTCTGGGTGAATTGAAATGCTGTACAAATGATGAAGCACTTCTGTGGGAAACCCAACACTACTCTTGGGGCACTGGAAGCTCCCATAAAGTTTAAGGAAAAAAGTAACCTATGCAATAAGACCATAAGACATTGGAGCAGAATTAGGCCATTCAGAACCATCAAGTTTGCTACACACACAATGCTGGAGGAACTCAGCAGGTCAGGCAACACCTATGGAGAGGAATAAACAGTTGATGTTTTGGGCTGAGACACTTCATCAGACTAGAAAGGAAGGAGGAAGAAGACAGAGTAAGAAGTGGGGGGGAAGGGAGGAGTATAAACTGGAAGGTGATAGGTAGAGCTAATGTAAGGCTATAGACAAACCCTGCTCCTCAGTGTCCAGGGAAACCCTGCAACCAGCCAACTACATAGCCAGTTTAGGTGCAGGCTGCGTAAACACCCAATTCACAGATCAGACAGAACACCATAAGCAGTTAAATACGTACACTTTATGAATCTTACTGCGAATATCGGTTAACAAAGAATACACTCTAAAAGAATAAAACAATGAAAGGCGCCAAAGTTCAAATAGAGTTTTAAAAGTCAGTTCACTTAATGTTTCATTGGAGCTCAATATCCTGCAGAACCTCAACCCTCCGTCCTCAGCCTCCAATGATCCGCACGAGACCACTCCTCGGGTGGTCGACCAGAGCACCTCCAAATGCGATCTTCCGCCGCCCGAGAATCCCGCCAAACCACACGGTCCCCAACCATATGAGACAGAATATCACCCACAAAAAGAATAACATGGACACTCATTTGTTCGTTCCTCCCCTTATCAATAATATAACCGAAACAAGCAGGGAGAGAGAGAACTCCTTACATCACAGTTATTATTACAGAAAAGCTATTTTATATAAAATACAGAGAAGCCATTTTAGACACCACAGCAGACCCAGTTACTCTAGTGCTGGGTGAAGGAGGAGGGATGAAGTGAGAAGATGGGAGGTGATAGAAAAGTAAACGGGCTGATGAAGAAGGAATCTGATAGGAGAGGACAATGGACAATGGATGAAATGCAAGGAGTAGAAGGAACCAGAAGGATATGATGAGCAAGTAAGGACGAGGGAAGGGATCAGAGGGGAGTCAGAAAGGGAAATGGGGAAAAGAAGATTATCAGAAATTGGACAAATCAATGTTCGTGCCATCAGGTTTGAAGCTACTCCGGTGGAACATGAGGAGTTGTTCCTCCATGCTGAGAATGGCCTCATCATGAAATGTAGAGGAGGGGGAGGCCATGGACATGTTGTAATGAGAATGTGAAGTAAAATTTAAATGGGAGCCATTGGGAATTCCCGCCTTTTGTGGCAGACAGAGACAAAGTGTTCAACAAAGCCTATATGTTTTAAAGTTCAAAGTAAATGTATTATCAAATTACAAATATGTCACCATATACAATCCTGAGATTCGTTTGCTTGCATGCATACATTATAAGTCCAAATACCAGAATAAAATCAATGAAAGATTGCACCAACTAGGCATTCAATCAGTGTGCAAAAGACAACAAACTGTACAGACACAAAAGAAAAGAAAAAATAAATATCGAGAACATGAGTTGAAGAGTCCTTGAAAGTGAGCCCATTGTTTGTGGGAACAATTCAGTGATGGGGTGAGTGAAGTTATCCCTTCTGGTTCAAGAGCCTGAAGGTTGAGGAGTAAGAACTGTTCCTAAACCTGGTGTGAAGAGTCCTGTACTTTCTTCCTGATTGCAGCCGCAAGAAGAGAGCATGGCCTGTGTGGCAGGGGTCCCCTGATGGTGAATGCTGCTTTTTGCAACAACGCTCCATGTGTGTGTGCTCGATGGTGGGGAGGGCTTTACCCGTGATGGGCCGTATCCACTACTTTTTGTAGGATTTTCCATCCAAGGGCATTGGTGTTTCCACACCAGGCCGTGATGCATAGTCATAGTCATACTTTATTGATCCCGGGGGAAACTGGTTTTCGTTACAGTTGCACCATAAATAATAAATAGTAATAGAACCATAAATAGTGAAATAGTAATATGTAAATTATGCCTGTAAATTATGAAATAAGTCCAGGACCAGCTTATTGGCTCAGGGTGTCTGACACTCCAAGGGAGGAGCTGTAAAGTTTGATGGCCACAGGCAGGAATGACTTCCTATGATGCTCTGTGCTGCATCTCGGTGGAATGAGTCTCTGGCTGAATGTACTCCTGTGCCCACCCAGTACATTATGTAGTGGATGGGAGACATTGACCAAGATGGCATGCAACTTAGACAGCATCCTCTTTTCAGCCAGTCAATATACTCTCCACCACACATCTATAGAAGTTTGTCCATGTTTTAGATATAATACCAAATTTTCACAAACTCCTAAGGAATTAGAGGCACTATCATGATTTCTTTGAAATTGCATTTATGTGCTGGGCCCAGGACAGGTCCTCTGAAATAGTCTGGTCATTCTCCTCGGACCTCTGCATTTTCACCCACAGAACTACTGCTCATTGGATGTTTTTTCAAAATTTTCACACCATTCTCTGTAAACTCTAGAGACTCTTGTACATGAAAATCAAAATCCCAGGAGTTTCTGAGAGACTCAAAACACCACGTCTGTCCCAAGCAGTTATTCCAGAGTCAACGTCATTTAGGTCAATTATTCTTCTCCATTCTGATGTTTGAGCTGAACAAATGAACATTGTGACCATGTCTGCATGTTTTTATGCATCGAGTTGCTGCTACATGATTGGCTGATTAGATATTTGTGTTAATGAGCAGGTGTCCAGATGTACCTAATAAAGTGGCTACGTGGGCTCGGAGACTATTGAATAAAGCAAATACTATAGTAATAGTAATGTAATCAATTATAGTAAGGAGTTTCCCTTCAGTTGTCTAAACTGCTTCCAGATGCTTCCAAGTTTTATGGTTTTCTTTAAAAAGAATGTTGAGTTGTCATTACAGAATCACAGAGGAGTAGTGGTGGAAATATAGAAAGAAACATTTCAAAGGCTCTTATATAGGCACATGAATGTGCAGGCCATGGAGGGATGTAGACATTATCCAGGCAGAAGGTTTTAGCTTAGTTGGCCATTTGATGACTCATTTAATAGTCTTGGACATTTTTATTGTGCACACAAGGCCCTGTTAGATATTGATAATGTGAATACGGTAGGTCTGGTTCACTGATTCATGGTGAGGCCAATCTCCCAGTGGCCACACATTTCAATTCCACATCCCATTCCCATTCTGATATGTCCATCCATGGCCTCCTCTACTGTCAAGATGAAGCCACGCTCAGGTTGGAGGAACAACACCTTTTATTCCGTCTGGGTAGCCTCCAACCTGATGGTATGGACATTGACTTCTCTAACTTCTTTTAATGCCCCTCCTCCCCTTCTTGCCCCACCCCTTATTTATTTGTTTATTATTTATTATTTATTATTTTTTCCCCTTTCTTTCCCTCTCTTTTTCTCCCTCTGTCCTTATCACTATATCTTCCTCTGATGCTCCCCTCCCCTTTTCTTTCTCCCTAGGCCTCCCGTCCCATGATCCTCTCCCTTCTCCAGCCTTGTATCTTCTTGAAGTAAATCAACCTTCCAGCTCTTAATCCATCCCTCCCCCTCCTGTCTTCTCCTCTCATTTCAGATTTCCCCTCCCCACCCTCAAATCTCTTACTATCTCTTCTTTCAGTTAGTCCTGACGAAGGGTCTCGGCCCGAAACGTCGACCGTACATCTTCCTATAGATGCTGCCTGGCCTGCTGCGTTCCACCAGCATTTTGTGTGTGTTGCTTGAATTTCCATCATCTACAGATTTTTTTGAGTTTGCTCACTATTTCGTTTTTCATACCATTCTCTGTAAACTGATTGTTTTGTGTGAAACTCCCAGGAGATCAGCGGTTTCTGAGATACTGAAACCACCCTGTCTGGCACCAACAACTGTTCCATGGTAAAAATAACTAAGATCACATTTCTTCCCCATTCTGATGTTTGGTCTGAACAGCAACTGAACCTCTTCACCTTGTCTGCATGCTTTTATGCATTGAGTTGCTGCCACGTGATTGGCTGATTAGATATTTGCATTAACAAGCAGGTGTACAGGTGTACTGAGTAAACTGGCCACTGAGTGATTGGTACCATATCCTGCCTTGAGATTCATTTTCTGCAGGCATTTACTGGAAAAAGACCCTTCATCTGGGACCGAAAGGGTAAAGGAAAGATAGCCAGTATAAAGGGGTGAGGAGAGGGGTAGATGCAGTTGAAGAGGAGTGATGGGGAGATGGTAGAGGAAAGAGTGGAGAGAGTAACAGACAAGTTCATGTGACTGTAGTGGTGAGCCTGTGGTTGAAAAACAGGAAAGCATAGCACAGTGCAGGATCTTGGGCCCTCGACATTGTACCAACACTTTCACCTCCTCTACCATCAATCTAACCACTCCCTCCCACAAAGCTCTCCATTTTTCCCTAATCCATGTGTCTATCTAAAAGCCTCTTAAAAGTTCCTAATGTATCTGCCTAATCACCACTGTCAGGGCGTTCCACGTACCCAGCACACCCACCCCAGATATTCACCCTGTACCTCCTCCAGATACCTTAAAGTTATTCCCCTTTATATTAGCCATTTCCACCCTAGGAAAATGCCTCTGGCTCTTCACTCCATCTATGCCTCCTGCCATCTTGTACACCTCTATCAAGTCACCTCTCATTTCCCTTCTCTTCAAAGAGAAAAGCCCCAGCTTGCTCAATCTTTCCTCATAAGACGACAGTGGAAATCACAGAGAGTGGAGGAGGAGATGTGGAGGACTCATAGAACTCCTGCCAAAGAGCAGAGGAAACCTTTATCAAAGACAGCATACCTTGACGAGACCTTAAGTCCATAAGGCATTGGAGCAGAATGAGGCCAGTCTCTCGAGTCTGCTCCGCCATACCATCATATCCCTCTGAACCCCATTCTCTGGCCTTCTCCCCAAAACCTTTAATGTCCTTGTTATCAAGAACCTATCAGCCTCTGCTTTAAATCTGCCCAATGACTTGGCCTCAACAGTCACCTGTGACAATGAATTCCTGATTCACCCTGCTCTCCCTTTACTGTAGAATAGTGAAATGGAGACACAAGAGATGACAGGTGCTGGATTCCGGAGCAAACCGGGTGAAGGGTCTCAAATTGAGATGCTGACTAGATCACAGGGGTTTTGTAGTGGAATGTTACTACCTTGGCAGCAGGGGTAAGGTCGGTGTTCTTTGCTCACTTGACTTGCCCCATGATACCTATGTTTATTCTGCTTGTAACAAGATTTCCTTGTTCCAAATTAGGGAAAGTTTACCTCGGCAACAAGCAAGAGATTGCAGAGAAACGAATACCTGAACTCAACATGTACATGAAGGTAGGAAGTCCCTTAAACAGCAGATGCTTCCCTTTCTCCCCCTTGTCCAGCTACTGTACTTCTTTGCATGGTTCTTCCATTTCTCCAAGAGTCTCTCTATTCATCTGTTGCTATTTAATGGATTTGATGATGGTGTTCAAAGCCAGAAAATGTTTTGGGAAAGAGTAAATAAGGACATCACGATGAGACAAACAAGGTGCTCAGGTTGAAGGTCTTTGACGGATTGCGACAAGCAAGGCTTAACACCACCCCCCCCCCCACCCCCGCCACCACTACAACCACCAGCCTAACCAATTTCTACAGGAGCACCATTGAGAGTGTCCTGACCAGCTTCATCTCTGTCTGGTAGGAGAATTGCAAGCCATCTGACCACAAGATCCTACAAAGGATGGTGAGGGCTGCTGAGAGGATCATCCAGGTCTCTCTTCCACCCATCCGAGATAGTTATCAGGAGTGCTGTGTACATGGGATCCTTAGCATTGTCAAAAATCCCTCTCATCCATCCCACAATCTCTTTGACCCCCTATCATTGGTCAGGAAGTACCATAGTATTAGGGCAAGGACTGTTAGAATGGAAATCAGCTTGTTCCCCAAGGCTGTAAGACTACTGAAATCAGGCTTTTGTTACCTACTGTTTGTTTATTTATTTTATGATACTCTTCCTTCCAGCCCTTCGAGCCATGCCAGTCCTGGAACCCCTAACCCCAGTTTAACCCTAACCTAATCATGGGCCAATTTACAATGACCATTTAACCGAATCGGCACGTCTTTGGACAGTGGGAGGAAACTGGATCACCCAGGGAAAACCCATGCATTCCGTAATTATTTATTGCAGAGGAATTGAACTCTGAACTCCAACACCCCTGAGCTGTAATAATGTGCTAACCACTATGTGCCCATGCTGCTGTTCAATGGCAGGTGGATGAATTTATATTTGGGGTGGGTAGGTCTTTGATGACCGAGGCAGCAAGAAGTATAGACAGGAGTCCATGGAGGGGAGGCTGGTTGCAGATGTCAATTATTCTGCATCCTGGGGGCAGTTGTTAATTGCTTTAAATCTTTCAAAGAACCTTTATCACCTAATGACAGTGGTCTGGCCTGGCCTGGGCCCCACTGAATACCAGGAGGTTGAGTGTGTTGCCAATTACTGATGTTTCTGCTGTCAGCAGTATTTTCATCAAAGGAACGTTAATGACATCCATTAATACTTGCAAGTTTAACCCTAGTCATTTTCATTCCAGAATGTAAGAGTCATAAAGTATCTCGAAAGAGCCTGTTTTGTGCAACTTCACAAGGCCTCCGTGAACTTTACAACAGCCGATATACTCTTTGAAGGCTAATGCTGTGGAAATGTATAAGATGCTGGAGTCTACTTGTATACACTAAGCTCCCACAAACATAGTGTTTAAAAATGTTAATTGAGGACTTAAAAATTGCCCTGGTCTCTTTGGACTGAGCTATGTGGTATTGTGGTATTGTTCTCTTACTGTTAATGAACAGCAGACAGACTGGTTTCAGAACAATGGCACAGTCATAAAGAATCAGAATCAGAAAATTAACAGAGTTGAAAGGACAGGGAAAGAGAGATAACTATACCTTAATCAAATGGGCACAAGAGAGTTCAGGGAAATACTAAGGCAGAAATTAGCTGATAGTATATTCATGAAAAGCAGGGATATGTTGGAAAAATTCAACAGGTCAGGCAGTATCCATGGAGAGAGAAATGGTTTAGGTCTGAGATCCTTCATTGGAACAGAGAAGGAAAGGACTCAAATTAGTATACAAAGATGAGGAGCACAGATGCTGGAATCTGGAACAACTCACAAAACACTGGAGGAACTTAGCACTGAGGCAGGGTCTAGGGAGGGAATGGACAGGCAATATTTCACGTCAACACTGAGAGAGAACAAATAGAATATTTGTAATTGGTTAAGACCGAGATACATGGATGGTATTTATGAGCACGAGAAAATCTGTAGATGCTGGAAATCCAAAGCAACATACATAAAATGCTGGAGGAACTCAGCAGGTCAGGCAGCATCTACGGAAAGGAGTAAACAGTCAAAATTTCCAAAGATGAGGTTAAAAGGGAAGTGGAATTAAAATGGGTGGTGACAGGGAGATTCCGCTTTTTCTGGTGGATGGAGCATAGATGCTTGGCAAAGCAGTCTCCCAAACTACCTCAGGTGATGGACTACGTCAGCAAAGTGGTATCCCAAACTGTGTCAGCTGACGGAGAGTAGGCACTCGGTGAACCGTGCTCACAATCTGTGTCAGCTGACGGAGAGTAGGCACTCGGTGAACCGTGCTCACAATCTGTGTCAGCTGACGGAGAGTAGGCACTCGGTGAACCGTGCTCACAATCTGTGTCAGCTGACGGAGAGTAGGCACTCGGTGAACCGTGCTCACAATCTGTGTCAGCTGACGGAGAGTAGGCACTCGGTGAACCGTGCTCACAATCTGTGTCAGCTGACGGAGAGTAGGCACTCGGTGAACCGTGCTCACAATCTGTGTCAGCTGACGGAGAGTAGGCACTCGGTGAACCGTGCTCACAATCTGTGTCGGGTGACTGAGCATAGGTGCTCAGCCAACAGGTCTCCCAATCTAGTCAGGTGATGGAGAGTAGGTGCTCAAAGAACAGGTCTCCCAATCTACATCGGGTGATGGAGCGTAGGTGCTTGACAAAGCAGTCTCCTAATCTATGTTGGGTGACAGAGCGTAGGTGCTCAGCGAACTGTGCTCACAATCTGTGTCAGGTGATGAAATGTAGGTGCTCAGTGAACTGGTCTCCCAATCTATGTCGGGTAATGGAGCATAGGTGATCGGCTAACTGGTCTCCCATTCTATGTCGGGTATCTACTATCTCCATGGAAAAAGCTTGCCCTACACACCTTTAAACATTCCCCACTCAGCATAAAGCTATTTCCTTTAGTATTTGACATTTGTACCCTGAGAAAAGGACTCCAACTATCTATGCCTCTTGTAAACATAGAAACATAGAAACATAGAAAACCTACAGCACAATACAGGCCCTTCGGCCCACAAAGCTGTGCCAAACATGTCCCTATCTTAGAACTTACTAGACTTACCCATAGCCTCTATTTTTCTAAGCTCCATGTACCTATCCAAAAGTCTCTTAAAAGACCCTACCGTATCCACCTCCACCACCGTTGCCAGCAGCCCTTTCCGTGCTGTCTCCACTCTCTGAGTGAAAAACTTACCCCTGACGTCACCACTGTACTTACTCCTCAGCACCTTAGACCTGTGTCCTCTTGTGGCAACCATTTCAGCCCTGGGAAAAAGCCTCTGACTATCCACACGATCAATGCCTCTCATCATCTTATACACCTCTATCAGGTCACCTCTTATCCTCCGTCGCTCCAAGGAGAAAAGACCGAGTTCACTCAACCTGTTTTCATAGGCATGCTCCCCAATCCAGGCAACATCCTTGTAAATCTCCTCTGTACCCTTTCTATACTTTCCACATCCTAATTTTATAATGTTCTGTGTTCCCACAATTGTAATATAATTGTGTTCGCACAATGTTTATAATGTAATTTTATAATGTTCTGTCAGGTCTCCCCTCAGACTCTGATACTCCAGAGAAAACAAACCAAATCTTTCCAACCTCTTCATAACATCGAATCCAGGTAGCATCATGGTGAACCTTCTCTGCACCCTCTCCGATGCCTCCACATCCTTCCTGTAGCTGGGGGTCCAGGTGTGGCCCAACCAACAGTTTGTGCAGCCGCAGCACCACTTCTGAACAATTAAACTCAGGGACCTGACCAGTGAAGGCAGGCACGAGGCAGGCCGTCTCTACCATTCTGAATGGTCCATCCCTCATTTTGAGATTCGGCTTAAGCCCTGATGCATAAAATAGAGCGACCCAACAGTATAGCAGTGATTGCCAACTGGGGTTCAATTCTTGCCACTGTCTATCAGGAGTTTGTACGTTTCCTCCAGGTGCTCCGGTTTACTCCCACATTCCAAAGACAAACGGGTCAGAGTTAGTAAGTCGTGGGCATGCTCTGTTGGTGCCTGTAGTGTGGTGACATTTGTGGGCTGTCCCCACCACAGCCCTTGGACCGTGTTTGTTGACAAGTTTCACTGTCTCAATGTACACGTGATAACTAAAGCTGATCTTATTGAATAATCTTATAAAATAGGATGATATTTTTTGACTGATTTTTCCTAATTTTCACTAAAATTCCAGAAAGTACTTGCCCTTCCAGCCTGGTTCCTCCTTGATGAAGATCTCCGGATTTTCTTCCATCAGACCACTGAAGACAGCATGCAGGTACCAAATTCTCTCCGGAGACTGAGGCCACCCACTCGGAAAGTGTGAGTAACTGTGGGAATCACTTTGATAATCAACTTATTTTGAACTTTGAATGGGAAGTTCTGGCAATGCCCATAGATGCTGAATTTTCTCTCTGTTGCAACTACAGAGGCAAGCTACCTTTGGTCTGCAGCTTCTTTATGACAATTCCAGTCGCAGAGTCTCAACTCAAAGCATCCACCATCCCTTCCCCCACTCAGCTCCTACCTGACACTTGAATTCTGCCAGAAGTTTGTCTTTTTCTCTATACTCAGCATCTGCAGTCCTTGTGTTTACATCCATCTGATTGTCTCCCTTTATCTATGCCATTCCCTATGTGAGGTACTGTCTCAATAAGGCGACATTTGCCATCCAGGATCCCTACTGCCTGGGTCATGTCCTCTTCTTGCTGCTACTATGGGCTAAGAGGTAGGGAAGCCTGAAGTCCCACACCATCACGATCAGAAATTAAACACAAGAAACTCTGCAGATGCTGGGGTCAAAGCAACACTCACAACACGCTGGAGAAACTCAGCAGGTCGGGCAGCATCTGTGGAAACGATCAGTCAACGTTTCGGGCCGGAACCCTTCGTCAGGTTCTGAAATTGTTCTATTTTCCTACAACCACCATGTTCTTGTACTATCCTACACAACCCTAGTTATTAGACCATAAGACACTGGAGCAGAATTATGCCATTCAACCCTTCAAGTCTGCTCCATCACTTGATCAGGGCTGATTTATTTTCCCTCTCAATCCCATTCATTCTCCTACCTTCTCCCTGTAACCTTAGATATCCTTTATAATCAAGAATCGTTCACCATTCCCCATTCCCTCTCTCACTTTATCTCTTCCATCTGGTGCTCCTCCCCCTTTTCTTTCTTCCTTGGCCTTCTTTCCTCTCCTATCAGATTCCCCCTTCTCCATCCCTGTATCTCTTTCACCAATCAACTCCAGAGCTGTTTACTTCACCCCCCCCCCCCAGTTTCACCTATCACTTTGTGTTTCTTCCTCCCCTCCCCCTCCTTTTAACACTGATTCCTCATCTCTTTATCTCCAGACCAGATGAAGGGTCTCGGCCTAAAATGTTGACTATACTCTTTTCCATAGATGCTGCCTGGCCAGCTGAATTCCTCCAGCATTTTGTGTATGTTGCAAGAACCTATCAAACTCTGCTTTAAATATACCCAATGACTTGGCCTCCACAGCCATCAGTGGCAGTGAATTCCACAGATTCACTACCCTCTGGCTAAAGAAATCCCTCCTCATCTCTGTTCTAAAGTGATGTTTTTGTGTTCTGAGGCTGTGCCCTCTGGTCCTAGACTCCCCCACTATCTGAAACATGTTCTCCATAACCACTCTATCTAGGAGTTTCAATATTCAATAGGTTTCTCAAGCCTCAACAAGTTCATCAAATGATCCTCATTCATAAACCTTCTTTCAGACACTTACAGAGAAAAATGATAAATACAATAGAATTTTACAAAAATACGATACACAAACAGACAAAGACTGACAAACAACAAGTGTGCAAAAGAAGGCAAGTTGTGCAGGTAAAAATAATACAGAGAACATGAATGCTGAGCACTTGAGAGTGAGTCTGTAGATCATAGAACTAGTTCGGAGTTGAGGTGAGTGAAGTTATCCACGCTGGTTCAGGAGCCTGATTTTGGTGGGGTAATAACTGTGAACCTGGTGGTGTGGGACCTAAGACTCCTGTACTTCCTGCCCGATGGTAGCAGCAAGAGGCATGTCCTGGGTGGTGGGAGTCTTTGATGATGGGTGCTGCGTTCTTATGGCAGTGCTCCGTGTAAGTGTGCTGAATGGACTGGCCAGTGTCCACCGCTTTCCGTAGCCTTTTCTGATTAAAGCAAATCTGAAATCAAAAAGGCAAGGCATTTTATACTGCCACATCATCAGTATGAGAAAGCAGAGATGGGTGATGATTGTGTTGATTCTTGAAACGTGCAATAATCAGACCCATTCTCATCCAATAAAATGTACAATTAACATCTTTGTCAGTTGTTTATTGGAATGTTGTTCGTTCAATCTGTTGCAATTATTTTTATTGTGTTACCACAACTCTAAGTACTCTTCATTTGTTCCTTAGTCAATCCAAAACAACAAAGGGCACACAGAGCATGGAATCAGAGGTCCCGAGGGCAGAGGTGAGTACTGCTGGCAGTGCTGAACTTGAGCGTACAGTGGAGCTGTTAGTTACACCAGGCTCAATGTTCGCTAACTATTCAGTTCCTCCTTCCCATTTAACCCTGCAAACCTTCCCGAGCTTTGTTCGAATTTAGTTTCACAGTTGTTGAAACCTCTGAATCTGTTGGTAAGGTGGTGCAGTGGGTAGAAGCATTCCATCACAAATCCAGTGCCCTGGCTTTGATCCTGCCCTCAGCTGCTATCTGTGTAAGGCTATAAGACTATCAAGCATTCGCTCAGTGGAGACCTATTAGTTATCTCCTGTACCTAATAGCTAGCTGGTGGCATAGTGGCATCAGCGCCGGACTTCGGAGCAAAGGCTCCTAAGTTCGAATCCAGCCAGCTCCCTTGCACGCTTTCCATCTGTGCTGGGTTGAGTATTGAGCTAGCAACTCAGCATTGAAAAATAAGAAAATCTGCTAAAAAAAAGCCGTCATGATGGCATCCCGATGACCCCACTCAGAGTTAAGGGCTTTCTTCTTCTTCTTCTTCCTGTACCCAATAAAGTGGCCACTGAGTGAATGTTTGTGGTCTATCTATTGTTGCTGTGGATCAGGGGTTGCCAACTTTTACATTCCATGCGTCAATTTTTTCACGCACAAGTTCAGATGCGATTTTTTTCACACACGAGTTCTATATTAATATATTTTTACAAGAATTGAGTGGGGATACAAGAGTTGTATTGTGCATCTGAACTCGTGAGTGAAAAAATTGATGCATCAAATGTAAAAGGTTGGCCACCCCTGCTGTAGACCATCCACTTCAAGGTTTGATGTGTTGTGTATTCAGAGATGTTTTACCTTAATGCCACTGTTGTAACGCGTGGTTATTTGAGTTACTGTCATAGAAACATACAGCACAATACAGGCCCTTCAGCTCACAAAGCTGTGCCTAACATGTCCCTATCTTAGAATTATCTAGGCTTTACCCATAGTCCTCTATTTTTCTGAGCTCCATGTACCTATCCAGGAGTCTCTTTAAAGACCCTATCGTATCTACCTCCACCACCATCGCCGGCAGCCCATTCCACACACTCACCATCTCCGCGTAAAAAAACTTACCCCTGACTGTACCTACTTCCAAGCGCCCTAAAACTATGCCCTCTCATGCTGTCATTTCAGCCCTGGAGAAAAGACTCTGACAATCCACACGATCAATGCCTCTCATTACCTTGTGCACCTCTATCAGGTCACCTCTCATCCTCCGTTGCTCCAAATAGAAAAGGCCAAGTTCACTCAACCCATTCTCATAAGGCATGCTCCCCAAGCCAGGCAACATCCTTGTAAATCTCCTCTGTATCCTTTCTACGGTTTCCACGTCCTTCCTGTAGTGAGGTAACCAGAATTGAGCACAGTAGTCCAAGTGGGGTCTGACCAGGGTTCTATACAGCTGAAACATTACTTCTCGGCTCTTAGACTCAATCCCATGATTGTTGAAGGCCAATGCACCGTATGCCTTCTTAACCACAGAGTCAACCTGTGTAGCAACTTTGAGTGTCCTATGGACTTGGACCCCAAGATGCCTGTGATCCTACACACTACCAAGAGTCTTACCATTAATGCTATATTCTGCCATCATATTTGACTTACCAAAATGAACCACCTCACACTTATCTGGGTTGAACTCCATCTGCGACTTCTCAGCCCAGTTTTACATCCTATCAATGTTCCTTTGTAACCTCTGACAGCCCTCCACACTATCCACAACACCCCCAACATTTGTGTCATCAGCAAATTTACTAACCCATCCCTCGACCTCCTCATCTAGGTCATTTATAAAAATCACAAAGAGTAGGGGTCCCAGAACAGATCCCTGAGGCACACCACTGTTCACCAGCCTCCATGCAGAATATGACCCGTCTACAACCACTCTTTGCCTTCTGTGGGCAAGCCATTTCTAGATTCACAAAGCAATGTCCCCTTGGATCCCATGCCTCCTTATTTTCTCAATAAGCCTTGCATGGGGTACCTTATCAAATGCCTTGCTAAAATCCATATACACTACATCTACGGCTCTACCTTCATCAATGTGTTTAGTCACATCCTCAAAAAATTCAATCAGGTTCGTAAAGCACGACCTGCCTTTGACAAAGCCATGCTGACTGTTCCTAATTATATTATGCCTCTCCAAATGTTCATAAATCCTCCCTCTCAGGATCTTCTCCATCAACTTTCCAACCACTGAAGTAAGACTCACTGGCCTATAATTTCCTGGGCTATCCCTACTCCCTTTCTTGAATAAGGGAACAGCATCCACAACCCTTCAATCCTCCAGAACCTCTCCCATTCTCACTGATGATGCAAAGATCATCGCCAGAGGCTCAGCAATCACCTCCCTCGCTTCCCACAATAGCCTGGGATAGATCCCGCCCGGTCCCGGTGACTTATCCAACTTAATGCTTTCTAAGAGCTCCAGCACATCCTCTTCCTTAATATCTACATTCTCAAGCTTTTCAGTCCACTGCAAGTCATCCCTACATTCACCAAGATCCCCTTCTGTAGTGAATACCGAAGCAAAGTATTCATTAAGTACCTCTGCTATCTCCTCCGGTTCCATACACACTTGTCCACTGTCATGCTTGATTGGTCGTCTTCCTGTCAGCTTGAACCAGTCTGGCCATTCTCCTCTGACCTCTCTCATTAACAAAGCATTTTCGCCACAGAACTGCTGAGCCCTAGATTTTTTTTTGCTTTTTGCACCTTTGTCTGTAAACTCTAGGGACTGCTGTGCGTGAAAATCCTAGGAGATCAGCAGTTTCTGAGATACTAAAACCAGTCCGTCTGGCACCGACAATCATTCCATGGTCAAAGCCACTTAGATCACATTTCTTCCCCAATTCAAATAACCAGGCATTACAGGGTGTGCGGAAGAGTATCTCTGAACACACAATACGTCAGAACTTGAAGGGGATGGACCACAGATAACCACAAACATACATTCAGTGGCACTTTAATACTTACAGAAGATACCTAATAAAGTGGCCATTGAGTGCATGTTTGCGGCTTATATTTCTGTATTTAAAATGTATTTTATTTAAAAAGTTCCAAAGTATATAATTACAAAAGGTTCAAACTAAAACGTTTGTTGAAAAGTAGTTATTCCCATGACTTGACATTAGGCTATCATTTATTCACAAACTTAAGTAAATTGTTTCCGGAGTACAAATACAAATTCTAAACAAGTTGTGAGCAATTACCATGCCCACAGCAGTCTCCCATCCAATCACTAAGCAGAGCTATGTTTCCTTAACTTTGATGATCAGATAGTTTCAGAATTTTTAATGTTTTGTGTTTTCATTGGTGCATAACCTCTTAGAAAACTGTTTATATTACATTGTTAGTTTGCCTAACTGGAGGAAGATACATAGAAAAAGCATATTGTCTCTCTTAAAAGCACTTGGGAGTCTGTGGCCAAGGACTGGAGGCCCGGAGATATCCTGTCATCATAAGGTGGTGTGTGTGTGTGTGGTCTAGTTTTACTGTTATTCTGTTGTTGTTGCTTGTGGTGTTTTGATTTGTGTAGTGAGTCGTGTTATTGTTGTTGTGTGGACATTGTGGGCATGCTGTGATGTGTGACGACATTCGGAGGCTGTCCCTAAGCACATCCTCGTGTGTGTGGGCTTGATAATGCAAATGACCCTACAACCTGCACACACAAAACTGTTGGAGAAACTCAGCAGGCCAGGCAGCGTCTATGGAAAAGAGTAAACAGTCAATGTTCTGGGCTGAGACCCTTCACAAGATTTTCTCTTGTTAATGATTGGACCGTACAACCTACACACTAATTATTCCCCTACAACCAGCATGGGTAACTTCACTCACCTCAGTGCTGAACTGACTCACTGTAAACGACTCTACAACTCATGTTCTCACTATTATTTACTTACTTTATATTATAATTTGTACAATTTTCCTTCTTTTGCTCATTGGTTGTTTGTCAGTTTTTGTTTGTGTATAGTTTTTCATAAATTCTGTTGTATTGCTTTATTTTTCTCCAAATGCCTGCAAGAAAATGAATCTCAGGGTTGTATATGGTGACATATACATAGTTCAATAATAAACTTACTTGAATTAATTTAATTTATTTTATACAGAGATACAGCACAGAATAGGCCTTTCTAGCCCTTCAAGCCGCACTGCCCAGCAAACCCCGATTTAACCCTAGCCTGATCAGGGGACAATTTACAATGACCAATTAACCTACTAACCCGTACGTCTTTGGACTGTGGGAGGAAACCGGTGCACCCACAGAAAACCCATGTGCTCACGGGTGATTTGATTTGGGTAACATTTCCCCTATTTCCTTCCATTTGAGTATGGCAAAGTATCATCTACGTATCGTACCAGAGTTTGCGTCTGAGAACTGGAAGTGCCATCTTTTGCATAACGGCCTCGGGAATGAAGCCGGATATTGGTGATCCCATTGATATTCCTTTGACTGGAATTTGCCCTTCAGACTTGAAATGTGCTGACAGAACAAGGTTTAGTCGTTCACCCAAGCTGCTGGGTTTCAGCGCCTGTGCTGTATGTTCAGCTTCCCTTGGTCGTCTTACACGGTTTCTCTTACCAGGTCTAGGTTGATTGAGGTTGATTAAACAGCGCAGTGACATCAAAAGAAACCATGATTTTGTCGTCTTCTATCTTCATGACTTTTATCTTCTCTAAGAATTGTTGTGGTCTATTGATGGAATGCTGGGAACCATGTGCCAGGTGTTCTAACCACCTCCAGAGTTCTTTTGCAGTCCTTAAACTCAAGCTCTGGGCATTTGTCATACTCAAACACAATGAAATAGAGAATCCCTTAACCCAAATCAGCAACATATTCAGCAACATAAAGTGAACAATGGAAAGAGAAAGTGGCGACCGACTCACATTCCTGGATGTACTTGTTGCGAGAAAGACAGATGGAAACATTAGAGACATCTGCCTACCAGAAGGGTACACACACAGACCAGGGATTGAACTACCACAGCAACCACCTAGCCTGTCACAAGAAAAGCTGCACCTTACGTAAGAGAGCACAAACACTGCAGTACGACCGAATTTCAGGCCAGTGAAGAGAAGTACTTATTGAAAGTGCACTAGAACAACAGTTACCCACAGAATTTCATCAGGAGATTATTATGATTATTATGATTGTGAGGACACACAATCCTTTTTTATTGTCATTTAGTAATGCATGCATTAAGAAATGATAAAAATGTTTTTCCAGAATGATATCACGAAAACACATGACAAACCAACTTAAAAACTAACAAAAACCACATAATTATAACATATAGTTACAACAATGCAAAGCAATACAGTAATTTGATAAGAACTGACCATGGCACAGTAAAAGTCTCAGAGTCTCTCTAAAGTCCCATCATCTCACGCAGACGGTAAACCCCCTGCACCGCCAACTTGCCAATGCAGCATCCTGGAAGCATCAGACCACAGTCTGACTCCGAGTCCGTCTGAAAAACTCCAAGCCTCCAACCACCTATTCGACACCGAGCACCGAGCACCATCTCTGCCGAGTGTTTTGACCCCTGCCCCGGCAGCCAGAGATATGCAAAGCTAAAGATTTGGGGCCTTCATCCCTGGAGATTCTCGATCGCACAGTAGCAGTGGCAGCAAAGCAGGCATTTCAGAAGTTACTCCAGATGTTCCTCTGCACTTCACGGCTGTCCCCATCAAATCCGGATTGATGCACGGCACCTCTAGTTACACATATCAATATTCATTCGGAACGGCATCGCCATCTTCTCCTCCCTCTGAGATACTAAGGAGAAAAAGCCACGCTGACCTTACTCAATGTGTGATGTTGCCTGACATTAAGAATGACAGCTCTACTGCTCGAACCTCATGGCATCACAATCGCTCACAAACGGTGGCTTTAAGGTAGCTTATCTCAAGAAACAAGTTACCATTAAAGGCAACTGACAAGATCAATGGAGTGTACAACTTGAGTCTGCAACAAGAACTACGTCGGCCAGACACGACGTAAACTCTCATCCATATACGGGGACACAAACCGGCGGTACGGAGACATGATCCACTGTCACTGATCTCGGTACACGAAGACCGAGAAGGACATCATTTTAACTGGGACACCGCAGAGGTTCTGGTGCAGGCAAACACGAAGCAGGCATGAATTCTCTTCTGATAACTCCGTAAACAAACATATCGACATAGACACCGTCTATGAACCCCTAGGACCCAAAGAAATGGGAGCCAGTAGAATTCCAAGGTCAGCTGAAGGAGTAGCTAATCAGGACTGAGGTAAGCAAATGGGTGCCTATATAAACGCGAGCACTCCCAGAGTAAAACACCAACAACTGCACACTGAGGATGTCAGCTCAACTGGTGATGAAACGCCTGCAAGCCAATTGCCACAACATCAAACGCCTCAACATGAACTACCATTATTCACCACTATCTTGATAAATTTTTTCTCCACGCTTAGGAGTGTGATTTGGAGCAGAGACTGCAGATGCTGAAACCCGCTGGTACAAGAAAAAAGGACAATATGCTGAAGAAATGTCGTAGCCTCTGTGGAGTGAAATCAACCATTGATACTTTGGGTTGGGACTCTTCTCCTGGACTCCATCTCCCTCCACAGATGCTGCCTGACCCGCTGAGCTCCTCCAGCAGTTTGCTTTTATGCACAGTGATCTAATTTATCACCCATTTTTACCATTGATTTCATACCTGAGAATATTTGTAGCAATAAGATGCAGATAAGGTCTGAACTAAAGGGCATAAATTCGGGGTAAGGGGCAAGAAGTTTAGGAGGGATCTGAGTAAAAACTTTTTTCATCCAGAGGAATCTGAAAGTACCCACCTGAGATGGTGGTGGAGGCAGAGATCCTCACAAGATTTAACAAGTTTCCAAAGAAGCACATAAATCACCAAGGGCAACCCGTAGTATAGTGATTAGAGCACCAACTGTAAGATCAGGGTTCAATTCCTACGGTTGTCCATTGGGAGTTTCTGCCTTCTCCCCATGACCTCATGCGTTCCTTCACAGGGTTCCGCTTTCCTCCCACATTCCCAAAATAAAGATGTACAGGTTAGGGTTGAGGTTAGTACGTTGTGGGGACGCTCTGTTGACACAGTCCTCTTGGTGACACTTGCGGGCTGCCCCCAACACATCCTTGGATCTGCTGTTTGTTGACCCAAATCACACATTTCACTGTATGTTTCAATGTGAATGTGGCAGTGCTCATAGGTTTATGGTCTGTTCAGAAATCTGATGGCAGAGTGGAAAAATCTCTTACTAAAACTGCTCCTAAAACACTGAGCATGTGAGAAATTGTTCCTAAAATTTTATGTACCATCAGGTAGAGAGTTAGTGTTTGCTGAGCTATGATAACGTCATAACTTCGCTTGAGGTTTGACTTAAACAATAGGAGACTGTTGTTGTTAATCAATAACAAAAATATCAGAAACAAATCAAATGAGAAAGAAGAGTAGACAGTATAGTGTGGAATATCTGAAATATGGATTTATACCAGCACCAAGCAACCAACAGCGGCCAATGTGTCTGTTATGTGAAAAAGTTCTTCCAAATGAGGCAATGATGGACAGTTTGCATGCTTGCTGCTGAGCACAGGATCGGACGGCTCTCAAAACAAAACTGCCTGAGATGCTCGTTTGCACTTTTTGAAACTGTGATAAAATTCTTTGAAGTCTCAAATGCTTCATTCAGTAATGTACTCAAGAATATTAGGCATGACATTGCCTATTTGTCAGAATTATTTGCAAAGTTTAATGAAATCAATCAGTTGGAAGGAAATGTTGTGAATGTTAGTGAAGACAAGTCAGTCACCTCCTCCCTTTTATTATTTATTGAGATACAGTGTGGAATAGGGTCTTCAAGCCCCTTGAGCCCTACCATGCAGGAACTCCCGATTTAATCCTAGCCTAATCACAGGACAATTTACAATGATCAATTAACCTAGTAATTGGTACGTCTTTGGAATGTGGGAAGAAACTGGAGCACCCGGAGGAAACCCACATCGTCATGGGGGGAATGTACAAACTTGTTACAGACAGCGACAGGAATTGAACCACAGGTCACTGGGACTATGAAGGGTTGTGCTAGCCACTCAGCTATCATGCTACCCCACATTTCTGTCCAAGATAACCCTATTTAGGCCATAAGACCATAAGATATAGGAGCAGAATTAGGCCATTTGGTCCATCAAGTCTGCTCCGCCATTTCATCATGGCTGATCCATTTCCCTCTCAGCCCCAGTCTCTTGCCTTCTCCACATATCCCTTCATGCCCTGACCAATCAAGGATCTATCAACCCTTGCCTTAAATATACATAAAGACTTGGCCTCCGCAGCTGCCTGTGGCAAAGAATTCAACAGATTCACCACTCTCTGGCTAAAAAAATTAGAAACATAGAAACATAGAAAACCTACAGCACAGTACAGGCCCTTTGGCCCAAAAAGTTGTGCTGAACATGTCCCTACCTTAGAAATTGCTAGGCTTACCCATAGCCCTCTGTTTTTCTAAGCTCCATGTACCTATTCAAAAGTCTCTTAAAAGACCCTATCATATCCGCCTCCGCCACCGTTACTGGCAGCCCATTCTACGCACTCACCACTCTCTGCATAAAAAAACTTACCCCTGACATCTCCTCTGTACCTGCTCCCCAGCCTTCTATATATTGGCGAGACCCGACGCAGACTGGGAAATCGTTTCACTGAACACCTATGCTCTGTCCGCCAGAGAAAGCAGGATCTCCCAGTGGCCACACATTTTAATTCCACGTCCCATTCCCATTCTGATATGTCTATCCACGGCCTCCTCTACTGTAAAGATGAAGCCATACTCATGTTGGAGGAACAACACCTTATATTCTGTCTGGGTAGCCTCCAACCTGATGGCATGAACATCGACTTCTCTAACTTCCGCTAATGCCCCACCTCCCCCTCGTACCCCATCTGTTACTTATTTTTATACACACAATGTTTCTCTCTCTCTCTCCTTTTTCTCCCTCTGTCCCTCTCACTATACCCCTTGCCCATCCTCTGGGTTTTCCCCCCCTCCCCCTTTTCTTTCTCCCTGGGCCTCCTGTCCCATGATCCTCTCATATCCCTTTTGCCAATCACCTGTCCAGCTCTTGGCTCCATCCCTCCCCCTCCTGTCTTCTCCTATCATTTTGGATCTCCCCCTCCCCCTCCCACTTTCAAATCCCTTACTAGCTCTTCTTTCAGTTAGTCCTGACGAAGGGTCTCGGCCCGAAACGTTGACAGTACCTCTTCCTAGAGATGCTGCCTGGCCTGCTGCGTTCACCAGCAACTTTGACAGAATTATGATCACTACCTCCAAAATGCTCTCCCACTGAGAGAGCTGTCACCTGACCAGGTTCATTTCCCAATACTAAATCGAGTACAGTCTCTCTTCTTGAAGAAATTCTTCCTCATCTCCGTTATAAAAGAGATCCCTCTACTCTGAGATTGTGTCCTCTGGTCTTAGACTCTCCTATCATAGAAAACATCTTCTCCGCACCCATTCTATCAAGGCCTTACACCATTTGATAGGTTCATATCAAGAATTTGGTTGCAGAAAGAAATCTCTGAATGCTAACCTGTGCTGTGAAAAAAGCTCTAGATGGTTTTTATTGCCTTTCCAATACCATATTTAGTGGAGTGTAGTTTCAGGGCAGTCATCCAACTTTTGCAGCAAAGAAACAGACTGCAAATGACTGAGTGTGGGGATCTGAGACTCCTTCTCAGTGACATTCAGCCTGATGCTGAGAAGCTGATATCACTGCACCAAGCCCATGCATCTCACTGAAAGGTGAAAAAGTGGTGAATAGTTAGACTACTGCGGTACGGTCTCAAATTGTTGATGAACATAGATTTTACTGTAATTAGGTAAAGAAATAATTTTATTTGTATCTTAAATGGATTTGAATATTTTTGTCATTTCTCTGTCATTACTTTGAATTTGAAGATGCTTTTTTTTTCAATGTGAATAAAAGTTCCTCATAGTTTTTATGTAAAGGCCAGAAAAAGAGAAGTAGGTTCTGGGAGCCAAGAGGTTAGTAACCCAAAAAAGTTTGGGAACCTCTGGTTATGAGGATACAATGGGCAGGGTGAGTAGTAGGGCCTTTTTCTGTGCCCTGTCACTATGATTCTGAAAGATTAGCAATGAAGCAAATATAAGGTTAATGGTTGTTACTTTTTATAACACATGCTGTAAATGAGTTTAGATAATCTCCAGGCAATAGCACGTTTCAGTGGGATTAAATTGTAATGCTAGCCAGAGCATGCACAGTATTCCTTTGTATATGATGGAAAATTCAGCAGTCTTCTTGGACTGCAATCAGTAGTCCTTTGCAGTTGCTGTGTCCTTAGGCAGAAATGAATCGATAGACTCTCCCAGCCAAAGTGGAATCTAATCAGAAAATAAGAGACTATAGTTTCACACTTAATCGAGCAGCCATTTGGTGCATCTTGAGAATCTATTGTAAGAGTGGGCTTTAGGGTGGCATGGCAGTGTAGTGATTAATGTAATGTTCAGTGAATTATGGATTCCACCTCAAGCATTGCCAAATTTAACAAAAGTTTCCAAACAGTGTTTTACATTCTGTTCAATTGCCCAACACACTTTATATTTCTCATTTTTATAATACTACCCTCAACATTGCTTTTATTTTCCAGAAATTAGCCCGCTTTTGTTGAGAGGAGTTGCTGTGGTTTTGATTAAATTCTAGTTCCTGCACTCTTCAAATTAATGATGTTTAATACAATAGAATATTTGACCTGAGCTTGATCATACACCCTGTCTCTAACTCATCAGCTGACGAGGTTTTGTCTACAGGCAGTGGTTTCAGAATTAGATACAGATAGATAGCTGTGGCTTTCAGAATGTGCACATCTCTCTCTCTCTCTCACACGCACACACACACGCACACACACAGTGCTGGAGATACTCCGATAGGAGAGGAGACTGGACCATGGGAGAAAGGGAAGAAGGAGGGGCAAGAGGGTGAGGTATTGGCAGGTGAGGAGAAGAGGTAAGAGACAAGAGTGGGGCATGGAAGATGGAAGGGGAAGGGAAAAGTAAAGAAGAGAAAAAAAGTTACCAGAAGGAGAAATTGATATTCATGCCATCAGGTTGGAGGCTACCTAGAGGGAATATGAGGTGTTGCTCCTCCACCCTGAGAGTGGCCTTATCATGGCAAAAGAAGTGGCCATGGACTGACATGTCAAAATGGGAATGGAGATAGGAATTAAAAACAATCTCAGACCAACTAAGGAAGCTAAAGCAGGGAAAATGTGGTAGTGAGCTAAGAAGGGTGATCAAAATCTTGGGCAAAGTCATAAGGAGGGTCTTAATGAAGAAGAGGTGTGGATGTTGCAGCAAAGTAGGGGTTAAGATAATGTCCCGGGGAGCATAGTTTACAGTAGGATGCAGTCAAAGAAAGGTCTTTGCAGGTAAGAAACCATTGCTTCTCTTCACACAGCAGGGGACCGGAGCCACTTGGCATGTGGAGACAAGACAAGGATGTAACAGAACAGTGGAAGACACACACACTAAGGAGGGGACAATTAGGTTACTAACTTCAAAGAATCATCAGTTGTCAGCTGGCAGACCCCTATTGACTTTAATCCCTGTATTGTGAATGATGATTGAATATGCAAACAAGAAATTTGAATATACTCAGTTTAACAAATCCATAACTGCTCATCAATTCCGTATGAAATGACTTCAGAACAGTGTGGAGGCAGGGGCCGTGCTGCTCACCTTGAACACAATAAAGAACGTAAACAAGTCTCCAGAGTCCAGTTAATTGGTGACAATAGAGAGAGGTAGAGGAGGGACGACCTTTCGGTGGATGGTATTCATGTGGCTGAAGGCAGAGTGGGGAGGGGAAGGTGTGTTGGATGCACAGTCAGAAGAGGAGAACGTTTCACATGGCCTGTGGGGCTGTAAAACGTTACGGGGCACACTGGGGCTGTTTGAGCCATCCCTGATTTCAGTGATCCCATTCCTGTGAGCATGCTCTGTTGGTGCCAGAATGTGTGGTGATACTTGTGCCCCCAGCCCAACTTCAGGCTGTTAACGCAAATAGCGCATTTCACTGGGTGTGCTTCAACGTACAGTGTGTGTGGTAAATGAATCTGAATCTAAATCCGAACCTGCCACGGCAACGTGAGCGTGGTTTATTTTTTTCCCATATAGTGTGCTTTACAGATGTTCTTCCTTGCTGAAGCACTGGCCTCTCTCTCTTTATTCCCACAGGCTCTGTATAATTTTACTGGGGAAAATGACCTGGAATTGACGTTCAAGGCTGGCGACATTATCTATCTGCTAAACAAAGTAAACGAACAATGGTTGGAGGTAAGCATGATGCTAAAGCAGACAGTGTTCATTTATCAGGATAAGTTGGCAACAGGACATTGTACTGTGGATTTCTGTGTGGTAAATGTGTGTAGCCAGAACTGGGTGATGTTCAGACCTTGGCTGATAAGTGGAGTCATTACCAACTCTCAAAAATTCATTCTAACATCAGGCAGAAGATACCAGAGTATAAGAACATGGACTGTTAAGATGGGTAATAGCTTGTTTCCCCAGACTGTTAGACTTCTGAACACCCTGTTACCATAAGATCATAAAACATATGAGCAGAATTAGGCCATTCAGCCCATCAAGTCTGCTCTACCAGTCCATTATGGCTGATTTATTATTCCTCTCAATCCCATTCTCCTGCCTTCTTCCCGTAAACTTTGGCGCCCTGACTAATTAAGAATCTATCACCTCTGTTTAAATATACTCAATGACTTGACCTCCGCAGCTGACCACAGCAATGAATTCCACAGATTCACCACCATCTGGCTAAAGAAATTCCTTCTAAATGCTGATTTAAATGGACATCCCTCTATTCTGAGGCTGTGCTCTCTGGTCCTAGACTCGACCGTTATAGGAATCATTCTCTCCACATTCTCTTCAATATTCATAGGTCTCACTGAGATTCCCCTGATTCTTCTAAACTCCAAGAAGTACAGGCCCAGAGCCATCAAACACTCCTCATTAGTTATCCTTTTCATTCCTGGGATCAGTCTCGTGATAGAACCCTCTCCAATGCCAGCACATCTTTTCTTAGATAAGGGGCTCAAAACTCCTCACGACATGCCAAATGCGGTCTGACCAATGCCTTATAAAGCCTCAGCATTACATCCTTGCTTTTGTATTCTAGTCCTCTCAAAAGGAATACTAACATTGCCTCCTCACCACCATCTCAACCTGAAAGAGGACTTCCAAATCCCCTTGTATCTCTGATTTTTGAATTTTGATCCCCAGTTAGAAAATAATCCATACCATTCTTCCCATTCTCTCAATCTTCAAGTACCTATGCAGAATTCCTTCTTCTTCAACACTACTTGCCCCTCCACCTATCTTTGTGTTGTCTTCAAACTTGGCCACAAAGCCATAAATTCCATCATCGAAATCATTGATAAATAACATGAGTATAAGTGGAACCCATACCGCTCCCTGCAGAACACCACTTGTCACTCGCAGCCAACCAGCTAGAATAGGCCCCATTTATTCTCCTGCCCATCAGCCAATCTTCTATCCATACTGGTGTCTGTCCTTTAATAACAAAGGCTCGTATCTTGTTAAGCAGTCTCATGTGTGGCACCTTGTCAAAATTTTTATGAAAATCCAAGTAAACATCATCCACTGACTCTCCTTTGCCTATCTCACCTGGTTTTCCTAAACAATTCCAACCAATTTGTCAGGCAAGATTTCCCCTTAAGGAAAGCATGCTAACTTTGGTCTGCTTATCATGCACTTCCAAGTACCCTGAAACTTCATCCTTAATAATAAATTCCAACATCTTCTCAACCACTGAAATCAGGCTAACTGGCTTATAATTTCCTTTCTGCTGCCTCCCTCCCATCTTTAAGAGTGGGGTGACATTTGCAAATTTCCAGTCTTAGTTATAGCCATAGAAAAGCACAGCAGAGAAACAGGCCCTTCAGCCCATCTAGTCCATGTCAAAACCATTTAAACTGCCTACTCCCATCGATCTGCACTGAGACCATAGCCCTCCATACCTCTACCATCCACATACCTATCAAAATTTCTTTTAAACATTGAAATGCAGCTCGCATGCACCACCTTTGCTGGTAGCTCATTCCACACTTCACGACCTGCTGAGTAAAGAAGTTCCCCGTCATGTTCTTAAACTTTTCACCTTTCACCCATAACCCATGACTTCCGGTTGTAGTCCCACCCAATCTTAGTGGAAAAAGCCTGCTTGCATTTAAACCTATCTATCCCCCTCATAATTTTGTATACCTCTATCAAATCTCCTCGGTCTTCTACATTCCAAGGAATAAAGTCCTAACCTATTCAATCTTTCCTTATACCTCAGGACTTCCAGATGCAGTAACATCTTTTTAAATTTTCTTTGCACTCTTTCAACCTTACTTACATCATTCCTGTAGTTAGGTGATCAAAACTGCACATAATACTCCAAATTAGGCCTCATCAACCTTTTATACAACTTCAACATAACATCCCACCTCCTGTACTCAATAAATTGATTTATGAAGGCCAATATGCCAAAAGCTTTCTTAACGACCCTATGTCTGTGACACCACTTTCAATGAATTATGGACCTATATTTGCAGATCCTTTTGTTCTACCACACTCCTCAGTGCCCTACCGTTCAATGTGTGAGACCTACTCTGGTTGATCATACCGAAGTGCAACACCTCACAGTTGTCTGCATTAAGTTCCATCTGCCATTTTTCAGCCCATTTTTCCAGTTGATTCACATCCTTGCTATCCACCCCCAATCTTGGTTTCATCCACAAATTTGCTGACCCAGTTATCCACATTTTTATACAGATGACAAACAACATTAGACCCAGCACTGATCCCTGTGGCACACCACTAGTTACGGGCCTCCAGTCAGAGAGGCAACCATCTACAAGCACTCTCTGGCTTCTCCCACAAAACCAATCTCCAATCCAATTGATACCTCTTCTTGGATGTCGAATGACTGAACCTCCGGAATCTAGTGATTCTTGGAAGATCGTTACTACTGCCTCCACAATCTCTTCAGCCACCTCTTTCAGAATCTTGGGGTATAGTCCTTCTAGTCCAGGTGACTTATTTATCTCCAGACCTTTCAGCTTCCCAAGTACCTTCTCCTTAGCAATAGTATCTACACTCAATTCTGCCCCCTAATGCTCTTGAATTTCTGGCATAATGATTGTGTCTTCCTCAGTGAAGACTGATGCAAAATACTTATTAATTTTATCCACTATTTCTTTGTTCCCCATTACTACCTCTCCAGCATCATTTTCCAGCAGTCCAATATCCACTCTCGCCTCTCTTTTACTTTTTATATTCCTGAAAAAAACATTTGGTATCCTCTTTTATATTTGGCTAGCTTAACTTCATATTTCATCTTATCTTCTCTTATGGTTTTTAGTTGCCTCTGTTGATTTTTAAAATCTTCCCAATCCTCTAACTTCCCAGTAATTTTTGCTATATTATGTGCCCTCTCTTTTGCTTTTATGCTGTTTTTGGCTTCCCTTTGGGATGTATCCGCCCTGCACTTTCCGAATTTCCCCCAGAAACTCTAGCCATTACCACTCAGTCCACATTATTTCTGACAGTGCCAGTAGCATTACATTGTTGTATGTTTAACTATATGTCACATATACACTTTACAACAACCTGTACAGTACATCTATAGAATATTTTCTATTATCTGTTAATATTATTTTGTGTACTGTATGTGATCATGTACTGTGTTTTCCACCATGGTCCCAGAGAAATGTTGTTTCCTTTAGCTGTATACATGTGTAGGTTCAATGACAATAACCTTCAACATCTCTGAACGGAAGGTCATAAATACAAGAGATTCTGCAGATGATGAAAATTTTAAGCAGCACTCAGCAAGTCATCTATGGAGGGGGAAAAAACAGTTGACGTTTTGGGCTGAGATGAGTTCTAATGATGGGCTTCAGCATGATATGTTGACTACTTATTCTACTCCATAGGTGCTGCTTGACTTGTTAACCTTCCTCAAGCATTTTGTATATGTTGAACAGAAGATCAACTGGTCAGGGGACTATTGGGAGAAATCAGTAGCAGCACTGTGTAATCATTTGTATTACCACAGAGATTAATATCTCTCCACTGGAATTGATCTAGTATGTCACGTGCACCAAGGGACAGTGAAAAGCTTGGTTTGCATGCGAACCAATTAATTGCACAGTGCAGTGAGGTGGAACAAGTTAAACAGTCAGAATGCAGAAAGAAGTACAACAGCTACTGAGAAAGTGCAATGCAGGTGGACAGTAAAGTGCATGAAATAATGAGGTCAGGAGTCCAGTCAATCGTCTTATTGTATGATCTGACTCTTCACAATGTTCTCAATCTTTATTACTTAGTTGTTTATTATTATTATTTATTCTTGTATTTGCACAGTTTGTTGTCTTTTGCATGCTGGTTAAATGCCCAAGTTGGTGTGCTCTTCCATTGATTCTATTATGAATTTATTACGACCAGAAGAAAATAAATCTCAGGGTCGCATATGGTGACATATCTGTACTTTGATAGTAAATGTACTTTGTACTTTGTGTAAAAACAGAGTAGAAGCTGTTGTTGAGCCTGCTGATGTATAGATGGATTAGAGGTTGAATCTGGCTACCTGTCCTGAATTGCTGATGTGCTCACTGCTAAAATGTGGCAGGAATGATACTTTTGAACATTATAAGATGAAGGGGTAAATTGGTTTACTATTATCACATGTGCTGAGGTACAGTGAAAATCTTTGTTTTGCATGCCATCTGTACAGATCATTGCATCACATCAGTGCACTGAAGTAATAAAATTGAAAACAATCACAGAATGCAGGCTAAGGTGTTACAATTACAGAGAAAGTGCAGTGCAGGGTCATAGTGAGGTTCATTGTGAGGTAAAGAGTACATTTATTTGCTCTAGGGGGTCCATTCAATAATTTACAACAGCAGGATAGAAGCCGTCCTTAAACCTGATGGTACTGTACATGCATTAAGGGTCTTGTACCTTCTGCTCAATGTGAGGGAAAGAAGAGGGAATTTTCTCCTTCCCATGCATGTGCAGACATAGAGATATAGAGCAATACAGCACTGATACAGACCCTTCAGCCCAACTCTTCCATGCTGTCCTCCCAGCTAGTCCCATATCACTCCAAGCCCAGCCCTTCCAAGCTCCTAACCAAGTGCTTTTTGAATGATACAGTTGTAGCTGCCCAGTTATTAACTTTTGAGAGAAAATTCAGCTCTCATTAAAGCAAAATGAATTTCTGAAAACATAATTCCATTTCGCAAACTAGTCTGTCAATTGATGTGACTTCCTTGGGGACCGTTTAGAAATACTGGTGTTTGAGTAAATCATGTTGCTGCAGGTGATAAATGTTTAATGTTTTCCTACTGCTGGAAAAGTGATCCATTTTCTGGTGACAGCATTGAATCTCCCAGGTCTCCTCAGGGCAGCAGTCTTAGGCCTAATCATCTTTAGCTACCTCACCAATTACCTTCCTTTTGTCATAACGTCAGAGGTTGTGATGCTTGTCAGTGGTTGTTTAGTTTCCTTCGAAGCTCCTCAGCATGTACCTTTGTTCAAAAAGACCTAGATATGTAGAACATCGAAGTCCAGCACAGAATAGGCCCTTTGGTCCATGAAGTTGTGCCACACAATTTAAACCAATGACTCCTTATTAATCTCATCCCTTTTCCTTGCAGCTTGACCATATCCCTCACTTCTCTGCATATTAATGTGCCTATCTAAGGGTCTCCTAAATGCTTCAGTACTGTCTGCTTCCACCACCACCCTTAGCAATGTATTCCAGGCACCCGCCATTCTGTAAGAATAAAATTGTCTTGCATATGCCCTGTTGCACTTTTCCCTCTCGCCTGGGTCAAATAGTAACTGAGTAATGGTGCCCCAGGGTCAGGGTGATACTGGGTCAAGGTGCATTGTACTTTCCCCCTCTCACCTTAAATCCATGCCCTGTAGTATTACATATTTCAATCCTGGGGGCAAAAAATTATACTGGCTATCTACCTACGCCTCGCATAATTTTATAAACTTTTATCAAATCTCCATTCCGTCTCCACCATTCCAGAGAAAACAGCCTCAGTTTACTTATAACACATCCCCCAATCCAGGCAGTATCCTGGTAAACTCTCTTCACAACCTCCGCATCCTAATTGCAATGAGGCAACCAGAAATGAATGCAGTACTCCAGATGTGGCCTCATCAGAGATTTGTGACTCTTAAACTCAATGGCTCGACTAATGAAGATTGTGCCAAATGAGAATGAAGAGCACACTATTTGACTTCTTTACCACCCTGTGTATACCAACTGATATACAGAAACTGGCTGGTAAGAGGCAAGTCGTATTTTGCATCACAGTTGTATGTAATGACCATCTCCTCCAAAGGAATCTAACTATCTGCTGTTCACAATCAATGGTATCACCATCACCTTATTCAAATTTATTCTTACACATACATCAAAGCATGAAGCATAATGCTTTGTTTGTATTAATAACCAACTCCCTAGGGTGTGCTGTGGGCAGCCCTCAAGTGTCACCACACATTCCAGCATCAACAGAACATGCCCATGTTGCTCGGCAGAACAACATAGAACACAACAGTCAACAAAACAATGACAGCCAAACAAGCCCCTTTCCTCCCTTTAATATTAAACCCTTTGACAATGAAACTTTCCAACAGTTCAATCTTTATAGTTTCTCTACAGTGAGGGCCCTTTACTTTCATTTGCTTCTCCACTTCCAAATCTTGTCCTTGTTCCCAAGTTTTATGTGTTTTGAGAGCCAACAGGGTTATAGTTTTTAATGCATTTGAAACTCCTTTAGTTGAGTGCTGTGGACAGCAGCCAGTTTCAGAAAGCTATTGACAATACATGTACTTTATGTACATTCTGGCTCCCACAGAACTCTGTACATTCCATGAGGAAAGAGCATGAACTATTTCCATTAAGAAGGTAGTCGACAGCTGTGGCAGATACACAACAGATCCTGAAGTATCTTGTGTCACAAAAATAACAAGCAGACTTTCAAACCATCAAGTATCATATTCAGATACATGAGGGTTCTGCTGATTAACATTGTTTAAATATTTGGCATGCAGGATATCATGATAATGTCATTCCAAGCCAGAGTGACAACTTCTGCCATGGAGAATTAACCGAGCTTCTTGGGCTCAAGTGTAGGGTGATGTAATTGGTGGAAATGTACAAACCCCATTTCCAGAAAAGTTGGGATATTTTCCAAAATGCAATAAAAACAAAAATCTGTGATATGTTAATTCACGTGAACCTTTATTTAACTGACAAAAGTACAAAGAAAAGATTTTCAATAGTTTTACTGACCAACTTAATTGTGTTTTGTAAATATACATAAATTTAGAATTTGATGGCTGCAGCACACTCAACAAAAGTTGGGACAGAGTTAAAATAAGATTGAAAAGTGCACAGACTATTCAAGTAACACTGGTTTGGAAGACTCCACATTAAGCAGGCTAATTGGTAGCAGATGAGGTATCATGACTGGGTATAAAAGTAGCGTCCATCAAAGGCTCAGTCTTTGCAAGCAAGGATGGGTCATGGCTCACCCCTTTGTGCCAAAATTCATGAGAGAATTGTTAGTCAGTTCAAAAGGAGCATTTCTCAATGCAAGATTGCAGAGAATTTAGGTCTTTCAACATCTACAGTACATAATATTGTGAAAAGATTCAGAGAATTCAGAGACATCTCAGTGCGTAAAGGTCAAGGTCGGAAACCACTGTTGAATGCGCGTGATCTTCGAGCCCTCAGGCGGGACTGCCAAAGAAACCGTCATGCTACTATGACAATTATAGCCACCTGGGCTCGGGAGTATTTCGGAAAACCATTGTCACTCAACACAGTCCGTCGCTGCATCCAGAAATGCAACCTAAAACTGTATTACGCAAGGAGGAAGCCATACATCAACTCTGTGCAGAAACGCCAGTGAGTTCTCTGGGCCCGAGCTCATCTCAGATGGATTGAAAGACTGTGGAATCGTGTGCTGTGGTCAGATGAGTCCACATTTCAGCTAGTTTCGGGAAAAACGGGCATCGAGTCTCCGTGCCAAAGATGAAAACGACCATCGAGATTGTTATCACCGAAAGGTGCAAAAGTCGGCATCTGTGATGGTATGGGGGTGCATCAGTGCCCACGGCATGGGTGACTTTCATGTATGTGAAGGTACCATTGACTCTGAGGCGTATATTAGGATTTTAGAGAGACATATGTTGCCATCAAGGCGATGTCTCATCCTGGGATGTCCATGCTTATTTCTGCAGGACAATGCCAGACCACATTCTGCACGGGCTACAACAGCGTGGCTTTGTAGACACAGAGTGCATGTGCTTGACTGGCCTGCTGTCAGTCCAAATCTATCTCCTATTGAAAATGTATGGCACATCATGAAGAGGAGAATCAGACAACGGAGACCACGGACTGTTGAGCAGCTGAAGTCTTATATCAAGCAAGAATGGACAAAATTTCCAATTGCAAATCTACTACAATTAGTATCCTCAGTTCCAAAATGATTAAAAAGTGTTATTAAAAGGAAAGGTGATGTAACACAATGGTAAACATGCCTCTGTCCCAACTTTTGTTGAGTGTGTTGCGGCCATCAAATTCTAAATTTGTGTATGTTTACAGAATGCAATTAAGTTGGTCAGTAAAACTATTGAAAATCTTTTCTTTGTACTTTTGTCAGTTAAATAAAGGTTCACGTGAATTAATATATCACAGATTTTTGTTTTTATTGCATTTTGGAAAATATCCCAACTTTTCTGGAAATGGGGTTTGTACAAAATTCACAACCACCGACACTGTTGGAGTTTCATTTTAAGAGCCTGGTCTGACATGATGACATAATTACAAGAAGAGTTTTTAGCAGGTTTTGAGTTCAGTTTTTTGGTGTTCAATAAATCAGTTGCTATGGCTTTTCTGAAACGTAAGGTGCTTCCACCATTTCATTTGCGAAAATCTCCCCAAAACTCTGGAGTGGGGCATGTACCTTTGGACTCAGTGAACCATGCTGAGGGTCACCAGTTTGCATCCTGGGTGTAAAATACCTGGCTTTGATGGAGAAAGGGTAAAGTTAGGCCTTTCACCCTACATTTTGCTGACTCTTCAGAATCAGGATCCGGTTTAATACCATTGACATATGTTATGAAATTTGTTATTTTGCAGCAGCAGTACAGTGCAAGATGAAAAATTACAATGCGTTACAAAAAAAAACAAATAGTGCAAAAGAGGAATCTGATGGTGGAGGAGAAGAAGCCATGACTAGGACATTGAGCATTTGTGGTTAAGCTCCTGTACCTCTTCCCCAATGGTAGTAATGAGGGGAGAACGTGTCCCAGATAGTAAAGATATTTATCAATGGATGTTGCCTTCTTGAGACACCACCTTTTGAAGGTGCTCTCAGTGGTAGGGAGGCTTGGAGCTGGCTGACTCCATAACCCTCTGCAGTCTCTCTGGATCAGTGCATTGTAGCCTCTCCATACCAGATGGTGATGCAACCAGTCAGAATGCTCTCCACTGTATATCTGTACAAATCTGCTAGAGTCTTTGGTGACATATCAAAGACTCCTAATGATTCTGCCATGGCTTCAGATTCTCAGAATTCAGATTTATCACATGGAAATGTACAATCAAATGCATCATTTGTATTAACCACCAACACACCTAAGTATGAGCTGGGTGCAGCTGGCACACACTCCAACACCAACATAACATGCCCACCTTGCCTAGTAGAACAGCACAGAGCACAAGAGGCAAATATCCTTACATGCTGAGGCCCGATGGCAACTCTCAGACACTAACTCATACCTACTCCTTGAGGAGAACTCCACTCCACACCACCAAAAATCTGTCTCTGACACTATCACTGACCTTATCCACTCTGGAGAACTCCCTACCCTCGCCACCAAACTCATGGTTCCCTTATCCCGCACTGCTTGGTTCTACCTCCTACCCAAGATCCAGAAACTGGACTGTCCGGGTAGGGCTATTGTCTCTGCCTGCTCCTGCCCTACTGAACTCGTGTTCTCATCTCTTGACTCAATTCTATTTCCCCTTGGTTCATTCCCTTCCCACTTACATCTGCGATTCTTCTCATGTCCTTGATCTCCTCAATAACTTCCAATTCTCTGCCCTAACTGCCACATTTTCACCATGGTGGAGGAGCAACACCTGAGATTTTGTCTGGGTACCCTCCAACCTGATGGCATGTATTTCAGTTCCCTTTCCAATGTGTCAATCCTCTTGTATCAAAATGAGGCCACCCTCAGGGTGGAGGAGCAACACCTGAGATTTTGTCTGGGTACCCTCCAACCTGATGGCAGGTATTTCAATTCCCCACCAGCCCCCATTCCCCACTCCGATCTTCTCACCCACCTATTACTTCTCCCTGGGTCCCCCCTTCCCTTTCTCCTATTGTCCATTCTCCAGTCCTATCAGATTCTTCCTTCTCTAGTCCTTGACCTTCCCCACCCACCTGGTTTCACCTATCATCTTCCAGCTGGCCTCTTTTCCTCTCCCACCACCTTCCAAATTCAGGCACTTCGTCCCTTCCCTCTCAGTCCTGAAGAAGAGTCTCAGCCTGAAACATCAGCTGTTTACCCTTTTCCTTTGATGCTGCCTGGCCTGTTGATTTCCTCCAGCATTTTGTGTGTTTTGCTTTGGACTTCCACCATCTGCAGATTTAGATTATGAAGACACGTAGTCCTCTTTTATTGTCATTTAGTAATGCATGCATTAAGAAACGATACATTGTTTCCTCCGGTGTGATATCACAAAACACAGGACAGACCAAGACTGAAAAAGCTGACAAAACGACATAATTATAAGATATAGTTACAATAGTGCACAATACCATAACTTGATGAAGAAGTCCATGAGTACAGTAAAGTTCTAAGTTTCTCAAATGTCCCACATCTCACGCAGACGGAAGAAGGCAGAAAAACTCTCCCTGCCATGCTGACCACAATCCAACTCTGAGTCATCCGAAAACTTCGAGCTCTGATCAGCTCTCCACACCGAGTACTGAGCGCCATCTCTGTCCGAACGATTCAACCTCCTTCTCGGTCGCCAAAAGCAGGCAAGGCCGGGGATTTTGAGGCCTACCCTCTGAAAGATTCCCGACCACACAGTAACGACAGCAGTGAACGGGCGTTTCCGAAATTTCTCCAGATGTTCCTCTGTGCTTTCACGTCCATTCTCCATCAAATCAGAATTGTCCACGGCCCCTATTTAACAGATACAACATCATTTTTCACCGAAGGGCTGCGCACACGCGGGCACGCCACCATCTTCTCCTCTTTTCTTGTGTTTTTAACTATCTCTATAGGGCTCCTGCAATTTCTGTACTTGCCTCCCTCGGGATCTGAGGGAAAACCTTGTCTGGCCTTGCGGATTTATCCATCCTAATTTTCCTTAAGGCAGCAAACACTTCCTCCTTTGTAATCTATATAGGGGCCCATGTCTACTGTAATCTGTATGGGAGCCTGTGCCTGCTGTAATCTGTATAGAGCCTGGGTCTGTTGTAAATAAATCTTTCGTTGCAACCACACTTCAGTGTATGTGTGCACATGACAATAATCTCAGTTTGAATCCTCTTGTCTTCCTGACCTTCCTATTCCACATTCATTTCTTTTTTCTTCCAAATTACAATAAGTTTGATGTTCTTTATCCTAATATTTCATAGAATGAGGGCATTTGGCTCATTCAGTCTCTGAGAGATAACCTCAGCTCCATTCCCACTTACGAGGGGTGATTGATAAGTTCATGGCCTAAGGTAGAAGAAGTCAATTTCAACATCATCCCCTCCTACATTTACACACGTAGTCCAGCGGTCGGGGAGCATACGGATCCCTTCTTTGTAGAAGTCGGCGTCTTGGACCTCCAGAAAGTGGTCCACAGCAGAAGTGATTGATAAATTCGTGGCCTACGGTAGAAGGAAATGAGTTATACAGCTCTCATCACATGCACATGCAGTTCAACTCTTTGAGTGATTATGCAGAAAATTTGAAGTTGATTTTCTCTTGTTTGTAAGTTAGTAGGTTAATTGGTCATTGTAAGTTGTCCTGTGATTAGGCTCGGATTAAGTTGGGGATTGCTGGGTAGTGCAGCTCAAAGGCCAGAAGGGCCTGTTCGATCAGTATCTCTAAATAAATACCACCGCATCACCCAGCTCCGCAGCATTCTAGCAAATGATGATCCTTTTACGTGTGTCTTCACTGATATTTCTCTCTTTCTCACTGTTGTCCTCCTGCAATAGGGCATTCACTGCGGCAACACAGGCATCTTCCCAAAATCCTTAGTGAGAATCATTAACGATTTATTGCAAGAAGTCCCCGCTACATATAAAGAAGAGAGTTCTGTGGTCCACCGATTGCGATGTGTCTACCATGATATCCACAGTTGTGAGATTAGGTGAGTGTGAGCAAGCTCATTCATTTGAAGGGGTAAAACAAAGGAATGTGGCTGCTTTACATTGCTTCTCGGTACAAGATCATTTACCAATCGGGCTATCAGAATCAAAATTGGCTTTCTTATCATATGTCATGAAATTTGTTGTTTTGCATAGCAGTGCAATGCAATACATAAAATTTACTATAAATAACCATAAGGAATATGAATATATTACACACATAAATATGCAGTGCAAATTAAGAGCAAAAATAGTGCGGCAGTGTTCCTAGGTTCATTGTCCGTTCAGCAATCTGATGGCGAAGGGGAGTGTCATACTTTGGACTGGTCACCGGGGGTGGGGGGGGGGTGCGCGTGGGGTGCCTGAGTCCTTCAGGCTCCAAACATCCTCCTTCCATGATTACTTGTTGATTATTTTCACCTGTGCCTTGTTTTAGTCAAGGGCAGCTCTGTCTTATTTTGTTTCTCTGGTTTAGTTGCCTTTGTTTTGGTTTGCCTTTGCTTGGTCCTGAGTTTACTCTGTGCGTGTTCTTGAGTTCACTACTAGCCAGTCCTTTAGTGAAGGTTCTTTATTCAACTCCATCCTTGTCTCTGGTCTACTCTGCACTTGGCACCACCTGCTCTTTGTCTCTCCTGATAGTCCATGGTTTAAAGATACTGAGCTTCACCATAACTACCCTGGTTCAACCCAGACTGGAAACCACTCCTTATTAAAGCAAGGAATAGACCCCACCATCTTGTTCCAGCCTGTACCAGATATTTGCAATTCATCCTGGCCTTTGATCGATCAAATCTCTCTCTCAATTTAGGGAGTTGGGTTCTGAAACTCCACGCCCTGACTTGTCTCCACTTCACACGCCCAAACTCTGTCTCAATATGCCTTGACCTCGCTGTGACCAGTTCTCAAACATGCCTCGATCTCACTCTGACCACTTCTCGAACATGTCTCGACCTCACTCTGACCATTGCTCGAACATGCTGACCTTGCTCCGACCCCTTCTTGAACATGCCTTGAGCTCACTCTGACCATTTCTCGAACATACCTCGATCTCACTGTGATCACTTCCCGAACATGCCTCGATCTTGTTCCAATCACTTCTCGAACATGCCTCGACTTCGCCTCCACTTTGCATCACACCCACATGCCTCGACCATTGAGAAAGCCTCACATTCACTAGCCTCTTCATTGTTTGTGCTGATCGTTTACCATAATTTATTTTACAGAAAAAGTGTTGTTAATAAAATAGTTAGTTGTATTTCTTGCTTTGGGAACCACCAGTAAGTTGTTGCCCACCTTCTGTAGTGCCATCTTAAACTGGAATTTACCTTGAACTTTGAACTAAGTTAACACAAGTGAGCACATGATTACACAAAGACGAGGAAATCTGCAGATGCTGGAATTTCAAGCAACACACGTAAAAATTGCTGGTGAACACAAAAGGCAGCAGGCCAGGTAGCAGCAGGCCAGGTAGCAGCTATAGGAAGAGGTGCAGTCCACGTTTCGGGCCGAGACCCTTTGTCAGGACTAACGAAGGGTCTGTCCTGACCTGACGAAGGGTCTCGGCCGAAAACGTCGACCGTACCTCTTCCTATAGCTGCTACCTGGCCTGCTGCGTTCACCAGCAACTTTTATGTGTGTTACATGATTACACATTACTGTTTGAGGGGGGAGCTTCAAAAAAATTTAATTGCCCGTAAACTGCTTCAGGATGCAGTGAAAGGAAAGACAGAAATGTCTTTTAATGAAAACAGAGGGGGTTATTCATGATCTACAGCACTGAGACCAGTTAAAGATTAGTTTTTTTTGTCATATGTACGTGAACATTAAAACATTGAGTGAAATGAGCTGCTCGTGTGAGGGAAGTGCTGGAGGTAGCCCACAAGTGGGACCACACTTCCAGTGTAAACACGGCAACACTTTCTAACCCTAACTGCTACGTCTTTGCAATGTGGGAGGGAACCCACCTGGCCACAGGGAGAATGTACAAACTCCTTACAGGCGACAGGGGGAATCGAACTGCAACCTTACAGCCGGCACGCTGGAAGGCCTTGCAATAGCCGCTTCACTACCATGATGCCGAGTTGGTTACCTGTGCTGAGTCCCTGCCCCTCTTCATGACTCTGGTGTTAGAGATCGGAAAGAACCTATATCACTGTAGACATATGGAATGTTGGTGAAACATTGTACTCACTACATATTTACTATTGCAGGGATATCTATTTGGAAAGTGGTGTCTCCCTACAGCCGGAATATACATTCCTCTTCTCCTTGATGAGGTATGGTATGCATAGGCAAACAGCCGTGACTCAACAGCCTCCTTTTAATAAGATTTCTTTGGGTTATTGCTTTATTTTTCTCTGCACTCATTTGCTGATGGTGAAGTGCTCAGGGTTGGTGGACATTTCTCTAACAGTTGCTCCCATTGGTTGACAGCTCAAGGGATCCATTCTATTACCATGGAAATCACTGCAAGTCATTAAGACAGAGATCAATAGGCTTTTGATTGGTAAGGAAGTATAAAGGTTATAGGGAGAAGGCAGGAAAATGAGGTTGAGATTTAAAAGATGTTAGAGATGATTGAATGGCAGAGTAGATTGAATAGGCTGAATGGCCTAATTCTGTACCTACAGCTCATGGTTTTATGAGGGATGGTAACACCTCCCCCCCCCCACATAAGCTTCTCTCTCCACCTCCTTCATCTTTCACCATCAGAGTCATAGAATCATAAAGCATGAAAACAGGCATTTCAGCCCAATTCATCCATGCTGATCAAAAGTCCCATCTGAGCTAGTCCCAGTTGCCATGTTTGGTCCATATTTCCCTGAGCCTTTACCATCCAAGTACATGTTAAATTTTGTTAATGTACCTGCCACAACCTCTTCCTCTGGCAGCTCATTACGTATACTGACCACCCACTAGGTGAAAAGACTGTTGCTTTGGGTCCCTATCAACTCTCACTTTAAACCTATGCCCTCCAGTTCTTCAAAGCAACACACAAAATGCTGGAGGAACTCAGTAGGTCGGGCAGCATCCTGGAGGAAATAAACAGTTAATGTTTTGGGCTGAGACCTTTTATCAGGACAGGAAAGGAAGAGGGAAGAAGCCAGAATCTGTAGGTTTTCATTCTCTAACCCTGGGATAAAAGGCTTTGTACATTCACCCTATCTACCCCCTTGTGATTTTATACAGCTCTATAAGATTGCTCTCATTCTCCTATGCTCCAGTGAAAACTGATGTAACCTGCTCAACTTCTCTCCGTAACTCAGTCATTTGAGTTCTAACAATTTCCTCATATATCTCCCCTGCGCTCATTCCAGCTAATGAAATCTTTTCCTACAACAGGTGACTAACAGTGAACACAATTTCCAAGTGTGGCCTCACTGAGAAAGAACTATGTTGGCAAGCTACCTTTCTTTATCACTTCAACCAAAGCAGAGAATTCTGTCCAGATGCAGGATCTCGACTCAAAACACTGTCCATCTCTCTGCCTCCACTGATGCTGCCTGAGTTCCTCCAGAATTTATTATAAGCACAAGAAATTCTGCAAATTCTGGGAATCTTGAGCAACACACGCCTAAGATGCTGGAGGAACTCATCAGGTCAGGCGGCATCTATGGAAAGAGAAGCAGCCCAGTTCTAGCATCTGCAGTCTTTTGTGTCTCCAAACCAGAAAATGCTGAAAACACTCAGCAGGTCATGCAGCATCTGGGGAGAGAGGAATGGAGTTACTGTCTGCAGCCAATGGAACTTAAAAGAAACTTTCTGATGGGGGATCGTCAGCCTGAAGCATTAAGTTTAGTTTCAGATTTCCAGCTTCTGCAATATTCTTATTTTCAGTGATTTCAACAGCCGTGAGGTTGCAACTCTATAAAACTCTGGTTAGACCACCCTTGGAACCCAAGAAGAGCAGCGTGAGCTGCCTCAATGACTATCGTCTGGTAGCACTCACATCTACTGTGGTGAAATGCTTTGAGAAGTTGGTCATGGCTAGAGTCAACACCTAGAATCAAGAAGGACCTGGACCCACTACAGTTTGCCTAAGGCCACAATTGGCCAACAGCAGACACAATCTCAATGGCTCTCCACACAGCCTTGGATCACCTGGACAATGCAAATACCTATTTCAGGATGCTGTTTATTGTCTATAGTTCGGCATTTAATACTATGATCCCTACAGTCCTGATTAAAAAGCTACAGAACCTGGGCCTCTGTACCTCCCTCTGCAACTGGATCCTTGACTTCCTCAACAGAAACCACAATCTGTGCGGATTGGAAGTAACATCTCCGCTTCGCCGGCAATCAACACTGGCACACCACAGGGATGTGTGCTGAGCCCACTACTCTACTCTCTCTATATCCATGACGGTGTGGCTAGGCACAGCTCAAATGCCAACTTTAAATTTGCTGATGATACAACCATTGCTTTCGGAATTTCAGATGGTGATGAAAGGACATACAGGAGTGAGATACCATTTAGAGTAGTGTTGCAGCAACAACCTGGCATTTAGTGTCAGCAAGACCAAAGAGCTTATTGTGGTCTTCAGAAAGGGTAAAATGAGGGAACAGAAGCCAATCTTCAGCGAGGGATCAGAAGTAGAGAGAGTGAGCAATTTCAAGTTCCTCGGTGTCTATATCTCTGAGGATCTAACCTGGATGCAACATATGTATGCAACTAAAAAAAAGGAAAGACAGCGACTATATTTCATTAGGAGTTTGAGGAGACCCGAAGACTTCTACAAATGCACCATGTAGAGTATTCTGACTGACTGCATCACTGTCTGGTATGGGAGGGGCTACTGCACAAGATCGAAGTAAGTTGCAGACTTGTAAGATTAGTTAACTCCATCATGCGTACTAGCCTCTGTAGTATCCAAGACATCTTCAAAGAGTCCATCATTAAGGACCCCCACCACCCAGGACATGCCCTTTTCTTATTGTTACCATCAGGAAGTACAGAAGCCTGAAGGCACACACTCAGTGATTCAGGAATAGCTTCTTCCCCTCTGCCATCCAATTTCTAAATGGATATTGAACCCGTGAGCACTACCTCACTGCTTTTTATTTCTGTTATTTTGCACTGCTTATTTGAACTTAACTCTTTTATAGATATGTAAATGCTTAATGTAACTCAGTTTTTTTTCTCTACATCTATTATTTATCATGTACTTCATTGTACTGCTGCTGGAAAGGTTAACAAATTTCATGACGTATGCTGGTGATATTAAATCTGATTCTAAATATGGTGTTCAGTTCTGATCACCTCACTATGGGAGGGATGTGAAAGCTTCAGAGAGGCCGTATTGGATATTTACCAGGTTGCTACTGGATTAGAGAGCATGTCTTATCAGGATAGCTTAGGTTAACTAGGCTTTTCTCTGGAGCAAAGGAGGATGAGAAGTGACTTGCCAGATATATGCAAGATGATATGAGGCATCTTTTGAGCAGATAGTCAGAGACTTTTTCCTGGGTGGAAGTAGTTAATACGAGGGGGCATAATTTTAAGGTGTTTAGAGAAAAGTATAGGGGGAATGTAAGACATAAGAGTGATGGGTGTATGGAACACCCTGCCGGGGGTTGTGGTAGAGGCAAATACATCAGGAACATTCAAGAAAACAACAGGAATACTGCAGATGCTGGAAATTCAAGCAACACACATCAAAGTTGCTGGTGAATGCAGCAGGCCAGGCAGTATCTCTAGGAAGAGGTACAGTCGACATTTCAGGCCGAGACCCTTCGTCAGGACTAACTGAAGGAAGAGTTAGTAAGAGATTTGAAAGTGGGAGGGGGAGGGGGAGGTCCAAAATGATAGGAGAAGACAGGAGGGGGAGGGATGGAGCCAAGAGCTGGACAGGTGATTGGCAAAGGGGATATGAGAGGATCATGGGACAGGAGGTCTGGGGAGAAAGACAAGGTGGGGTGGAAACCAGAGGATGGGCGAGGGGTATAGTCAGAGGGACAGAGGGAGAAAAAGGAGAGTGAGAGAAAGAATGTGTGTATAAAAACACATTATTCTCCGTAACTTCCGCCACCTCCAATGGGATCCCACCACTAAGCACATCTTCCCCCGCCCCCTCTCTCTGCTTTCTGCAGGGATCGCTCCCTACGCGACTCCCTTGTCCATTTGTCCCCCCCATCCCTCCCCACTGATCTCCCTCCTGGCACTTATCCTTGTAAGCGGAACAAGTGCTATACATGCCCTTACACTTCCTCCCTTACCACCATTCAGGGCCCCAGACAGTCCTTCCAGGTGAGGCGACACTTCACCTGTGAGTCGGCTGGGGTGATATACTGCGTCCAGTGCTCCCGGTGTGGGCTTCTATATATTGGCGAGACCCGACGCAGACTGGGAGACCACTTTGCTGAACACCTACACTCTGTCCGCCAGAGAAAGCAGGATCTCCCAGTGGCCACACATTTTAATTCCACATCCCATTCCCATTCTGATATGTCTATCCATGGCCTCCTCTACTCTATAGATGAAGCCACACTCAGGTTGGAGGAACAACACCTTATATTCCGTCTGGGTAGCCTCCAACCTGATGGCATGAACATTGACTTCTCTAACTTCCGCTAATGCCCCACCTCCCCCTCATATCCCATCCATTATTTATTTTTATACACACATTCTTTCTCTCACTCTCCTTTTTCTCCCTCTGTCCCTCTGACTATACCCCTCGCCCATCCTCTGGTTCTTCCCCCCCCTTGTCTTTCTCCCCGGACCTCCTTTCCCATGATCCTCTCATATTCCCTTTGCCAATCACCTGTCCAGCTCTTGGTTCCATCCCTCCCCCTCCTGTCTTCTCCTATCATTTTGGATCTCCCCCTCCCCCTCCCACTTTCAAATCTCTTACTAACTCTTCCTTCAGTTAGTCCTGACGAAGGGTCTCGGCCTGAAACATCGACTGTTCCTCTTCCTAGAGGTGCTGCCTGGCCTGCTGTGTTCACCAGCAACTTTGAGGAGCATTCAAGGAACTCTTAGATAGGCATATGGATGACAGAAGAGTGGAGAGCTATGGGGTTAGACTGATATTAGAGTAGGTTAAAAAGTTGGCACAATATTGTGGACCAAAGGTGCTGGGCTGCGCTGAAGAGTTCTATGTCGATGATCATTAACATTGAATACAACTGAATTGGGTCTATAATAATTAATGATCACTGATATTGAATGCTACTGAATTGGATCTATGATAATTAATGATCACTGACATTGATTACTACTGAATTAGGTTGATAATAATTAATGATCACTGACATTGAATTCTACTGAATTGGGTCGATGATAATTATTGATCACTGACATTGAATGCTTCTGAATTGGGTCTATGATCATTATTGATCACTGACATTGAATGCCACTGAATTGGGTTTATGGTAATTATTGATCACTGACGTTGAATGCCACTGAATTGGGGGAGTCTGTTAAAGGTTAACCACATTGGCATGTTCAGAGAAGTGAGGAGGAAGGTTCCCTTCCCTGCAGGAAATTAATAAACTAGTGCTACAGGATAAAAATCTAACATTTACTGTATCTGTTACTGAGGATAGATTTCTCTGAAATCAGAATTATTTGATGACTTGTATTTAAATTGCCCAGCTGCTGAGGTGGGATTTGAACAGCTTTTTGGATCAATGGTCCAGAACTCTGGCTACGAGCCAAGTGACTTCTGGCTACCAAGGTCAAAACTGAGTTTATTGTCATATGCACAAGTGCTGCATTGATGAAGGGTCTTGGCCTGAAACATCAACTGTTATTCCTCGCAATAAATGCTGCCTGATCTGCTGAGTTCCTCTAGCAGTTTGTATGTTCCAATGTAAACTTGCAACAACATCAAAGGTACAACATTCCTGCCAAAAACATAAATTATACAAAATTATACAAGAAAGAATGCAATGAGAGCAAATAAAACAATGTCGATTGTAGAGCATAATGTGGCAGATTGCTAATGTTGTTCCGTTGTTTAAGAAAGGCTGTAAAAATAAACCAGGAAATTATAGATCATTAAGCCTGATTTCAGTGGTGGGAAAGTTTTTGGAAGGTATTCTAAGGGACCAGATATATAAATATTTGAATTTGGATAGACAGGGCCTGATTAGGGATAGTCAGCATGGCTTTGCATGTGGTAGGTCGTGTCTAACCAATCCTATAGAGCTTTGAGACCATAAGACCATCAGATATAGGAGCAGGATTAGGCCATTTGGCTCATTGAGTCTGCTCTACCATTCAGTCATGGCTGATCCTTTTTTCCCCTCCTTAGTCCCAACCCCTAGCCTTCTCTCCATAACCTTCGATGTTGTGTCCAATCAAGATCCTATCAAGCTCTGCCTTATACACCTTATGACCGGGCCTCCACAGCTGCCTGTGGTAGTAAGTTCCACAAATTCACCGCCTCTGACTAAAGAAATTTTTTGCATCTCTGTTTTGAATGGATGCCCCTCTATCCTGGGGCTGTGTCCTCTTGTCCTAAACTCTCCCACCATGGGAAAACCTGTCCACATCCACTCTGTCTAGGCTTTTCAACATTTAAAAGGTTTCAATGAGATCCTCCCTCATCCTTCTAAACTCCAGTGAGTACAGACCCAGAGCTACCAAACGTTCCTCATATGATGAGCCTTTCATTCCCAGAATCATCCTGTGAACCTCCTCTGAACCCTCTCCAATGCCAGAACATCTTTTCTTAGGTGAGGAGCCCAAAACTGTTCACAGTACTCAAGGTGAGGCCTCAACAGGGCCTCAGCTTCACATCCCAGCTCTTGTATTCTAACCTCTTGAAATGAATGCTAACATTGCATTTGCCTTCTTCACCACTGACTCTATCTGCAAGTTAACCTTCAGGGTGTTCTGCACAAGGACTTCCAAGTCCCTTTGCATCTCAGATTTTTGATTTTCTCCCTGTTTGGAAAATAGTCATTTATTTCTACTACCAAAGTGCAGGACCGTGCATTTTCCAACATTACGTTCCATTTGCCACTCTTTCCCATCTCCTAATCTGTCTGTCCTTCAGCAGCCTACCTGTTTCCTCAACACTACCTGCCCCTCCACCAATCCATATCAGCTTTTCAAGGAAAGTTGATGAAGGCAAGGCAGTGGATGTTGTCTACACAGACTTTAGCAAGGCCTTTGACAAGGTCGCGCATGGGATGTTGGGCAGGAAGTTTCGTCCACTCGGCATTCAAGATGAGGAAGTAAGTTGGATTAGACATTAGCTTTGTGGGAGAAGCCAGAGAGTGGTAGTAGAAGGTTGCTTCTCTGACTGGAGGCCTGTGACTAGTGGAGTGCCACAGGGATCTGAGTTGAGTCCATTGTTGTTTGTCATCTATAACAACGTTCTGGATGATAATGCAGTTAACTGGGTCAGCAAATTTGCGGGTGACATCAAAGCTGAGGCTGTCACAAACAAGGGAACATCTGCAGATGCTGGAAATCTGAGCAACACGCACAAAATACTGAAGGACCTCAGCAAGCCAGGCAGCATCTAGGGAAAAAAGTACAGTTGATGTTTCGGGCCAAAACCCTTTGGCAGGACTGGAGAAAAAAAAGCTGAAGAGTAGAATTAAACAGTGGGGGGAGGGGAGAGAGAAACACCGGATGATAGTTGAAACTTGGAGGGGGGGGGATGAAGTAAAGAACTAGGAAGTTGATTGGTGAAAGAGACAGAAGGCCATGGAAGAAAGAAAAACAAGGGAGGAGCACCAGAGGGAGGTGATGGGCAGGCAAGGAGATAAGGTGAGAGAGGGAAAAGGGGATGGGAAATGGTGGGGGTGGGGGGCATTGCCAGCAGTTTGAGAAATTGATGCTTATGCCATCAGATTGGAGGCTACCCAAATGGAATATAAGATGTTGTTCCTCCAACCTGAGTGTGGCCTCATCACAACAGTGGAGGAGGCCATGGATGGACATATCGGAATGGGAAATGGAATTAAAATAGGTGGCCACTGGGAGATCCTGCTTGTTCTAGCGGATGGAGCGTAGATACTCGGTGAAGCTGTCTCCCAATCTATGTCGGGTCTCACTTATACACAGGAGGCCACTCCGGGAGCACCAAACACAGTAAATGACCCCAACAGACTCACAGGTGAAGTGTTGCCTCACCTGGAAGGACTCTTTGGGGCCCTGAATGGTAGTGAGGGAGGAGGTGAACGGGCAGGTGTAGCACTTGTTCCACTTGCAAGGATAAGTGCCGAGAGGGAGATCAGCGAGGAGGGACAAATGGACAAGGGAGCAATCCCTGCAGAAGGCAGAAAGTGGGGATGGAGAGGGAAAGATGTGCTTGGTGGTGGGATCCTATTGGAGGTGGCAGAGGTTTTGGAGAATTATGTGCTGGACGCAGAGGCAGGTGGGGTGGTAGGTGATGACAAGGGGAACTCTAACCCTGGTAGAGTGGTGGAAAGATGGGGTAAGAGCAGAGGTGTGTGAAATGGAAGAGATTTGGTTGAGAGCAGCATTGATGGTGGAGGAAGGGAAGACTCCTTCTTTGAAAAAGGAGGACATCTCCTTCATTCTAGAATGAAAAGCCTCATCCTGAGAGCAGATGCGGTGGAGACGGAGGAATTGAGAGAAGAGGATGGCATTTTTACAAGTAGCAGGGTGGGACATGCTAGTCCAGGTAGCTGTGAGAGGCTGTGGGTTTGTAATAGACATCAGTGGATAAGCTGTCTCCGGAGATAGAGACAGTGAGATCGAGAAAGTGAAGGGAGGTGTCAGAAATGGACAAGGTAAATCTGAGGGCAGTATGGAAGTTGGAGGTAAAGTGGATGAAAGGTGGATTGAGGCTTTAGTGGACAGCAAGGAAGACAATCAGAGCTTACAGTGGGATTTGGACCAATTGGAAAAATGGGCTGAAAATTGGCAGGTGGAATTTAATGCAGACAAGTGCACTTCAGTAGCACCAACCAGGGTAGGTCTTACACAGTGAATGGTAGGGCACTGAGGAGTGAGGTAGAACAAAGGATCTGGGAATACAGGTGCATAATTCATTTAATGTGGTGGCACAGGTAAATAGGGTAGTAAAGAAAAGTTTTGGCATGTAGACCTTCATAAATCAAAGTATTGAGTACAGGAGATGGGAATTTATGTTGGAGTTGTATAAGACATTGGTGAGGCCTAATCTGGAGTATTGTGTGCGGTTTTGGTCACCTACCTACAAGAAAGATGTAAATAAGTTTGAAAATTTACAAGGATGTTGCAGGTCTGGGGGACCTGAGTTATAAGGAAAGGTGGAATAGGTGAGGACTTTATTCCTTGGAATATAGGAGACTGAAGTGAGATTAGAGGTATACAAAATTATGAGGGGTATAGGTAGGATAAATGCAAGCAGGCTTTTTCCACTGAAGTTGTGTGGGACTACAACTCAAGGTCATGGGTTTAGGGTAAAAGGTGAAATGTTTAAGGGGAGCATGAGGGGAATCTTCCTCACTCAGAGGATCATGAGAGTGTGGAACAACTGTCCGTGCAAGTGGTGCATGCAAGCTTGGTTTCGAAGTTTAAGATGTTTGGTTAGGTATATGGATGGGAAGGTTACAAAGGGCTATGGTCTGGGTGTAGGCCAATTGGTCTAGACAGTTTAATAGTTTGGCATTGGCTAAATGGGCTGAAGGGCCTGTTTCTGTGTTGTAGTTTTCTGTGACTCTACTTTGCTTTTGGATACCTTGAAGTGGGTGAAAGTATATGTCATTTTCAGGGGAGCAGAGACCATAAGACGTCGGAGGAGAATGAGGCCATTTGGCCTGCTGGGTCTGCTCTGCCATTCATACATGACTGGTTTAGTTTCACTCTCAACTCCATTCTCCTGCCTTCTCACCATAATCTTTGACTCCCTTACTAATCAAGAGCCTATTTGAAGATGTTGAATATGTGGAATTCACAGCAATCTGTGGGAATGGTATTCCACAGATTCACCATCCTCTGACTAAAGAAATTTCTCTTCGTCTCTCTCCTAAAGGAATGTCCTTCTATACTGAGGCTGTGCCCTGTGGACAGCACTGTGGTTGGGTGCTGCTGACATTAAAACCGCTCCATCCTTTCACAAGCATCTTGACCTATCACTATGCTTATGCTCTTACCAACATGATCCACTTCAGCAAATGCAAGTGCCTTTAGCATTGTGATGGTTATGCAGCTCACATGATTATGCCCTTACAGTAATGGCTGCAGACACAGCTCACTTTCATACATGATTATGCCCTTACAGTAACGGCTGCTGATACAGCTCGCTTTCATACGTGATTGTGCCCTTACTGTAATGGCTGCAGACACAGTTCACTTTCATACATGATGACACCTTGATCAACATGATTGTTGGCATGCCTCTGGTTTGCACAGAGATTTGCCCTCACCAATATGGCAGCCAGCACCCACTTTGGCACAAGTTATCATCCTTACAATAGTGGAGTCAGCCCTTACCAAAATGGTGGCATGGACAGCTCATATTACAATGCGTGTGAAGGAGGTGTCCACGGTGCCAAAACAACTAGAGGAGCAGAGTGTTGAATCCAGCATTGTAAGGTTCAGATATTACAGTTACGGTGCTGTCTGCTTCAGGACGATGAAACTTTGATTACGGGGTGGAAGAGAATAAATGTGCCATGAATTACCTTTACAACAATCAGTACCATGTTATACTTGGACCAAGAACCATAATATCTAATGTTTTGAATAGGAAATTAATTTTCCCCAAAAGGAATTCCAGACTTGAATAAGGAAATGTTTTTGTGGCTTCCACTGTGTACTCGACAGGCATGGGCATTATACCAAATGTGCTGATGTGTCAGAAGTTTTAATGTTTTTAGAATCAGAACACTGGCATATATCGTGAAATATGTTGCTTTGCAGCAGTACAGTGAAATACATTGAAAAATAATGTTACAATAAGAAATATAAAAAGAATAAATTAAATCAGTCGTGCAAAAAGAGAACAAATAGTGAGGCAGTGTTCATGGGTCATGGACTGTTCAGAAGTCTGATGGTGGATGGGAAGAAGCCGTTCCTAAAACATTGAGTGTGAATTCAGACTCCTGTACAGCCTCATTGATGGTTGTATTCTTATGGAGGCTGCGGACCCTTCATGAAGGATGCTGTCTTTTGAAGGTGCCCTTGATGCTGGGGGGTGGGGGGGGAGGGGGGCTCATGCCCATGATAGAACTGGCTGAGTTTACAACCTTCTGCAGCTTTTTCTGATCCTATGCATTGCTGCTTCCATACCAGGCAATGATGCAACCAGTCAGTATGCCTGCTTTCCACTACAATCCATTACAACACAGTAAGTGAGCAGAATGTTCTTTGATTTGGACATGGAATGGACAGTTAAATTGAAATGAGTTAAAATGGCTGTAACTTTGAACAGGACCAGGACTCTATTGGGTCCTTGCCAGTTACTCATGAGAGATCACTGTCAAATGTAATCACTTTGAAAAGTGTGTGGGAGTCACAAACTTAATCTTTTCAGGGAGCAAACACTGCCTGAGGCCTGGTGAATGAATTGGTGGGGTTATCCCACTGGATGGGGATTCAGCACTGAGTCCAGAGGAGGTTAAATGCAGCAACAATCCGTACAATCCAATGCAACAAACACAAAATGCTGGAGGAACTCTGAAGGTCAGGCAGCATCTTTGGAGGGAAGTAAACAGTCGATGTTTCAGGCTGAGACCCTTCATTGGGACTGCCTGCCCTGCTGTGTTCCTCCAGCATTTTGTGTCAGTTTTGCAAGCTTTTCTGCAGGATCTCTTGTGAGTACCTCCAGCAGATTGTTTGCTACTTTCATTTTTCCTCTCTGTCTGCCTCCATCTATCATTTAACTGCCCCTGTCTCCCATCTGCTACCCTCCCTTACTTGGGGGAAGCAACACTCACAACACGCTGGAGGAACTCAGCAGGTTGGGCAGCATCCGTGAAAACGGTGACTGATCATTTCCATGGATGCTGCCCGACCTGCTGAGTTCCTCCAGCGTGTTGTGAGTGTTGCTTTGACCCCAGCATCTGCAGAGTATTTTGTGCTGACTTGGGGGAAACTGTCCCTCTTCATTCACTCTTCCTCAATCCACCAATCACCACAGACTCTTATCTCCTCTCTCTCTCCCTTCTCCTTATATTGGCTATTTCCTGTCCCAGTGCTTTCAACCTGAAACATCAGCGATTCCTTTCTCCTTCACAGATGCAGCCCGACCCCAGATTACCTCCTGGAGATATTTGTTGCTCCATATTGCAGTGTCTGCAGTCTCCCGTGTCCCTTTGGAAGATAAATCAGGGCTGCATGTGGTGTAGTAGTTAGCGTAACACTATTACAGTGCAATGAGTGGGGTTCAATTCCGTGGCTGTCTGTAAGGAGTTTATATGTTCTCCCCATGACCACGTGGGTTTCCTCCAGGTGCTCTGGTTTCCTCCCACGTTCCAAAGACATACGGATTAGTAGGTCACGTGGGAGGTGTGGGCTATGGGACTGGAAGGGCCTGTTCTGGTGTTGTATCTACACAGAATTAAAAAGGAATGGAGAGAACTGTAACCTCCAATGCATTCTGTCCCCAAACAATGCAGGAACATCAGGAAACCACTGACCTGTGAGCACTGTTGTTCAAACTTTCTGAGACTCGAACAGTGTGACAATATCTGACAATGGTATCACAGTGGCTCAGTTCCCTACTCCTGATTCAGCGAATGGACGTGCGGTCCAGAGACGGTCAGTACCGCTGAGTTATGAACTGCAATTATTGGGCAACACACACAAAATGCTGAAGGAGCTCAGCAAGGAGGGCAGTCCCTCCAGCAATTTGTGTGTGTTGCTCAAGATTTCCAGCACCTGCCAACTCAGCGGTCAAAGTTCAAAGTACGTTTATTATCAGAGTATGTACACATTATACAACCTTGAGATTCGTCTGACAGGCAGCCGCAAAACAAAGAAGCCCAAAAGAACCCATGTGAAAAATAGATTGTCAAACATTCAATGTGCAGAAAATAAAAACACATCATGCCCAGCAAGACAAAACATAAAGCGATAAAAGAACCCACTAAATAAAAGACCGATAAACACCCAAGGTGTAGAGAAAAAACATTGTTCAAGCAGTAACTGCAGACAAATAGCATTCTGAACTGAAGTCCACAGAGTCTCATTGTTCAACATAGTTGAGCACAGAACCGAGTCACGGAGCAGTTATCAGAACCGGCCCGTCCCTCACACTCAGCTCTGACACCGTGACCATTCCAATCAGAACTGGCCTGTCCCTCGCCCTGAGCCCTGACACCGTGATCTTTCCAATCAGAACTGGCGCCTGAATCTCTGTCCCAATATTGGATACGCTCTTGGGCCAAGGCTCCACAGCCTCGACTCAGCCTGTAACCGACCTCTCCGATTCAGCATGGCGCTTAAGTCTCCATCCAAACGTCAAGTTCACTCACCTCAATATGATCTGGGGCCTGGACACCTCCGCCTCAATTTGGCCTGATACTGACCTCTCTGATTCCGCGACGGGCCCGCTACCTCACGCTGCCTTGGTCCTGCCACATCAATTGCCTCCAAGTCCAAAAGGAAGTTACAGACTATGAATCTGCACAGATGCTAAGAATCTGTAGGATCAAGAGGAGATACAGGAGCATCAGGACCCACACCACCAGGTTCACGGACAATTATTACCCCTCAACCATCAGGAAGAAGGTATAGGAGCATCAGGTCTCACACCAACAGATTCATGGACTGTTATTACCCCTCAACCATCAATCAGGCTCTTGAATGAGTGTAGATAACTTCATTCACCACAAAACTGAACTGATCACTGAACACAACTGTTTCAAGGACTCCACAACTCATGTCCTCAGTTTGTTGTTCAGTCATTTAGTGGAGTCCAGCTCTTTATGACCCCATGAACCATAGGGTCCATAGGGTTTTCATGGCAATGATACGGAAGTAGATTGCCAGGCCTTTCTTCCGCACAGTTATCGTTGCTGCCCAGGTTGGGACCCGGCTGGGTTTGAACTCAGGACCATCTGCATTGAAGTCCAGTGCTGATGCCACTACACTGCCAGCCGGCCTGTCCTCAGTATTATTTACCTATCTATCTATTTATTTAAGCATTTTTATTTATACAATTTGTCTTTTGCGCATTGATGGTTTGTCAGTCTGTGTGTATGTAGTTTGTCATTAATTCTGTTGTATTCCTTTGTTCTACTGTGAATGCCTGCAAGAAATTTAATCTCAGGATAGTATTTGGTGACATATATGTACTTTGATAATAAATTTACTTTGAACTTTGAACTTATGTTAATGTATTGGTGTTGGTTTATTTTTCTCACATGTACCAAAATAGATGATCAAATGGTGGAGCAGACTCGATGGGCTGAATGGCCTATTCTGCTCCTATGGTCTTATAAAGCACAGTGACAAACTTGTCTTCATACAGATGCATTGAGGCAGAACAATGTAAAACAATAAATTCAGAATAAAGTGTAACAGCTACAAAGAAAGTGCAGTGCAGGTAAACAATTAAATTAAGATCAATATGAAAGAAAGAAATCTGGAATAAAAGCATGGAGCCAATGTTGTCCCATCCACCCTGCTTCTGGCTTCATCTACATATCATGTTCTCCTTAGCTGGATCCACCTGTCATGTGTCAGCCTTTGCTTCAACCCTCTCTCTCTCACCTCCTTACCCTGGTTCTCTCTCCTCTACAGTCTCAGACCTGAACCAGGGTCTCAGCCTGAAATATCATTTATCCCTTTACCGCAGAGGTTACTGCTTGTTCTGAGTTCTAATTTTGTTTACGTTTCAGAGACCGGCATCTTCAGTCTGTTTTGTCCTGTTCACTGGTGCCTCATTTTGCTCACTGTGGAAGAAAATTCTGTATAAAGGGTTAAACTATCTGAGTGCTAACACCCTTTAATTAACAAACCAGCTATCTAGTGTTAGCCTTTAAGCTGTAGGGCATAACACAGCTGCATTAGCTAAATCAACAACCTATTTCTGTGAATTGTGGAAATTCTAAAAGCTGTGGGAGAAGTCAGACTGTCTCTTGACTGATGTTTCTCACATTTTGTAGAATGTGATAAATTACACAGGATTAATGTATAGAACAAGGCTGTGACTATTGCTCTTTGGAAGACTGGCGATTGCACTATTAGCAAGTCACATCTTTCCTTATTTACCAACGAAGGTACTCTCTAGCCTCTTCAAAGTCCCTGTCCAATTTACTTGTGACCAACTTTAATTGAAACTCCTTAGCAAATTTTTCCCTGACACCCACTGTGTCCTACAATGACTGCAGGGCCTCAGCACTGATGGTCAGTTCTAAACTGCCCTCTGAAACATCCTGACAAGCCATTGAGTTCAAAGGGAAACCAGAGAAGATTGATAAGTGCTGGCCTCCCAAACTGTGCCCAAAGAGTACAAAAGACCAAGGCTCATGGATTCTTGAAGTAAGATATGTTGCTCATTGACTTATTACGACAGGAAAGGCCATTCAACATGTCAGGTTCATGCTAGTGACACACACACTTTGCCATTTTCCCTCATAACCACAAGAGATTCATCAGATGCTGGAAATGCAGAGGAATTCAGCAGGTCAGGGGTTGATGTTGTAGCCTGAGACCCTTCATCAGTACCTTATTTCCCTCACCCGTAACTTGCTGTTTCCAGCATTATTATTTGTGTTTTCTTACTTCCCAGGACCGAGTTTGCAAACGAGGCCATCGCCCTGAACTACCGTGACCCAGAAGGAGATCTGGTTCGCATCACAGACAACATGGACGTGGAACTGATGGTGCTGGAGGCAGAAGAGAAGCCCAGGGTCACTAAACCAGACTTTGCCCCATGGCAACTGCATGTAACAAGGAAGGACAATCTGTCTGTGTACAACACCCACCTGTGAATATGGTCCCACTTACTGCTATGTTAAAGGGTCAGTTATTTTGCAGAGCTATAAAATGGAGAAAAATTATTATCAGGACCTTTTATTAAAGATGAATTCAGATGTTTCGCCTGCATTTTTGATGTCCCTGTTGCTTTTATATATTCTATTTAATTTTATTCTACTTATATGTAAGGGGTTTCTTCTTTTATGTTACTGTGTAGTCTAATTAAAATGGCTTCTTTGTTATGTTATAATTGAAATGGCTTCCTTGTTATGTTAACTGCTGAGAAAGTGCTCCCGCTAGTAGTTTGCTTAGATCATGTTACTGATAAGAGGATGAACAAACCAATTGGGATAGATGTTATTCTTTCTGTGTGTCTGTAAGTTAGTGTGATGTGCGGGTTTTTGGGCAGAAGGTGGGAGAGAGAGAGACAGAGGATGGACCAGGTGCTGTGAGTCCGTTAACGGGGTCGGACCCCGAGCTGGAGTCTGAGGTCCAGGGTTTCGCCAAGGAGAGGAGACGGAGATGGATTCGTGTGGAGCATCTGGTCGACCACTGTGGTTAGTCCCAGACGGCAGGTCGAGGTGGTCCGAGGGGTCACAGGGTGAAGAAGGAGGGTCCTGAGCTCCAACTGTTTGTGCACGAAGAGATTGAACTTTGATAAGTGTGGCGCCTTTTATTTTCCTTTTATATTTTATTCACTATTAATTATATAGTTCCAGTAATATCTATAAACTGTAAATCTTTTAATCGTATCTGGTGTATTGTCTGTTATTTGGGTAGGGCGGGGTACATCACACAGCATCCACACAAACTATTACCCAGTTTGGCGGGGCTGAGTGCTGTTTCCCTAGATGACAGCGAGCTGAGCGACCCTGACGCTGGCCAGGGAGGCTACATATAGATAACAGTATGGAACAAGCCCTTCCAGCCCAACTGGCTACCCACCTATTTAACATTAACCTAACACAGGGAGAATGGACAAACTCTTTACAGATGGCGTTGGAATTGAACTCCCAACTTTGTAAAAGCATCATGCCAACTGCTATGCCACCATGGCACCCCAAAGAAGAGGCACTCCTTTCAACAGGAGCCATGCACAGACACCCCACCTCTCCCGGACATTCCAGGAATCTCTCGCATATTGATAATGGCTCCTTGACACCTGCAAATTATATACAATATCCCAGAAATTGATTTTTTTGAGAGAGAGCGAGCGAGCGAGAGGGAGAGAGAGAGACCGAGAGAGCGAGTGACAGACGTAGCGAGAGAGTGACAGAGAGGGCATCCTGATTGGTCTCTCTTTGTGCTAAGTAGACCTATCAGTTTTCTCTGTGGGCGGGCTTTACAGTCGACCCCTCTCTCTCTTTCATTGTCCATCAGTTTAGTTTAGTGTCCTGCAACGCCATGGCAGAGTGTTCCAAAAAAAGAAAATATAAAACGCACTTCACCCCAGACAACACAAAAGTGTACCCCTGCCTAATTGGGGTCAAAAATAATGACAACGTTGCTCGCTGCACTGTTGGTAACAGTGACTTTTCGATTGCCCATGGTGGGTAAAATAACTGTAAAAGACATGTTGAGGTGAGTTAAACAGGTGTCATTCATTCATTCGCATAGCTAACGTTATTTAAACTAGCTGGCTAGCTGCTAAGGAGCTACCCTATTGATGTCCTATGTGATGAGGCCAAACTACCTGTAGATTTGCTTAAAGTTGTCATAGAATTAAAAAATGACTGCATGATAATATAGTATAATATAATTGTGAATCTGATTGCTTGCAAAATTAACAAATTCATTGACACACACTGCTATGAGGTTGAGACTTCCAGCAAAATGCTGAAATCTGTCAAGCAAGCCACATCACATCATATATATATATACAGTATGTGTGTGTATATAGATTCAATATGTGATCAAATAAATTGTTGTGTTCTTTCATAATCAAATGTCCTGTATACATACACCCTTGGAGGTCGACTGGGGTTGGGGGGGGTGTATATGGGGTTGCGGGGAGCGGGGTGGTGGTGCTACCTCACTGAAATGAGTTTCTGTAGGGTGGGATGTCTGCATGCGGTGACGCTGAGGCTTTATAAGGCACTGGTGAGGCCTCACCTTGAGTATTGTGAACAGTTTTGGGATCCTCATCTGAGAAAGGATGTGCTGGCATTAGAGAGGGTTCAGAGGAGGTTCACAACACTGATTTCGGGAATGAAAGGATTGTACAAGGAACATTTAATGGTCTGGGTCTGCACTCGCTGGAAGTTAGAAGGATGAGAGGGGATCTCATTGAAACCTTTCAAATGTTGAAAGGCAGAGTAGATGTAGAGAGGATGTTACCTATGGTGGGGGAGTCTACGACAAGAGGACACAGCCCCAGGATAGAAGGGCATCCATTTAAAACAGAGATGCGGAGAAATTTCTTTAGCCAGAGAGTGGTGAATCTGTGGAATTTGTTACCACGGACAGCTGTGGAGGCCAGGTTATTGGGTGTATTTAAAGAAGAGCTTGATAGGATCTTGATTGGGCACGGCATCAAAGATTACGGGGAGAAGCCTGGGGAGTGGGGCTGAGGAGGCAAAAAATGGAACAGCCATGATTGAATGGCAGAGCAGACTCAATGAGTCAAATGGCCTAATCCTCCTCCTATAGAAACATAGAAAACCTGCAGCACGATACAGGTCCTTCGGCCCACAAAGCTGTGCCGAACATGTCCTTACCTTAGAAATTACCTAGGGTTGCCCATAGCACTCTATTTTACTGAGCTCTATGTACCTGTCCAGGAGTCTCTTAAAAGACCCTATCGTATCCGCCTCCACCACCGTCACCAGCAGCCCATTCCATGCACTCACCACTCTCCTTACCCCTGACATCTCCTCTGTACCTACTTCCAAGCACCTTAAAACTATGCCCTCTCGTGTTAGCCATTTCAGCCCTGGGAAAAAGCCTTTGACTATCCACACGATCAATACCTCTCATTATCTTGTACACCTCTATCAGGTCACTTCTCATCCTCCGTCACTCCAAGGAAAAAAGGCCGAGTTCACTCAACCTGTTTTCATAAGGCATGCTCCCCAATCCAGGCAACATCCTTGTAAATCTCTGTACCCTTTCTAAGGTTTCCACATCCTTCCTATAGTGAGGCGACCAGAACTCCAAGTGGGGTCTGACCAGGGTCCGATAAAGCTGCAACATTACCTCTCAGCTCCTAAGCTCAGTCCCATGATTCATGAAGGCCAATGCACCATATGCCTTCTTAACCACAGAGTCAACCTGCACAGCAGCTCAGAGTGTCCTATGGACTCGGACCCCAAGATCCCTCTGATTATCCACACTGCCAAGAATCTTACCATTAATACTATATTCTGTCATCATATTTAACCTACCAAAATGAACCACCTCACACATATCTGGGTTGAACTCTATCTGCCGCCTCTCAGCCCAGTTTTGCATCCTATCAATGTCTCCGCTGTAACCCCTGACAGCTTTCCTCACTATCCACAACACCTCCAACCTTTGTGTCATCAGCAACTTTACTAATTCATCCCTCCACTTCTTCATCCAGGTCATTAATAAAAATCACAAACAGTAGGGGTCCCAGAACAGATCCCTGAGGCACACACACCACCGGTGACCAATCTCCATGCAGAATATGACTCGCCTACAACCAATCTTTGCCTTCTGTTGGCAAGCCAGTTCTTAGATACACAAAGCAATGTCCCCTTGAATCCCATGCCTCCTTACTTTCTCAATAAGTCTCGCATGGGGTACCTTGTCAAGTGCCTTGCTGAAATCCATATACACTACATCTACTGGCTCTACCTTCATCAATGTGTTTAGTCACATCTTCAAAAAATTCAATCAAGCCCATAAGGCACGACTTGCCTTTCACAAAGCCATGCTGACTATTCCTAATCATATTATGCCTCTCCAAATGTTCATAAATCCTGTCTCTCAAGATCTTTTCCATCAACTTCCCAACCATTGAAGTAAGACTCAATGGTCTATAATTTCCTGGGCTATCTCTACTCCCTTTCTTGAATAATGGAACAACATTCGCAACCCATTAATCCTCTGGAACATCTCCTGTCCCCAGTGCTGATACAAAGATCATCGCCGGAGGCTCAGGAATCTCCTCCCTTGCCTCCCACAGTAGCCTAGGATGCATCTCGTCCGGTCCCAGTGACTTATAATCATAACCATTTATCTGTCACACTTGATTGGTCCTATTCTCTCACGTCTTATCCTCTTGCTCTTCACATACTTGTAGAATGCCTTGTGGGTTTCCTTAATCCTGTCCACCAAGGCCTTCCCATGGCCCCTTCTGGCTCTCCTAATTTCTTTCTTAAGCTCCTTTCTGGTAGCCTTATAATCTTCTCGATCTCTATCATTACCTAGTTTTTTGAACCTTTCATAAGCTCTTCTTTTCTTCTTGACTAGATTTACAACAGCCTTTATACACCACGGTTCCTGTACCCTACCATCCTTGCCATGTCTCTTTGGAACGTACCTATGCAGAACTCCATGCAAGTATCCTCTGAACACTTGCTACATTATGTGGGAGGTAACTGGAAGACTCGGAAGAATAAACACTAGAAATTCTGCAGGTGCTGGATATCCAAAGTAACACACACACAAAATTCTGGAGGAACTCAGCAGGTCAGGCAGTGTTTAATAAATTCTGGGCTGAGACCCTTCTTCAGTACTGGAAAGGAAGGAGGAAGATGACAGAATAAACAGGTGGGGAGGGGAAGGAAGATAGCTAGAAGGTGATAAGTGAAGCCGGTGGGTAGAAAAGATAAAGGGCCGGAGAGGAAGGAATCTATTGGAGAGGAGACTGGACCAGAGGAGAAAGGGAAGGAGGAGGGGGCTCAGGGACAGATGATAGACAGGTAAGAGGAGGTAAAAGGCCAGGGTGGGGAATAGAAGAAGGCAGGAGGGAATTTTTTGACTGGAAAGAGAAATCAATATTCATGCCTTCAGGTTGGGGCTACCCAGATGGAATATCAGGTGTTACTCCTCCACCCTGAGGGTGGAGACTGAGGAAAAGCCCACACAGTCACAGGGAGAGCTTGCAAACTCCACACAGGCAGTATTGAGTTCAAGAGGTCAGCAGTGTTGCTGTACACCCGAAACGTGTTAAGTGAATTCTGTAAATGGAGGATATTATGTCATCCTGTGGTTGGTGCAACTGGGCATGGATCCCAGAGTAAAGAATGGAAAAGACCAGAGAAAAACAGAATTAATAATATTGGAACGTGCCAAAGCAGTACAAGATGAAATTCACCTTGGGTTGAGCATGGAGCATTGTACAGCACAGGAAAAGGCCCTTCAGCCACTATGTCTGTGCCAAACTGGATGCCAAATTAAACCAATTCTCTTCTGCCTACACATGGCACCTAACCCTCCATTAACTGAACGTTCATGTATCTGTCTAACAACCTCATAAGTGCCACTATTGTATCTGCTTCCACCACTACCCCGTAGGACATTACAGGCATCCACCATTCTCTGTAAAAAACTTGTCTCTCATTAAATACAAGTCCTCTAGTTCTTGATATTTCTATCTCAGGAAAAGAGTTTCTGACTGCTTATTTCATCATTAATTCTTAGCACACCCATAAGACCATAAACCATAGGAACAGAATTAGGTCATTCTGTCCATCGAGTCTGCTCTGCCAATAAATCCTGGCTGATTTATTATCTGTCTCAACTCCATTCTCCTGCTTTCTCTGCATAACCTTTGACACCCTTACTAATTAAGAAGCTGTCAACCTCCACTTTAAATATATCTAGTGACTTTGTTTCCACAGCCACTACTTCCTCAGAATTCCACAGATCCACCTCCTTCTGCTAAAGAAGTTCCTCCTCATCACTGCTCTAAAGGGATGCCCTGCTATTTTAAGGTCGTACCTCAGGTCTGAGACACCCCCACTATAGGAAACATCCTCTCCATCTAGGGCTTTCAATACTCAATAGGTTTCAATGCGATCCCCCATATTCGTCTAAACTTCAGAGTATGAGAATCAATCCAAATTCTCTGTACATTCAGATTCATTGATTTATCAAATGTACATTGAATCATAAAATGATTTGTATTTGTGATTTGCATCATTTGTAGTAACAACCAACTCAACCTAAGGATTGGCTGTGGGCAGCCCTCAAGTGTCACCACACATTCCAGTGACAACATAGCATAACTACAATGCTCAGCAGAACATCACAAGCGAAGGCAGCAACAAAACAAGCTCTTTCCTTCCTGGGAAATACTGTGGTGAATCCTTTGGGCATGATGATACCTCTGTTGTGGATGAAGCTATTAAAAATGGGAGTGGGACTTTGGCTAGAAATTTGACCAGGTAGCAGTGTGCCAGAAACATTACTGTCACCTTTTTTGATGACTCACCTTTTGAAGGTGTTCCCTTCCTTCAGAATATCTCTTGAAGATGTCCTGAAGCTGCAAAGAGTGAAGAGTGGTGCAAGGTGGCAGGACCCAGGCCCAAGAGAGTATCGAAGCTGCAAGGCCCGGCTCTGAAACGAAGAATGACCTGCTATTTGGCTGATTTAAACACTGGGTCAAATTGAAAAGGGCAAGGTTTTCAGGGCCGGAGGTGAAGGATGGGCCTGTGTTCAGCTCACTGCTCCACAAGATTTACTCGTCTCTGCATTGAACCAAGGCTGTGACCTGCAACTAACGGACTCCTGGATCGGCAGTGACTGGTTTCATGGCAATGGACTCACTTTCGTGAACTTCAGTTCTGAATGTTATTTACTTATTTTTATTGTCTCACTATTTGTTTTAATATCTGCACATTGGGTGTTTGACAGTTTTTTTTTAATGGGGTCTATCAGGTGTCTTTGTTTCTGAAAGGAGCAAAATCTAAGGTTGTATAAAGTAATATATCATATATCTCAAGGTTATATATTGATAATAAATGTACTTGGAACTTTGAACTCAGTGGCTACACAGGATGATATGTTAGTAAAGAATGTGTGTGGTAAACTTGCTTTGATTAGTCGAGGCATTGAGTTCAAGAGTCAGGAAGGTATTTTGCAGATTTATAAAATTTTGGTTAGGCCATTTCATCCAGTTCTGGTCCCCCCCCCCCACTATAGGAAGGATGCAGGGGCTATGGAGAGGGTGTGGAAGAGGTTTACCAGGACATGGCCTGGATTAGAGAGTACGTGCTATAAGGAGAGGTGGGAGAAATGTATTGTTTTCTCCTAAGTGGCGGAGGCTGAGGGGAAGCCTCATCGAAGTGTATAAGGTTATGAGAGGCATAGATAGAGAGGACAGCCAGTATCTTTATTCCTAGTTTTGAAATATGTAAAATTAGAGGGTATATGTTTAAAGAGAGGGGGCTGTTCAGAGGGATTTGGGGGTCATGTATTTTGCAGAGAAAATTGCTGGGGTCTCTTGGTATCATTAATTAACTTACATATTTGTGAATGATCTTGTTTTGTATTTCCAAGTTTGTATTTCTTTTTCACACATTCTTTGTCAGTCTTTGTGTGTAGTTTTTCAATGATTCTATGGTATCTTTGTTCTACTGTGAATGCTCGCCGCATGAAAATGAATCTCAGGGTAGTACTTGGTGACATATACATACTTCGATAATAAATTTACTTTGAACTTTGAATGTGCAGGAAATGGCAGAATATGGACATGGTGGAGACAGAAGGGACTGGTTATGTAGGCGTTTGGTTTAATTAGGCACAACAGTGTGGGCTAAAGAACCTGTTCTCATGCTGTACTGTTCGATGTTTTAAATTATTTCAAAGCTCTCTGCTTTCCAGATTTTTCCAACTCAATTTCCTGAATCAGGTATTTGAGTTGAAATGCCTTGGGTACTCATGTGTGAGTCCTGAGTTATTCTGATCACTTTGTTCTTTAGATCTGTGTGCTAGGCTTCTAACAAATTGTCTCTTTCAAAGCTAACATTAATTTGTGTTCGCTTTCCCAAGGACCAGCATGTGTCCACGTGGCCTCAGCTTATAATTCCCAGAATAATTAAACTGCGCCACACATTGGCTGCCAAGTACTAAACCCTTTCCCAACTGGTGGAAAGCAAGTCAAAAACAGCTCATGGAAATACACTCAGTGGCCACTTTATTAGGTACCTCTTCAGCAGAGATGCTTTTCTGCACACCATTGTTGTAACTTCCTGCCTTCCTGCCAGCTTAAACCCTATTTGACCATTCCATCTAACCTCTCTCATTAACAAGGTGTTTTTGCCCACTGAACTGCTGCTCACTGGATTTTTTTTGTTTCTTACACCACTCCCTGTGAACTCTGAGGATCGTTGTGCATGAAATCCCAAGAGATCGTCAGTTTCTGAGATACTCAAAGCACCCCATCTGGCACCAACAACCATTCCACGCACAAAGTCACTTAGATCACATTTCTTCCTCATTCTGATGTTTTGTCAGAACAACAACTGAACCTCTTGACCATGTCCACGTGCTTTTGTGCATTGATGAGCAGGTATACAGGTGTCCCTGATATCCAGGTTACTGAGTGTAGGTTCATAGGGTCATAGAGCAATACAGCACAGACATAGGACCTTTGACTCAACTAGTCCATCCCAGCCAATCCCAATTTCCTCCATTTGGCTCATAATCTCCAAGCCACACCCCTTCATGCTTCTTAAATTTTACTATTGTCCCTGCTTTAACTATTTCCTCTGCAGTACTCACCACCTTCTGCATGAAAAAGTTCACCCTCAGGACCTTTTCAAACCTTTTCCTTCTTACCTTATGTGCAGGAGCTTTTGGAAAGCATCAAGCTGGATAAGTCACCAGGACCGGATAGGATGTACCCCAGGTTACTGTGTGAAGCAAGGGAGGAGGATCCAATGAGGATCCAATGAGGATGGGAGAGGTTCTGGAGGATTGGAGGGTTGCAGATATTGTTCCCTTATTCAAGAAAGGGAGTAGGGATAGCCCAGGAAATTATAGACCAGTGAGTCTTACTTCAGTGGTTGGTAAGTTGATGGAGAAGATCCTGAGAGGCAGGATTTATGAACATTTGGAGAGGCGTACTATGATTAGGAATAGTCAGCATGGCTTTGTGAAAGGCAGGTCGTGCCTTATGAGCCTGATTGAATTTTTTGAGGATGTGACTAAACACATTGATGAAGGTAGAGCCGTAGATGTAGTGTTTATGGATTTCAGCAAGGCACTTGACAAGGTACCCCATGCAAGGCTTATTGAGAAAGTAAGGAGGCATGGGATCCAAGGGGACATTGCTTTGTGGATCCAGAACTGGTTTGCCCACAGAAGGCAAAGATTGGTTGTAGATGAGTCATATTCTGCATGGAGGCCGGTGACCAATGGTGTGACTCAGGGATCTGTTCTGTGATCCCGACTCTTTGTGATTTTTATAAATGACCTGGATGAGGAAGTGGAGGGATGGGTCAGTAAATTTCCTGATGACACAAAGGTTGGGGGTGTTATGGATAGTGTCAGAGGTTACAGCGGGACATTGATAGAATGCAAAACTGGACGGAGAAGTGGCAGATGGGTTCAACCAAGAGAAGTGTGAGGTGGTTCATTTTGGTAGGTCAAGTATGATGGCAGAATATAGCATTAATGGCAAGACTCTTGGCAGTGTGGAGGATCAGAGGGATCTTGGGGTCCGAGTCTACAGGACACTCAAAACTTCTATGCAGGTTGACTCTGTGGTTAAGAAGGCATATGGAGCATTGGCCTTCATCAATCGTGGGATTGAGTTTAAGTACCGAGAGGTAATGTTGCAGCTATATAGGACCCTGGTCAGATCCCACTTGGAGAACTGTGCTCAATTCTGGTTGCCTCACTACAGGAAGGACGTGGAAACTATAGAAAAGGTGCAGAGGAGACTTACGAGGATGTTGCCTGGATTGGGGAGCATGCCTTATGAGAATAGGTTAAGTGAACTTAGCCTTTTTTTCTTGGAGCGACAGAGAATGAGAGGTGAACTGATAGAGGTGTACAAGATAATGAGAGGTATTGATCGTGCGGATAGTCAGAGGCTTTTTCCCAGGGCTGAAATGACTAACACGAGAGGGCATAGTTTTAAGGTGCTTGGAAGTAGGTACAGAGGAGATGTCAGGGCTAAGTTTTTTACACAGAGAGTGGTAAGTGCGTGGAATGGACTGCCAGTGGCAGTGGTGGAGGCTGAAAAAATAGGGTCTTTTAAGAGACTGCTGCATAGGTACATGGAGCTTAGAAAAATAGAGGGCTACAGGTAAGCCTAGGTAGTTCATGTAAGGACATGTTCGGTACAGCTTTGTGGGATGAAGGGCCTGTATTGTTCTGTAGGTTTTCTATGTTTCTATGTTACCCTGAATCTTTGTCCTTTAGTTTTGGACTCCTGTATCCTGGGGAAAAGACTCTTATCATCCACCTTAGCATGAGGAAATCTGCAGATGCTGGAATTTCAAGCAACACACATAAAAATTTCTGGTGAACGCAGCAGGCCAGGCAGCATATATAGGAAGAGGTACAGTCGACGTTTTGGGCTGAGACCCTTCGTCAGGACTAACTGAAAGAAGAAATAGTAAGAGATTTGAAAGTGGGAGGGGGAGGGGGAGATCTAAAATGATAGGAGAAGACAGAAAGGGGAAGGGATGGAGCTAAGAGTTGGAAAGTTGATTGGCAAAATGGATATGAGAGGATCATGGGACGGACGGGAGGCCTAGGGAGAAAGAAAGGGGGAGGGGGGAAGCCCAGAGGACGGGCAAGGAATATAGTGAGCAGGACAGAGGGAGAAAAAGGAGAGAGAGAAAAAAAATGTAATAATATAAGATAAATAAATAATGGATGGGGTACGAAGGGGAGGTGGGGCATTAATGGAAGTCAGAGAAGTCGATGTTCATGCCATCAGGTTGGAGGCTACCCAGACGGAATATAAGGTGTTTTTCCTCCAACCTGAGTGTGGCTTCATCTTGACAGTAGAGGAGGCCGTGGATAGACATATCAGAATGGGAATGAACGAAGGGTCTCGGCCCGAAACGTCGACTGTACCTCTTCCTATAGATATTGCCTGGCCTATCATCCACTTTAGCTGTGCCTCATAATTTTAAACATTTCTATAAAATGGCTCACATTCTCCTACGTTCCAAGGAATCATGACCTTGCCTGGCCAAATCTCTGAATAACTCAGACTTTGTAGTTCTGGCAACATCCTTGCAAATCTTCTCTACATTCTTTCCAGTTTAACCACATCTTCCCTAGTACAGGGGAACCAAAACTGTGAATGTGTGCACAGCACTCTCCCACATGTAGCAATTGATCTGCTGAGTGTTTAAGAATATCTCATTTTCTTCCAGATTTCCAATCTTTGGGGATTTTTTTTTTTGCCTTTGAATAACACTCTGATAGAGGGTTCAGCCAGTTTGGCTTCATAAAGTACTTTGAGAGAAAGCCAAGTTTTAGAATCTTAAAAAAAAGGAATATCAGAGAGACTTCGATAAATTCTTCCATTTATTTTTCTAGCCCCAGTCTCTTCAGTACATTGTATTGGTGCCATGACCTTAACCACCAAGCACTAATCTCTGAAAGTCCAAACCTCTACTTCTACCCCTCTCTGATATTCCCTGTCTCAGGACATGGGAATAAACATGACTTTTAGTGTCCATGACTTCCAAAGCCTGAGATAGGAGAGACTCTGCAGACGTTGGAAATCTAGAGCAAAACGCTGGATGCTGGAGGAACTGAAGAGGCCTAGCAGTTAATAGTGCCAGTGACCTGGGTTCAATTCTTGCGGTAAGGAGCTTATATGTTTCCCCCCAACATTCCAAAGACGTACAGGTTAGAAGATCAATTTGTCACATGGATATAATGGGGTGGCGTGGGCTTGTTAGGCTGGATGGCTCTATGACCATACTGTGTCTCTAAAACAAAACTGAGCAGCCAGACATCTGTGGAGGGAAATAAACAGTCACTGTTTCAGGCCAAAACTTTACATTAGGACTGATGGCCCCATTTTATTCCCCTCCATAGTTGCTGCCTGCATTGCTGAGTTCCTCCAGCATTTTGAGTGTGCTGTTCATAACTTTATAACCTCGCCTAACAGTTTCTAAAGTGTCTAGGATCACCTCGCTATATTGTTTATATTCTACTGTTATACAAAACTAGGAAAACCTGCAGTTTATCCCCAACTGAATGATGTGACTACAAGTGGAGACTCAGCAAGAGATGGGTGTCAGCATAATGCCACCATAGTTATTGAGTTAAACTGCTCAGAAAGAGGCCATTCAGTCCAACAGGTCCATGCCTACTGTGCTAGTCCCATTTGCTTTTGGTTAGCCCATATCCCCCACAAGCCTTTCCTATTCAAGCACCTGTCCAAAACCATTTTGAAAATATACAGTAATTGCTTCTAACGCTACAGCTTCCTCGTACAGCTCATTCCATATAACCACAAACTTCTCTGTGAAAAAAAATTGCTCCTCAGGTTCCTTTTAAATCTTTCCCCTTAACAAATTACATTCCCTAGTTTCAAACTCCCCTGGGCTGAGAGGAAGTCTGTGTGGATTCACATGAATTTAATTCTACACCATCCAGTTTCAGACTCCCCCTGGGCTGGGAGAAAGTCTGTGTGGATTCACATAAACTTAAATCTACACCCTCCAGTTTCGGACTCGCTTGGACTGGGAGAAAACCTGTATGGATTCACCTTAACTTAAATCTTGATGATATTTTAAACTTCTATGAGATCACCACTCTGTTCAGCTTCCTACGCTCCAGGAGACAGAGCCCCTGCCTACCCAACCTCTCCTTATAACTTAATCCCTCCACTCCTGTTACCATCCTCATGGACGTTTCCTGTTACTACCCTCATGGGCATTTCCTACACCCTCGCCAGTTTCACGACATCCTTCCTATCGCTGGTTGACCAGAACTGAGCACAGCACTGAGTGCGGCCTCTCCAAAGTCTTGTAAGCAGGGTTACTGAGACACAAAAGTCAGGTGTTTAATATTTCTGAAAAGTAGTTTTGAAGCAAATATTTGTAATCATGTAGTAAATATTTGAGGCGCATGTTAATCTCTGACGTGAAGGAGGAAAATCTATTCGGAACTTAGAAATTTATGTGGCCACTACATATGGAACATCTCTCTCAGTAGGTTACCCAGAGTTGAATCAAAGTTCACATTGTTTACAGTCAAGGCTGCTTACTTACGGAGTAGTACATAATCAGTAACCCTTTGCAGATTCAGATTCAAGCTTCTTCCAAGTCTTTTAAGTCTAACTCGTGTGTGTGTGTGTGTGTGTGTGTGTACCTCTATCTGTGTATTGGTGGGGGGGTGTTGGATGGATCTGAAAATACCAATTGTGAGATAGAATTCTGACAAAGGCATCAATGAGCAAAAAAACGTTTATTTTTTGGCAGTAGGATGGGTGTGAACCTGTTTTCCTTAGCAACATCCTCCAAAATCTGATCACTGAAGGTGCAGTGCGGGAATTGTTTTTATAAGCAGCAGTCTCCCAGGAACACCCAACCACAGAGAGTGCAATACCAAATATCCCACTAGGGAATGAGGCAGGACCGGTGACAGAAATGTGTGTAGGAGAATACTTTAGATCTAGTGATCCCAACGCCATTAGTTTCAAGATAGTCATGGAGAAGGATAGATCTGGTCCTCAAGTTGAGATTCTAGAGAAAGGCCAGTTTTGATGGTAGCAGAAAGGATTGGGACAGGTTGTTTTCTGGAAAAGGTGTACTTTCTAAGTGGAAGTCCTCCAAAAGTGAAATGCTCCTGTCAGGATCAAAGGCAAGGCTAGTAGGTTGAGGGAACTTGGTTTTCAAGAGATATTGAAAGCCTGGTTATGAAAAAGAAGGAGGTGCAATGCAGGTATAGACAGCAAGGAACAAAGTAGCACACTTAAAATGCTGGAGGAACTCAGCAGGCAGGCTGAAAATGAACAAACAATCAAACATCATGAAGGTGGAAGACGCCAGAATAAAAAGGAAGGTAGAGGGGAGGGAGGATAGCTAGAATGTGATAGGTGAAGCCATGTGGTAGGAAAGGTAAAGGGCTAGAGAGGAAAGAATCTGATAGAAGAGGAGATGACCAGATGAGAAAAGGAAGGAAAAGGGGCACTGGGGGAGGCAATAACCAGGCAAGAAGAGGCAAAAGGTAAGAGGCCAGAGTGGGGAGTAGAAGAAGTGGGGAGGGGGATGGGAAAATTATTTTACCAGAAGAACAAATTGATATTCATGTCATCAGGTTGGAGGCTACCCAGACGGAATATAACGTGTTGCCCTCCAACCAGAGGGTGGCCTCATTGTGGCACTAGAAGAGGCCATGGATCAACATGTCAGAACAAGAATAGGAACTGGAATTAAAATGTTTGGCCACCAGGAAGTAGAGCTTTTGACTGAAGCAGTTCCCAGTTTATGGCAGGTCTCACTGATGTGGAGGAGGCAGCATCAGGAGCACTAGACACAATAGATGACCACAGCAGATTTACAGAACAAATGAGGTACTTGAGGAGTGTAAGACATGCAAGAGAACACTTATGAACGATATCAGGAGAGCTAAAAGGGAACATGAGCTTGCTCTGAAAGACAAGGTGAAGGAGAATCCCAAGGGCTTCTACAGCTATATTAAGAGAAAAGGGATAGCAAGGGACATACTTGGTCCTGTTGAAGATCAGAGTGATCATTTATTCACTGAGTTGAAAGAGATGTTCTTTAAGTTGATTTTTTTGCATCTATATCTATTGACACAAAATCTATAGAAGTGAGGCAAAACAGCAGTGAGGTCATGGACTGTGTACAGATTACAGAGGAGGAAGTGCTGTTGTCTTGAGAAAAAATCGGGTGGATAATTGACAAGGATCTGACAAGGTATTCCGTTTGACCTTGTAGGAGGCTAGTGGAGAAACTGTTGGTGCCCTGACAGAGATACTTACCATATCCTCAGCCACAGGTGGGGTTCACGGGGATTGGGGGACAGCTCATGTTCTTCCGTTGCTTCAGAAAGACTCTAAGAATAAGCTGGAAAATTATCAGTAGTGGGTTAATTATTGGAAGGTATTCTAAGAGACCAGATATATAAGTATTTGGATAGACAGAGACTGATTAGAGATAGTCAACATGAAGTTGTGCAAGTTACCAGGAAAGCTGATATAAAAAAATGTAGTGGAAGTTGTTCACATGGACTTTAGCAAGGCCCTTGACAAGATTTCACATGGAAAATTGGTCAAGAAGGTTCTGTCATTTGGCATTCAAGATGAGTTGGTAAATTGTATTAGACATTGGCTTTGTGGGAGGAGCCAGAGAGTGGTAGTTGAGGGTTGCCTCTTTAACTGGAGGTTTGTGACTAGTGGAGTGCCACAGGGATCGATGCTGGGTCCATTGTTGTTTGTCATCTAGATCAATGATCTGGGTGATAATGTAGTAAACTGGACTCGCTAATTTGCGGTTGACACTAAGATTGGGGGTGTAGTGTACAGCAAAGAAGACTGTCAAAGTTTGCAAAAGGATCTGAACCAGAGGGAAAAATGTGCTGAAAAAATGGTAGATGGAATTTAATGCAGACAAGTGTGAGGTGTTGCAATTCAGTAGGAGCAACCAGGATAGGACTTACACAATGAGCATCAGGGCATTTGGTACAGTGGAACAGAGGGATCTGGGAATACAGATCCATAAATCCCTGAAAGTGGCCTCACAGGTAAATAGGGTCATAAGGAGAGCTTTTAGCACACTGGCCTTCATAAATCAATGCATTGAGTACAGGAGATGGGATATTATGTTGAAGACATTAAAGATGTTGGAGAGGCGTAATATGTAGTATTGTGTGCAGTCCAGTCATTTAGTAGATTATTAGATTATGAGGACACTCAGTCCTCATTTATTGTCATTTAGAAATGCATGCATTAAAAAATAATACAACATTCCTCCAGAATGAAATCACGAGAAAACACAGGACAAAAGACTAAAACTGACAAAACCACATAATGATAACATACAGTTACAACAGTGCAAAGCAATATCATAATTTGATAAAGAGCAGACTGTGGGCACGGTCAAAGTCCCGATAGACTCATCGTCTCACGCAGGCGGCAGAAGGGAGGAACTCTCCCTGCCATGTACCTCCAAGCGCCGCCAACTTGCCAATGAAGCACCCGACCGCAGCGGACTCTGAGTCCGTCCGAAAACTTCGAGCCTCCGACCAGCCCCTCTGACACAGCCTCTCCGAGCACCATCCTCTGCCGAGCGCTTCGACCCTGTCCTGGCCGCTGCGCAACAAGTAAAGCCGAGGACTCGGGGCCTTCTCCTCCGGAGATTCTGGACCACACAGTAGCAGCAGCAGCGAAGCAGGCATTTCAGAAGTTTCACCAGATGTTCCTCGGTGCTCTCGCATCCGTCTCCATCAAATCAGGATTGTGCACGGCACCTTACTTGACAAATAACAGACATCACCACCGGAGTGGCCACTGCGAGCTGCGTCGCGCTGCCATCTTCCCTTCTCATTTACATTCAAAGAGTGCAGAAAATATTACAAGGATATTGCTGGGACTTGATAACCTGAATTATAGGGATAGGTTGAATAGGTTAGGACCTTATTCCCTAGGGCATAGGAGAATGAAGGGAAATTTGATAGAAGTACACAAAATTATGAGGGGTATAGATAGTGTCAATGCAAGCAGGCTTTTCCCACTAAGCTTGGGTGGGATAAATCCAGAACTAGAGGTCATAGGTTAGGGGTGTAAGGTGAAATGTTTAAGGGGAACATGAGGGGAAACATCTTCATTCACAGGGTGGTGAGAGTGTGGAACAGGTTGCCAGCGGAAATGGTGGATGCCGGTTTGATTTCAACATTTAAGACAAACTTGGATAGGTACGTGGGGTGGGAGAAATATGGAGTGCTATGATCCAGGTGCAAATTGATTTAACTAGCGCAGACTAAATGAGCTGAAGGGCCTGTTTCTCTGCTGAAGTGTTCTATGACTCAATAACTCTAAAACGGGTAGCTCATAGCTTAACTCAGCACAACATTCAGAATCTAGTGACAAAAGCTCTTGTAATCAGGCATGGCCACGTCTCCTGAATGCTCTAAAAACAAAATCTGGCTATTTCAGCTCAAACCACAAGGAAGGCTGCATACTGCCAAGGAAAAGCAGATTTAATCCCAATGAATTTAAGAGCTGGCTGACATCTGGTAGACATTTAGAGTGTCTTATGGTTCAGATTTGTTGCAGTGCTGTCTAATGAAGAATGCAATTTTCTGACCAGAAATAATAACCTTCAAAAACACCGTGTTTAGTGAATGGAGTCTGTTACTACTTTGTTTCCTAATATAGACAGCATGGTTGGGACAAGGGAAAATAATAGCTTAGCACTAACTAGATGGCCTGCTTCTTGGCTATAGTGCTCTATCTCTCTGACTGTATGATGAATGAAGGTATAGCCTACATCAGTGATCCCCAACCTCTGGGTTGCGGACCGATACATTGCCGCGAAGAATGCAGTGTTGCAGCAGTAGATGGAACACACCCAGCACCTCTTTAAGAAAAAAGCCGAAATAAACAAGCTAATTAATTAGGTGCCTGTGCCGGGCAATCGGCAATCGCCTCTGATCTGGGCCGACATTTACATGCCGGGCAACACCTAATGATTAGCTTGTTTATTTCGGCTTTTTTCTTAAAGATGTGCTGGGTGCCTTCTGGCTACCGCTGCACCACTGCATTCTTCGCGGCAATGTATCGGTCCACGGCCCGGAGGTTGGGAACCACTGGCCTACATGATGCATCTTACAAATCAGAAAGTCGTAGAGACATTCAGTACAAAAATACAGCCCAGATGAAGGGTCTTGACCCGACACTGCAACTGCCCATTACCCCACCAGAGATGCTGTCCGACACATTGAGTTCCTCTAGTTCTTTGTGTGTTGCTCCAGGCTCCAGCTTCTGCAGGTTCCTGTGTCTCCTCCAGCACATCAAGTGCACATGGACCACCAGACACCTATTAGTTCCATTGTTTTATACCCCCTACATTCTCATTAACACTGCAAACAAGAGAAATCTGTAGATGATTGAAATTCAATCAATACACATAAAATGCTGGAGGAATTCAGCAGACCAGACAGCATCTATGGAAAAAAGTACAGTCGACGTTTCAGGCTCGAAGCATCGACAATACTTTTTTCCATATGCTGCCTGGCCTGCTGAGTTCCTCCAGCATTTTGTGTGTGTTGTTTCTAATTAATACCTCCCCGATTCTACCACACTTGAACAGACCTCTTGTGCAATACGATGGACTCTTGGCCTCACAATCTACCCCAACTTGCACTTTACCTACACTTCACTTTTTGTTAGCTTTTACACTTTATTCTGCATTGTTATTGTTTTGCCATTTTATAGCTCAATACACTCTGTAATGATTTGATCTGTATGAACAGTATGCAAGATAAGCTTTTCACTGTATCTTTGTACATGTGACAATAATAAACCATCATCAACACAAATACTCCCTCAGTGGGACTCCAGTCCTTTTGGGACTCTATTAGCTTGGATTTGTATGATTACAGAATCAGAATCAGGTGTAATATCACTGGTATATGTCATGAAATCTGCTTTACTGCAGCAGTACAACACAATAATTTTTTAAATGATAAATTATAAGAAATATATAAATAAATAGAGTAATATATGTAGTGCAAAAATATATACATGCATAGGTTTTTGGAGTTGGACTGTGACCAATCACTGAGCAGGATTCATTCGAAAGGGTGAACAAAAATAAAGCAGACACAAGCGGAGTGGCCACGGTTAGACTTGTCCGGTGTTGGAGTGGCTTTAGCTCATCAGGCTTGAGCGAGCTAAGTATCTGGTAAGCTTCTCTTTTCTTTTTTTTTGTTTATTCTTCATTCCTCATCTATAAAGGCACAGTCAATACAGGGAGAGTGGCATCAAGGGCTGTGCTTTGTTCTGTGTAAGATGTGGGAATTCTGTGCCTCCAGCCTCCCACGTCTGCACCAGGTGCACTGAGCTGGGTGACTATCAGGAGATGGAAAGGAAATGGACAGCCAGTGCAGAGTCCAACTGTGGCTATTCCTCACTATAAAGAGTATACCACTTTGGATACTATTGAGGAGGAACAACCTACTGGGGGAGCCGCAGTGACCGGGTCTCTGGCACTGAGTCTGGTGCTGTGGCTCAGAAGAGTAGAGGGTTGAAGAGGGTGTCACTGTTGATAGGAGATTCCTTAGTCAGAGTATCAGATGAGATTCTGAAGGGTGTGATGGATGCATGCAGTACACAGAATAAGGTAGATGAACTTGCAGCACAGTTGCAGATTGGCAGGTATGATGTTGTAGGTATCACTGAATCATGGCTGAAAGAAGATTCTAGCTGGGAAATTAAAATCCAAGGATACACATTATATCAAATGGACAGGCAGGTAAGCAAGGGGGGAGGGGCGGGGTAACATACCTCTGTTGGTAAAATTGAAATCAAATCATTAGAAAGAGGTGACGTAGGGTCAGAAGGTGTTGAATCATTGTGGATAGAGCTAAGGAACTGCAAGGGTAAAAAGACCCTGATGGTTATATACAGCCCCCAAATAGTAGTAAAGATGTGGCCTAAAAATTACAATGGGGGAGAGTTAATGCATGCCAAAAGGGCAATGTTACATTAGTCATGAGGGGTTTCAAAATGTAGGTAGATTGGAAAAATGAAGTTGGTGCTGGATCCCAAGAAGTGGAATTTCTAGAATGCCTACAAGATGGCTTTTTAGAGCATCTCAATGTTGAACCCACTAAAGGATCAGTTACTTTGAATTGGGTGTTGTGCAAAGAACTGGAATTGAATAGAGAGTTTAAGGTAAAGGAACCCTTAAGGGCCAGTGATCATAATATGATAGTATTTGTCCTGCAATTTGAGAAGGAGAAGCTAAAGTCAGCTGTATCAGTATTACAGAGGTATGAAAGAGGAATTGGCCAGAATTGATTGGAAAAGAGCACTAGCAGGGATTGAATTGAATTGAATTGAATTGACTTTATTCCTTACATCCCTCACATACATGAGGAGTAAAAATCTTTACATTACGTCTCCCTCTAAATGTGCACTCAAATCAGCATCAGTTAATCAGCCTGATGGCCTGTCGGTCCTGGCTTTTATGCTGTGGTACCGTTTCCCGGATGGTAGCAGCTGGAATAGATTGTGATTGGGGTGACGTGGGTCCCTAATGATCCTTCGGGCCCTTTTTACACACCTGTCTTTGTAAATGTTCTGAATCATGCGAAGTTCACAACTACAGATGCTCTGGGCTGTCTGCACCACTCTCTGCAGAGTTCTGCAATTAAGGGAAGTACAGTTCCCATACCAGGCAGTGATGCACCCAGTCAGGATGCTCTCAATAGTGCCCTGTAGAAAGTTCTTCGGATTTGAGGGCCCAAACCAAACTTCCTCAACCGTTTGAGGTGAAAGAGGTGCTGCTGTGCCTTTTTCACCACACAGCTGGTGTGTACAGACCACATGAGGTCCTTGGTGATGTGGAACTTAAAGCTGTTTACCCTTTCAACCCCAGATCCATTGGTATCAATAGGGGTTAGCCCATCTCCATTCCTCCTGTAATCCACAACCAGCTCCTTTGTTTTTGAGACATTGAGGGAGAGGTTGTTTTCTTGACACTACTGTGTCAGACAGATGACTTCTTCCATGTAGACCACCTCATTATTGTTTGAGATTGGACCAATCAATGTAGTGTTGTCGGCAAATTTGATTAGTGGATTAGAGCTGTGGGTCATGGGCATACAAGGAATAAAGGAGGGGACTTAATACACAGACCTGAGGGGCTCCTGTGTCAAGAGTCAGAAGTTGGAGGTGAGGGAGTTCACTCTTACCACCTGCTGGTGATCTGACAGAAAGTCCAAGATCCAGCTGCACAAGACAGGGTCAAGGCCAAGGTCTCTGAGCTTCTTGTCGAGCCTGGATGGAACTATGATGTCAAATGCTGAACTGTAGTCCAAGAACAGCATTCTCACATAAGCATTCTTCTTCTCCAGACGATATGTAGAGCAGTGGCTATTGCGTCATCTGTCGATCGGTTGTGTGGGTAGGTGAATTGTAGGGGGTCCAGTGTGGGTGGTAGCAAGCTGCAGATGTAATCCTTGACCAGCCTCTCAAAGCATTTGCTTATTATTGAGGTGAGTGTGACAGGATGCCAGTCGTTCAGGCATGTTACCTTGGTCCTTTTTGGTACAGGGACAATGGTGAATAATTTGAAGCAGGAGGGCACTGTACACTGGGAGAGGGAGAGATTAAAAATTCCAGTAAACACACCTACTAGTTGTGCTGTGCACATCCTGAGTACAGTATGATGACATCCTGATGACAGTAGAGCAGTAATGGATGGAATTTCTGGGAGCAATTCAGGAGGCGAGAGATTGGGGCTGAGAGAAAAATTCGATCAGCCATGATGAGCAGACTCAATGGGCCAAATGTTCTAATTCTGACCTTACATCTTGTGGTCTTATGGAATGGGGTTGAGAGGGATAATAAATTAACACTGGACTGGCAGAGTAGACTTGATGAGCTGAATGGCCCAATTCTGCTACTAATGTCTTATGTGTTATGGGTGAGTCAGCGGCAAGTGCATGGCAGATCCAGTGTCATAGATAAATGGGAGGTTATCCAGTTTGGAGAATAAAGCAGGAACAGCAGATTATTAGCTAAAGGACAAAAGATTGTGAAAGTGTAGTGCAAGTCAAGTCAGTCTGAGGTTATTGTCATGTGCACAATTCTGCTGAGGTACAGGCACAATGAAAAACAGCATCACTGACAGAAAGGTCCAGACAGTTACAGCAAGACCTGGATTTCCTGGTGGGCCAGTCAATGCCAGTAAGCAAGCAGGCACATCAGGTGATTGAGAAGACAAAGAGTATGTTGGCATCCATACTGAGAGGATTGGAGTACAAGAATAAAAAAATTATTTCTCCTGTTACTTGGATTAATATGCACAGATGGCAGAGAGAGAGAGTCTAGCTTTATTTGTGATGTGTACATCAAACACTGAAACGTACGGTGAAATGCATCATTTGTGTCAATAACCAATGCAGTCTGAGGATGCACTGGGGGGAGCTCACACATGTCACCAGAGTGTGCCAACATAGAATGTCCCACAACTCACTAACCCTAACTTATATGTCCTTACTAGCCCTAACCTATGTGTCCTTACTAACCCTAACCTGTGTATCCTTACCAACCCTAACCTATGTGTTCTTGCTAACCCGAACCTATGTGTCCTTACTAATCCTAATCTGTGTGTCCTTACTAACCCTAACCTGTGTGTCCTTACTAACCCTAACCTGTGTGTCCTTACTAACCCTTTGTATCCTTACTAACTCTAACCTGTGTATCCTTACCAACTCTAACCTGTGTATCCTTACCAACCCTAACCTGTGTACCCTTATTAACCCTAACCTGTGTGTCCTTACCAACCCTAACCTGTGTATCCTTATTAACGCTAACCTCTGTGTCCTTACTAACCCTAACCTGTGTGTCCTTACCAACCCTAACCTGTGTATCCTTATTAACCCTAACATGTGTGTCCTTACTAACCCTAACCTGTGTGTCCTTATTAACCCTAACATGTGTGTCCTTACCAACCCTAACCTGTGTGTCCTTACTAACCCTAATCTGTGTATCCTTACTAACTCTAACCTGTGTATCTTTACTAACCCAAACCTGTGTATCCTTTCCAACCATAACCTGTGTATCCTTACTAACCCTAACCTGTGTATCCTTACTAACCCTAACCATAGCATGTCCACAGCTTACTAACCATAACCTGCACATTTTGAAATGTGAGACGAAACTGAAGCACCCAGAGGAAACCCACGTGGTCACAGGGAGAAGGTACAAACTCCTTATGGACAGCATTGAATTTGAACCGGGGTCCCTGGCACTGTAATAGTGTTGCACTAACCGCTACTCTACCAACAGGCACTTTGACAGATCTTTCGGCCCTGTGTCCATTCTGACCAAGTCATCTACTTGAGCCTACATTTGATCCCTATCCCTCTAAACATTTCCTATCCATGTAATTGTCTAAGTTTCTTTTAAGTGTTGTAATTATACCTGCCTCTTGCAGCTCAATCCATTTACTCACCTCCCCCGTGTGAAAAAGTTGCTCCTCAGGTCCCTTTTAAAACTTTCCCCTCTCACTTTAAACCTGTACATAGAGTTTTATACATCCCCTATCGTGAAGAAAGACTGTAGTGGCTCATCGTGATCCTCATGTTTTCCTATGCCTCAATCAGGTCACCCCTCAGCTCACCCACCTCCACGTCCACCTAAAACTCAAGCCCTTCGGTACCAGAACTCAAGCCCTTTGATTCTTTTCTGCACCCGGTCCAGCTAAAGGATGTCTTCCTGTTGCTACACAACCAGAACTGTTCAGAATACTCCGAGTGTCTCACTAGAGTCTTGTACAGTTGTACAATGATGTCCCCATAAACTACGGGCATGGCAGCATGTGCCCAAGGCCAAACAGACTGCTAGTGTTGCGGTCACAGACTCAAGGAATTGTAACAGTGTTGATGGTGTCCACTGTGTGACCAGAGCACCACGGAGGGTGGTGAACCCAAGCCCAGAATTAGCTCAGACACAGACTCGGGATAAACAAGATAACACAAACAAAATCACAAACAGGGGTTCTAGAAATGGAACTGGAACTGAGTGGTCAGCACGAGGTTTTTAAGTACAGACTTTTCATGAAGGAATGTGGCAGTCAGCCTAAAGGGACAGTGGCTGCCAGACGTTCTCCAAGGAACTGGAGTGCCAAAACTTGGAGCTAGCCACTGTTCAGTCAGGACCATGACACATTGAGTTAGTTCCATTGACCAACTTTTACCTGGGCTCTGCATTTCCTTTTGTGAATTGCCCAATTACATTTTGGGAAGATGCAGCTGAACTTCTTTCTAAGTTGTATGCTGTAGAAAAAAGCATTGGGCACTTGTGCACCCTGCAGTTCTTTAGCTTCTGCATTTTCCCTATATAGTATAGGCCTTTCCCTATATTTACTCTTTGTAGAACCTTCAATCCACCCTTTCATTTTTTTTTCATTTCCAGACAGTATCTGAATTTATTTTTCCCTCAGTTAGGAATTTCGACGTTTTAAACCGCTCTTTGCAATTTAAGTCACATTATATATATTTCTAAATATAATAATGTTACCTCAGAAAATCAAATTAATGGGTTAAGTTGATTTTGTTTGATCCTTCAAAATAGGCACATCATTTCAGCTCCTCTTCCTTGTTTGGATACACAGTACTGTACCAAAGTCTTAGCCACGTAAATATAGCTGGGGTGCCTAAGACTTTTGCATAGCACTGTGGTACTGTTTTTATATTGGATTGTACTGCTGCCACAAAAAAAAATCAGATTTCATGATATGCGAGTGATGATAAACCTGACTTTGATATTGTGGACTGAGAGTGATAAGGGGGCAGGGAGAGGGGATTCATGGTTGTGAACAGGGGAAGGGGTGTTGCAGGAGTACAAAATACCAGGGAGACATTCTGTAATGCTTGGAATCAATTGATTGGGCCTGGTATCTCAGGGCTGGGTGTGTCTGCACCTGCACCACCCTGCTGACACTGGCCCCTGTCCCACGGCACTCTACCCTCTCAATTCCCAACATCCTTTGCTCCTGACACATTTACAAACTCACTCTCCCTTCCACCTTAATAAAAACAGTACAGGTACTGAGCAAAAGTCTTGGGCACCTGAGCTACATACATCTGCCTAATATTGTAAAAGGTGTTCAACATCTACTAGAAGAGCTTTTCATTTTTCCCTTTCCTCAAGACAACACATCTTAAGATCGTTGAACGTAGTACAGGCCCTTCAGTCCATGATGTTCTGCTAACCTTTAACCTACTCTAAGATCAATCTAACTCTTCCCCTCTACATGGCCAAACATTTTTCTATCATCCATGTGCCTATCTAAGAGTTTTTGAGATTCCCTAAGGTATCTGCCTCAACCACCACCCCAGAGAAGATGTTTTACAGACCTACTGTTCTCTGTTTAAAAAACTATCTTGGATATCCCCTTTATACTTCGCTACTTCTGACCTGGGATAAAGTTTCTGGATGTTCACTCCACCTATGCCTCTTATCATTTCCTTTACGTCCATCAAGTCACATCTCATCCTGCTTCGCTCCAAAGAGAAAAGCCCTAGCTCAATCAACCTATCCTCATAAAACATGCTCTCTAATCCAGATAGCATCCTGGTAAGTCTTGTCTGAACCCATTCTGAAGCTTCCATGTCCTTCCAATAAAGAATAGACCAGAACTGAGCACAATTCTTTGAGAGTGGTCTAACCAAGGTTTTATAGAGCTGCAATGTTACCTCGTGGCCCTTGAACTTAACTAACATATCAAACACCATATCAACCTTATCAGCTTGTGTGGCAACCTTGATGGGTCTATAGACATGGACACATCCCTCTGTTCCCCCACACTATGGATTGGCATTGAAGCTCGATGCCTTCTCCAATGTCTAATTCCTTCCCTTGCCATCAAAGTGCAGCTGAACAGTATTTAAACCCCATCTTTCTTCAACCTACATTTATTTCTCTGTTCCACTCATTTTGTTGACACCTGTCCCTTAATGTGTCTGGGTGCCAAGCTCTGGAATTCCTAATCGTCTCAACCTTTTTCTTACCCAACAAAAGGAAAAGACTGCTTGAAAAGAAAGATGAGCTTTATTTGCCACATACTTCGAAACATACAGCGAAAGACATCGTTTGCATCCAGTCAAAATCAGCAAGGATTGAGCTGAGCAGCCTGCAAGTGTTGTCATGCTCCCGGCATCAAGATAGCATGCCAACACTCACTACCCCTCACCGTACATCTTTCGAATATTGGAGGAAACCGGAGCACCTGGAGGAAGCCCCCTAGGTCAAGGGGAGAAGCTCTCTCAGGTAGCGGTGGGAATTGAACCCAGTGACATTAGATTAACTTTGTCACATGTATTGAAACATGGAAACATGCAGCAGACTGAGTTTTGGTTGGGTTGAGTTGTTCTGTGATTTTGCTCTCCATTTGCAAACATTTCATCACCATACGAGGAGACATCATCAGTGTGCTGTTCACTTGTGGAGAGTCTGCCGAACGCTTGGCCTTTATATACTATCGATCAGCTGAATGGTCATCGTTACTGAAACTCACTGGTGATATTGGGAGGGGCTTGTCACTGACTGATGTGTGGCCATCTCTATGTGTTGTAGTCTGGAATTTTGCCTGCATTGGCTTATTAACAGGATTGAGGTCTACAGGTCTGTTTACAGAACTTTGCGGAAAACCACGCTCTCTAGGAATCCTCTTATGTGTTTGCTTGCGCCATGACTTTCGCTGGTTTTCTGCAAACAATGCTGCAAAAAGCCAGTGTACGTAAAATCCCAGACGACAACGTACAGAGTTCACCGTGCAACCAACCAGTGACGAGCTCCCTCCCTACATCACAATTGACAGCCAGTCTGCTAGGCCTAGCGTTCAGAGAACACACCACAAATGAACTGCACACTGATAAAATCTCCTTGTATGGTGACGAGACATTTGCAAGTAAATTGCCAAGGTCAGAGGGCAACTCAACCCGATCATCAACCACCCGAGCTACACATTTTCTGAGTTATTTCTGAAATGTGTTTCTTTCTGTCAACAACCAGCAGATTATTATCACCTGATTCTCACTCTTTATGAACCCGTGAATCCTTCTGTTTTCTACCTTTTTCTGCACGTGCTGGGCTGTGTTTTTTTCAGTTTGAACCAGATGGCTTCAACTGGTCAATAGCAATCTCGGGTTTATTTTAAAAATACCTCACTGCCAATGTTATGCTTTGTAACTTCAAAATATTAAACTAATTCAAAGGAAGACAAGGGAGTCCAGGAATGCAGGTCGAGGGGAGCCACACATGTATCACATGGTAACGTGATGACATATGTAATTCGTGTATTTATACATGTAACCTATAAGGAATTACTTAAACGAACAAGAAAGCTTCATCAAGCAATATATATACAGTACAAGATTACTCAATTATTACTGAAACATTCCTCCCTTTCAATGTCTCCTTTCCTTTTCAAGGTGGCTGGGGTTTTATCGAGGTCCCTGATCTGCAATGTCATTCAAACTGTGTTTTTTTCACGCAGATGAGTTCCTGCTCCTGGAGCTCACTGACCGGTCATTTCTCGGCATTCTCTGGGAGCAGTGTGGAAGATGCAGCTCTGTGCGGTTCTGCAGATGACTTATTCCAGGCCAGTGCCACCGACTGAAGCGTCATAGGAGAAGGACCATCAGTAGCCGAGTGACCATTCTCTCTCTCTCTCTTTCTCTCTCTTGCTCTCTCTCGATGGGGGGGAGAGTTTGCTGCTAATTCTTGAGTTGGAGAATCTTAGAATAAAAAGAGATGTAGTAGACTGTAACATTGTAATAGCAACTGCTTGTTGGTCTCCCCTTTCGTTCCGAAATGGGTGATGTCTCGCTGTCCCTTGTTAGTGAGAGAGAGCCTGTGGCATGTCGAACTGTCAGATAAACAATAGTTTTTGTTGACTGCAGATCATGGTCTCTCTTTGGGTGCTTCGGTGAGCAGTGGGTGCTGATGCATTTTGCTGAAATGGGTTGGGGCAGGGAGAGGGTTGATGCTTTAGGGTTCTAACATTTTTCTGTCGTTCATTCTTTTGGGGTTCTTCTGTTTTTTTGTGGATGTCTGTGAAGATGAAGAATTTCTGGTTGTATGCTGTGTACATTCTCTGATAATAAATGGATCCATGTAATATCAAACACACAATAATACCCACAAATTATTAACTCTAACTAATCCCTGGAATATGGGAGGGAGTCAGAACAACGGGAAGAAACCTACTGAGTCTCAGAGAGAATGTACAAACTCCTTACAGATAACAGTGGGAGTGAGCCCAGATTGCTCACAATGCAAAGTGTTAAACTAGCCACTGCGCCTTGTGACAGCTCATGATGGTTCTAGCAAGCTCAGATCAACTCCAGTCAAGTTTATTGTCATATACACAAGTGTGTGCACAGACAATGAAAATCTTACTTGCTGCAGCATCATAGGCACAGCATTCAACAGAAAAAAATCATATTATACAAGAATTGTACAAGAAAGAACGCAATTTAAACCAAAACTAAGCAGTTCACTGTAGTTATTATTATTGCTCTGAGATCTATTACCTTTTGTAAGTTCAGAAATGAATCGAAAGAAAAAGACGAGCGTCCGGAATGTGTGTATATTAGTTCGTGTTTACTTCAAGCGAAGCGCGCACGTGAGATCTGGTAGCATCATGACATATGTGATTCACAGAACTTATAATGAATTATTTAAACAAATAGTGTTTACTCAAACAACTTACTAACAGTATTCCTCAAATATTACTGAAATATTAATTACACAGCAAGATCCATCCAGATTTTTGGAGTGGCATAAGTTGGCCATTCATAAGCTTTGAACACGTCTGAACTTTAAGAGTTAAGAATTACATTAAAATACATTGTTCTTGTATTGTTTAAAATACCAATGTTCTCTCCACCTCATACAGTTGTGAGTCTGTTTCTAATTATCGCAGTTTCCTTCCGGCCATGTTATGTGAACCATCTGCGCTACATATATGCTGAGTACAGTTTTACTCTATCAAAGGTAAGATCCCACTGTTTTATATTTGTGATCATAGTTTCCCTTTCCGCGTGCTGAAGGAGGTTCCTGCTAATTTACTTCTACCACTAACGCTTTGCAAATTTCTGCTGAGCTTGATTTGCCAACGGGAAGTTCAGTAAAAGGGATTTAGCAGATCAGTACTCGTCCCACTGCAAGACATTAACTAATGCAGTCCCTCAAACACTGCCAACAGATCGCATTGCAACCCATATTAAGGAGAAACTTTTCTGTGTCTGAGGGACTCCTCACTCTGTTTACAGACTGAGATATGTGATATAATCTCAGGGTGAATGTAAAGTTCAAATTTGTCATCCACATTGAGTATACAAAATTCAAAGCTATGTTCCATGTTTATACCTGAAGATGACTTTGCCCATTGTGAACTGAGTGATCCCAGGAACTTTGACCATCAGTAGAACATGGAACATAGAACATTACCCAGCCCAGTACAGGCTCTTTGGCCCATCACCCTCTGACCTACTCTAAGATCGATCTAGCGCCTCCCACCCACAAAGCCCTCCATTTTCCGATCATCCATGTGCCTACTTAACTATCCCAAATGTACAAACCCCATTTCCAGAAAAGTTGGGATGTTTTCCAAAATGCAATAAAAACAAAAATCTGTGATATGTTAATTCCGTGAACCTTTATTTAACTGACAAAAGTACAAAGAAAAGATTTGCAATAGTTTTACTGACCAACTTAATAGTGTTCTGTAAACATACACAAATTTAGAATTTGATGGCTACAACACACTCAGCAAAAGTTGGGACAGAGTTAAAATAAGATTGAAAAGTACACAGAATATTCAAGTATCAGTTGAAAAGGAACAATTCTCAACGCAAGATGGCAGAGAATTTAGGTCTTTCAACATCTACAGTACATAATATTGTGAAAAGATTCAGAGAATTCAGAGACATCTCAGTGCGTAAAGGGCAAGGTCGGAAACCACTGTTGAATGCGCGTGATCTTCAAGCCCTCAGGCGGCACTGCCTGAGAAACCGTCCTGCTGCTGTGACAATTACAGCCACCTGGGCTCGGGAGTATTTCGGAAAATTATTGTCACCCAGCACAGTCCGTCGCTGGATCCAGAAATGCAACTTGAAACTGTATTACGCAAGGAAGAAGCCATACATCAACTCTATGCAGAAACGCCGGCAAGTTCTTTGGGCCCGAGCTCATCTCAGATGGACCGAAAGACTGTGGAACCGTGTGCTGTGGTCCGATGAGTCCACATTTCAGCTAGTTTTCGGAAAAAACGAGAGTTGAGTTCTCTGTGCCAAAGATGAAGACGACCATCCAGATTGTTATCAGCGAAAGGTGCAAAAGTCAGCATCTGTGATGGTATGGGGGTGCATCAGTGCCCACGGCATGGGTGAGTTGTATGTATGTGAAGGTACCATTGACTCTGAGGCGTATATTAGGATTTTAGAGAGACATATGTTGCCATCAAGGCCACGTCTCTTCCCGGGATGTCCATGCTTATTTCATCAGGACAATGCCAGACCACATTCTGCATGGGCTACAACAGTGTGGCTTTGTAGACACAGAGTGCGTGTGCTTGACTGGCCTGCTGCCAGTCCAAATCTATCTCTTATTGAAAATGTATGGTACATCATGAAGAGGAAAATCAGACAATGGAGATCACGGACTGTTGAGCAGCTGAAGTCTTATATCAAGCAAGAATGGACAAAATTTCCAATTGCAAATCTACTACAATTAGTATCCTCAGTTCCAAACGATTAAGAAGTGTTATTAAAAGGAAAGGTGATGTAACACAATGGTAAACATGCCTCTGTCCCAACTTTTGTTGAGTGTGTTGCAGCCATCAAATTCTAAATTTGTGTATGTTTACAAAATACAATTAAGTTGATGAGTAAAACTATTGCAAATCTTTTCTTTGTACTTTTGTCAGTTAAATAAAGGTTCACATGAATTAACATATCACAGATTTTTGTTTTTATTACATTTTGGAAAATATTCCAACTTTTCAGGAAATGGGGTTTGTAGTTGCCTCTATTAGCACCCCCTGGCACTGTGTTCACTCCACACACCCACCACACTTGGTGTAAAGAATATCCCCCCTATGCTTTTCTCCAATCACCTTAAAATAATGCTCCCTTGTGTTAACCATTTCCACCCTAAGAAAAAAATCTCTGGCTGTCCACGTGATGTATACCTCTTATCATATTACAGACCTCCATCAAGTCGCTCCTCATCCTCGCTCGCTTCAAAAAGACCTAGCTCGCTCGATCTATCCTCATAAGACATGCTGTCTAGTGCAGACAGAATGCCGGTAACTTCACGCCATTTACGCTTTCTCTATAACCATTCTGCGACATTCTCACTACCTAGACGCAATTTGCAACCCCCAGTTTAACCCTAGCCTAATCACAGGACAATTTGCCACCCTCAGTTTAACCCTAGCGTAATCACAGGACAATATGCAATGACTGATTAACCCATCAACCGGTACATTTTTGGAATGTGGGAGGAAACCGGATCACCCGGAGGAAACCCATGTGGTCATGGGGAGAACGTATCTCGGTATAGGTAACAAGAATGAACCAGTTCTCGACAAGGATTTAGGAGGCTCACTTTTGTGGACTACATTAATGGATTATTCCATTACCACTCCATTTGCAAACTTTGCGTCACTGTGATTCTGGTCAAAATGGTGCTGAGGTGCAGGCAGCATCAAAAACTGTGCTTCAGACCACTGTTTTTTACCTTTGCAGGGATGGTGTTAGGGGCGGAGAGGGGAGTTAGCGACCAAGTTAGGGTATAAGGACAGGGATGTGGGGAATTAGAGGGACTTTGCTTTGTGTTCTACATTGAAAGCCAATGACGTGGACATCTGTGGTCTGATATCAGGTTGGCAGACCAGCAAGAGTGAGGGGGGGGATTGGTGGATGCCCCTCGCCCAAAGATCGGTGAGTCGTTGACGTGTTCTGGGATTGAATATCTGTGCGGACAGGAGACACAAGGGCTAGTGACTGCCTTGGTACGCACATTGGTGAGACTGAAGTTCGAGGCCTTGTGTGCGGGTCCTGCCAGCACGAGTTTGGAATTTAAGACCTGGAGTTCAGGATCATCATTTGGCATCAACAGTAGGCTTGGGGGTCAATTGCAAAGATTGGAACCTAATGCCGGATCAGAAGCTCAGAAGTCAAGGCCTATGGCCAAAACCTAGGTCTGCAAGTCTTACAGAGTCCACTAGGGAAGTTCAAGTCCCAATGTCAGTGAGTCAGCTGCAGGCCCAGAGACAGACTGTCCTGTTGTCAAAGGAGCAAAGGTGTGTGTGTGTGTGTGTGTGTGTGTGTGTGTGTGTGTGTGTGTGTGTGTGTGTGTGTGTGTGTGTGTGTGTGTGTGTGTAAGGGGCTTGTTTTGCATTGTTGTTTTGGTTCTGTTGTTCTGTTGTTGTCATTGTTGCCTGTGTTATCCTGCCAAGCATTGTGAGTATGCTATGTTGCCAAGCATTGTGGGTATGCTATGTTGGCGATGGACTGAGTGGTGTCCAAGAAGGCAACTGCGCACAGCTATGCTTGTGCTGTTTGCTGATTGGCTCGTGGAATCACAAGGACTCACTGAACCGAACTGGATTGATCGCAAGAACGTGACAAGTGCACACACGGCTGATTGACCGCATGGTGAATCGATGGGGCCTTCTACGTGCGGAAGGCCCTGTGTTTTTGGGTGGGCTTTCGAGTGCATCCATTGTTATGTCAGGAGGCCTGGTTTGTCACTCCCGCACTGTAGCCAGCAGGTGCCCGAGCCTCCTATGGGGGCTGGGTTAGCAGCACAAACGATTAATTGACGGATAGATAATGCTCTCAAACTACAAGCCGCATCACAGACGATGTCCTTTGGCCAGCCAATATTTTCTGAGGTCATACAGGTGTTTGGTGGAGTTCGTCTTTGTTACAGACGTTGTTGAGTTCTCCAGTGTGCTAGACACATGCACTTAATTTTCTGCCCATTAAACATGAGCGCAGCCTGGAATGTTGACTGTTTACGGTTATCCACCAACGCCGGCCCCAACTAGACCCTTGGTGGATATTTTTATGTCCGATGGTGCTGGCTGCAAGTGGTGAATGTGGCATCTATCAAGACTAAGATAGGATAGATTGCCAAAGTAAAATCAGTCAGAGTAAAATTTTCTTATCAAAGTATGTGTATGTCACCATATACCACCTTCAGATTCATTTTCTTGTAAGCATTAACAGGGAAATGAAGAAATATAATAACATTTATGAAGAACTATACATAAAAACTGTTGAACAACCAATGTGCAAAATAAGGCAAATTATGCAAATAAGAAATAATACTGAGAATATCAGTTGTAGAGTCGTTGAAAGTGAGTCTGTAGGTTGTGAAATCAGTTCAGTTGAGAGTTGAGGTGAGTGAAGTTATCCATACTGGTTCAGGAGCCTCACGGTAATAACTGTTCCTGAACCTGGTGGTGTGGGAACTAAGGTTTCTGTTCCTCCTGCTCAACGGTAGTAGCAAGTAGAGAGCGTGGCAGCCCTCCGAGAAGAGAGATGGTGGGGGTCCTTGATGATAGATGCTGCTTTCTTGTGGCAGTGCTCCATGTAAATATGCTCAGTGCTGGGGAGGGCTGTATCCACTTTCTGTAGACTTTTCCATTCCAGGGGATTGGTGATTTCATATTTCATACCTGTCAGATATGAAGATACTTAGTTTTACAAATTTTTTTGTTTGTTTATTGTGTTCTTTATGCTAATTGATTTGTTAATGCTGCATTGGATCTGGAGAAACAATCATTTCATTGTCTTTGACACTTGTGTATTGAAGAATGACAAACAATTTCGAATTTTGTATTTCATTACGAGCTTAAGTAGCTGCTCCCTCTACAGAGTCACGTTACCAAGGGGAAGAGTATCCTAGTAGGTGAGTACCCCCATTTCTGAATGTTTGTACTTATTACACTGGCTGAGGCAGCAGAGTAGCTTGTCTGGCAGTGTCACAGACTAACACAGCACAAAAACAGGCCCTTCAGCCCAACTCATCCACGCTGACCACGATGTCCATTAAACTAGTCCTCTTGCCCATGTTTGGCCCAAATCCCTCTAAACTTTTCCTGTCTGTCTACTTGTCAAACTAGTCCTCTTGCTTATGTTTGGCCCAAATCCCTCTAAACTTTTCCTGTCTGTCTACTTGGAAAACTAGTCCTCTTGCCTATGTTTGGCCCAAATCCCTTTAAACTTTTCCTGTCTGTCTACTTGGAAAACTAGTCCTCTTGCCTATGTTTGGCCCAAATCTCTCTAAACTTTTCCTGTCTGTCTACTTGGCAAACTAGTCCTCTTGCCTAAGTTTGGTCCAGATCCCTCCAAACATTTCCTGCCTGTGTACTTGGCAAAGTGTCTTATTAATATTGTTATCATACCTGCCACAACCATTTCCTCTGGCATCTCATTCCATATATGTGCCACTTCCTGAGTGAAAAATTTGCCCCTTACATTCCTATTAAACCTCTCCCTCTCATAAGTGCATTCACCCGCTCATAATACACAACTCTATAAGGTCACCCCTCAGTTTCCTGAGCACCAATAAATACAGTCCCAGCCTGACCAACCTCTCAGGCTGGCAAGTTCCAGCAACATTCGCATACAGGTTTCCCCCACCATCCGAAGGTAGACCGTTCCTATGAAACGGTTCGTAAGCCGAAATGTCGTAAAGTGAAGAAGCAATTACCATTTATTTATATGGGAAAATTTCGTGAGCGTTTGCAGACCCAAAAATAACCTACCAAATCAGGCCAAATAACACATAAAACCTAAAATAACAGTAACATATAGTAAAAGCAGGAATGATATGATAAATACACAGCCTATATAAAGTAGAACTGTTCTCTGTAGCGAAAATCTCACGCAAGCGCTCTCAGCAGAAATTCTCACGCAAGCGCCGTCGGCAAAAACACGGCGCAAGTGCTCTCCAGTAACCTTTAAGCTATGAAGCTGCCAAATCATACCAAATAACACGTAAAAATACACAGCCGATATAAAGTAGAGATAATGTATGTACAGTGTAGTATCACTTACCAGAATTGGGAAAGTGCGGAGCACACTGATGGTGGTGTGTTAGACTGAGTCGTCAGAGTTTGGGTGGTGCAGTGGCCCCCACCATCCGGGCCGTGGACAGATACCGATTTGCGGAGAATGCAGCGGTAGCCGGGAGGCACAGAGCACATCTTTAAGAAAGAAGCCGAAATAAACATACTAATTAATTAGGTGCCGCCCAGATCAGTGCCGATTTCTGATTGCGTCGTCTCTGATCTGGGCCCACAATTACGTGTTGGGCTGCACCTAATAATTAGCATGTTTATTTCAACTTTTTTCTTAAAGATGTGCTATGTGTCTCCCGGCTACTGCTGCATTCTCCACGAATCAGTATCTGTCCGCGGCCTGGGGGTTGGGGTGGTGGGACACTGGGGTGTCATCTCGTCGTCTGTTTCCATTAGAGCAGGCAGCTCATCTTCTTCTATCTCTGCCCGCCTCGATGTCGAAGGTCGAGGTTCGTTGTCTGCTGTGGCTGATGTGGAAGGCTTGCTTGACTGCTGAGCCTCGCGCATTTTTCTATCACACAGTTCTTTAATAAGGACCCAAACCATCCTGCAAATACCCCCTAAACCGACGTACCCTTTCAAAATTATCATTACTCATTCGGTTTCCATTGTTATCCTTTCCTCTTCCAATTGCATCAGCTCTTCATCTATCAGTTCTTGGTCATGGGATGCCAAAACCTCTTCAACATCATCTTCGTCAGCTTCCACAAGCCAAACTCACTTTGTCCTTACTTCGTTCACCACGATCGAAACGCTTAATTATGTCTAGTTTTACGCTAAATGTAACACCCTTACGAGCTCTTTCAGGCTTTTCCGATACCTTAGAACTCATCTTGCAAACAGCTGCTCACAGACACGTGTTTAAGCAATGCCGGCGAGAATGCCGTTCCGAATCCGGGGAGAGCGGCTGCTCGGGGCGTGAGCTGCCTTTTATTGCACGCTGCTTTTATCGTAACAGTGAAAATGCCTTCTGTTAGCGAAAACAGGGTACTAATGTAGGTCTTTCGTAACAATGAGGTTTCGTAAAGCGAACATTCGAAAAGCGGTGTCCAATCGGCAATTGCCTCTGATCTGCGCCAACATATACGTGCCGGGCAGCACCTAATTAATTAGCATGTTTATTTCGGCTTTTTTCTTAAAGATGTGCTGTGTGCCTCTCGGCTACCGCTGCATTTTTCGCGGCAATGCATCGGGTCTGCGGCCCGGAGGGTGGGGGCCACTGCACGACCCCAACCTGCGACAAATCAGTCTAACCCACCATCAGTGTGCTCGGCGCTGTTTTCAAAGTGATACTACACTGTACATACATTATTTCTACTTTATATAGGCTGTGTATTTTTACGTGTTATTTGGTAGATTTGGCAGCCTCATAGTTTAAAGTTTACTGGAGAGCGTGTTTATGCCAACAGAGCTTGCATGAAATTTTCTGCCGAGAGCACTTGCGTGAGATTTTCGCTACGGAGATCTGTGCAGGCAATCGTTGTAGAGAAGTATTTCTACTTTATATAGGCTGTGTATTTATCATTTCATTCCTGCTTTTACTATATGTTACTGTTATTTTAGGTTTTATGTGTTATTTGGCATGATTTGGTAGGTTATTTTTGGGTCTGCAAACGCTCACAAAATTTTCCCATATAAATAAATGGTAATTGCTTCTTCGCTTTACGACATTCCCGTCTTACGAACCGTTTCATAGGAACGCTCTACCTTCGGATGGCGGGGGAAACCTATATATCTTTCCACTCTATCCAGCCTGATGACATTTTTCCTTAAACAGAGCATATACATAGAATACCTCACTTTGTTGTGCCAGTCCTTTAACCAACTCTGCTCTCAATCTAACGCTCCCACCCACATGGTCCTCCATTTTTCAATGGTCCACCTAAGAATCTCTCAAATGTCTGCCTGTACCACCTCCGCTGGCAGCACGTCCCACACACTCACCGTTCTCACCTCTACCCCCTCCGCTGGGAACACATCCCACACACTCACCGTTCTCACCCCTACCTCCTCTACTGGCAGCACGTCCCACACACTCACCTCTGCCACCTCCGCTGGGAACACATCCCACACACTCACCATTCTCACCTCTACCCCCTCTGCTGGCAGCACGTCCCACACACTCACCATTCTCACCTCTACCCCCTCCACTGGGAACACATCCCACACACTCACCGTTCTCACCCCTACCTCCTCTGCTGGCAGCACGTCCCACACACTCACCATTCTCACCTCTACCCCCTCTACTGGCAGCACATCCCACACACTCACCATTCTCACCTCTACCCCCTCCGCTGGGAACACATCCCACACACTCACCGTTCTCACCCCCACCTCCTCTGCTGGCAGCACGTCCCACACACTCACCTCTGCCACCTCCGCTGGGAACACATCCCACACACTCACCATTCTCACCTCTACCCCCTCTGCTGGCAGCACGTCCCACACACTCACCGTTCTCACCTCTACCCCTCCGCTGGGAACATATCCCACACACTCACCATTCTCACCTCTACCCCCTCTGCTGGCAGCACGTCCCACACACTCACCTCTGCCTCCTCCGCTGGGAACACATCCCACACACTCACCGTTCTCACCTCTACCCCCTCCACTGGCAGCACGTCCCACACACTCACCATTCTCACCTCTACCCCCTCCGCTGGGAACACATCCCACACACTCACCGTTCTCACCCCCACCTCCTCTGCTGGCAGCACGTCCCACACACTCACCGTTCTCACCTCTACCCCCTCCGCTGGGAACACATCCCACACACTCACCATTCTCACCTCTACCCCCTCTGCTGGCAGCACGTCCCACACACTCACCTCTGCCACCTCCGCTGGGAACACATCCCACACACTCACCGTTCTCACCTCTACCCCCTCCACTGGCAGCACGTCCCACACACTCACCTCTGCCACCTCTGCTGGGAACACATCCCACACACTCACCATTCTCACCCCTACCTCCTCTGCTGGCAGCACGTCCCACACACTCACCATTCTCACCTCTACCCCCTCCGCTGGGAACACATCCCACACACTCACCGTTCCCACCTCTACCCCCTCCACTGGCAGCACGTCCCACACACTCACCATTCTCACCCCTACCTCCTCTGCTGGCAGCACGTCCCACACACTCACCATTCTCACCTCTACCCCCTCCGCTGGGAACACATCTCACACACTCACCGTTCTCACCTCTACCCCCTCCGCTGGGAACACATCTCACACACTCACCATTCTCACCTCTACCTCATCCACTGGGAACACATCCCACACATTCACCATTTTCACCCCTACCCCCTCTGCTGGCAGCACGTTCCACGTACTCACCTTTTTTTGTATGGAAACCTCCTCCAGCACACTTCCCTTGAATCACCGTAAGATTATGCTCACTCATATTAGCCATCTCTGCCCTTGGTAAAAGTGTCTGGCTGTCATTCTACACTTCTTATTATATCTGGTACACCTCTATTAAGTTACTTCTCATCATCCTTCGCTCCCAAAAGAAACTCCTGAGCTCGCACAACCTACCCAAGACAAGATCTCGACAATTTTCCCCTGAAAACTTTCTAAATCTTCCGCATGCTTCTATAATGAGGGGATCAGAATTGAACAAAAAGTCTAAACTCTTAACCTTAGTGCCCTGTCTGATAAAGGCCAGAGTGCCAGACACCTTCTTTATCCACTGTCTACAGCACTGAACTGTTCCCACCACATATCAACTCACTTTCAAGGACTCTTCATCTTGTGTTATCGATTCATGGCTTTTGTTTTTGTTTTTGTTTTTGTTTTTGCATTTGCACTGTTTGCTGTCTTTTGCGCATTGTTTGTTTATCTTGTGCATGGGTTTTCATTGATTCTACTGTGTTTCTTTGCATTTACTGTGAATGCCCAAAAGGAAATGAAACCCAGGGTTGTACGTATATGGTTAAATACAAACACACACATACATATGTATATATATTTCTTTAATAATAAATTTACTTTGGACTTTGAACCTATGATTCCACTTTCAGTGGACGACACTCAGTAGCCACTTCATTAGGTACACCTGTCCGTTAATGCAAATATCAAACCAGGCAATTGTGTGGCTGCAACGCAATGCATAAAAGCATGCAGACATGGTCAGGAGGTTCAGTTGTTGTTCAGATCAAACATTAGAATGGGAAGGAATGATCACGGTGCCAGACAGGATGGTTTCAGTATCTTAGAAACTGCAGATCTGGGGTTTTCACACACAACTGTCCCTAGGCAGGGGTTCCCAACCTGGGGTGCATGGACCCCTTACTTAATGGTGTTGGTCCATGGTATAAAAAAGTTTGAGAACTGTAAGTTAGAGCTTACAGAGAGTGGTGTGAAAAATAATCTAGTGAGCGGAAGTTCTGTGGATGAAAATGCCTTAATGAGAGAGCTCAGAGGAGGATAGCCAGGATGACGACAGTAACTCAACAGTGGTGTGTAGAATATTTCTGAACCCACAACATGTCAAACCTTAAAGTGGATGGGCCACAGCAGCAGAAGACATCAACAATACAAGGGTTATTTTCCACTCCTGTACTGGGATTAATGGCTTTTCTGAGGGTAGTAACTAAGAGCTGCTAGTCTAGGTTATGTCAAGTATTTTGGAGCTGGACTTTTCAGATGTACGTTGATCCCTCTCTCAATCCTGCTCCCCACACAAGGCAGCTTTTTACAATCCAATTGTACATATCCTGTTATATACTGAGATTGAAATTGCCGCAAGCACAGCATTATTCTGCCAGACACCGTCACGTTGTCATTTTTTATTTTGAATCTGTGTTAACTTTTCAGCTGGCTACATTGGGCTTCTCATTTGAAGAGGTCATACAGAAGAAAAGCTCTTGGTTCTATTGTGCTCCTGGGTGTCATGAAACACTTTGATAAACATTATTTTATTTTATTTATTGAGATATAGCCCCTCCAGCCGTGCCGCTCAGCAACCCCTGATTTAACCCTTGCCTAATCACGGGACAATTTACAAATGACGAATTAACCTACTGACCGGTCTGTCTTTGGACTGTGGGAGGAAACTGGGACACCTGGAGAAAGCTGAGGGCATCTCAAAGAGTAATCATGAAACACAGCCCCCCTCAAACTGTGCACAGCAAGATCCCACTGAAAGAAAAGCAGAAAAAGTGTGAATGATCAACAGAAGATAAAATGCTGGAGGAACTTGCAAGGGCAGGCAACATCTATAGAAGGGAATGAACATTCAACGTTTCAGGCTGAAGCACTTCATCAAGTTTTAATTGGAAGAAAGTGCAGAGGGTTGTAAGCACAGCCAGCTTCTGCATGAGCACTGGCCACCCCACCATGAGGTCGATGTTTTGGGCTGAGATCCTTCACAGCACTGGAAAGGATGGGAGATGAAGTCAAAGTTAGTAGGTAGAGGAAGGAGTGGAGTACAAACTGGCAGGTGATAGGTGAGGCCAGGTGAGGGGTAAAGTGGGTGGGTGGTGAGGGGTATCAATAAAAAGAGCAGCATCTATGGAAACGAATAAAGAGTCAACGTTTCAGGCTGTGCCCTTCTTCAGGGACGTGATAGATGGAAGAGGGAAAGGACTAAAGAAGATGGAATCTGATAGGAGAGGATAGTGGTGTATGGGAGAAAAGGAAGGAGGAGAGGAACCAGATGGAAGTGATGGGCAGGTGAGGAGAAGAGAAGGGCTGAGAGTGGAACCAGAGTGGGGAATGGATCAGGAGAGAAGAAGGAGGGGGTAAATTTCATCATCTGGCTTCTGCCCCCCTTCCTTTCCATTCCTAATGAAGGGTCTCAGCCCAAAATGTCAACTGTTTATACCCCTCCATAGATGCTACCTGACTTTCTGAGTTTCTCCAGCGTTGTGTGTGTTTTGTTCAAGATTTTCAGCAGCTGCAGAATCTCTTGTGTTCAGATGATTGGCTGGCAACCGGAACTCACCCTCTTCTGGCACACCAAACATACCCTGTATACCGGTCACAGCCACTCAGCTCTTCCAGTAAAGTCTGGCAAGTTGCGGAAATGATGTTAAAAGCCACACTTTTGTACTTTGCAGACAGAATCATGCACTGAAATTGGACACATGGAGGCCTCTTTAGGAGGTTGTAGCTACTGTGCCGTCTCTGTACCTGTCACTGGAAAATGACCCCAGCCTAAAAGAACTTTCCACAACATGGAATTAGAATTTATTTTATTTCTTACAGTCAAATCACAGCATGAAGGAGTAAAAATCTTTATGTTGTGTGTCTGTCGCAATGTACAAGCAATAGGAAGGGAAACACGGGAGGATATTGCCCAGACACTAATAGTGTATACAGAATTGTTTTGTACATGTGTAGGTCCAGTCAGATACGAGGTGAGGGACAATATGTGCAGCAAGACAGACTCAACAACAGTGAAACGAACCCCCACATCCACCAGGTCAGGACATCCCAAACTCCGGACCTGATGACCTCAAGCCTCCCGACCTGACCATATGGACCTTTAACCCTACCCTCACTGTCATTGGCCCTCATCCTTTGGGGCTCACTGATTTCTGTCCTTGATCCTGTGGATCACGGGTCTTCATCCTCAACATTGTTCTCAGAGATCATTGGTTCATCCTCCGGACCTGCTGACCTTGGTCTCCGACCACAGAGATCACTGGTCTGTGTTCCTAGTGCTTGCTGAGCTGACCTCCATCCTCCGGGATCACTGATCTTCAACACTGGTGAGCTCCAACCTGGACTCCAATCTCTGACAACTGCCTTTGACTCTTCATTTAGTGACCCTGACCTCAGCCCTGACCTGACTCTTAATACCCCACTGTCTCCAAAACTGTCCCTATGTATCTTAAAAACAACTACATTTGAGCCAGAATCTCAAGAGACGTCACAGCTCGGTATCATCTTGCAATAACTGATGTTACATATCACTCTCAGTGGTGCCTGTCTTGTTTCTGAAGCAGAAGCTTAGTGCAGATTTAATACGATTGGCCGTGGTACACGCAGACATGGTGGAGGAACAATAGATAGGTGCTGGAGCATACAAAGAGAAGAGGGCTACGGATGTGCAGGTGGAAGGGATTAGGCACTTTATCTTAAATAGTTCAGCACGACGTTGTGGGCCGAAGGGCCTGTTTTTGTTGTTATGTGGTCGGCAACAATGAATATAGAATTGAGTCAGGTTTTATAAACAAACATAAACATTTATTGAACTCTGCTCAACAATAGTGAAAAGTAAACAAATGACTAACTTAACTGGAAGTTAACTGCTATACGGCAATTTGACAAATAGCCAAACTCTGGAATAGTTCTTAAAGTGGTAAATTTGAACACAGTCTTAAAGTGGTAAATTTGAAAGTCCAAGTCATTTATACAGTCAGTAAGGAGAGACTTCCCTGAAAACTGATTTCTTCGAAGACATGACATTACTGCTGATCCCAGCCGAGAGCTGCCTTGCCCAAAGGATTCAGGACGAAGGAAATAAGATGGCTTAAAGGAACTGTCCTTTTTCCTGGAGGGTAAACACTGCACAAATCTTCTTGATCTTGCAGAGGTTATCTCAGATGCAGGCCACTATTCCTGAACAAAGATTCAATAAGGTTGATCCTTTATAAAACAGGCGAACAACACCAACTTTACTTAATCTTTCGGGTTCCCGTACTTTGGTAAGGACTTCAGACTCCAATACCAGACTGTAAAGGTAAAACAAAGGTGCAACAAACAAGAACTGGCAGTGATTGGCAAAACTGCCAGTACAACGGTTTTGTACCTTGAAATAGAAAGTAAAAACTCCACTTTAAAATGAAACTGCGTCATGAGATGAATACACAGCAAAACTAACTAACGAACTAACTGCGTGACAACAGTGTTGCAACATGCTATCATGTGACATCACACTGGCAGGAAAATTACATCATGTGACCTCACACTGGTGGGAAGATTACATAACCCCACCATCACTAGCCCATTACATCATTCTCACAAGATATTCAATTACATCATGGTCATAAGACAGTCACAAGATACCACGAGGTATGTAACACTGTACTCTACTGTTAAATGTTGTTTGCTGTGTCATCAAGGTGGAAATGAGGGGATGCTGCCTCTCAGGATGGCCAATATTGAATGTGATGCTAGGTTGAAGATTTGCCTCTGTAAATGAAATTTTGGTGCTGCCTAGAATTCTCATTCTCTGACCAGTCATTAGCCCCCGTCCCGGGTTCCTTCTTTTGGCAAGTTGGTTGCTCTGTTCCAATGGAGAATTCACTATAGGAGTAACTAATTGACTCAGGAATGGCCCTGGGGCCTTAATCTGAGTGGATTCCCTCAATGGAGAACACCTTTGTTTAACATGCAGATGCTGAAGAATGGGCAGACACCACATGGTCCTTGATAGATCAGGGGCAGGGCCCAGTTTGGATGGATCACTCCTTGTCTAGAATCTCCCCATTGACCTTACTGTCATGGGTGACCCTACCAGGACCTAATCTCCAGATAGAATCACTCTTGGGATCTCAGGAACTCACAAATTTCTCCATCATGACAAGGTGATGGTCCTTGGAGAAGGGCACACACAAACATACACACATATACATACTCCCACACAGACACATACACACACACACACACACACACACACACACACACACACACACACACACACACACACTTAAATGGAATGATTGTTGGTGCCAGACAGGGTGGTTTCAGTATCTCAGAAACTTCTAATCTCCTGGGATTTTCCACACAACAGTCTCTAGAGTCTACAGGGAAAAAAAATGAAAAACAATGAGCAGCTCTGTGGGCAAAAACAGTTTGTCAGTAAGAGAGGTCAGAGGAGAATGGCCAGGCTGGCTCAAGCTGACAGTAACTCAAATAACCACACGTTACAGCTGTGGTCTGCAGATCACATCTGTGAGCTCACATCATGACAGATCTTGAAAGTGGATGGGCTATGGCAGTTTTATATATGTGTGTGTGTGTGTGTGTATGTGCGTGTGTGTGTGTGTGTGTGTGTATGTGCGTGTGTGTGTGTGTGTGTGTGTGTGTGTGTATGTCTGTGTGTGTATGTGTGCATGAGAGAGAGTGTGTGTGCGTGTGCGTGTGTGAGTATGAATGTGTATGTGTGTGAGAGAAAATGTGCATATATGTGTGTATGTGCATGTATGTGTATGAGTGAGTGTGTGTGTGTTTGTATACTCACATGTGTGTATGTGTATGTGTGTATATATGTGCATGTGTGTGTTTGTGTGTGCATACATGTGTACTTAAGTGTGTGTGTGAGTGTGAATGTATGTGTGTGTATGTGTGTGAGTGTGAGTGTGAGCGTGTAAGTGCATGAGTATGTGTGCGTTAGCGTGTGTATGAGTATGTGCGAGTTCGCATGCGTGTTTGTGTGCGCACACGTGTGTATATGTGAATATATGTGTATATGTGTGAGTGTGTGTGTGTATGCACATGTGTGAGTGTGTGTGTCATTGTGTGTGCCTGTGTGTGTGTGTATGCACACACGTGTGTATTTGAGTATGTGTGTGAGTATTAATGTATGTGTTTATATGTGTGTGTGAGTGTGTGTGTGCACGTGTGTGTTTGTATGTTTGTGAGTGTGTGTGTTTATGTGTGTATGAGTGTGTGAGTGTGAGAGTATGTGAGTGTGTGAGTGTGTATATGTGTGTGTTTGTGTGCATGTGTGTGTGAGTGCTTGTGTGTGTTTGTTTCTGCGTGCATATGTGTTTGAGTGTGTGTGTGTGTGAATGTATGTGTGTGTGTGAGTGTGATTGTGATTGAGAGCATGTGCATGTGTTTGTGCATGTTTGGGAGTGTGTGTATGTGTGTGACTGTGCGTGTGAGTGTGCATGCGTGTGTATGTATGTGTGTGAGTGTATGAGTCTGTGTGCGTGTTTGTGAGTGTGCGTATGTGTATGTACGTGCATGTGTGTGTCTGTATGTCTGAGTGTATGTGTCTGTATATGTGTGTGTATGTGTATGTATGGGTGTGTGCGTGTGAGTGCATGCGTGATTTTTGAGTGTGTATGTGTGAGTGAGTGTCTGCGTGAATGTGAGTGCATGTTTGTAAGAGTGTGTATGTGTGAGTGTGTGTGTGTGTTTGTGTGCAAATGCATGTGAGAGTGTGTGAGAGTGTGAGTGACAGTGTGAGCATGTGAGTGTGTGAGTGTGAGTGTGTGCGCGTGTCTGTGTGTGTGTGTTTGAGTGTTTGTATGTGTGTGTGAGTGTGTGAGTGCGAATGTGTGAGAGAGAGAGTGTGAGTGTGTGTGTGTGTGTGTGTGTGTGTTTGAGTGCGCGTGTGCGAATGTGTGAGAGTGTGTGCGTGTATGCAACTGTGCCACCACCCACCCCTGCCACTTCTGCTCTGCTACCTGTCCCAGACCCCTCCTGTGGCATTTCACCCTCGCCATTCCCAACATCCCATACTCCCACCAGATTTACAAACTCGCTGTCTGCTCCACGTAGACAAATACAACACTGTGCAAAACTCTTACACTCTCTAGCCATATATATGTGACTAAGACTTTTATATATAAATAAACAGACACACACACACTCACACACACAGCTGTTTTTCATTCTGTTGGGGATGATGGACAGCTGGAATAACTTTGAACTTAAAATTATGTTGGTTCACTCATTCCAAAAGGCTCATAATTTGATACATAAGCTTCAGTTTGTCTCTGAAACCCTTCCTCCCTTTTTCAGGTCAAAAAAAGCACTTAGTCAGGATAAATAAATTTGACAGAACAAGCTGATTTTTCTAGCTGAGTCTAAGGATTTTCCCCTCCCTCCCTCCCTCTCTCTCTCTTTCTCACTTTCTCTCTTGGTCTCTCTCTCTCTCTCGGTCTCTCTCTCTCTCTCTCTCTCTCTCTCTCTCTCTCTCTCTCTCTCCCCCTTTCTCTCTCTCTCTATCAACTGAACTAATCCCTGTTGTTTAGCACAGCCTGTTAAGACATATAGACTCTGGGGAAAGAGACCAAGAGGGCATTTGCAGGAGCGAGAGGAGAGAAGGAGGTAGAAACGAGAGAGTGGGAGGGAGGGAAGCAGAGGTATCCGGACAGCATTCTGTAGAGCGGGGTTGGAGTGAGCTGAGAACAACTGCCAAGTTTCACTAATGACTTCAGATTCCTTGAAGTATTCTGTGAAATTTCAGCAGCTCTCATGTGAACAACACAACAGAAGGACAGAAGACAGAAAACAAAGAACCAAGACAAATGGTTAAAAAATTAATTTAGCTCTTCAAATTAGAACAACATAACCAGGAGAAAATAGAGTGGTAAAATTTCTTTACTCCTAAGACATTTTTCTTTGTCTGTGCTCGAAGATTTGCTTCTGAGAACCGAAGCCGGTAAGTCTGTTTAACTATTAATCCATCTTGAGCAGCTGATCGTGCCTCATTCTTGATACTCGCGAGACTCTCACTTTGGCTGAGGGCCAAGGGAAGGTAGGGGAGATTTTGATGGTTCTGGGGTTGCATGTTTATTGGAGGGTTTTCTCACATCTCAGGAGAAGGAATCCACGGGCAAAGAGGACATGGGAGAGCTTAGGCAAGGAGCGTTCAGGGTGTTAGTGGGGGGGGCGTAGAATAGTGGCAGAGGGGGAAATTTAAGGGGAACGTGGAAGTAATGATTGACAGTTAACGGGTCATTTCACAGCCTGGGAACAGTCACCTTGGCCCATCGTGTCTGCATTGACCATGATGGCAAGCTTCACTAGTCTCATCTGCCGGCATCCTTTGTGTGTCTGTCTAATTGCCTCTTAAGCATCGTATCAGCTTCTCTCACTTCCCCACCAGAGGTTTCCAGATATCTACTACCCCCTGTGTAAAAACCTTCCTCACAAATCTCTTTTAAACTTTCCTTTTCTCACCTTAAACCTATGCCCTGTAGTATTTGACATTTCCCTGGGAAAGCTGCTTACTATCTACACTCAGGAGGCACCTGATAAATTGGCCACTGAGTGTATTTCAATATGTTTGTGATCTTCTGCTGCTGTAACCCATCCACTTCAAGGTTCAATGTGTTGTGCATTCAGAGATGCTCTTCTGCACACCACAGTTGTAACATGTGGTTATCTGAGTTACTCTCGCCTTCCTGTCAGCTTGAACCAGTCTGGCCATTCTCCTCTGACCTCTCTCATTAACAAGACATTATTATTGCCACAGAACAGCCATTCTCTGGATGTTTTTCTGTTTCTTACATTATTCTCTGTAAACTCTGGAGATTGTTGTGTGTGAAAATCTCAGGAGATCAGCAGTTTGAGATACTCAAACCGCCCCATCTGGCACCAATAATCATTCCACAGTCAAAGTCAGTTAGATCACATTTCTTCCCCAATCTGATGTTTGGTCATGGAGTTGTAGAGTCATAGAGAAGTACAGCACAGAAGCAGGCCCTTCAGCCCATCTAGTCCAAGCCAAAACCATTTAAACTGGCAACTCCCATTGATCTACATTGGGACCATAGCCCTCCATACCCCTACCAAGCTTTGCTTAAATGTTGAAATCGAGCTCACATGCACCACTTGCGCTGACACCTTGTCCCACACTTTCATGACCCTCAGACTGAAGGAGCTTCCCCTCATGTTCCACTTAAACTTATCTCCTTTCTCCTTTAGCACATGACCTCTGGTTGTAATCCCACCCAAACTCAGTGGAAAAGAACTTGCTTGCATTTACCCTATCTAAACTCCTCATAATTTTGAATAACTCTGTCAAATCTCCTCTCAATCTTCTACGTTCTGAAGTATGCAGTCCTAACCTATTCAATCTTTCCTTATGACTCAGATCCTTCAGACATAGCAATATCCTTGTAAGAACAATAATTGAACTACTTGACCATGTCTGCATGCTCTTATGTATTGAGTTGTTGCCACATGATTGGCAGATTAAATATTTGCATTAACAAGCGGGTATACAAGTTTATCTGTAGGTTTTTGCAAATAAAACAGCGGAGGCGTTTTATGTTTCAGAAAAGCCATGGCAACTCATTTATTGAACACCACAGAAACTGAACATAAGGCGTGTTAAAAACTGTTTATGTAATTACATCATTAGGTCAGACCAGCCTCATGAAGTGAAACCCCAACTCAATGTCGGTAGTTGTGAATTACTTACATTTCTCCCAATTACAACCTAATAAAGTGGCTACTGAGCGTGTAGCTCTCATAGTGTTATATCCTGTACTTCTGTCGGATTTCTCCTGAGCTTCTAACATTCCAGAGAAAAATACCCAAGTTTGTCCAATCTCTCCTCAGAACTAATACTTGAATTCAGGCAGCATCTTGGTGAACCTTCTGCACCCTCTCCAAAGCCTTCACATCCTTCCTGTATTGTGGTGACCAGAACTACCCACAATACTCCAAATGCTGCCTAACCAAAGTGTTATGCAGCTGCAAAGTGACCTCCCAATGTTTATACTCATTATTTTCTTGTCATTAACATCAAGCAAAGGTCTATAAATTTTATCTGAAAATGGCAGCTCTTGAATGATATAAGTGCAGGGTTATGGAGGGGGGGACCAGAAGGGCCTAACTCAATGTCAGTTAAAACATTTCATGCTTCCTGCAAAATCAGGAAATTGTATAAGTGTAGAAGGATGCACTGGCATTGGAAAAGGTCCAGAGGTGGTTTCCAAGAATGATCCTGGGAATGAAAGGGTTAACATATGAGGAGTCTAGGGTTTAGAAGAAGGAAGGGGGATCTCATTGAAACTTGCAGAATATTGAAAGCCCTGGATAGAGCGGGTGTGGAAAATCTGATCCTAATAGTGTGAGAGTCTGGGACCAGATGAACAGGGGTTCATTTCCCAGCCATTTTTATGCCATAGACCAATGCCATTAAGCAAGGAGTTCATAGGTCCCAGATTGGGACCCCCTGGAATAGAAGGACATCCCTTTAGAACAGAGATGGGAAGGAATCTCTTCAGACAAAAGGTAGTGAATATGTGGAATTCATTGCCACGGGTGGGTGTGGAGACCAAGTCGAAGGGCCCGATACTGCTTGTATGTTTTATGGTCTTGTATAGATCATTCAGAAGAATGGAGTGAAAACTTTAGGAGCTTTTTGCTCTGCCCCCCCCCCCCCCACCTGGGGGTTTTATTCATGGATTCATTAATAGATTAGCAAGTGGGTGTATACAAACTGAACAGGCTATACACGTGCACTGCTGGGGTGTACCTAAGCTCTGTATTCTTGCATGAATATGATGGGTCAAATAGCCTCCATCCATGCCCCACTTTTCGATGAGCAGGAACGTGTTCTTTGTCTAACCCAATCCTACTAACAGCTCCAAGCATGGACGTTGCCGTTTCTTGGATGAACTTTCCATCTGAAGGAAGAGTTTGCCAGAAAACTCTCCTGGGCCCCATTAAGAGGTTGGTGCCATCGAGCCCCTCGGCAGGATCCCAGCCTCTATGTGTACTCCCATATCCAGAGTCACAGGCACATCTGTAAATGGGCTCAAACTCTCTGTACAGTTTAGTTCAGCTGAGGCCAGTGGGAAACTTGTCCAAGACAAAAGCACCACACAACTTGCATGGAGTGATGAAGAGACTTCAGGAAAGGGGAAGCCGGTTGAAAATATAACAGTCCTCATTGAGGGCTCAGCAGTGAAAAGGGTGCGCAGCTTCAAGTTCCCTGGCGTCAAGATCTCAGAACATCCATTCTGGGCCCACGCTATGATGCAACCATGAAGAAGGCACTCCAGTGTCTCTACTTCATTAGGAGTTTGAAGAGCTTTGGTATGTCACCAAAGACTCTTGCAAACATTTACAGATGCACAGTAGAGAGCAGTTTGACTGGTTGCATCACCACCTGCTATGGCAGCTACAATATGTAGGATGGAAAGAGGCTGCAGAGGGTTGTCTAACACGGGCACAGCCCTCCCTGCCATCGATGACATCTTAAAGAGGTGATTCCTCAAGATGTCAGCATCTATCGCTAAGGACTCCCTCCCTCCAGGACATAACCTCTTCTCATTACTACCTTTGGGGTGAGGTCCAGGAACCCGAAGACATCACTCAGAGGTTTAGGAACAGCTTCCTCCTCCTTGTTGTCATCAGGTTTCTGAACAGTCCACGAACCCATGAACCCTGTTATTCCTCTTTTGCACTATCTATTTTTTGTAACTTATAGTAATTTTTTGTCTTGCACTATAGCCATAAAACAACAAATTTCATGATGTACTGTATTCAGTGATGATAAGCTTGACTCTGATTCTGAAGAGGCTGTAAAATGTAGGCCCAAAGGCCTAACCAGTCAAGAACTTTTCCCTTTCTCCACTGAAGGTAGGTATTTTAGATCTGCAATGCAAATAGCTGTACCTTATCCATGGTTCACTTAGTTCAAAGGTTCAAGTCTCACTTCAGAGACTAGAGCCCAAGGAGCTTGGCTAATTCCCCAAATGCAGAAAGAACCAGATGTGATGCTAAAATGAGCTGCTGCCTCTTATTGCCTTGGATGATCAAGGGAGTTTTCACATATCTTTATCCCAGCCTGAGATCACAAAAACAGAAGGGGCAGCACAGTGGCTTGGCAGTTAGCACAATCACCCTACAGTGCCAGCTGTAAGATCTAGATTCAATTCCCTCTGCTGTCTGTAAGGAATTTGTACATTCTTCCCATGACTGCAAAATGGTGAGATTATGTAGTAGTAGTCATTATGTGCATATTGTGTACATGTCCATGGAATTGGAGCCAGTGCTGCAAGATACATTGATACACAACCTAATATCATTAAAGCATCAGCAAGGATCCCTCCAGCCTGGACATTTCTTTCTTCACCCCTCTGCCATTGGGCAGAAGAGGCAAAAGCAAAAAATCATGTACTCCATATGCACAGATACAATGGAAAATTTACTTGCAGCAGCATCACAGGTACTTATCAGCACTGACAAGATACATATAAATATAAATTAGATACAGTTTTTACAAGAAAGTACACAATTGGAGCAAAGTAAAATCAAAGTCTATTGTAGCACAAAGAAGTCTTAGCTAAACTGTAGTTGCTAAATTAGTGATATATACACTTTGATAATAAAATTACTTTGACTTTGACATTGAACCTGAATCATTAGTTCAGCAATTACAGTTTAGCTAAGACTAAGCTCAGTGCATAAAAGCATTCAAACATGGCCAAGAGGTTCAATTGTTGCTTAGACCAAACATCAGAATGGGGAAGAAATGTGTTCTACGTGGCTTTGATCGTGTGCCAGATGTTGAAGGGTGTGAGGAAAGAGAAGGTGAGTGTTGTTACTATTACAAGGGAGAAGATGCTCAAAAATTTGAAAGACCCAAGGGCACATAAGTCTCCCAGGCCAGATGAACTGCGCCCTAGTGTTCTGAAAGAGGTAGCGGTAAAGATGGTGGAGGCATTAGTAATGATCTTTCTAAAATCATTGGACTCTGGCATGGTGCCGGAGGACTGGAAAATTACAAATGTCACTCCACTCTTTAAGAAAGGAGGAAGGCAGAGGAAAGGAAATTATAGACCAGTTAACCTGACTTCAGTGTTTGGGAAGATGTTGGAGTCTATTGTTGAGGTTATGGACTACTTGGTGACACAGGACAAGATAGGACAAAGTCAGCATGGTTTCCTTAAGGGAAAATCTTGTCTGACAAACCTGTTGGAATTCTTTGAATTAATAACAAGCAGGATGGACTAAGGAGAATTGGTTGATGTTGTATACTTGGATTAAGACTTTTAACAATGTGCCACATGTGAGGCTGCTATTACAGGGAAGATTCTAGCATGGATAAAGCAGTGGCTGATTGGCAGGAGGCAAAGATTGGGAATGAAAGGAGCCTTTTCTGGTTGGCTGCCAGTAACCAGTGGTGTTATAAAGCAGTCTGTGTTAGAACCAATTCTTTTTACATTATATGTCAATGATTTGGATAATGAAATTGATTGCTTTGTTGCAAATTTTCCAGATGATATGAAAACAGGTGGAGGGGCAGATAGTTTTAAGAAAGTAGAGAGACTACAGAAGGACTTAGACAGATTAGGAGAATAGACAAAGAAATGATAGATGGAATACAGTTTTGAGAAATGTATGGTCATGCACTTTGGTCAAAGAAATGGAACTATTTTCTAAATGGAGAAAAAATACAAAAAAAACTGAGGTGCAATGGGACTTGGGAGTCTTTGTGCAGTAAAGGTTAGTTTATAGGTTGAGTCTTGTTGGCGCGTGGCCAAGTGGGTAAGGCATTGGTCTAGTGATCTGAAGGTCGCTAGTTCGAGACTCAGCTGTGGCAGCCTGTTGTGTCCTTGAGCAAGGCACTTAACCACACATTGCTCTGCAACGACACCGGTGCCAAGCTGTATCGGCCCTAGTGCCCTTCCCTTGGACAACATCGGTAGCGTGGAGAGGGAAGACTTTCAGCATGGGCAACTGCCGGTTTTCCATACAACCTTGCCCAAGTCTGCGCCCTGAAAACCTTCCAAGGCGCAAACCCATGGTCTCACAAGCCTAATAGGTTGGGTCTTGGTGAGGAAGGCAAATATGATGTTAGCTCTAGTTTCAAGAGGACTAGAATGTTATAATGAAACTTTATAAAGTGAGGCCTTACTTGGAGTATTGTGAGCAGTTTAGAAAGGATGTGTTGAAACTGAAGAGGGTTCAAAGCTGGTTCACAAAAATGATTCCAGGATAGAAAATCTTTTCATATGATCAGCATTTAACGGCTCTGGGCCTGTATTCATTAGAATTCACAAGGATGAGGGTAGACCTCATTGAAATCTATTGAATGGTGAAAGGCCTTGATAGAGTGGATGTGGAGAGGTTGTTTCCTGTGGTGGGAGAGTCTAAGACCAGAGGATACTGCCTCAGAATAGAGGGATGTCCTTTTAGAACAAAGATGAGGAGGAATTTCTTTAGCCAGAGGGTGGTGAATCTGTGGAACTCTTTGCCACAGGCAGCTGTGGAGGCCAAGTCTTTCAGTATATTTAAGGCAGAGGTTGATAGATTCTTGATTAGCCAGGGCATGAAGGGATACAGGGAGAAGGAAGGAGATTGGGGCAGAGAGGAAAATTCGATCAGCCATGATGAACAGGTGGAGCAGATTCGATAAGCCAAATAGTCTAATTCTGCTCCTATATCTTATGGTCTTATGATAAATTTGCTGATGTGGATGTAGTGGTGGTGTTGTAGGTTAATGGGTGGAGCTGTTGATCAGCCTGACGGATTTGTGGAAGCCTTATTCCCGGGACGGCAATGGCCAATTTCAGAAGACATCCTTTTAAACTGAGTGGAGGGAAGTTCAGGGGACATGTCAGAGATAAGTTTTCTATTACACAGAGGGTATTAAATGTCTTGAATTAATTGCCAGAGGTGGTGGTAGGTTCTGATATAACAGGCTCTCTTAAGAGATTCCTAGATCGGCACATGGGCAAAAGAGGAAAGCAGAGGATTAAGTGGGTGGAAGAAGTTATATGGGAGGGAAGATTGATCTTGGAGTAGTTTAAAAGGTCAGCTTAACTGTGGGCTGAAGGGCCTGTTTCTGTGCTGTACTCTTCCCTGACAGTGAATATAGGATTGGCTGGAGGGCCTGTTTCTGTGCTGTACTGTTCTGAGTTCTATGTAGCACACGCAACATGCTGGGGGAACACATCAGGAGAGGAATGAAGAGTCAATATTTCGAGATAATTGGGCCTTTCTGATTAAGGATCTTAGCTTGAAATATTGACACTATATTAATTTCCTTTGATGCTGCTTGACCTGCTGAGCTCGTTCAGCATTTTGCATGCACGGTACTCTTGATTTTCACCATCAATATTTTATGTTCTATGTTTCATGTTCTGTGTCCTGTCTTTATGTTGTTTTCTATGTTATATGTTCTTTGTTCCATGTTAGGCCAGGCCATCCTTCAAAGGACCAGTTCCTTTACGAAAACTCTATACAGACATAACTCTAACAGACAAATTAAGGCAATCTGTTATAGAAGATGGATGGTGGTCATTTCCTGCTGCTTGTTCTCCATGCTTCCGATCTCTCACTAACTCAGTATTTGTGTGATTCCATGGCACAGCCATAAATCACAATCACCTTCCTTGCCCATTCATTCTTGTGATAATTAGCAGTTCCCTGATCCAAAGGTCTGGATTATTTACTACCTCACTGCTTGCTTGAAGAGAAGCAGAGAGCACATGAAAGTTATAAGCAATAGTGATGTGTCTCATATTGAGAGGCTGAGCAAAAGGAAAATTTATCTTCTGAAGACAGATGATTTGCAAAGGTGTTACCACTATTTTGATATTTGATCTTTCTGTTTGATAGGCAGTCAGTGTTTCAATCTACATGCTGGTTATAGAGCACTACAGCACAGAAACAGGCCTTTCAGCCCATCTATTCTGCGCTGAACTGTTATTCTGCCTAGTCCTATTGGCCTCCACCTGGACCATAGCCCTCCTCACCCCTCCCATCCATATACTTATCCAAACTTCATTTGTGTCGCAATCAAACCCACATCTACCACTTCCACTGGCAGCTCATTCCACGCTCGCACAACTCTCTGAGTGAAGAAGTTCCACCTCAGGTTTCCCTTAAATATTTCACCTTTCACCCTTAATCCCCTAGTTCTTGTCTCACTAGTGTAAAAAAGGCCTGCTTGCATTTACCATACCTCTACCCATCATAGTTTTGTATATCTTTATCAAATCTCCTGTGCTCATTGACTGTTCTTCATCAAGTTATGGTATTGTTGCACTGTTGTAACTATATGTTATAATTATGTGGTTTTGTTAGTTTTTTCAGTCCTGGTCTGTCCTGCGTTTTGTGATATCACACCGGAGAAAATAATGTATCATTTCTTAATGCATGCATTACTAAATGACAATAAAAGAGGACTGCGTGTCTTCATAATCTAAAAAATCTCCCCTTATTCTCCTATGCTCTGGGGAACAAAGTTCTAACCTATTCAAACTTTCCCTGTAACTCAAGTCTGATATCATAGAGCACAGAACACTTCAGTTCATGAACTTCAGCCCACAATGTTGTGCCGGACTAATTCAATGAGTCATCAAATCCCCAACTAAACTAATCCTTTCTTCCTACACAATGTCCAGATCTTCACAATTCCCACACATTCATGTGCCCCTGTAAAAGTCTGTGAATGCCTCTATCACATTTGACTCCAGCACCTCCACAGTGACATCCTTTTTAAATGCCACTCAGGTCTTTTGCAAATATTTCCCCTCTCAAATTAAACCTATACCCTTTGGTTTTAAGCTCCCCTTTCCTGAAGAAAAGACGGTGACCATCCACCTAATCTACGTCCATCATGACTTTATGGCATTTGCTCTTGGAAAAGATGTCTCTTTTTGTGTTTTACAGTCAGCAATGGTGACTAGAAGGCTTCGGGGACACATCCTGGTCTTCATTTTATTGACGCCAGTGACTGGGGCTCCATCCAGCGAACCTGGTGTGGAGAGAGCATCGACTCAGGACATGTGTATCCGCTGTTGCGACCCCCATGAGTACACCATGCCTCCGTCTGGAGAGGGCAACCCGTCGTCGAGCCCGCACCAGGGCACTTATAGCCCTCCCTACCCCATGCCTCAAGTCTACCCTCATATCAACATTACCATCCTCAAAGGTAATCAAATGGTTTCCCATCATGGCATTACATACTGGTGTGAACATTTCGGAACTCTCTCTCCTCCTTTCTTACATTTCTCAATGCCAATGTTTGACCTCCACATTACAAAGCATGAACGCATGATTGGAGATTAAGTCGAATGAAATCTCCAATGAGCTGTCGGCTTTGGACAACTCACTCACGAGAACTGCTGCTATTTTAATTTCAGCTTTTACTTTCTTTGTAGGGTTTTGGTCTTCTGATCATCTCTCAAACCATTACCATTCATGACATATCACACAAAGAAGCTTAAAGTGCTGGAGGAGCTCAGCAAGTCAGGCAGCATCTATGGAGGGAGATGACAGTTGATTTTTCGGGCCGAGACATTTTAATAGGAATGGTCAGAATCCCAATCCAGTTTATTGTCCCTGTAATAGGGCATGAAATTTATCGTTTGGCAGCAGCGGTACAACGCAATATAGAATTTTTAAACTCTAAGTTACAATTAGAAAATTAAATAAATAGTGCCAATAGTGAGGGAGTGCTCATGGACCATTCAGAAATCTGATGCCAGGGAGAAGGCTGTTCCTAAAACATTGAGTGTGTACCTGCAGGCTTTTTTACCTCCTCCCTGATGGTAGTAGTGAGAAGAAGGTATTCCTGGGTGGTGGAGGTCCTTATGATGGATGCATTTTTTATGAGTTATCGCCTTTTCAAAGATGTCTTCAATGGTGGGGACTTTAGTAGTTCCTATGATGGAACTGGCTGAGTCTGCAGCTTCTGCCAATGAAGTACAGAGAAAACGTACAGAGGAATTAACAAGGATGATGCCAACACTGGAGGACCTGAGTTATAAGGAAAGATTGAATAGGCTAGACTTTATTCTCTAGTACGTAGAAGATTGAGGGGAAATTTGATAGGAGTACACAAAATTATGAGGAGTATAGATTGGGTAAAAGCTTTTACCACTGAAGTTGCATGAGACTAGAACAAGAGGTGATGGGTTAAGGGTAAAGATGAAACACTTGAAGGGAACATGAGGGGAAAACTTCTTCAATCGGAGTGTGGTAAAAGTGTGGAATGAGCTGCCAGAACAAGTAGTGCTTGCGGTTTTGATTTCAACGTTTAAGAGAAATTTGGATATGCGATGGATGGAAGGGTTATAGAGGGCTTTGGTCTCGGTGCAGGTCAATGGGGTAGGCAGTTTAAATGGTTCAGCATGAACTAGATGGGCCAAAGGGCCTGTTTCTGTGACTCTGACTCTAATGAAGTCTTAATAACGAGTCTTGGCCAGAAATGTCAATCTTTTATTCCCTTCCATGGATGCTGCCTAACTTGCTGAGATCCTCCAGAATTTTGAGTGTGTTATTCAAGATTTCCAGCATCTGCAAAATTTTGAGTGACAAAAAACTTAATCTGATTTTAATTGCCCCATGGAAAAAACAATAACTATTGGGGGAACTCATAGGGTAAGGCAGCATCTTATGGATGTAGGCACATGGCCAAGTGGTTAAGGCATTCGTCTAATGATCTCTAGGTCGCTAGTTCGAGCCTCAGCTGTGGCAGCGTGTTTGTGTCCTTGAGCAAGGCACTTGATCACACCTTGCTCTAGTGTCTGTGCGAGGAGTGGTGCCCCACACAGACTTCCAATCTGCTCCTTGTAAGGCACTGAAATGCCCGACGCAAGCCTTTCATGGTCTGAGTCAGTGTTCCCTTATGGAGGGAGAGGGATGTTGAGTTTGCTAGAAAATTAAGTATAGACACAATACTGGAAAAAGTAATGTCTGAAGCAGCGCATTATCTTAAGTCATTATTACTTCATCGTCCATGATCTCAAGTGCTTTTCCTTTGAATTGCTTCCACAACCTGCCACTTACAAGGAACTATTCACCTGAGCCTCCACATCTGTTTCTTTACCTTGTTAGAATGGTGTGCAGAGATTACGGAGAAAGCAACAGATGAGATTGTGGATGGATTTGAAAACACTGACAAGAATTTTTAAATCAAGGCATCGCCGAACCTGAATTCCATTGGCAACTCCAAACCACAGTAATTCTAAGAAGTATATAAGTATACAGAGTATCGAGCCCTGAACTGAACACAATTCTCCTGAATGGACTCAACCAGACTTTTATATAACTGCATCTTAACCTCTAACCCTTCATGGACACCCCGCTCTGGTCTTCTACCTGCTCTGGATCTCTTTACCTTCCGCCGTCTCCGTCTCCGAGCCTACTTCTTCGGTAAGGACTCTTCCACCCCCACCGATGACCCCTTCTCCCGTCTTCAACCCTCCTCTTCTTCATGGACGCCCCGCTCTGGTCTTCTACCTGCTCTGGATCTCTTTATCGCTAATTGCCGACGGGACATCAACCGTCTCGACTTCACCGCACCTTGTCCCCATTCCAACCTCACTCCTTCCGAACGCTCTGCTCTCCACTCCCTCCACACTAATCCTGACCTTATTATTAAACCCGCCGATAAGGGGGGTGCTGTTGTAGTCTGGCGTACTGACCTCTACCTTGCCGAGGCACAGCGACAACTCACGGATACCTCCTCTTATTTACCCCTCGATCGTGACACCACTAAGGAGCACCAGGCCATTGTCTCCCACACCATCACCGACTTTATCCGCTCAGGGGATCTCCCATCCACTGCTACCAACCTTATAGTTCCCACACCCCGCGCTTCCCGTTTCTACCTCCTACCCAAGATCCACAAACCTGCCTGTCCTGGCCGACCTATTGTCTCAGCTTGCTCCTGCCCCACCGAACTCATTTCTGCATACCTCGACACTGTTTTATCACCCCTTGTTCAATCCCTTCCGACCTATGTTCGTGACACTTCTCATGCTCTTAAACTTTTCGATGATTTTAAGTTCCCTGGCCCCGACCGCTTTATTTTCACCATGGATGTCCAGTCCTTATATACTTCCATCCCCCATCAGGAAGGTCTCAAAGCTCTACGCTTCTTTTTGGATTCCAGACCTAACCAGTTCCCCTCTACCACCACTCTGCTCCGTCTAGCGGAATTAGTCCTTACTCTTAATAATTTCTCCTTTGGCTCCTCCCACTTCCTCCAAACTAAAGGTGTAGCTATGGGCACCCGTATAGGTCCTAGCTATGCCTGCCTTTTTGTTGGGTTTGTGGAACAATCTATGTTCCGTGCCTATTCTGGTATCTGTCCCCCACTAAACCTTCGCTACATCGATGACTGCATTGGCGCTGCTTCCTGCACGCATGCAGAACTTGTTGATTTTATAAACTTTGCCTCCAACTTTCACCCTGCCCTCAAGTTTACCTGGTCCATTTCCAACACCTCCCTCTCCTTTCTAGATCTTTCTGTCTCTGTCTCTGGAGACAGCTTATCCACTGATGTCTACTATAAGCCTACTGACTCTCACAGCTATCTGGACTATTCCTCTTCTCACCCTGTCTCTTGCAAAAACGCCATCCCCTTCTCACAATTCCTCCGTCTCCGCCACATCTGCTCTCAGGATGAGGCTTTTCATTCTAGGACGAGGGAGATGTCTTCCTTTTTTAAAGAAAGGGGCTTCCCTTCCTCCACTATCAACTCTGCTCTTAAACGCATCTCCCCCATTTCACGTACATCTGCTCTCACTCCATCCTGTCGCCACCCCACTAGGAATAGGGTTCCCCTGGTCCTCACCTACCACCCCAGCAGCCTCCGGGTCCAACATATTATTCTCCATAACTTCCGCCACCTCCAACGGGATCCCACCACTAAGCACATCTTTCCCTCCCCCCACCCGCATTCCGCAGGGATCGCTCCCTACACAACTCCCTTGTCCATTCGTCCCCCCCATCCCTCCCCACTGATCTCCCTCCTGGCACTTATCCGTGTAAGCGGAACAAGTGCTACACATGCCCTTACACTTCCTCCCTTACCATCATTCAGGGCCCCAAACAGTCCTTCCAGGTGAGGCAACACTTCACCTGTGAGTCGACTGGGGTGATATACTGCGTCCGGTGCTCCCGATGTGGCCTTTTATATATTGGCGAGACCCGACGCAGACTGGGAGACCGCCTTGCTGAACACCTACACTCTGTCCGCCAGAGAAAGCAGGATCTCCCAGTGGCCACACATTTTAATTCCACATCCCATTCCCATTCTGACATGTCCATCCACGGCCTCCTCTACTGTAAAGATGAAGCCACACTCAGGTTGGAGGAACAACACCTTATATTCCGTCTGGGTAGCCTCCAACCTGATGGCATGAACATCGACTTCTCTAACTTCCGCTAGGCCCCACCTCCCCCTCGTACCCCATCTGTTACTTATTTTTATGCACACATTCTTTCTCTCACTCTCCTTTTTCTCCCTCTGTCCCTCTGAATATACCTCTTGCCCATCCTCTGGGTCCCCCCCCCATCTTTCTTCCCGGACCTCCTGTCCCATGATCCTCTCGTATCCCCTTTTGCCAATCACCTCTCCAGCTCTTGGCTCTATCCCTCCCCCTCCTGTCTTCTCCTATCATTTTGGATCTCCCCCTCCCCCTCCAACTTTCAAATCCCTTACTCACTCTTCCTTCAGTTAGTCCTGACGAAGGGTCTAGGCCTGAAACGTCGACTGCACCTCTTCCTACAGATGCTGCCTGGCCTGCTGCGTTCACCAGCAACTTTGATGTGTGTTGCTTCATATACTAGTCTCCTTCAGATAAAAGCCAACTTTCTGTTAGAGACAGGCATCTGTTTAATATCTCATCTGAAAGAAGGTTGAATTGTTTTACTGGAAATTTTAACAGAGTCAGGCGGAAACTTATTAAACTTCCCGTGCCTTGTGATAGCTTGATCAAGGCTTGAAGTATATAATTTACCATCTGTGCACAGTACTCTGCATGGGAACAGCTCTGGGAAGTCAACTGATTTTACTGAAAAGTATAACACAGCAGTGAAGTTCTGACCTGCTGCAAATTATACACTGTCAAATGTAATCTCCATCTACTGTCAGAGGCAACTCGCTGGAGTTTAGAAGAATAAGGAATGATACCACTGAAACCTATTGATTATTGAAAGGCCAAGATGGATTGGACATGGCGAGGGTGTTCCCTATAGTGGGGCAGTCAGCTTTAACTCACAGAGATGCCCCTTTAGTACAGAGATGAGGAATTTTTTTTTTAGCAGGAAGGTAGTGAATCTGTGGAATTCTTTGCCATGGATGGCTGTAGAGGCCAAGGTATTAAGTATCTTTAAGGCAGACACTTATAGGCTCTCGATTAGACTATAAGATTTTTAGATATAGGAGCAGAATTAGGCCATTTGGCCCATTGAGTCTATTCTGCTAATTCTTTATGGCTGATCCAATTTTCCTCTCAACTCCAGCCACTGCTGCTCTGTTATCATCCCTGCCAGGGCTCTTTTCCAATCAATTCTGGCCAAATCCTCTCTCATGTCTCTGAAATCCCCTTCACTCCACTGTAATACTGATACATCTGGCTTTAGCTCCTCCTTCTCAATTTTCAGCGTGAATTCAATTATATTATGATCACTTGCCCCTAAGCATTCCTTTACCTTGAGCTCTCATCAATTCTAGTTCATTTCACAACACCCAATCCAGAATAGCTGATCCCCTAGTGGGCTCAACCACGAGATGCTCGAAAAATCCATCCCAAAAGGTACTCTAGAAATTCCCCTTCCAGTAATACGACACCAACCAGATTTTCCCAATCTACCTGTATATTGAAGTCCCCATGACAATTGTAACATTGCCCTTTTGGCATGCATTTTCTATTTCCTGTTGTAATTTGTAGGCCATATCCTTAATATTATTTGGGGTTCTCCCATCAGGGCCTTTTTACCCTTGCAGTTCCTTTGCTCTATTCACAATGATTCAACACCTACTGACCCTATGTCATCTCTTTCTGATGATTTCATTTTGTTTTTTTTTACCAACAGAGACATGCCACCCCCTCTGCCTTCCTCCCCATACTTTCGATATCATGTGTATCCTTGGAAATTAAGCTCCTAGCCATAATTTTCTTGCAGCCATGATTCAGTGATGCCTACAACATCATACCTGCCAATCTGCAACTGAGCTGCAAGTTTATTCCATGTACTGCACGCATTCAAATACGTGCAGTCCTGTGCTCACCCCTGTCAATTTTGTCCTCCTTTTATGTTGTAGCTCAACCTTTTGACTGCAATTTTACCCTATCAACAGCCTCTCCTCACCACACATTGCCTGTTTGCCAACCAGCTACCTCAGCTTCAGCACTATCATCCGCCTTTCCTCCCACACTCCTTTCATTGAAATATACACAGCTCAGGACACTAGTCGCACCATGCTCAACCTTTTGATTCCTAACTTTATCTGAGGTCTTACCAACATCTGTCTCCACAACCTCTCCACTAACCGCTCTGGCACTCTGGTTCCCATTCCCCTGCAACTCTAGTTTAACCCCACCCTGCAGCATTAGCAAACCTTCCCACTAGAATAGTAGTCCCCCACCAGTTCAGGTGGAAACTGTCTTGTCTGTACAGGTCCTACCTTCCCTGGAAGAGAGCCCAATGATCCAAAAATCTTATGTCCTCCCTCCTACACCAATTTCTTAGCCACATTTTAAACTGTATAATCTTCCTAGTTCTGGCCTCACTAGCACGTGGCATGGGTAGCAATCCTGAGATCACAACCCTGGAGGTTCTGCCCTTTAACTCAGCACCTAACTCCCTGAACTCCCTATGCAGAACCTCATCACTTGTCCTACCCATTCATCCTCCACATGGAACATGATTTCTGGCTGTTCACCCTCCCACTTAAGAATGCTGAGGACCTGATTCAGGATATCCCGGATCCTTGCACCCGGGAGGCAACATAACATCCGGGAATCTCGATCTCACTCACAAAACCTCCTGTCCATTTCCCTAACTAACGAATCCTCTATCATGACAATGTTCCTCCTTTCCCTCTTTCCCTTCTGAGTCTCAGAGGCAGACTCAGTGCTAGAGTCCTGACCGCTGTGACTCTCCTCCGTTAGGTCATTCCCGCACGCCCCCCCCCCCCCCGATAGTATTCAAAGTAATATACCTGTTATCAAGGGTCTAGCAAGGGTGTCAAAGGTTATGAACAGAAGGCAGGAGAATGAAGTTGAGAGGGATAATAAATCCCAAAATGCAACGAAGGAGCAGACTTGATAGGCTGAATGGCTTAAATCTGCTCCTTTGTCTTATGATTTTCATGGATTCAGACAGAGCGTGTTTTGTGTTTGGAGCACGGACTGTCACTTGGGTGATTCATGCAACTTGGTGTTCAGGAAGAGTTTGAGGAAGGTGGTTTCAATCACACTAATAATCCAATTACAGCTTTTAGCACCTTCTTGGTTACTAATGGAATGAGAGAACATCAATGATCATTGTGATCCATCACTCCCTGATTATTTTTCAGACTGCTTCTCACTGGGCAATGCAAGAGAGTGACTCCCAAAACACACACAAAGTGTTGGAGGGGCTCAGCAGATCAGGCAGCATCTATGGAGAGCAAAATGCAGCTGATGTTTTGGGCTGAGGCCCTTCATCAGGACTGGGCGCAAAATGTTGACTGTTTATCCTCTCCATAGAAGCTGCCTGACCTGCTGAGTTCCTCCAGCATTTTGTGTGTGTTGCTCTGGATTTCCAGCCTCTGCACAATCTCTTGTGTTTGGTTCCAAATCAGCCTCCCCTCCATAGACTCTGTCTGCACCTCGCACTCAGTTACGCAGCCAGCATAATCAATGTCACCACTAAACCTAGGCACTGTCTCTTTCCCCCCCTTCCATCAGACCAAAGGTACAAACACCTGAAAACATACCCTAAGTCTCAAGGACAGCTTCTAACCCCCTGTTCTAGGACTACTGAATGGTTCCCCAGTATAATTAATTGAACTTGACCTCACACTCTACCTTGCACATTGTCTACTTGTACTGCACTTTCCCTGTAGCTGTAACAAGTGCACCTAGGTGTGGAGCAAATTCAGGACTCAATAGTAGAAATTAATGATGAGGATTAATTTGGAGAATAATACAGAGAATAATCAAATTAAGAGTTCACTTGTGCACATAGAATGCAGTTCACACAGAACTCGGATCTAGGACTCAATGATGAGCACTGGTCCGGAGTCACCTTAAATAGAACATAAAACACAGAAAACCCGTGCAGGTTGAAATCAGGACTAGTCACTCAAGAATGAGAAGCATAATGAAACCGTATTCACATAACGAGCGTCACTAGAAACACAGAGACTACTTAATGATAAAAGTAGTCGTTAAACAACTCTAATAAACTCAAATAAATGACAATCAGGTGTGTCAGGACCTGCCGCTGCCCAGTGCCCCTTGCTGGTGTAAAGGGTTCATGTCAAGCTGCTACTCTTTCTACTGCATTCTGTTATTGCTTTGCCCTGTACTACTTCAATGCATTGTTGTATTGAATTTATCTGTACAAACAGTGTGCAATACAAGCCTTTCACTGTACCTCGATAATGTGACAATAATGAATAGATTGCCAATCCAATTCCAATTCCAAATCCAAATCCAAAGCCAATTCCAAATCCAAACCAATTCCAATTCCAAATCCAAATCCAATCCAATTCCAAATCCAATTCCAAAGCCAATTCTAATTCCAATCAACTCATGGCATTTCCCCTTGTAAATTTGGTTACGGCTCAGTGGACACAATGAAGTTTTCAGTTTCAAATCCCACTTCTAGCACTTGAACATATTTTGTATGTTATAAACTCTTTTACACTTCAGCAGCAGGGACACTAGAGTGTAAAGATGGGGCAACATCCAAGACCTTGACACTTCCAATAAAAGATCCCATCTCACTTGAGTTACACTGCTGAGAACACAGTAATCAGAGGAAACCCTGCCTCTAATCAAATCTTTTGCATTTAATTAGTTTACAATTTATTTTAAATTCCATCTACTTGTATCTATATTTTCTAGATATTATAAGAATGTAAGATAATAATTTGTAAACATAAAATAACTTCTAATGGAAACTGGTAGTGTAGTTACAGAGATGATCTTTCTCCTAAGTGCTGTGTCTAAACCAGGGATGGGTCTCAGAACAAGGGGAGAGGACTAAGGTTAGGAGGTGAGAAGACATTTCTTTACTCAGAGGGCAAGTCACTGGAATTTCCTCTCCCAGACTCATTTTCTGAATTCGAAACAAGGATGATAAGTGTTGGAGTCAGTGAAATCAAGGGATATGAATTGCCATTCGTTAGCTGCATGAAAAGGTAGTTCAGATAATAACCCCTGACAGTTTCAGGTCTTCAGGCCTCTTGCCCTGGATCACGTGAAAGTCAAAATGAAACCTTATGACAAAAAAAATTGTTGAAGGTAGTGCAGTGAATGTGACATATGTGGATTTTAGTAAATTGTTTGACAATGTTACCATGGTATGCTCATTCAGAAAGTCAGGAGGCATGGGATCCAGAGAAACATGGCTATATGGATTTAGAAAGCAGAGGGTGGATGCCGAAGGAGCATATTCTGGCTGGAAGTTAGTGAGTAGTGGTGTTCTGCAAAGATATTTATGGGACTCTTGTCTTCTGTGATTTTTATAAATGACTTAATGAAAGTGGAAAGACTAATTAGTAAGTCTGTCGAGGATATGAAGGTTTGTGGTCTTCTCAATGGTGTAAAAGTTTGTCTTAAGTTACAGTGGGACATTGATAGGATGCAGAGATGGGCTGAGAAATGGCAGATGGAGTTCAATCCAGAAAATTGTAAAGTGAAACACTTTGGAAGGTTGAATTTGAAGGTCGAATGCATTAATTGGGTCAAAGGGATCTTAGAGTCCTCATGTATAGATCCCTCAAAGTTACCGCACAAGTAGACAAGGTGCTTAAGAAGACCATAAGACATAGGAGCAGAATTAAGCAAGTCAGCTCATCTGCACCGCCACTCAATCATGAATGATGTATTTTCCTCTCAACCTATTTTCCTGCCTTCTTCCCCATAACCTTTGATACCCTTACAAATCAAGAATGTATCAATCTCTGTCTTAAATATACCCAATGACTTCACCTTGTCGTGATGGGAGATTTTAATTTCCCAAATATCAATTGGCATCTGCCTAGAGCAAGGGGTTTAGAAGGGGTGGAGTTTGTTAGGTGTGTTCAGGAAGGTTTCTTGACACAATATGTAGCCCACAAGAGGAGAGACTGTACTTAATTTGGTATTGGGAAATGAACCTGGTCAGATGTCAGATCTCTCAGTGGGAGAGCATTTTGGAGATAGTGATCATAATTCTATCTCCTTTACAATAGCATTAGAGAGAGACAGGAACAGACAAGTTAGAAAAGCATTTAATTGGAGCAAGAGGAATTATGAGGCTATCAGGCAGGAAATTGGAAGCTTAAATTGGAAACAGGTGTTCTCAGGGAAAAGTACGGAAGAAATGTGGCAAATGTCCAGGGGATATTTGTGTGGAGTTCTGCATAAGTACGTTCCAATGAGACAGGGAAGTTATGGTAGGGTACAGGAACCGTGGTGTACAAAGGCTGTAATAAATCTAGTGAAAAAGAAAAGAGAAGCTTACAAAAGGTTTGGAGAGCTAGGTAATGTTAGAGATCTAGAAGATTATAAGGCTAATAGGAAGGAGCTTAAGAAGGAAATTAAGAGAGCCAGAAGGGGCCATGAGAAGGCCTTGGTGGGCAGGATTAAGGAAAACCCCAAGGCATTCTACAAGTATGTGAATAGCAAAAGGCTAAGGCATGAAAGAATAGGACCTATCAAGTGTGACGGTGGGAAAGTATGTATGGAACCGGAGGAAATAGCAGAGGTACTTAATGAATATTTTACTTCTGTATTCACTATGGAAAAGGATCTTGGTCATTGTAGTGATGACTTGCAGCAGACTGAAAAGCTTGAGCATGTAGATATTAAGAAAGAGGATGTGCAGGAGCTTTTGGAAAGCATCAAGTTGGATAAATCGCCGGGACAGATGATACGTACCCCAGGCTACTGTGGGAGGTGGGGGAGGAGATTGCTGAGCCTCTGGCAATGATCTTTGCATCATTAATGGGGATGGGAGAGGTTCCAGAGGATTGGAGAGTTGAAGATGTTGTTCCTTTATTCAAGAAAGGGAGTAGAGATCGCCCAGAAAATTATAGACCAGTGAGTCTTACTTCAGTGGTTGGTAGGTAGATGGAGAAGATCCTGAGAGACGGGATTTATGAACATTTGGAGAGGCATAATATGATTAGGAATAGTCAGCATTGCTTTGTCAAAGGCAGGTCGTGCTTACGAGCCTGATGGAATTTTTTGAGGATGTGACTAAACACATTGATGAAGGAAGAGCAGTAGATGTAGTGTATATGGATTTCAGCAAAGATAAGGTATCCCATGCAAGGCTTATTGAGAAAGTAAGGAGTCATGGAATCCAAGAGGACATTGCTTTGTGGATCCAGAACTGGCTTGCCCACAGAAGGCAAAGAGTGGTTGTAGACGGGTCATGTTCTGCATGGAGGTCGGTCACCAGTGGTGTGCCTCAGGGATCTGTTCTGGGACCCTTACTCTTTGTGATTTTTATAAATGACCTGGATGAGGAAGTGGAGGGATGAGTTAGTAAGTTTGCTGATGACACAAAGGTTGGAGGTGCTGTGGATAGTGTGGAGGGCTGTCAGCCGGACATTGATAGGATGCAAAACCAGGCTGAGAAGTGGCAGATGAAGTTCAACCCAGATAAGTGTGAAGTGGTTAATTTTGGTAGGTCAAATATGATGGCAGAATATAGTATTAATAGTAAGACTCTTGGCAGTGTGGAGGATCAGAGGGATCTTGGGGTCTGAGTCCATTGGACACTCAAAGCACTTGCGCAGATTGACTCTGTGGTTAAGAAGGCGTACGGTGTATTGGCCTTCATCAATCGTGGAATTGAATTTAGGAGCCGAGAGGTAATGTTGCAGCTATATAGGACCCCGGTCAGACCCCACTTGGAGTACTGTGCTCAGCTCTGGTTGCCTCACTACAGGAAGAATGTGGAAGCCATAGAAATGGTGCAGAGGAGATTTACAAGGATGTTGCCTGGATCGGGGAGCATGCCTAATGAGAAAAGGTTGAGTGAACTCGGCCCTTTCTCCTTGGAGCGACGGAGGATGACAGGTGACCTGATAGAGGTGTATAAGATGATGAGGGGCATTGATCGTGTGGATAGTCAGAGGCTGAAATGGTTGCCACAAGAGGACACAGGTTTAAGGTGCTGGGGAGTAGGTACGGAGGAGATGTCAGGTGTAAGTTTTTTACTCAGCGAGTCATGAGTGCGTGGAATGGGCTGCCGGCAATGGTGATGGAGGTGGATACGATAGCATCTCTTAAGAGACTTTTAGATAGGTATACGGAGCTTAGAAAAATAGAGGGCTATGGGTAACCCTAGTAATTTCTAAGGTAGGGGCATGTTCGGCACAACTTTGTGGGCCAAAGGGCCTGTATTGTGCTGTAGGTTTTCTATGTTTCTATGTTTCTAACAGCCATCTGTGCAATGAATTCCAGATATTCATAATCATCTGGCTCAAAAAATTCCTCTTCATCTCTGTTCTGAAGGGACATCCTTCTATTCCGAGACTGTGACCTCTGGTCCTCGGCTCTCCCACTATTGGAAACACCCTTTGACTACTCTCTGTAAGCCTTTCAGTATTTGGTAGGTTTCAATAAGATCCCCCACCTCCTTCTAATCACCACTGAGTAGAGGCCCAGAGCCATCATCTGTTTACCCCTTCATTCCTGGAATCATTCTTATGAACCTCCTCTGGACTCTCTCCAATGCCAGCACATCCATTCTTAGATACGGGGCTTAAGACTGCCCACAATACTTGAAATACCATCTGGCCAATGTGTTATAAAGCTTCAGTATCACATCCTTCTTATAGCTCGTAGTCCTCTCAAAAAGAATAATAACATTGCATTTGCCTTCCTTACTACCAACCCAACCTGCAAGTTAACCTTTAGGGAATCTTGTACGAGACTCCCAAGTCCTTTTGGACCGCTGATTTCTGAATGTACTTCCCATTTAGAAAATAGTCTATGGCTTCATTCCTGCTGCTAAAGTACATGGCTATACACTCCCTAAAGTGTATTCCATCTGCCACTTTGCCCATTCTTCTAATCTCTTCATGTCCTACTACTTCCTCAACACTACCTGAACTTCCACCTATCTTTACATCACCTGCAAAGTTGGCCACAAAGCCATCAATTCTGTCATCTGCATCATTTACATATAAGATGAAACAGAGCAGACATGGCACCAACCACTTACTGCACATTCTCCACTCCCTACCCCTGCTAGCGAATTCTTGACATCCTCTTGTTTTTTCAGGTGAGAAAGGAGAGAGGGGAGATCGAGGACCTCAGGGAAAGCTGGGAAAGGAAGGGCCTATGGGTCTCCGAGGCCCCACAGGAGCCAAAGGGGACCAGGGCCAAGCAGGTATCCCAGGAGATTCTTACAAGCAGCACTACTCAGCCTTCTCAGTAGGCCGCAGGAAAGGCCTCCACAGCAGCGACTACTACCAAACCTTGATCTTTGACACAACGTTTGTGAACCTTTATGGTCACTTCAACATGTTCAAGGGCAAGTTCTACTGCTACATCCCAGGGATCTACTATTTCAACCTCAACATCCACACGTGGAACTTCAAAGAGACCTACCTTCACATCATGAAGAACAACCAGGACATGGTGATCTGCTACGCCCAGCCCAGCAACCGCAGCATCATGCAGAGCCAGAGCATCATGCTGGAGCTACAGCAGAATGACGAAGTGTGGGTCCGCCTCTACAAACGTGAGCGGGAAAACGCGGTCTACAGTGACGATGTTGACATTTATGTGACCTTCAACGGTTATCTCATAAAACCCAACCTGGACTAGGAACCCCCTCGATTTTCCATACACCCTTCACTTTTCCATCCTGCTTCACTTTATAGGAAACATCTTCGGTTATTCCATTGTGCTTTACATGGGACCTCAGCTTATGTCAGCAACACTCACTCACCTGGAATCACTCATGTTGGTTTTATTGTTTGATCCACATAGATGCCATCATCATCATTATATGCCATGTCGTATGTATGATCATGGTCTCAAGGGCATGATTCTTCTTGGCAAACTTTTCTACAGAAGTGGTTTGCCATTGCCTCCTTCTGGGCGATGTCTTTACAAGATAGGTGACCCCAGCCATTACCAATTCTCTTCAGAGACTGTCTGCCTGGAGTCAGTGGTCACATAACCAACACTTGTGATGTGCACCAGCTGCTCGTACGACAATCCACCTCCTGCTCCCATGCCTTCACATGACCCTGAGCAGGTGCTACACCTTGCCCAAGGGTGACCTGCAGGCTAGCAGAGTGAAGGAGCACCTTATGCCTCCTTTGGTAGAGATGTATCTCTACCCTGCTACTCAGCATAGATGGCAGTATATTAATTAAGCTGCTTTGTTAAAGCAATGATAAAAAGAGCAAAAATAATGCTCACATGTAGGCCTTTAACTCTGATCTATATAAAGGACAAGTTTCAAAAAGTCAATGATTTCAGATTTTAATATCCTCATAACAGGAGTGCCCCAGGACTGAGATCAAGTGTAATCACTCAGTGGGTTTATGCTTGAAGGAGCAAGGTGCAGATATTTAATACAGCTACCATTTTACATTCATAATTACTTCAGTTGAGTAAAGAATTATCATTCATTCAGGATGCCGCAAAGAGCTTTCCACCCAATGAATTTCAATATGAACTGTTGGCACTTTTTAAATAAACTTTGATTTCTTTTTATAGAAAAAAGTAGGGAAAAAATTCAGTAATTTGGAACGTTGCCAGGTGTAGTGGTGGAGGTAGATTTGATAGAGGTGTTTAAAAGGTTCTTAGACAGACACATGCAGAGAATGGTGTGGGGGGATGTGCGTTATGTGCAGGAAGAACATGGAGCACAGAATATAGACACTGCTCGGGCCATCAGACCTACAATTGTGTGCTGATCTTGATGACAATTTATACTCAATGTCCTCCTCCTGCATATCATAAGACCTTAAGACCATAAGACACAGGAGCGGAATTAGGCCATTTAACCCATCGAGTCTGCTCCCCCTTCCATCATGGCTGATTTATTACCCCTCTCAATCCCATTCTCTTGTCTTCTTCTGTAACCTTTGACATCCTGACTAACCACGAACCTATCAACCTCTGCTTTAAGTATGTCCAATTACTTTGACTCCACAGCCATCTGTGGGAATGAATTCCACAGATTCATCACCCTCTTAGAAACCATAGAAACCATAGAAACTACAGCACAGAAACAGGCCTTTGGCCCTTCTTGGCTGTGCCCAAGCATTTTCTGCCTAGTCCCACTGACATGCACACGGGCCATATCCCTCCATACACCTCCCATCCATGTATCTGTCCAATTTATTCTTAAATGTTAAAAAAGAACCCACATTTACCACCTCGTCTGGCAGCTCATTCCACACTCCCACCACTCTCTGTGTGAAGAAGCCCCCCCCAATGTTCCCTTTAAACTTTTCCCCCCTCACCCTTAACCCATGTCCTCTGGTTTTTTTCTCCCCTTGCCTCAGTGGAAAAAGCCTGCTTGCATTCACTCTATCTATACCCATCATAATTTTATATACCTCTATCAAATCTCTCCTCATTCTTCTACGCTCCAGGGAATAAAGTCCCAACCTATTCAACCTTTCTCTGTAACTGAGTTTCTCAAGTCCCGGCAACATCCTTGTAAACCTTCTCTGCACTCTTTCAACCTTATTTATATCCTTCCTGTAATTTGGTGACCAAAACTGAACACAATACTCCAGGTTCGGCCTCACCAATGCCTTATACAACTTCATCATAACATTTCAGCTCTTATACTCAATACTTCGATTAATAAAGGCCAATGTACCAAAAGCTCTCTTTACGATCCTATCTACCTGTGACGCTACTTTTAGGGAATTTTGTATCTGTATTCCCAGATCCCTCTGTTCCACTGCACTCCTCAGTGCCTTACCATTTACCCTGTATGTTCTACCTTGGTTTGTCCTTCCAACATGCAATACCTCACACTTGTCCGTGTTAAACTTCATCTGCCATTTTTCAGCCCATTTTTCCAGCTGGTCCAAGTCCCTCTGCAGGCTCTGAAAACCTTCCTCACTGTCTACTACACCTCCAATCTTTGTATCATCAGCAAATTTGCTGATCCAATTTACCACATTATCATCCAGATCATTGATATAGATGACAAATAACAATGGACCCAGCACTGATCCCTGTGGCACACCACTAGTCACAGGCCTCCATTCGGAGAAGCAATTCTCTACTACCACTCTTTGGCTTCTTCCATTGAGCCAATGTCTAATCCAATTTACCACCTCTCCATGTATACCTAGCGACTGAATTTTCCTAACTAACCTCTCATGCAGGACCTTGTCAAAGGCCTTATTGAAGTCCATGTAGACAATATCCACTGCCTTCCCTTCATCCACTTTCCTGGTAACCTCCTCGAAAAACTTCAATAGATTGGTCAAACATGACCTACCACGCACAAAGCCATGTTGACTCTCCCTAATAAGTCCCTGTCTATCCAAATGCTTGTAGATTCTGTCTCTTAGTACTCCCTCCAATAACTTACCTACTATCGAGGTTAAATTTACTGGCCTATAATTTCCCGGATTACTTTTCGATCCTCTTTTAAACAACGGAACAACATGAGCCACTCTCCAATCCTCCGGCACCTCACCTGTAGACAGCGACATTTTAAATATTTCAGCCAGGACCCCTGCAATTTCAACACTAGTCTTCTTCAAGGTCCGAGGGAACACCTTGTCAGGTCCCGGGGATTTATCCACTTTAATTTTCCTCAAGACAGCAAGGACCTCCTCCTTTTCGACCTGTACAGTTTCTATGATCTCACTACTTGTTTTCCTTAATTCCATAGACTTCATGCCAATTTCCTTAGTAAATACAGACGCAAAAAACCTATTTAAGATCTCCCCCATTTCCTTTGGTTCCGCACATAGCCGACCACTCTGATCGTCAAGAGGACCAATTTTATCCCTTACAATCCTTTTGCTCTTAATATACCTATAAAAGTTCTTTGGATTATCCTTCACTTTGACTGCCAAGGCAACCTCACGTCTTCTTTTAGCTCTCCCGATTTCTTTCTTAAGTATTTTCTTGCACTTCTTATACTCTTCGAGCACCTTATTTACTCCTTGCTTCCTATACATGTCATACAACTCCCTCTTCTTCTTTATCAGGGTTGCAATATCCCTTGAGAACCAAGGTTCCTTATTCCTATTCACTTTGCCTTTAATCCTGATAGGAACACACAAATTCTGCACTCTCAAAATTTCTCCTTTGAAGGCTTCCCACCTGCCGATCACATCCTTGCCAGAGAACAATCTGTCCCAATCTTGCTAAAGAAATTCCTCCTCATCTCTGTTCTGAAGGGCTGTCCTATTCTGAGGCTGTGCCCTCTGGTCCTAGACACTCCCACTACAGGAAACATCCTTTTCATATCCGCTCTGTCTAGGCCTTTCAATATTAGCATCCAGTCCTGCCAAAGGGTTTCAATCTGAAACGTTGACTGTACTCTCTTTTCCTCGATGCTGCTTGGCCTGCTGAGTTCCTCCAGCATCTTGTGTGTGTTGCGCAGATTTCCAGCATCTGCAGATTTTCTCTTGTTTGTGCCTTTCAATATCTGACGGGTTTCAATAAGCTCCCCCCTACATTTTTCTAAACTCTGTTGAATATCATCCATATCCCTCCATTCCCTTCATATCTAAAAGCCACTTAAACTCCTCCAAACTGTCTGCTTCGTCCACAACTACTATCCCTGGTGATCCATTCTAAACACCTACCATTCTCCATGAAAAAAATTTGCCCCTCAAAAAGTTCAAAAGTTCAAACGTTCAGCATTCAAAAGTAAATCTTCATGTCCACTCTATCTGGACCTTGCAATATTCAATCGGTTACAGTGAGGTCCCCCCTCACTGCTAGTAGAAATAAAAAGCAAGTTTGTGCTTTGTTCATTTCACAAACTGTTGAGGCAACATATGCATTTCACCGTGCGTTGATGGGTTCTCAGCACAACGGCATTGCTCTGGGATGTACCTTCCTGGGGTGTTATATAAATAACTCATCTATGGGTATTACAGCAGTTTACTTACTTTCTTTCTTCAGCTTCTAAGCAAGGAATCTTTCACTGTGATTTAACTACAGCTAAAATATTTATATAATGGGATCAAATTAATCTAGCCTTTCAATTCTTAGCCGTGTTCAATTGAAATTGATAAAAAGCGACTTCTCCATTGATCTTTCCTTTAGCAGATACACTAAGCCATTTGGAGAGCCATACCCCAGCCTACAGTGCATCATCCATGTCCTTTCACTCCTCTGTTGATTGTTCAAAGTAAATTTATTATTGAAGTACAAATATGTCACCCTGTGATTCATTTTCTTGCAGGCATCCACAGTAGAACAAAGAAATACAATAGAATCAATGAAAACATAACCAGTGTGATAAAGCAGACAATCTGTGCAGATACAAAATAATAAGAATAATAAATAAGTGCCAGTGCAGAAATAGAAACATAGAATCATAGAAAATCTACAGCACAATACAGGCTCTTTGGCCCACGATGCTGTGCTGAACATGTACTTATTTTAGAAATTACTTAGGGTTACCTAGGGCCCAGTTCTTCTCCTATGTCTTATAGTCTTATGGTCTAAAAGAAAAGTAAAAACACTCAGAACATAAGTTGTATGTAGAGTTTTTGAACGTGAGTCCACAGTTGTGTTCAGTAGTCAGTCCAAGTTGAGGTGAGTTAAATTTATCTTCACTGGTTCAGGAGCCTGATGGTTGGAGGGAAATAGCTCTCCCTGAGCCTAGTGGTGTGGAACCTAAGGTTCCTGTAGCTCCTTCCCGATGGCAGCAGCAAGGAGAGAGCATGTCCTGCATGATGGGTGTCCTTGTAAATGGATGCTACTGTCTTGTGCTCCTTGTAGATGTGCTCAATGTTGGGGAGGGCTTTTCCTGTGCTGGACTGGCCTGTATCCACCACTTCTTGTAGGGTTTTCCATTCTTGGGCATTGGTGTTTCCATGTCAGGCCGTGATGCAACTAGATGTGTGTGTATGTGTCCACGTTCCCTCCTAATCCCCTTTCTATTGCGACTCTTTGGTCAAGCTTTCAACCAACTCTTCCTAATCTCATGGTCAGCATTTGTCCAAATGCAGCCTCAGGATTTTTTTTACCTCATTAAAGGTGCTATGTAAAGACATGTTGTTATTGTCATAGAGGTAATATTGTTGTACACTAAATCAATTAGCAAATATTCACAGGAGAATCAGTAACAAAATCCTTCATTTAATGTACGTATATTTATATTTACCCATTCCTGAAATGTCTATCATATTCCTCCACCTATAGCTGCAGCGCCCCTACTGGTAGGAGAGCACAGTTGCAGTGTGATATGTTTATATAACAGTTGCCAATATAAACACCTATTTATGGATTGCATTGTAATTGTAAAAACTTGTGATAAAATGTGTGACTAAATGAGAGCTCAATTGCCCTTTATCCCACTTTAGAAAATGGCTACACTTCATCTTCATTTCCTGTCTGTAAAACAATGGGCACAAGACTGTATGAAATCACGGTGACTTTGCTGGGTAATCGTGGCGTTGTTTTATGTTAAAATGGGGGTATACATATCTCCCACACTCTGTTAATAACATTGCTTTGTAAGAGACAATGTTTGGAGAGACAGCTTTGAGTTTAACCACAATGCTTTGTAATGTATATTTCTACATAAAACAGGCTGGAAAAAAGAGTGGACAATCTTCTTGATAAAGAACCATCCCCATAAGGGTCAACTGGCCTTCACTTTTCACATTCCAAAACCCTTTCTGCACCACTGAAATGGTTTCTGAAGCAGAGGCAGAATACACAGGAAACATCTGGTCGTATCTGTGTTGTAGAACAGAGGGACCTTGGCTGCATGGATACATAGCTCCTGGAAGTGATGTCTGATGTAGGCAGAGAGGTGAAAAAGCTTTTTAGCATTCCAGCCTTCATCAGTCAGAGCACAGGATAGAAACTGGGATGTTGTACAAACTTCGTGAGCCTGTGTTTGGAATACTGTGTTCAGTTTTATTTATTTATTGAGGTACAGCGCAGGGTAAGCCCTTCTGGCCCTCTGAGCTGTGCCACCCAGCAATCCCCTCATTTAATCTTGGGATCATTTTACAATGGCCAATTAACCTACCAACCTTTTTGGATTGTGGGTGGAAACTGGAGCACCTGGATGAAAGCCACAAGTCATGGGGAGAACTCCTTACAGGCAGGGACAGGAATTGAACCCAGGTCGCCTGTCAGAGGAAGTGATTGAGGCAGGTCCATTAGATACATTTAAAAGGCATTTGGACAAGTACAAGCGAAAGTTATACACAGTGAACGGCTGGGCACTGAAGAGTGCGGTACAGCAAAGGGATCTGGGAATACAGGCCCATAATTCTTTGAAAGTGGCATCATGGGTACATAGGGTTGTAAAGAGAGCTTTTGACACATTGGCCTTCATAAATTAGGTCACTGAGAACAAGAGTTGGGAAGTTATTTTGAAGTTGTAAAATCAGAATCGGAATCACTTTATTGCCAGTGCATGAAACAAATCAGATCTGATTGTAGTTCGGTGCCAAACATAAAACACAGGACAATACCATAACAGACAACACAATAGCAACCAGAAATTTACACGCCAATAGTGCAAACAGCCATAAGCAATCAACAATTAGCAGAATGGTCATATGTGCAAATTTTAATAATCAAACTTAAATAAATGTGAACATATGAAGAGATTAAATAATTATCAACAGAACAAGGAGAGCAAGAAAGACCACACAATGGACATTTGCAAGAACAGTTAGGATATTACACCTGTGTGAGTTTTGTTGAGAAGCTGAATCGCTGCAGGAAAAAACTTTGGAGATGATGTGTAGTCATGGTGGTGATGGACTTGTATCGTCTCTCCCTGGTGGCAACTTGGTGAATAGGTGACTGGTGAGTGGAGTCTGCAGTAATTTTTCCAGCTGTTTTCTTCGGTCTGGCAATGAACAGGTCTTCGAATGGTGGTAACTGACAGCCAATCATCTTTTCCGCTGAGTGGACCACTGGAGGCACACTGAACTTGGAGAATGAGGAGGTGTCAGAAAACCAGAGGTGATCAGAACAATGATGGCTGAGTGAAATTTCATCAGAATCCTCCCTGAGATGTTAAATTTTTTAAACTGGCACTGGCATAGGAAGAACAATAAATCTCTGTTAGATGTTCCAAGTGATGAGTATAACAAGCTCGTCCCATTTTAATTTATCGATAATAGCAGCCCCCAAGACGACGGTAAGGCCAATTTCAGAACATTGTGTGCAGATCCAGTCATCTACCTACAGGAAGGTTATCAATAAGCTTAAAGGAGTGTGGATAAAATTTACAAGGATGTTGCTGGCATTTGAGGATCTGAGTAATAAGGAGGGTTGAATAGGTTAGGACATTATTCCCTGGAGCAGAAGAGAATGAGGGGAGATATATAAAATTATGAGGCAGCTAGATGGGCACTCAACGGCAGTAAGACGGAAGAGCTGATTGTGGACTTCAGGAAGGGTAAGATGAAGGAACACATACCAATCCTCGGAGAGGGATCAAAAATGGAGAGAGTGAACAGTTTCAAGTTCCTAGGTGGTTAGTTCACAAATAGAGAAAGCTAGTAGACAGTGTGTGAGGGAGGATAGGCAGGGGACAGAGAACAGGAGCATTCAGACCGAAGATGTAGGGGAGAAGGAAGAAAAAGATAACAAAGTTGTTTGCTCCATTAGGGATAAACAGAGAGTAGGAGGTGGAGAGTTTCTTAAATGCATCTATTTTAGTGCTAAGAGCATTGTAAGAAAGGTGGATGAGCTTAGAACATGGAGTGATACCTGGAAATATGATGTTGTAGCTATTAGTGAAATGTGGTTGCAGGAGGGGTGTGATTGGCAACTGAATATTCCTGGATTTCGTTGCTTCAGGTGTGATAGAATTGGAGGGGCAAGAGGGGGAGGTGTTGCATTGCTTGTCAGAGAAAATATAACAGCAGTGCTTTGGCAGGATAGATTAGAGGACTCGTCTAGGGAGGCTATTTGGGTGGAATTGAGGAATGGGAAAGGTGTAGTGATGCTTATAGGGGTGTATTATAGACCACCTAATGGGGAGCGAGAATTGGAGGAGCAAATTTGTAAGGAGATAGCAGATATTTGTAGTAAGCACAAGGTCGTGATTGTGGGAGATTTTAATTTTCCACACATTGACTGGGAAGCCAATTCTGTAAAAGGGCTGGATGGTTTGGAGTTTGTAAAATGTGTGCAAAATACAGTAGTTTTTTGCAGCAGTACATAGAGGTACCAACTAGAGAAGGGGAAGTGTTGGATCTCCTGCTAGGGAATGAGATAGGGCAGGTGACGGAGGTATGTGTTGGGGAGCACTTCGGGTCCAGTGATCACAATACCGTTAGTTTCAATATAATTATGGAGAAGGATAGGACTGGACCCAGGGTTGAGATTTTTGATTGGAGAAAGTCTAACTTTCAGGAGATGCGAAAGGATTTAGAAGGAGTGGATTGGGACAATTTGTTTGATGGGAAGGACGTAATAGAGAAATGGAGGTCATTTAAAGGTGAAATTTTGAGGGTACAGGATCCTTATGTTCCTGTTAGGTTGAAAGAAAAGGTTAAAAGTTTGAGAGAGCCATGGTTTTCAAGGGATATTGGAAACTTGGTTCGGAAAAAGAGAGGGATCTACAATAAATTTAGGCAGCTTGGAGTTAATGAGGTGCTCGAGGAATATAAAGAATGTAAAAAGAATCTTAAGAAAGAAATTAGAAAAGCTAAAAGAAGATATGAGGCTGCTTTAGCAAGTAAGGTGAAAATAAATTCAAAGGGTTTCTACAGTTATATTAATAGCAAAAGGATAGTGAGGGATAAAACTGGTCCCTTAGAGAATCAGAGTGGACGGCTATGTGCGTAGCCAAAAGAGATGGGGGAGATTTTGAACAATTTCTTTTCTTCCGTATTCACTAAGGAGAAGGATATTGAACTGTGTAAGGGAAAGGAAACAGGAAGGGTAGTTATGGAAAGTATGACGATTAAAGAAGAGGAAGTACTGTCGCTTTTAAGGAATATAGAAGTGGCTAAGTCTCCGGGTCCGGACAAGATATTCCCTAGGACCTTGAGGGAGGTTAGTGTGGAAATAGCAGGGGCTCTGACAGAAATATTTCAAATGTCATTAGAAACAGGGATGGTGCCGGAAGATTGGCGTATGGCTCATGTGGCTCCATTGTTTAAAAAGGGTTCTAAGAGTAAACCTAGCAATTATCGGCCTGTGAGTTTGACGTCAGTGGTGGGTAAATTGATGGAAAGTATTCTTAGAGATGGTATATATAATTATCTGGATAGACAGGGTCTGATTAGGGACAGTCAACATGGATTTGTGCGTGGAAGGTCATGTTTGACAAATCTGATTGAATTTTTTGATGAGGTTACTAGGAAAGTTGACGAGGGTAAAGCGGTAGATGTTGTCTATACGGACTTCAGTAAGGCTCTTGACAAGGTTCCACTCGGAAGGTTAGTTAGGAAGGTTCAGTTGTTAGGCATTAATATCAAAGTAGTAAAATGGATTCAGCAGTGGCTGGATGGGAGATGCCAGAGAGTAGTAGTGGATAACTGTGTGTCAGATTGGAGGACGGTGTGTAGCGGTGTGCCTCAGGGATCTGTACTGGGTCCAATGTTGTTTGTCATATATATTAATGATCTGGATGATGGGGTGGTAAATAGGATTAGTAAGTATGCAGGTGATACTAAGATAGGTGGAGTTGTGGATAGAGAGATTTAGGCCAGTTAGAAGAGTGGGCTGAAAGCTGGAAGATGGAGTTTAATGCTGATAAATGTGAGGTGCTACATTTTGGTAGGACTAATCAAAATAGGACATACATGGTAAATGGTAGGGCATTGAAGAATGCAGTAGAACAGAGGGATCTAGGAATAATGGTGCGTAGTTCCCTAAAGGTGGAATCTCATGTGGATAGGGTGGTAAAGAAAGCTTCTGGTATGCTGGCCTTTAAAAATCAGAGCATTGAGTATAGGAGTTGGGATGTAATGTTGAAATTGTACAAGGCACAGGTAAGGCCAAATTTGGAGTATTGTCTACAGTTCTGGTCACCGAATTATAGGAAAGATGTCAATAAAATTGAGACAGTACAGAAGAGATTTACTAGAATCTTGGATGGGTTTCATTTCCTAAGTTACAGAGAAAGGTTGAACAAGTTGGGTCTTTATTCTTTGGAGCGTAGAAGGTTGAGGAGGGACTTGATAGAGGTATTTAAAATTATGAGGGGTATAGATAGTGTTGATATGGATAGGCTTTTTCTATTGAGAGTGGGGGAGATTCAAACAAGAGGACATGAGTTGAGAATTAAAGGGGAAAAGTTCAGGGGTAACGTGAGGGGGAACTTCTTTACTCAGAGAGTGGTAGCTGTGTGGAATTAACTTCCAGCAGAAGTGGTTGTGGCAGGTTCAATGTTGTCATTTAAAGTTAAATTGGATAGATATATGGACAGGAAAGGAATGGAGGGTTATGGGCTGAGTGCGGGTTGGTGGGACTAGGTGAGAGTAAGAGTTCGGCACGGATTAGAAGGACCGTGATGGCCTGCTTCCATGCTGTGATTGGTATATGGTTATATGGTTATATGGTTATATAGGAGTCAAGATCTCCGAGCATCTAACCTGGTCCCAACATATCGATGTAGTTATTAAGAAGGCAAGACAGTGGCTATACTTTATTAGGAGTTTGAAGAGATTTGGCATGTCAACAAATACACTCAAAAACTCCTATAGTTGTACTGTGGAGAGCATTCTGACAAGCTGCATCACTGTCTGGTATGGGGGGGCTACTGCACAGGACGGAAAGAAGTTGCAGTGGGTTGTAAGTCTAGTCAGCTCCATCTTGGGCACTAGCCTACAAAATACCCAGAACATCTTTAGTGAGCAGTGTCTCAGAAAGGTAGTGTCCATTATTAAGGACCTCCAGCACCCAGGGCATGCCCTTTTCTCACTGTTACCATCAGGTAGGAGATACAGAAGCCTGAAGGCACACACTCAGCAATTCAGGAACAGCTTCTTCCCCTCTGCCATCTGATTCCTAAATGGACATTGAACCTTTGGACACTACCTCACTTGTTTTTTAATATACAGCATTTTTGTTTGTGCACGTTTTTTAAATCTATTCAATATAAGTAATTGATTTACTTGTTTATTTATCATTATTATGTTTTTTTCTCTCTGCTAGATTATGTATTGCATTGAACTGCTGCTGCTAAGTTAACAAATTTCACTTCACATGCCGGTGATAACCTGATTCTGATTCTGATTCTGAATGCTTACAAGCTTTTTCCTCTCAGGTTGGGTGAGACCATAGGTTTAGGGTGAAACTTGAATATTTAAGAGGAATCTGAGAGGAAACCCTCACTTGGAGGCTGGTAAGAGGGTCGAATGAGCTGCCAGCGGAAGTGGTGGGCACAGGTTGAATTGCGGCATTGAAGAGAAGGGATGGGAGGGGTACGGAGGGCTGTGGTCTGGATGCAGTTCGATGAGATGAGGCAGAAGATCATGTTGGCATGGACTAGATGGGCCAAAGAACCTGTTTCAGTGCTGTAGTGCCCTTTTGCTCTATGACTTTACGATTAGGAAATGCCTAGAGATACACGGGTCAAATTGGACAGGGTTAAACTGGCATTTTGGTTAGCATGGATGGGTTGGGACGAATGGACTTTTCCATGCTGTGTTACCCTATGACTCTAGGATGAACATCTAGAATGTATTGTTTGTTAGGCTGTACCAGTCTGTACCGGGGGAGAAGTAGCTGGGACTGTGGGTCAGGAGTCACCTAACAAAGCTAAAGTTGCAGGGAAAGGATTAAGATTAAAGATTACATTTATTTTGTTACATGTACATTAAAACACACAGTGAAATGTGTCATTTGTGTCAACTGTTCAAGGATTGTGCTGAGCAAGTGTCAATATGCTTTAGGTGCCAACATACAATACCCACAACTGACTAACCTAAACTTGTACATCTTTGGAATGTGGGAGGAAACCAGAGGAAAATATTTTCTCTACTCTTTCAATCTTATTGATATTGTTCTTAATGTTATCTGGTAAGTAACTGGAGTTGTACCCATTTCTAACATGGTCTTATGGTGCCCTCATTCGAACAAAGTAGGATGCAGTGGCCTCTGGTGGCTTTGCAGTGAATTGTCCTACTTTTCCTTGTTCGTCTCCCTCTCTACTCCTTTGTCTCAGCCAGTTTTTCCTTCATTTGCTTTATCTCTTTTATTCCCTTCCCTCTCTTTATTTTACTCTCTCTTTCTCTCATTGCCTCTCCCTCCTTCACCACCTCTTTCATCTCCCACTCCTTTCTCTGATCACAGAACAAAACATAGCACTGGAGTTTAGAAGAATCAGAATTGTGTTTATTATCATGATGTATGTTTTGAAATCTGTTGCATTTTCAGAAATGATACAGTGCCATACATAAAGTACAATAGAAAATATTAAAAGTAATGCTGACCATAAGACAGAAGATCAGAATTAGGCCAAAGTTCAAAGTTCAAAGTAAATTTATTATCGAAGTGTGCATATGTCACCAAACACTATCCTGAGATTCGTTTTCTTGTGGGCATTCCCAATAGATACAAATAAACACAATGGAATCAATGAAAAACTACACACAAACAAAGACAGACCAACAACCAATGGGCAAAAGACGACAAATTGTGCAAATACAGAAGGAGAAACAAAATGATGATAATAAATAAATAATAAATAATATTAAGAACATGAGATGTCGAGACCTTGAAAGTGAGTCCAAAAGTTGTGGAATCATTTCAGTGCCATTCAGCCCACTGGGTCTGCTCCATCATGGCCGATGTATTAACCCTCTCATTTCTATTCACCTGCCTCCTCCCCTTAGCCTTTGGTACCCTTACTAATCAGGAACGTATCAATGTCCACTGTAAATATACCCACCACCACTCAGTTCCACAGCACCCCCCACCCGCCCCCCTGTCTCGAATTTAGGAGTAGAGTCATCAAACACTACACACACTTTAACCTTTTCATTACCAGGATCATTCTCATGAACCTCCTCTAGACCATATGGCCATACGATGGTTGGCATCCATTTGTCTTGAAGGACAATGGGTGATGATGATCATCATCACAAGCCTGGGCGGGAGGTATGGAGATCCTGAGAAGCCCAGTCATCAAGATCCCCCTCTAGCTTCACCAGTGTAGTCCAAAGGAAAGCTTATGAAGCAATGTATTTGGCACCAGCTTGATTGCAGGAGCTGTTGGAAGGATGTTCAATGACATTCAGCCGCCTTAGGGGTTCCACTCTGGATTTACTGTCTGGGTTTACTCCTGTAGCCTTTGTCTTTCCCGAGGCTGCCCACAGGGCAGTGGGGCTATTTACCCATAGCTGGGGATCTGGTTCATTAGCACCAGGGTGTGTCCACATGTGCAGGGGCCAGACCTCCCCCCAACCTCGGAAGTTCAGCTGGAGTCTGAAAGGAGTTCAGTTTACATGTGTCGCCAGCAAGGAGGCACTACATGAGGCTTGCTGTTGGAGAGGCTAGGTACTGGCAGGGAGAGACTTACACATTCAGCTCTCCTTTTTGCAAGACTGCTAGCTAGCGGTAGAAGCTGAAAGTGATAGTGACAAGCACTACCCACTACTCTACCACACTAGATGCATCACAACAAGCATTTTGACCATAAGATATAGGAGTAGAATTAGGTCACTTGGCCCATTGAGTCTGCTCCACCATTTCATCATGGGTGATTCAATTTCCCTCTCAACCTCAATCTCCTGTCTTCTCTCCATATACCTTCATATCCTGACTAATTAAGAATCTATCAGCCTCTGTCTTAAATATATCAAATGACTTGGCCTCCACAGGTGCCTATGGCAATAAATTCCACTGATTCACCACCCTCTGGCTGAAGAAATTCCTCCTCATCTCCATTCTAAAAGGATGGCCCTCTATTCTGAGGCTGCGTCCTCTGGTCCTAGACTCTACCACCAAAGAAAACATCATCTTCACATCCACTCTATCGAGGCTTTCAACATTCGATAAATTACTGAATTTCAGTGAGTAGAGGCTCAGGGCCAGTGAATGGTCTTCATATGACAAGCCTTTCAGTCCCAGAATCATTTTTGTGAACCTCCTTTAAACCCTCTCCAATGTTAGCTTCTCACTTCCCACAAAATTCCAAGTGAGGCCTCACCAGTGCTTTATAAAGTCTTAACATTACATCCTTGGTTTTACATTAGAGTCCTTTTGAAATGAATACTAAAATTGCATTTGTCTTCTTCACTACAGACTCAACCTGCAAATTAGCCTTTAGGGAATACTGCACAAGGACTCCCAAGTCCCTTTGCACCTCAGATGTTTGCATTTTCTCTCCATTTAGAAAATATCTATTTTTTTATTTCTTCTACTAAAATGCATGACCATACACTTCCCAACACTGTATTCCATCTGTATTCCTTCTTTGCCCCTTCTCCTAATCGGTCTGTCCTTCTTTAGCCCATCTTCTTCCTCAAAACTACCTGCCCCTCCACCTATCTTCATATCGACTGTAAACCTTGCCACAAAGCCATCAATTCTGTCATCCAAGGCATTGATTTATAACATAAAAAGAAGCAGTTCTAACATAGACCCCTGTGCTATACCGCTGGTCACAACAGCCAACCAGAAAAGGTTCCCTCTATTCCTATTCTTTGCCTCCTGCCAATCAGGCACTGCTCTATCCATGCTAATAACTTTCCTGAAATACCATGGGTTCTTAATTGTTAAGCAGCCTCATGTGTGGCACCTTATTAGAGGCCTTCTGAAAATCCAAGTAAAGAACATTCATCAGTTCTCCTTTGTCTATCCTGCTTGTAATTTCATCAAAGGATTCCAACAGATTTGTCAGGCAAGATTTTCCCTTGACAAAACCATGCTGACTATGACCTATTTTATCATGTGCCTCCAACTACCCCAAAACCACGTCCTTAACAATTGACTCAAACATCCTCTGACTCCTCCAAGTAACCTGACACCTCAACCTTAATAATCAACTCCAATATCTTCCCAACCACTGAGGTCAGACTAATTGGCCTATAATTTCCTTTCTTCTGCCTCTCTCCCTTCTTGAAGAGTGGAGTGACACTTGTAATTCTCCAGTCCTCCTGAACCAAGACAGAATCCAGTGATTCTTGAAAGATCATTACTAATGCCTCCACAATCTCTTCAGCCACCTCTCTCAGAACCCTGGGGTGTTCACCATCTGGTCCAGGTGACTTATCTACCTTCAGACCTCTCAGTTTCCCAAGAACCTTCTCCCTAGTAAAGGCAACTTCACTCACTTCTGCCCCCTGACACCCTCGAACTGCTACCATCCTGCTATTGTCTTCCACAGTACAGACTGATGCAAAATACTTATTCATCTACCATTTCGCTGTCTCCCATTACTACCTCTCCAGCATTGTTTTCCAGTGGTCCAATAATCACTCTCATCTCTCTTTTACACTTCAAGTATCAGAAGTACTCTTTAGTATTATTGGCTAGTTTACTTTTGTATTCCTTCTTCACCTTCTTAATGACTTTTTTTAGTTGCCTTCCATTGGTTTTTAAAAGCTTCCCAATCCCTTAAGTTCCCACTAGTTTTTGCTGTATTATATGCCCTCTGTCTGGCTTTTGTGATGGCTTTGACTTTTCTTGTTAGCCACAGTTTTGTCATCTTGCCATTAGAATATTCCTTCCTCCTTGGGATGTATATATCCTGTGCCTTCCAAATTGCTTCCAGAAATTCCAACATTGCTGCTCTGCTGTCACCCCTGTCAGTGTTCTTTTCCAATCAATTCTGGCCAACTCCTCTCTTATGCCTCTGTAATTCCCTTTATTCCACTGTAATACTTGAACAGTTGAACAAAGGTAACTATGGTGCTATGAGGGAGGAGCTGGCCAAAGTTCAATGGAACAATACCCTAGCAGGGATGACAGTGGAACAGCAATGGCAAGTGTTTCTGGGAATAATATGGAAGGTGCAAGATCAGTTCGTTCCAAAGAGGAGGAAAGATCTCAAGGGGAGTAAGGGGAGGCTGTGGCTGACAAGGGAAGTAATGGACAGTATAAAAATAAAAGAGAAGAAGTATAACATAGCAAAGATGAGTGGGAAGCAGAGGACTGGGAAACTTTTAAAGAGCAACAGAAGGTAACTAAAAAGGCAATACGCGGAGAAAAAATGAGGTACAAAGGTAAACTAGCCAAGAATATAAAGGAAGATAGTAAAGCTTCTTTAGGTATGTGAAAAGGAAAAAAATAGCTAAGACCAAAATTGGCCCCTTGAAGACAGAAGCAGGTGAATTTACTATGGGGAATAAGGAAATGGCAGACGAGTTGAACAGGTACTTTGGATCTGTCTTCACGAGGGAAGACACAAACGATCTCCCAGATGTAATAGTGGCCAAAGGACCTAAGATAATGTATGAATTGAAGGAAATTTATTTTAGGCAGGAAATGGTGTTGGATAGGCTGTTGGATCTGAAGGCTGATAAGTCCCCGGGACCTGATGGTCTGCATCCCAGGGTACTTAAGGAGGTGGCTTTAGAAATGATGGATGCGTTGGTAATCATTTTCCAAAGTTCTATAGATTCAGGATCAGTTCCTGTGGATTGGAGGGTGGCTAATGTTGTCCTCTTCAAGAAGGGAGGAAGAGAGAAAACAGGGAATTATAGACCGGTTAGCCTGACGTCGGTGGTGGGAAAGATGCTGGGTCAATTATAAAAGATGAAATTACGACACATCTGGATAGTAGTAACAGGATCGGTCTGAGTCAGCATGGATTTATGAAGGGGAAATCGTGCTTGACTAATCTTCTGGAATTTTTTGAGGATGTAACTATGAAAATGGACAAGGGAGAGCCAGTGGATGTAATGTACCTGGACTTTCAGAAAGCCTTTGATAAAGTCCCACATACGAGATTAGTGGGCAAAATTAGGGCACATGGTATTGGAGGCGGAGTACTGACATGGACTGAAAATTGGCTGGCAGACAGAAAACCAAGAGTAGTGATTAACGGGTCCCTTTCGGAATGGCAGGCGGTGACCAGTGGGGTACCGCAGGGGTCAGTGCTGGGACCGCAGCTGTTTACCATATATATTAATGATTTAGATGAGGGAATTAAAAGTAACGTTAGCAAATTTGCCGATGACGCAAAGCTGGGTGGCAGTGTAAAATGTAAGGAGGATGTTATGAGAAGGCAGGGTGACTTGGACAGGCTGGGTGAGTGGGCAGATGCATGGCAGATGCAGTTTAATGTGGATAAATGTGAGGTTATCCACTTTAGTGGTAAGAACGGGAAGGCAGATTGTTATCTAAATGGAGTCAAGTTAGGAAAAGGGGAAGCACAACGAGATCTAGGTGTTCTTGTACATCAGTCACTGAAAGCAAGCATACAGCGGGCAGTGAAGAAAGCTAATGGCATGCTGGCCTTCATAACAAGGGGAATTGAGTATAAGAGCAAAGAGGTCCTTCTGCAGCTGTACAGGGCCCTGGTGAGACCATACCTGGTGTACTGTCTGCAGTTTTGGTCTCCAAATTTGAGGAAGGACATTCTTGCTATTGAGTGAGTGCAGCGGAGGTTCACAAGATTAATTCCCGGGATGGCGGGACTGTCATATGTCGAAAGATTGGAGCGACTGGGCTTGTATACTCTGGAATTTAGAAGGCTGAGAGGGGATCTTATTGAAACATATAAGATTATTAAGGGATTGGACACGCTGCAGGCAGGAAGCATGTTCCCACTGATAGGTGAGTCCAGAACCAGAGGCCACAGTTTAAGAATTAGGGGTAGGCCATTTAGAACAGAGTTGAGGAAAAACTTTTTCACCCAGAGAGTGGTGGATATATGGAATGCTCTGCCCCAGAAGGCTGTGGAGGCCAAGTCTCTGGATGCTTTCAAAAAAGAGATGGATAGAGCTCTTAAGGATAGCGGAATCAAAGGTTATCGGGATAAGGCAGGAACTGGATACTGATAGTGGATGATCAGCCATGATCACAGTGAATGGCGGTGCTGGCTCGAAGGGCCGAATGGCCTACTCCTGCACCTATTGCCTATTGTCTATAATACTGATACATCTGACTTTAGCTCCTCCTTCTCAAATTGCAGGGTGAATTTGATCATATTACAATCACTTGCTCCTGCGGGCTCTTTTACCTTAAGCTCTCTGATCAATTCTGGTTCATTGCATACCACCTAAGCCAGAATAGCTGATCCCCTAGTGGGCTCTACCATAAACTGCTGTAAACAACCAATTTGTAGGCATTCTAGAAATTCCCCCACTTGGGATCCAACACCAACCTGATTTTCCCAATCTGCCTGCATATTGAATTCCCTCAGGACTATTGTAACATTGCCCTTTTGACGTGCAATTTCTAACTCCCATTGTAATTTGTAGACCAAATCTTTACTACTGTTTGGATGTCTGTACATAACTCCCATCCGGATCTTTTTACCCTTGAATTTCCTAAACTCTACCACAATGATTCTATACCTTCTGACCCTATGTCACCTCTTTCTAATGATTTAATTTGATTTTTTACCAACAAAGCCATGCCACCTCCTCTACCTACCAGCCTGTCCTTCCAATACCACTTGTCTCCTTTGATGTTAAGCTCACAACTATAATCTTCTTTTAGCCAGGATTCAGTGATGCCCACAATGTCATACCTGCCCATCTGTAACTCTGCAATGTCTGCACAACCTTTCTTAGATAAGGGGCTCAAAAGAGCTTACAATATTCCAAGTCTGATCTAACCAATGCCTTTGCTTTTATATTCCAGTCCTCTTGAAACAAATGCTAATGTTTCATTTGCCTTCCTCACCACCGACTCAACCTTTAGGGAATCCTGCACGAGGACTCCCATGTCCCTTTGCACCTTGGATTTCTGTATTTTCTTTTTGTTTGTAAAATAGTCTAAGCTTGTATTTCCTTACCAAAGTGCATTACCTTACACCTCCCGACATTGTATCCCATCTGCCATTTCCTTACCCATTCTCCTAGTCCATCTGTCTGTCTGCAGACTCCATACTTCCTCAGCCCTACCTGTCCACAAACCTGCCACATAGCCACCATACACCATTGGCACCAATAGTGCAAAAAGAGAGCAAAATAGCGAGGTGGTCTTTGTGGACCGTTCCGAAATCTGATGGCGGAAGGAAAGGAGCATTTCCTAAAACATTAAGTGTGCTTCTTCAGGCTCCTGTACTTCCTCCTTGATGGCAGCAATAAAATGCTGGTAGTAATGTACTGAAGGGGGAGGGGGATTTTGTTGAAACCTATCCAACATTGAAAGGTCTGGATAGAGTGGACATTTCCTATAGTAGGAGAGTCTAGCACCATAGAGCACAGCCTCAGAAAACAAGGGCATCCCTTTAAACAGAGATGAAGAGGGATTTCTTTTTCCAGAGGGAGGTGAATCTGTGGAATTCATTGTGAGGCCAAGTCATTGGATATATTTAAAGTGGAGGTTGATAGTTTCTTGATTATAATAGGTATCAAATGATACAAGGAGAAGCCAGGAGGGTGGGGTTACCGTTACAGAGTCATAGAAAGTAACAGCACAGAAACAGGCCCTTCAGCCTATCTAGTCCATGCCAAACCAATTAAACTGCCTGTTCCCTTTGACCTGCACTGGGACCAGAGGGATAATAAATTAGCAGACTTGTTGGGCTGAATGGCTTAATTCTGCAAGTCTGTCTTATGGTCTTATAGAATATAGAACAGTGTAGCTCATGATCAGGCCTGTTGGCCCAAGATATTGTGCCAGACTAATTAAATTAGTAACCTTGGTGTAATGATGAATCAGGTTTGCAAGTCTGGAAAGGTCTGAATAGGTATATTAATCATTTATTTACAAAGAGTAAAAATTCTACCAACCATTCGCGTTCCCCAAGTTACAGAAACTACAAGGTAAATACACAGCAAACATACATATGTTCAACAAACACACGTGTTAAACGTGCGCACAGAGCATACCTTCCCAGTCGTCTTGCCTGAAACAAAAGGAAGAGAGTGAACCTCCCACACGTGCTCTCTACATACGCAGGATATTTGAAACTGGACACCAGGCAGCTATCCAATGGAAAAAGCACCTGCAGCTTCTAAACTACCTAATCAAGACAAAGCGACTTTCAACAGACAGAATAAGGCAACCCAAACCCCCCCCGCACCCCACAGAACACACGGCCAACTAAACTAATCCATTCTCCCTAAACAAAGTCCATATCTTTTCATTTCCCTGTGGAGTGTTGGCCGGAAGAAACTACAGTCTAATCAAGGACAGGGGAAGCAGACAAGCCAGTTTTCTTTGTCCCCCCCCCATTTTTGTGGACTCTGAACTGATTCTTGCTCTTGAGAGCAACTGAATGTGGACACAGGAGGCTTTAGGTAATGATCTGCTAAGCCTGAGACCATTCTCAAACAAAAAGCTATTTGTTATGTAAAGAGCGTGGACTCTGAACTGATTCTTGACTCTGGGACAATCTAATCAGAGCAATAAACTTGAGACCATTCTCAGAGTAGTATCTACTTGTTATGTAAAATGGCAGAGCTACCAAAGAAGCAATCGGTAATCTCGTTAGACTCTGTCTGGGTTGCCTCATTTAACTGGTTTGGACCAGTCAGAGTGTAAAGACAGAAATACACAAGGCTGCACTCACAACACCCTGGAGGAACTCAGCAGGTCGAGCAGCATTGGTGAAAATCTCGACTCATCGTTTCCACCGACGCTGCCCAACCTGCTGAGTTCTTCCAGCGTGTTGTGAGTGTTGCTTTGATCCCAGCATCTGCAGATTATTTTGTGTTTACAATATACAAGGCTGGGTGAGCAGAGCCATGGGACAATGTTGGCTGTAGCCCTGTACAATGACCAGTAAGAAGGTGACCCAGTTAGGTCAGGTGACCTTGAGCCAATGGGGTGAAGACCCAATGGTTCAATTGATGAGGAACAGTATAAGACCCAGGAGCTCCATATACACAGGGGTGATAACTCTCCAGCAGCTAGAGACTAACCATCACGGATAAGGAGGACCCCACGAACACGTGGAGATCGGGACCACGAGGAACACCTGGCCAGCGTGGACTTTTTCCCAGGTAATACCTTTTCTCCTCATTGACTGTTCACGGAGAGTCAGGGATTCTAGTAGGGTACGCATAGGTGGATAGAGTGTGAACCCACGTCCTTTTTAGTTAAAATCATAAAAGTTACTTGTTGGTAAATACAGATTCTCTGTGCTTCACTCATCATTATTACAAGGGGTGATTCTTGTAATAGGAGCTTCTTGAATTCCTCTCTCATTTCCTCCACCACTGCCCCGGCGTGCCATCTGGGCAGCCAGTACTCCGTGTAAAAAAAATGTCCCATGCATCTCCTTTGAGCTTTCCTCCTCTCACCTTCAATGCATCCCCTCTGATGTTAGACATTTCAACCCTGGGAAAAAGACACTGCTTGTCTATTCTATGCCTCTCATAATTTTATAAACCTCTATCAGATCTCCCCTCTGTTACTGCCGCTCCGGAGGTAAAAAAAAAATCAATCTGTGTTTCCCACCTCATTTCTCTCTTCCCTTCCTCTGTCTCATTGCCTCTCCCCCTCTCTCTCCCTCTTTCTCTCACACATGCACACAAAACCCCTCACTCCTTCCTCTGCCTCCTCCCCTCCACTTTTCCATTACCCCTTACATGCCCCACATCTCTGCACTAGCTTTCTCAAATGACATTCCCTCCCTTCCTTCCTTCCACACTTGCTTTACAATTTCAGCACCTTTGCCACCCCCACCCCAATGACTGGCAGACAAATAATCACAGCTGGCAAAGCATGAGTCACTTCTTGCTAAATGCACCAGCTCGGAGAGTAATCACAACAGTTTAATTGAGATTATATTGCACATCACCGGTGGTGTTTTACCTCCGAGTACTGTGAGTCTGATCTGTGCTGCCACTGATATCGCGAGGATTTATTAAGCCTAAAGGAATTTACCATAGAAACACTGACGTTATCCACTGAAAATAACAGCACACAAATACCTCACCAAAATCCACCCTAACTTTGGCATGTGGGAGAGAAGTGGTTGAACTAATGATTGCAGACATTTTGCTTAAAGCTGAGATGCGCCAGTCTCTTTATGAACAATTCACAGTGGTGGGTACAACCCAGACCTTCAAAGGAGAAGGCACCCCACCAGTGAGCACATCTACAAGCAGCACTGCAACAAGAAAGCAGCCTCCACCCCAACACCCCCACCACCCAGGACATGCTCTCTTCTCGCTGCTGCCATCAGGAAGGAGGTGGAGGAGCCTTAGCTCCCATACCACCAGATTAAGAAAGTTATTACACTCAGCCGTCAGGCTTCTGAACTGGCGTGAACAACTGCACTCACCACAACAATGAACACAGCCTGTGGACTCACTTTCAAGGACTCCACAACTCATGTTCTCGGTATTATTTATTTTTTTGGCTATTTTGGATAGTTTGTTTTCTTTTGCGCATTCTTTGTGTGTAGACACCAATACCAACAATGAACAATGGTGCAGAGGTAGATTGGAAACGTTCTTGAGAAGCGACAGGACAGGCTCAAGGGACCAAATTGCCTACTGCTTCTCCTGTTTTATACGCTCCTCATTTTATCACCCTCTTCATCTTACTCACCTTATTCACTCCTCCTCCATAAACCTCAGCCGCCGCTCCTAATCGCTGAGCTGAAAAGTTCCATGCCAGTTGCCTAGTGACAATGGTTTCTCCATCACTCTTTAGAGTCACTTCAATTAACAGTAGATTGTTAAATGTAAGATGCAAATGCATGCTGTCAGTAGTCTTCACTAATGAGTCCTTCAATTTGGTATCGTTGACACCCAGAATGGCGAGTGTGCGAATTAACATCAGTCTGGCATTATTCCACTCAAGGGTGAAATGTTAGGCACTTCATTGAAAATCTTCTTCCATTGTTATCTTCAGCATTGAATCCTGGGAATTATAAAATTGCACATCCATTTTCACAGTCTAATGTCTTTATGCTCCTAATTCAGCTATCCCCTCAGATGAAACTGTCACTTTTGACCAAACTTACCAACTGTGATGCCTAGCCAAGCTGATCCCATTTGCCTGTATTACGCACACACACCCAAACACACAAGTACGCACCTAAACACACACACACACACACACACACACACAAGTTCATTAGATTCAGTGGAGGCAACTGCTGAAAACTGTGTGCTCTCTGCCTCTGGGCTGGACAGCCAGCGAGACAATGAACAGACATTTGTTACTTTTCATTTCAGAACATGACAATTCTCAGACAACAAGAGTACATTGCAGAACAGGACCAAATACTGAGCTCAGTGCTGTCAGCAGTCAGCCTCCGAGCCTTGTGGCAGCTCTGGAGAAAATACTTTGCAACCTAAAGTAGCAGAATCTCCAACAAAAAAGCATAGAATCTGCCAGGAAATACTCGTCGGGACAGGCAGCACCTGTCCAGTTTATTGTCAATTCGTACCCCCGGGTATTTGTAATCCTCCACCATGTCCACACTGACCCCCTGGATGGAAACAGGGGTCACCGGTACCTTAGCTCTCCTCAGGTCTACCACCAGCTCCTTAGTCTGTTTTTATTTCTGATTTGCTGCATTTGCAGTTTATGGATTTACAAAATTTCCAACAATATATTTGCTGTTATGTAATTTTGAAGGTACTGACAATAGGAAGACCAATGAAATGGATTTAATTAATCTTTATAAAATATTGAAGTTATATTTTGATTAATAGATATTCCAGTTTATAAGATATTATAAATTAATTATCTTTAAAATGTTCCAAAGTTATCTGTTTAAAGTTGAGTCAAAGCCTTGCACTGTCTCTTAAACTGAGCACAGGAGGTTCTGCAAATGCTGGAAATCTTGAGCAACAGACAAAATTCTGGAGGAACTCAGCAGGTCAGGCAGCATCGATGGAAGAGAATAAACAGTTAATGTTTCAGGCTGATAGGCAGCCGTATAGGAAAATGTCTCCATATATTACCCTGAGATTTATCTTCTTGTAGGCATTCCCTGTAGAACAAGCAAGGACAATAGAATCAATAAAAATCTACACACAAAGACAACCAACGTGCAAAAGGAGACAAATTGTGAACAAATAAAAATAATTAAATAACACTGAGAGCGTGAGTTGTAGAGTCCTTGAAAGTGAGTCTATTGGTTGTGTAATCAGTTCATTGTTGAGGTGAGTGAAGCTGTCCACCCTGGTTCAGAAGCCTTATGGTTGATGGGTAATGGTAATAGTCATAGTCATAGTCATACTTTATTGATCCCAGAGGAAATCGGTTTTCATTACAGTTGTACCATAAATAATTAAATAATAATAAAACCATAAATAGTTAAATGGTAATATGTAAATTATGCCAGGAAATAAGTCCAGGACCAGCCTATTGGCTCAGGGTGTCTGACTCTCCAAGGGAGGAGTTGTAAAGTTTGATGGCCACAGGCAAGAATAACTTCCTATGACGCTCTGTGTTGCATCTCGGTGGAATGAGTCTCTGGCTGAATGTACTCCTGTGCCCCACCAGTACATTATGTAGTGGATGGGAGACATTGTCCAAGATGGCATGCAACTTGGACAGCATCTTCTTTTCAGACACCACCGTCAGAGAGTCCAGTTCCATCCCCACAACATCACTGGCCTTACGAATGAGTTTGTTGATTCTGTTGGTGTCTGCTACCCTCAGCCTGCTGCCCCAGCACACAACAGTAAACATGATCGCACTGGCCACCACAGACTCGTAGAACATCCTCAGCATCGCCTGACAGATGTTAAAGGACCTCAGTCTCCTCAGGAAGTAGAGATGGCTCTGACCCTTCCTGTAGACAGCCTCAGTGTTCTTTGACCTGTCCAGTTTATTGTCAATTCGTACCCCCGGGTATTTGTAATCCTCCACCATGTCCACACTGACCCCCTGGATGGAAACAGGGGTCACCGGTACCTTAGCTCTCCTCAGGTCTACCACCAGCTCCTTAGTCTTTTTCACATTAAGCTGCAGATAATTCTGCTCACACCATGTGACAAAGTTTCCTACCATAGCCCTGTACTCAACCTCATCTCCCTTGCTGATGCATCCGACTATGGCAGAGTCATCAGAAAACTTCTGAAGATGACAAGACTCTGTGCAGTAGTTGAAGTCTGAGGTGTAAAAGGTGAAGAGAAAGGGAGACAAGACAGTCCCCTGTGGAGCCCCAGTGCTGCTGATCACTCTGTCGGACGCACAGTGTTGCAAGCACACGTACTGCGGTCTGCCAGTCAGGTAATCAAGAATCCATGACACCAGGGAAGCATCCACCTGCATCGCTGTCAGCCTCTCCCCCAGCAGAGCAGGGCAGATGGTGTTGAACGCACTGGAGAAGTCAAAGAAACATGACCCTCACAGTGCTCGCTGGCTTGTCCAGGTGGGCGTAGACACGGTTCAGCAGGTAGACGATGGCATCCTCAACTCCTAGTCGGGGCTGGTAGGCGAACTGGAGGGGATCTAAGTGTGGCCTGACCATAGGCTGGAGCAGCTCCAGAACAAGTCTCTCCAGGATCTTCATGATGTGCGAGGTCAATGCCACCAGTCTGGGGCGCGGCGTCTTCGGCACAGGGACGAGGCAGGACGTCTTCCACAGCACAGGAACCCGGAGCCTCAGGCTCAGGTTGAAGACATGGCGAAGTACTCCACATAGCTGAGGGGCACAGGCTTTGAGCACCCTGGTACTGACACCATCTGGTCCTGCAGTCTTGCTTAGGTTGAGACGTTTCATCTGTCTTCTCACCTGTTCAGTTGTGAAGCCCACCGTGGTGGTTTCGTGTGGGGGAGGGGTATAGTCATGAGAGCAGGGTGGAGGACTGTGAGGAGGAGAAGGAGGGGAGAGTGGAATATGTGTTGATTGGGGGCCGACAACGGATGACTCATGTGGGGGATGGGCAGTGGCCACAATGTCAAATCTGTTAAAGAACAGGTTAAGTTCGTTGGCCCCTGTCCACACTGCCTTCAGCTCCTCTGTTGCTAGTTTGCCAGAGCCCAGTGATGGTCCTCATCCCCCTCCAGACCTCTCTCATGTTGTTCTGCTAATAACTGTTCCTGGACCTCCTCCCGAAGACAGCGGCAAAAAGAGAGTATGACCTGGATGGTGGGGATTCTAATACATGAGTATTAGTAAAGTAACTGTCCAAAAGTCAGTGTTGCCCCAGAATCCTTCATTTGTATCTTTATCTTGGCTTGCTGACCTTGGGTACCAGGCTTGAACAGAAATGCTGTATGAGAGTTAGGTATTCAAGAGCCATGTTCAGCCGGGGTGACCGCACTATGTCTGCACATGGTCCCTGTCCGCTTATCCTCTTGACTGTTTCCACACATACATAAGGCCGTACAAAGTGTCTGCACTCTTTTCTGTTCATACACCATCTTATCCCTCTCCTTGCCCAACTTCCACATTGGCATTGGTATTGGTTTGTAATGACCACATGTACAAATACACAGTGAAAATCTTGTTCATACAGATCAAAAGTACCCAGACAAGAGTAGATGTGCAGGGGATGTTTCCGATAATGGAAGAATCTACCCACCACAGGACACAGTCTCAGAACAGAAGGACATCCCTTTAGAACAGAGATGAGGAGGAATTCTTTTAGCCAGAGGGTGGTGAATCTGTGGAATTCATTGCCACAGGCAGCTGTGAAGACCAAGCCATTAGGTATATGTGAAGTGGAGGTTGATAGGTTCTTGATTAGTCAGGGTATCAAAGATTATGGGAGAAGGCAGGAGAATGGGATGAGAGGGAAAACAAATCAGCTGTGATCGAATGGTGACCTCCAAGAGGACCATAACCTTGTTGTGGTTTGGAGGCTTGCATGTCTCAATGACCTGGAGAGCTGTGTTGGCTGCAGTCCAGGCTTTATGCTTTGGCTGCACACTCAAAAAGTGGGAGAAACACAGAAAGCCAGGCAGCATCTAATGAAAAAAGTAAACAGTTGATGTTTCAGGCGGAGACTCTTCATCAAGACTGGAAAAAAAGATGAGAAGTTAGAGCAAGAAGATGGAGGGAGGAAAGGAAGAAGTACAAGGTGGTAGGTGATAGATGAAACCAGGAGAGAGGGAGGGGTGAAGTAAAGAGCTGGGAAGTTGATTGGTGAAAAAGATAAAAGGCTGGAGAAGCAGGAATCTGGTAGGAGACGGTCGAAGACCATGGAAGAAAAGGAAGAGGGTGGAGCACCAGAGGTAGGTGATCGGCAGGTAAGCAGGTAAGGTGAGGGAGGGAAACAGGAATAGGAATGGTGAAGGAGTTGGGGGGGGGAGGAGAACAATAACCAAAAGTTTGAGAAATCAATGTAGAGATGTTTATGCTTTGGCTCTTGGTTGGGTCACCCATGCCAAGCAGCTCAAAGGGTAGAGGCCAGACTAAGAATGGTCACCGCTCCTCCAGATTCAGGGTTCAGCTTAGGGCTAACAACCCTGACTGGTAAAACGAAACTGTTACAGAAACAGCAATGAAGAATCTTTCTATATCTGAGTGAGGCAGTATTCCCGAGTCTCCATCCAGATCTTGCATGACTGACAATAGTGAAAAACAAGAGAAAGCTACTGATGTGATGAAGGAAGATCTACACACCACCAGCGATGAAGGAGCTTAATTTGTTCCCTAAGTGCCAGCAGTAAGTAAGTAAGCGGGTGGTAAGTAAGATTGAATGGTGGAGTAGACTCGATGGACCGAATGGCCTAATTCTGCTCCAGACAGGGAGCCTGAGGAATGATGTGAATAGTCAGCATTAGAACCAGCCTTCAAAAATAAAACCTTGTTTGAGTGTAAAACTACTAGGGGTGATCAGTTTTGAAATTAAAAATACAGTAATCTAAATAAACAGTACTCCCTGCAGAACGCAGGCTACTTGAGAGATGTGGTTTGCAAACTGACCAAAGGCAGCAACGTCCTCCCCAGGCCATGTGGGTTTCGTCCAGCTGCTCCGGTTTCTACCCAAGCTCCAAAGACATATGGGTTAGGGTTAGTGAGTTACCGTCATGCTATATTGGTGCTTGGTCACAACTCACTAAAATAAATTTATAAAATAGTGAGGTAGTGTTCATGGGTTCAGAATTCTGATGGTGGAAAGGAAGAAGGTGTTTGTAAAGTGTTAAGTGTGTGTCTTCAGGCTCCTGTACCTCTGCTCAGATGGTAGTAATGAGAAGAGGGCATGTCCTGGGTGGTGGGGGTCCTTAATGATGGATGCTGCCTTTAGAAGGTGTCCATGATGGTGGGGTGCCTGGTACCCATAATGGAGCTGGATGAGTTTTACAACTCTCTGCAACTTTTTCTGATCCTGTACCAGACGGTGTTACAAGTTTTTTAATGTACGTCAGTAATGTGACAATAATGAACCTATTTCTCATATGCATCAGCCACCAGGATTATACTAATTGGTTCTCATCAAATCAGGTGTCAGGTACCTGTTTAAGTTATGTTACACCATTGTGACTGAGATCAAGGAAGCTTCAAGACGAGGCTTAATATTTTTTAGCACATCAAGCAGAGTTATAGGCATACACTTTATTAGGTATATGTATTCCTGTATATGTTCATGTTCTTCTGCTGCTGTAGCCCACTCACTTCAAAGTTGAAAGTGTTGTGCATTCAGAGATGCTGTTCTGCATGTAACGTGTTGTAACATGTGATTATTTGAGTTTCTGTTAGTTTCCTGTCAGCTTGAACCAGTCTGGGCATTTGCCTCTTATTAGCAAGGCACCTTTGTCACCGAACTGCTCACTGGATTTTTTTTGTTTTTCACACCATTCTCTGTACACTCTAGTGACTGCTGTTTGTGAAAATTCCCCGAAATCAGCAATTTCTGAGATACTCAAACCATCCCATTTGGCACCAGCAATCATTCCAGGGTCAAAGTCACTTTGATCACATTTCTTCCCCATTTTGAACAACAATTGAACCTCTTGACCAAGTCCAGATGCTTCTATGCAATGATTGGTTGATTAGATGTGTGCATTAATGAGCAAGTTTACAGGTGTACCACTGAGGGTGTTTGCTCTATTCTACAATAACTAGAACATTTCAATTCTGGTACTGTACTGTAAGGAGTCTCTGTATGTTCTCCCTGTGGAATGTGAGGGTTTCCTCTGGGTTCTCCAGTTTTCTCACCCAGTCCAAGGGTCATAAGACGTAGGAGCAGAATTAAGCCATTCAGCCCATCAAATCTGCTTCACCATTCCATCATGGCTGATCCTGGATTCCACTCAAGTCCATACACCTGCCTTCTTGCCCTACCCATTGATACCCTGACCAATAAGGAAATGATCAACTTCCGCCTTAAATATACCCACGGACTTGGCCTCCATCACAGTCTGCGGCAGAACATTCCACAGATTCACCACTTTTTGGCTAAAAAAACCTTCCTCCTTACTTTTGTTCTAAAGGGTCGCCCCTCAATTTTGAGGCTGTGGCCTCTTGTTCCAGATACCTCCACCATAGGAAACATCTTCTGCACATCCACCTTATCCTTGTATCCAGATCCTTTTAACATTTGGTAGGTTTTAGTAACATCCCCACACGTTCTTCTAAATTATGTGCCAGGCAGGTTAATTAGTCATTGTAAACAGTGCCATGATTAGGTTAGGGTTAATTGGGTTTGTCAGGGATTGTTGGGGAGGGGCGGTTCGAAGGACCAGAAGGATCTACTCTGCACTGTATCACAAAATACAATAAAGTTTGTGGACTCAAACCATCACCATGCCACTTTTGTGTGCCCAGATTCTCTGTCTTTAGAAAGCTTTTAGATGATTTTTGTGAAGTACTCTGTAACAGCAAAGTGTTTGAACATTCAGAGGCTTCTTGCCAATTACAGTGTGCTCCCATTGTAACCATCTAATTCTGGAGAAGTACTTGTCAGACACAAAATATTGAAGCAAATGATGTCTTTCTAGCTATTGAATCACACAGTGTTATTTTGTTCTTGGGAGTAAAGAAACCTGATGCACTGAGATTGGAAAATTTTGTACTGAGAGGAACTCGAATAGAATGGCGACTAATTATGATGAATGAAAGTCTATTGATGTCCCAGAATCAGGTTGAATATCACTGGCATATGCCGAGCTTCAACATCTTTAGTGGCTCAACACCCTCAAATAAATTGTTGAAATAGATGAACAGCACACACAAAATGCTGGAGGAACCCACAGGTCAGACAGCATCTTTGGAAATGAACAAAGAGTCAACGTTTTGGCCAGGACAGGAAAGGAAGGGAAAGAATAAAAAGGTTGGGAGGGCGGGGTGGTGTGTGGAAGGTGATAAGTGAGGCCAGGTGGGTGGGAAAGGTAAAGGGCTAGAGAAGAAGGAATCTGACAAGTGAGAGGAGTGAATTATAGGAGAAATTGAAGGAGGAAGGGCACCAGGGGGAGGTGATAGGCAGGTGAGGAGAAGAAGTAAGAGGCCAGAGTGGAGAATAGAAAAGGAAGGGAAGGGGAAAAATACTGGAAGGAGAAATCAATGTTCATGCCATCAGACACCTAGAGGTGTTGCATCTTCACCCCAAGAGTAGCCTCATCATGGCAAAAGAGGAGGCCATGAACCGATACGTCAAAATGGGAATGGCGATAGGAATTAAAATGGCTGGCAACTAGGAAATTCCACTTTTGGAGCAAAGGTGCTCGACAAAGCACTGCCCCAGTTTACGTCGGGTCTCAGCAGTGGGGCATGGTTCTTAGACCAGCACAGGATCAACAGTGGAGAATAACATATTAGGATATAAACCTTTTACAGGTTTCAGAAATATAATAATGCATTGGAATAGGATGAAAAACATAAGTAATAGACTATAATAATCAATAATAATCACCTGTATTAATGCAAAAAGTAATAAGAATAAAATAAACGAGCTGGAATTATATGGAAGTGCAAACAAGTATGATATAATAGCAATAACTGAAACCTGGCTGAGCTCAAAGGGTGGTGATGAATATAGTATTAAAGGATATACTTTACTGAGGAAAGACAGGGGAAGTCGTAAAGGTGGATGAGTAGCCATATACATAATAGAGAATTTAAACATGAGGCTGCTTATGATAGGAGATGAATCAAGACTTAGTGAAGACATCCGGGTGAGAATTGAAAGCTATAAGGATAAATTGAAAAGCTATGAGGAGAATTGAAAGGCTATAAGGAGAATTGAAAGCTATAAGGGGCAGCGTAGTTTGCGGGCGGCGGAGTGAGCCAGGAGCAAAGTGAAGGCTTAAGGGCTTAACAGGCTTAGGCGGAAACGGGCGAGGCGAGGAAGGTTTGGTATTCATTTTTTCCTGTTATTTGAGGAGAGGGGGAAGCATGAGTGTCAAGGGCAGCTTGTTCTTCTCAGTGGAGTCTCCCAGCCTCCGGACGTCCACATCTGCGCCAGGTGCGCCGAGATGCAGCTCCCAAGAGACCGCGTTAGGGAACTGGAGCTGCAGTTCGATGATCTTCGTCTGGTCAGTGAGAGAAAGGAGTTGATAGACAGGAGTTACAGGCAGGTGGTCACATCGGGGTCACGGGAGGCAGACGAGTGAGTCACGGTTAGGAGGGGGAAGAGGAAGAGTCAGGTAATAGAGAGTACCCCAGTGGCTGTGCCCCTTGACAATAAGTACTCCTGTTTGAGTACTGTTGGGGAGGTGGGGACAGCTTACCTGGGGGAAGCAACAGTGGTCATGCCACCAGCACAGAGTCTGGCCCTGTAGCTCAGAAGGGTAGGGAAAGGAAGAGGAGGGCAGTAGTAATAGGGGACTCGATAGTTAGAGGGTCAAATAGGCGATTCTGTGGACACAGTCCAGAGACCCGGATGGTAGTTTGCCTCCCTGGTGCCAGGGTCCGGGATGTTTCTGATCATGTCCAAGATATCCTGAAGTGGGAGAGAGAGGAGCCAGAGGTCGTGGTACATATAGGTACCAATGACTTAGGTAGAAAAAGGGGAGAGGTCCTGAAAGGAGAATATAGAGAGTTAGGAAGGGAGTTGAGAAAAAGCACCGCAAAGTAGTAATTTTTGGGATTACTGCCTGTGCCACGTGACAGTGAGAATAAGAATAGAATGAGGTGGAGGATAAATGCGTGGCTGAGGGATTGGAGCAGGGGGCAGGGATTCAAGTTTTTGGATCATTGGGACCTCTTTTGGTGCAGGTGTGACCTGTACAAAAAGGACGGGTTACATTTGAATCCTAGTGCGACCAATATCCTGGTGGGGAGATTTGCAAGGGCTACTGAGGTGACTTTAAACTAGAATTGTTGGGGGGTGGGAATCAAATTAAAGAGACTAGGAGAGAGGAGGCTAGTTCACAAATAGAGAAAGCTAGTAGACAGTGTGTGAGGGAGGATAGGCAGGGGACAGTGATCAGGAGCACTCAGACCAAAGATTTAGGGGACAAGGAAGAAAAAGATAACAAAGTTGTCTGCTCCATTAAGGATAAACAGAGAGTAAGCGGTGGAGAGTTTCTTAAATGCATCTATTTTAATGCTAGGAGCATTGTAAGAAAGGTGGATGAGCTTAGAACATGGATTGATATCTGGAAATATGATGTTGTAGCTATTAGTGAAACGTCGTTGCAGGAGGGCTGTGATTGGCAACTAAATATTCCAGGATTTCATTGCTTCAGGTGTGATAGAATAGGAGGGGCAAGAGGGGGAGGTGTTGCATTGCTTGTCAGAGAAAATATAACAGCGGTGCTCTGGCAGGATAGATTAGAGGACTCGTCCAGGGAGGCTATTTGGGTGGAATTGAGGAATAGGAAAGGTGTAGTGACTCTTATAGGGGTGTATTATAGACCACCTAATGGAGAGCGAGAACTGGAGGAGCAAATTTGTAAGGAGATAGCAGATATTTGTAGTAAGCACAAAGTTGTGATTGTGGGAGATTTTAATTTTCCACACATAAACTGGGAAGCCAATTCTGTAAAAGGGCTGGATGGTTTGGAGTTTGTCAAATATGTGCAAGATAGTTTTTTACAGCCATACATAGAGGTACCAACTAGAGAAGGGGCAGTGTTGGATCTCCCGTTAGGGAATGAGATAGGGCAGGTGACGGAGGTATGTGTTGGGGAGCACTTCGGGTCCAGTGATCATAATACCGTTAGTTTCAATATAATTATGGAGAAGGATAGGACTGGACCCAGGGTTGAGATTTTTGATTGGAGAAAGTCTAACTTTCAGGAGATGCGAAAGGATTTAGAAAGAGTGGATTGGGACAATTTGTTTGATGGGAAGGATGTAATAGAGAAATGGAGGTCATTTAAAGGTGAAATTTTGAGGGTACAGGATCCTTATGTTCCTGTTAGGTTGAAAGGAAAGGTTAAAAGTTTGAGAGAGCCATGGTTTTCAAGGGATATTGGAAACTTGGTTCGGAAAAAGAGAGGGATCTACAATAAATTTAGGCAGCTTGGAGTTAATGAGGTGCTCGAGGAATATAAAGAATGTAAAAAGAATCTTAAGAAAGAAATTAGAAAAGCTAAAAGAAGATACAAGGCTGCTTTAGCAAGTAAGATGAAAATAAATTCAAAGGGTTTCTACAGTTATATTAATAGCAAAAGGATAGTGAGGGATAAAACTGGTCCCTTAGAGAATCAGAGTGGACGGCTATGTGCGTAGCCAAAAGAGATGGGGGAGATTTTGAACAATTTCTTTTCTTCCGTATTCACTAAGGAGAAGGATATTGAACTGTGTAAGGGAAAGGAAACAGGAAGGGTAGTTATGGAAAGTATGAAGATTAAAGAAGAGGAAGGACTGTCACTTTTAAGGAATATAGAAGTGGCTAAGTCTCCGGGTCCGGACAAGATATTCCACAGGACCTTGAGGGAGGTTAGTGTGGAAATAGCAGGGGCTCTGACAGAAATATTTCAAATGTCATTAGAAACAGGGATGGTGCTGGAAGATTGGCGTATGGCTCATGTGGCTCCATTGTTTAAATAGGGTTCTAAGAGTAAACCTAGCAATTATCGGCCTGTGAGTTTGACGTCAGTGGTGGGTAAATTGATGGAAAGTATTCTTAGAGATGGTATATATAATTATCTGGATAGACAGGGTCTGATTAGGAACAGTCAACATGGATTTGTGCGTGGAAGGTCATGTTTGACAAATCTGATTGAATTTTTTGATGAGGTTACTAGGAAAGTTGACGAGGGTAAAGCGGTAGATGTTGTCTATACGGACTTCAGTAAGGGTCTTGACAAGGTTCCACTCGGAAGGTTAGTTAGGAAGGTTCGGTTGTTAGGCATTAATATCAAAGTAGTAAAATGGATTCAGCAGTGGCTGGATGGGAGATGCCAGAGAGTAGTAGTGGATAACTGTGTGTCAGATTGGAGGACGGTGTGTAGCGGTGTGCCTCAGGGATCTGTACTGGGTCCAATGTTGTTTGTCATATATATTAATGATCTGGATGATGGGGTGGTAAATTGGATTAGTAAGTATGCAGATGATACTAAGATAGGTGGAGTTGTGGATAGAGAGATTTAGGCCAGTTAGAAGAGTGGGCTGAAAGCTGGAAGATGGAGTTTAATGCTGATAAATGTGAGGTGCTACATTTTGGTAGGACTAATCAAAATAGGACATACATGGTAAATGGTAGGGCATTGAAGAATGCAGTAGAACAGAGGGATCTAGGAATAATGGTGCATAGTTCCCTGAAGGTGGAATCTCATGTGGATAGGGTGGTAAAGAAAGCTTTTGGTATGCTGGCCTTTATAAATCAGAACATTGAGTATAGGAGTTGGGATGTAATGTTGAAATTGTATAAGACATTGGTAAGGCCAAATTTGGAGTGTTGTGTACAGTTCTGGTCACCGAATTATAGGAAAGATATCAATAAAACTGAGAGAGTACAGAGGAGATTTACTAGAACGCTGAGCAACACACATCAGAGTTACTGGTGAACGCAGCAGGCCAGGCAGCATCTCTAGGAAGAGGTACAGTCAACGTTTCGGGCCAAGACCTTTCGTCAGGATGTCAGAATGTTGCCTGGGTTTCATCTCCTTAGTTACAGAGAAAGGTTGAACTAAGTTGGGTCTTTATTCTTTGGAGCGTAGAAGGTTGAGGGGGGACTTGATAGAGGCGTTTAACATTATGAGGGGGATTGATAGAGTTGACGTGAATAGGCTTTTCTCATTGAGAATGGGGGAGATTCAAACAAGAGGACATGAGTTGAGAGTTAAAGGGCAAAAGTTTAGAGGTAACATGAGGGGGAACTTCTTTACTCAGAGAGTGGTAGCTGTGTGGAACGAGCTTCCAGCAGAAGTGGTTAAGGCAGGTTCATGTTGTCGTTTAAAGTTAAATTGGATAGATATATGGACAGGAAAGGAATAGAGGGTTATGGGCCGAGTGCAGGTCGGTGGGACTAGGTGAGAGTAAGTGTTCGGCATGGACTAGAAGGGCCGAGATGGCCTGTTTCTGTGCTGTAATTATTATATGGTTATATGTTAAAGGAATAACATTGGGTGGATGTTATAGACACCCTAATGCTGATAGTGATTTCAACAAGCAACCCAATAAGAAAAGCAAGTTCTGAGGGTTATAGTTATGGATGACTTTAATTTCCCAAATATTGAGTAGGAGAACCCAGTGAATAATGGATCACAGCAAAGTGAATTCATTGAGCTATTGAATGATTGTTTTTTGTCCCAGTATATTAATCAACAAGAGGACAGGTCTGTCTAGATTTGTTATCCTTTAGCAATCAGGACAGAATTTTGAGTACAGAAGTTGTTGAGCCATTATGAGTGATCATAATATTGTTAGTCTCAAAGTACTTTGGGGGAGTATATCAGTAAAAACAAAAGTTATTAAATTAAATTTCAGAAAATTAGAATGCAGCAACAACATCTAAAGGAAAACTGGAAGGATCTGCTTGGACACTGAGTCAGTTGAGGAACAATGGGGTTGATTTAAAGAGGTAATACACAAATTGCAGGGATGTTTATACCCAAGTTTAGGAGAAGCAATAAAAACAACAGATCAACTACATGAATTAATAAAGATATACATAAGAATTTTAGAGAAAAGACAGCTATATAAGAAATATAGAAACAATAGTAACAACATTAGCTGTGGGGCATATGAAAATATGGATGCTATAGTGAAGAGGGAAATTCAGATTGCTCAAAGGCAGGTCCAGAAGGCTATTGCTGATAATGCTGATTGACTCTAAGAGATGTTTTCAATGCTTTAGCAGTAAAAGAAAAGTCAAGGAGGAAGTTAAGCGTATTAGGAATAATAACAGCGTGTTAAATTATGCAGAGAAGGACATTGTGGACACTCTTAATTCATATATTGCTAAAGTATTCGCCTGTGAAGAATGTAGTCAATACACCAGTAAGTGTAGAGAAAAATAAGGTTGTTTTAAGTGACTTGGTGATCTTAGAAAGTGAGGTCCTGCTTCAGCTGAAAAGGCTGAAATCTAATAAATCTCCAGGGTCAGACAATGTATATCCAAGGGTACTTAAACAGGTCTGTGATTATATATACAAACACCTAACATTTATTTTTCAAATGTCATTGAAGACTGGTGAAATCCCTAAGGACTGGAAATGGGCTAATGTTGTCCTGGTATACTGTATAAAAAGGGTGACTGTATTGACCCTGGTAACTGTAGACCAGTAAGGTTAACATGTACCACTGGCAAGATAATGGAAACAAACATAAAGAATGAGCTGGAAAAGCAGTTCATAAGAACAGGCATGTTAACAGAAAGCCAGCATGGGTTCAGAAAGGTGAAATCATGTTTTACTAATATGCTGGAGTTCTATGAAGAGGCAGTAAAAGCTAAGGTAATATTAGAGCGATTGATATCACCTAGTTGGATTTTCAGAAGGCTTTTGACAAGGTACCCCATGAGAGGTTAATAATCAAATTACAGGAGGTAGGGATTAAGAGTAAGGTGTGCGAATGGGTGCAGAATTGGCTCAAAAATGAGTTATGTTGAGAAGATCATTTCCACACCTAGAAGATGTTAGAAGTGGGACTCCGCATGGATCAGTTTTGTGGCCGCTGCAGTTTATAATTTACATTAATAATTTGGATAAACCAGTAAAGTTTGCCAATGACACAAAATTAGTGGGATGGTCTAATAAAATTCAGGCAGCAAAATCAATACAGTTCGATCTAAACAAAATCCATTTGTGAATAGATAAATGGTAGATGAAATTTAATGTAAGTAAATGCAAAGTATTACATATAGAAAGTAGAATTATTAGATATAAATATACAATGGGGGGGGGGGTCTTGAGCTAGAAAGTGTACTGTATGAGGAGGATTTGAGTGTCCTGGCAGACTCATCAGGATCAACATCTAGACAATGCACAGAAGCGATTAGGAACACTCATAGAATGCTGGGCTATATTGTGCACTCAGTTGAGTTCAAGTGCAGAGACGCTTTCTTGAATGAGGCCACACCTTGAGTACTGTGTACAATTTTGGTCCCCATATTGTGTAAAGGATGTGAAGGCACTGGAGAGAGTCCAGAGAAGGGCGACTAATCTCATTCCAGGTCTGCAGGATATGACCGATGAAGAAAGATTGAAAGAATTAAATCTTTTTAGAATGAGAGGAAACATGACAGAAGTGTTCAAAATCATTAAGGATATACTATAAATAAGATGGATGCCAGCTGCTACTTCAAAATTAATCCATCATCAAGGACACGGAGCCATAGGTGGAGAATGGTTAAAGGGAGATTTCGGATTAACATCAGGAAGCATTTCTTTACACAGCGAGTTGTGGACGCATGGAACAAACGGCCTAGTTGTGTAGCTGAGAGTAGTAGTTTAGAGACTTTCAAATCTAAACTGGATAGTTATTTCAACACACGATGTGAATAGGAATGTGACAGGCTCTGAGGGCTGAATGGCTTGCTCTTGTCAAAGACTTTTCAATGTTATAATGCTCTGATGTAAAGAAGGTTGCACCGGGAGCACCAGATACAATAGATGACCCCAACAGATTCGCAGGTGAAGTGTTGCTTCACCTGGAAGGACTGTTTGGGGCCCTGAATGGAAGTGAGGGAGAAGGTGAATAGGCAGGGGTAGAATTTCAGTTGCTTGCAGGGATACGTCCTGGGAGGGAGATTAGTGGGGAGAGACGAATGGACAAAGGAATCATGGAGGAAGCGATCCCTGTGGAAAATGGGGGACGGGATTGGGTTTGGTGGCAGGGTTCTGTTGAAGATGGCAGGAGTTGCAGAAGATGGTGTGTTGGATGCAGAGGCTCCTGGGGTGATAGGTGAGGACAAGAGAAATTCTACTGTTGTTGTGAAGCTGGGAAGAGAGGGTGAGTGTTAATGTTCAGGAAATGGATGACATGGGGGTGAGGGCAGCATCAATGTTGGAGGAGAGGAACCCATATTCTTTGAAGAAGGGGGGCATCTCTGAGTCCTGGAAAGGAAAACCTCATCCTGGGAACAGATGTGGCGGAGACGAAGAACTGAGGAAAGCAAATAGCATTTTCACAGGAGGCAGGATGGGAAAAGTTATACACAAGACAGGCACGTTTATAAAAGATGTCAGTACACAGTTTATCTCCAGAGATGTGAACAGAGAGATCAAGAAAGGGGAGAGTGGTGTCAGAAATAGACCAGGTGAAAGTAAGGGCAGGGTTTAAGTTGGAGGCAAAGTTGATGAAATTGACGAGCTCAGCATGGGTGCATGAAGCAGCACCAATGCAGTTGACAATGTAGCACAGGAAGAGCTGGGAGGCATTACCAGAGAAGGCTTGGAACATGGACTGTTCTACATAGGCAATGAAAAGGCAGGCATAGCTAGGACCAGTGCAGGTGCCAATGGCCACCCTTGAGGTGAGAGAAAGTGGGAGGAGTGAAGGAGAAATTGTGAGAGTGAGGACAAGTTCTGCCAGACAGAGGAGGGTAGTGGTAGAGGGGAAATGGTTGGGCATTGGAGAGCTTTAAAGCCTTTTGAAATGCATAGGGACAGAATATCCATAGTGAAAATGTAGTGGTCAGGGCCAGAGAATTGATAGCTTGTGAGGAGATTGAGAGCATGTGAAGTGTCGTGGATGTCGGTGGGAAGGGACCGAACTAAGGGGAACAGAATGGAGTTGAGGTACGCTTACTTGAGTTTAGTGGGGCAGTAACAAGCAAAGACCGGACCCATTGTTGAAATAGATTGTGGCCAAAGGCCAACCCCGGCAGTACCCCAACAGCATAAACACAAAAAATTCTGCAGATGATGGAAATCCAGAGCAACACATACAAAATTCTAGAAGAACTCAGCAGGTTAGGCAGCATCTATAGAGGGGTGGTAAATAAACAGTCCATCTGAAATAAATTTCCTACAGCTGGAACATCCATTTTGCTAACTTACAGTAATGTCTATCCCTTTCCCCCTTCTTCTTCTAACATTCCCCATTCTGGTTCCCCTCCACACCTTCTCTTCTCACCTGCCCATTACCTCCCTTTGATTCTCCTCCCCCTTTCCTTTCTCCCATGGTCCACTCTCCTCTCCTATCAGATTCCTTCTTCTTCAGCCCTTTACCCTTTCCACCTATCACCTCCCATTTTCTTACTTCATTCCCTCCTCTCACCTACCCACCTTTCCCCTCACCTGGTCTCGCCTGTCAGCTTGTACTCCTTCCCCTCCTTCCACTTCCTTATTCTGGCTTCTTCCTGCTCCTTTTTGGTCCTGAATGAAGGCCTCAACCTGAAACGTCGACTGTTTATTTCTCTCCATAGATGCTACCTGACCTGCGGAGTTGCTCCTGCATGATGTCGTTTGTGTGTTGCTCTGTATACCAACAGTCATAGCCTGCCAGCTAAGAAGGATCTATTTACACAGGACCCCTCTGCTCTCTAAAGATTTGAAGATTAATTTTATTAGTCACATCAAGACATCAAAACATACAGTGATACGTGTCATTTGCATCAAAGACCAAAGATATGATGAGGTGAAACCCACAAGTACCAAAAGTCTGTCTCTTCTCACGGCACACCAGCTCAGCTGCCGTCAGCATGCATGCTTTGATGAATTCCCCCTCTGAGTATAGCTTTGATGCAGCAGCTATTTTGCTGGCAATAACATAGCTGGCCTTGACAGCTCCATCATGAGTCTCCCGACTTTCGGTGAACATTGATTGCCGTTTTTTCAGGACTGCTTCGATGTCAATTTTTCTTTTCTTGGAAAGCATTTTGAACCACAGCAGCAAACAGTCTCAGCCTTGCTACAGGTGTTACTTACCTGAGTACTCTGTATGTTTATACTGTGTCTGACGACGTAAGTGGGGTCCTAGTGGTCTTCAGTGCAGGGTGGTAGGTGCTTATGCACAGCGGGTGGTTAACTGCCGCCTATTGTTTTCTAAGTACACAGAACAAGCTGCCGACGCAGCAGGCGGCACAGACAGCGGTGGGAGAGAGAGCGGCTGCCGTACAGATACATAATAAATGGTGGTGAATATACTTTATTTCCCCCCAAATCATCCCGCGGGCTGGATTGGACCCCTTTGGTCCGCGGGTCAGTAGTTTGACACCCCTGGAATAAGGTATGTTTCAAATCTCTCTCTTTCATTGGCTACTGCAGATTTTAACATGCTACTTCAAAATTAATCCATCATCAAGGTCACGGAGCCATAGGTGGAGAATGGTTAAAGGGAGATTTCGGATTAACATCAGGAAGCATTTCTTTACACAGCGAGTTGTGGACGCATGGAACAAACGGCCTAGTTGTGTAGCTGAGAGTAGTAGCTTAGAGACTTTCAAATCTAAACTGGATAGTTGTTTCAACACACGATGTGAATAGGAATGTGGCAGGCTCTGAGGGCTGAATGGCTTGTTCTTGTCAAAGACTTTTCAATGTTATAATGTTCTGATGTAAAGAAGGTTGCACCGGGAGCACCAGATACAATAGATGACCCCAACAGATTCGCAGGTGAAGTGTTGCCTCACCTGGAAGGACTGTTTGGGGCCCTGAATGGAAGTGAGGGAGAAGGTGAATAGGCAGGGGTAGAATTTCAGTTGCTTGCAGGGATACGTGTTGGGAGGGAGATTAGTGGGGAGGGACGAATGGACAAAGGAATCATGGAGGGAGCGATCCCTGTGGAAAACGGGGGAGGGGGTTGGGATTGGTGGCAAGGATCTGTTGAAGATGGCAGGAGTTGCAGAAGATGGTGTGTTGGATGCAGAGGCTCCTGGGGTGATAGGTGAGGACAAGAGAAATTCTACTGTTGTTGTGAAGCTGGGAAGAGAGGGTGAGTGTTGATGTTCAGGAAATGGAGGACATGGGGGTGAGGGCAGAATCAATGTTGGAGGAGGGGAACCCATATTCTTTGAAGAAGGGGGACATCTCTGAGTCCTGGAAAGGAAAACCTCATCCTGGGAACAGATGTGGCGGAGACGAAGAACTGAGGAAAGCAAATAGCATTTTCACAGGAGGCAGGATGGGAAAAGTTATACACAAGACAGGCATCGTTTATAAAAGATGTCAGTACACAGTTTATCTCCAGAGATGTGAACAGAGAGATCAAGAAAGGGGAGAGTGGTGTCAGAAATAGACCAGGTGAAAGTAAGGGCAGGGTTTAAGTTGGAGGCAAAGTTGATGAAATTGACGAGCTCAGCATGAGTGCATGAAGCAGCACCAATGCAGTTGACAATGTAGCACAGGAAGAGCTGGGAGGCATTACCAGAGAAGGCTTGGAACATGGACTGTTCTACATAGGCAATGAAAAGGCAGGCATAGCTAGGACCAGTGCAGGTGCCAATGGCCACCCTTGAGGTGAGAGAAAGTGGGAGGAGTGAAGGAGAAATTGTGAGAGTGAGGACAAGTTCTGCCAGACAGAGGAGGGTGGTGGGAGAGGGGAAATGGTTGGGCATTGGAGAGCTTTAAAGCCTTTTGAAATGTATAGGGACAGGATATCCATAGTGAAAATGTAGTGGTCAGGGCCAGAGAATTGATAGCTTGTGAGGAGATTGAGAGCATGTGAAGTGTCGTGGATGTCGGTGGGAAGGGACCGAACTAAGGGGAACAGAATGGAGTTGAGGTACGCTTACTTGAGTTTAGTGGGGCAGTAACAAGCAAAGACCGGGCCCATTGTTGAAATAGATTGTGGCCAAAGGCCAACCCCGGCAATACCCCAACAGCATAAACACAAAAAATTCTGCAGATGATGGAAATCCAGAGCAACACATACAAAAATTCTAGAAGAACTCAGCAGGTTAGGCAGCATCTATAGAGGGGTGGTAAATAAACAGTCCATCTGAAATAAATTTCCTACAGCTTGAACATCCATTTTGCTAACTTACAGTAATGTCTATCCCTTTCCCCCTTCTTCTTCTAACATTCCCCATTCTGGTTCCCCTCCACACCTTCTCTTCTCACCTGCCCATTACCTCCCTCTGACTCTCCTCCCCCTTTCCTTTCTCCCATGGTCCACTCTCCTCTCCTATCAGATTCCTTCTTCTTCAGCCCTTTACCCTTTCCACCTATCACCTCCCATTTTCTTACTTCATTCCCTCCTCTCACCTACCCACCTTTCCCCTCACCTGGTCTCGCCTGTCAGCTTGTACTCCTTCCCCTCCTTCCACTTCCTTATTCTGGCTTCTTCCTGCTCCTTTTTGGTCCTGAATGAAGGCCTCAACCTGAAACGTCGACTGTTTATTTCTCTCCATAGATGCTACCTGACCTGCGGAGTTGCTCCTGCATGATGTCGTTTGTGTGTTGCTCTGTATACCAACAGTCATAGCCTGCCAGCTAAGAAGGATCTATTTACACAGGACCCCTCTGCTCTCTAAAGATTTGAAGATTAATTTTATTAGTCACATCAAGACATCAAAACATACAGTGATACGTGTCATTTGCATCAAAGACCAAAGATACGATGAGGTGAAACCCACAAGTACCAAAAGTCTGTCTCTTCTCAGGGCACACCAGCTCAGCTGCCGTCAGCATGCATGCTTTGATGAATTCCCCCTCTGAGTATAGCTTTGATGCAGCAGCTATTTTGCTGGCAATAATATAGCTGGCCTTGACAGCTCCATCATGAGTCTCCCGACTTTCGGTGAACATTGATTGCCGTTTTTTCAGAACTGCTTCGATGTCAATTTTTCTTTTCTTGGAAAGCATTTTGAACCACAGCAGCAAACAGTCTCAGCCTTGCTACAGGTGTTACTTACCTGAGTACTCTGTATGTTTATACTGTGTCTGACGACGTAAGTGGGGTCCTAGTGGTCTTCAGTGCAGGGTGGTAGGTGCTTATGCACAGCGGGTGGTTAACTGCCGCCTATTGTTTTCTAAGTACACAGAACAAGCTGCCGACGCAGCAGGCGGCACAGACAGCGGCGGGAGAGAGAGCAGCGAGGGAGAGAGAGCGGCTGCCGTACAGATACATAACAAAAAGGTGGTGAATATACTTTTTTTTCCCCAAATCATCCCGCGGGCTGGATTGGACCCCTTTGGCCCGCGGGTCAGTAGTTTGACACCCCTGGTATAAGGTTTGTTTCAAATCTCTCTCTTTCATTGGCTACTGCAGATTTTAACATGCTACTTCAAAATTAATCCATCATCAAGGTCACGGAGCCATAGGCGGAGAATGGTTAAAGGGAGATTTCGGATTAACATCAGGAAGCATTTCTTTACACAGCGAGTTGTGGACGCATGGAACAAACGGCCTACTTGTGTAGCTGAGAGTAGTAGCTTAGCGACTTTCAAATCTAAACTGGATAGTTGTTTCAACACACGATGTGAATAGGAATGTGGCAGGCTCTGAGGGCTGAATGGCTTGTTCTTGTCAAAGACTTTTCAATGTTATAATGTTCTGATGTAAAGAAGGTTGCACCGGGAGCACCAGATACAATAGATGACCCCAACAGATTCGCAGGTGAAGTGTTGCTTCACCTGGAAGGACTGTTTGGGGCCCTGAATGGAAGTGAGGGAGAAGGTGAATAGGCAGGGGTAGAATTTCAGTTGCTTGCAGGGATACGTGCTGGGAGGGAGATTAGTGGGGAGGGACGAATGGACAAAGGAATCATGGAGGGAGCGATCCCTGTGGAAAATGGGGGAGGGGGTTGGGTTTGGTGGCAGGGTTCTGTTGAAGATGGCAGGAGTTGCAGAAGATGGTGTGTTGGATGCAGAGGATCCTGGGGTGATAGGTGAGGACAAGAGAAATTCTACTGTTGTTGTGAAGCTGGGAAGAGAGGGTGAGTGTTGATGTTCAGGAAATGGAGGACATGGGGGTGAGGGCAGAATCAATGTTGGAGGAGGGGAACCCATATTCTTTGAAGAAGGGGGACATCTCTGAGTCCTGGAAAGGAAAACCTCATCCTGGGAACAGATGTGGCGGAGACGAAGAACTGAGGAAAGCAAATAGCATTTTCACAGGAGGCAGGATGGGAAAAGTTATACACAAGACAGGCATCGTTTATAAAAGATGTCAGTACACAGTTTATCTCCAGAGATGTGAACAGAGAGATCAAGAAAGGGGAGAGTGGTGTCAGAAATAGACCAGGTGAAAGTAAGGGCAGGGTTTAAGTTGGAGGCAAAGTTGATGAAATTGACGAGCTCAGCATGAGTGCATGAAGCAGCACCAATGCAGTTGACAATGTAGCACAGGAAGAGCTGGGAGGCATTACCAGAGAAGGCTTGGAACATGGACTGTTCTACATAGGCAATGAAAAGGCAGGCATAGCTAGGACCAGTGCAGGTGCCAATGGCCACCCTTGAGGTGAGAGAAAGTGGGAGGAGTGAAGGAGAAATTGTGAGAGTGAGGACAAGTTCTGCCAGACAGAGGAGGGTGGTGGTAGAGGGGAATTGGTTGGGCATTGGAGAGCTTTAAAGCCTTTTGAAATGTATAGGGACAGGATATCCATAGTGAAAATGTAGTGGTCAGGGCCAGAGAATTGATAGCTTGTGAGGAGATTGAGAGCATGTGAAGTGTCGTGGATGTCGGTGGGAAGGGACCGAACTAAGGGGAACAGAATGGAGTTGAGGTACGCTTACTTGAGTTTAGTGGGGCAGTAACAAGCAAAGACCGGACCCATTGTTGAAATAGATTGTGGCCAAAGGCCAACCCCGGCAGTACCCCAACAGCATAAACACAAAAAATTCTGCAGATGATGGAAATCCAGAGCAACACATACAAAAATTCTAGAAGAACTCAGCAGGTTAGGCAGCATCTATAGAGGGGTGGTAAATAAACAGTCCATCTGAAATAAATTTCCTACAGCTGGAACATCCATTTTGCTAACTTACAGTAATGTCTATCCCTTTCCCCCTTCTTCTTCTAACATTCCCCATTCTGGTTCCCCTCCACACCTTCTCTTCTCACCTGCCCATTACCTCCCTCTGATTCTCCTCCCCCTTTCCTTTCTCCCATGGTCCACTCTCCTCTCCTATCAGATTCCTTCTTCTTCAGCCCTTTACCCTTTCCACCTATCACCTCCCATTTTCTTACTTCATTCCCTCCTCTCACCTACCCACCTTTCCCCTCACCTGGTCTCGCCTGTCAGCTTGTACTCCTTCCCCTCCTTCCACTTCCTTATTCTGGCTTCTTCCTGCTCCTTTTTGGTCCTGAATGAAGGCCTCAACCTGAAACGTCGACTGTTTATTTCTCTCCATAGATGCTACCTGACCTGCGGAGTTGCTCCTGCATGATGTCGTTTGTGTGTTGCTCTGTATACCAACAGTCATAGCCTGCCAGCTAAGAAGGATCTGTTTACACAGGACCCCTCTGCTCTCTAAAGATTTGAAGATTAATTTTATTAGTCACATCAAGACATCAAAACATACAGTGATACGTGTCATTTGCATCAAAGACCAAAGATATGATGAGGTGAAACCCACAAGTACCAAAAGTCTGTCTCTTCTCACGGCACACCAGCTCAGCTGCCGTCAGCATGCATGCTTTGATGAATTCCCCCTCTGAGTATAGCTTTGATGCAGCAGCTATTTTGCTGGCAATAACATAGCTGGCCTTGACAGCTCCATCATGAGTCTCCCGACTTTCGGTGAACATTGATTGCTGTTTTTTCAGAACTGCTTCGATGTCAATTTTTCTTTTCTTGGAAAGCATTTTGAACCACAGCAGCAAACAGTCTCAGCCTTGCTGCAGGTGTTACTTACCTGAGTACTCTGTATGTTTATACTGTGTCTGACGACGTAAGTGGGGTCCTAGTGGTCTTCAGTGCAGGGTGGTAGGTGCTTATGCACAGCGGGTGGTTAACTGCCGCCTATTGTTTTCTAAGTACACACAACAAGCTGCCGACGCAGCAGGCGGCACAGACAGCGGCGGGAGAGAGAGCGGCTGCCGTACAGATACATAATAAATGGTTGTGAATATACTTTATTTCCCCCCAAATCATCCCGCGGGCTGGATTGGACCCCTTTGGCCCGCGGGTCAGTAGTTTGACACCCCTGGTATAAGGTATGTTTCAAATCTCTCTCTTTCATTGGCTACTGCAGATTTTAACATGCTACTTCAAAATTAATCCATCATCAAGGTCACGGAGCCATAGGTGGAGAATGGTTAAAGGGAGATTTCGGATTAACATCAGGAAGCATTTCTTTACACAGCGAGTTGTGGACGCATGGAACAAACGGCCTACTTGTGTAGCTGAGAGTAGTAGCTTAGCGACTTTCAAATCTAAACTGGATAGTTGTTTCAACACACGATGTGAATAGGAATGTGGCAGGCTCTGAGGGCTGAATGGCTTGTTCTTGTCAAAGACTTTTCAATGTTATAATGTTCTGATGTAAAGAAGGTTGCACCGGGAGCACCAGATACAATAGATGACCCCAACAGATTCGCAGGTGAAGTGTTGCTTCACCTGGAAGGACTGTTTGGGGCCCTGAATGGAAGTGAGGGAGAAGGTGAATAGGCAGGGGTAGAATTTCAGTTGCTTGCAGGGATACGTGCTGGGAGGGAGATTAGTGGGGAGGGACGAATGGACAAAGGAATCATGGAGGGAGCGATCCCTGTGGAAAACGGGGGAGGGGGTTGGGATTGGTGGCAGGGTTCTGTTGAAGATGGCAGGAGTTGCAGAAGATGGTGTGTTGGATGCAGAGGCTCCTGGGGTGATAGGTGAGGACAAGAGAAATTCTACTGTTGTTGTGAAGCTGGGAAGAGAGGGTGAGTGTTGATGTTCAGGAAATGGAGGACATGGGGGTGACGGCAGCATCAATGTTGGAGGAGAGGAACACATATTCTTTGAAGAAGGGGGACATCTCTGAGTCCTGGAAAGGAAAACCTCATCCTGGGAACAGATGTGGCGGAGACGAAGAACTGAGGAAAGCAAATAGCATTTTCACAGGAGGCAGGATGGGAAAAGTTATACACAAGACAGGCATCGTTTATAAAAGATGTCAGTACACAGTTTATCTCCAGAGATGTGAACAGAGAGATCAAGAAAGGGGAGATTGGTGTCAGAAATAGACCAGGTGAAAGTAAGGGCAGGGTTTAAGTTGGAGGCAAAGTTGATGAAATTGACGAGCTCAGCATGGGTGCATGAAGCAGCACCAATGCAGTTGACAATGTAGCACAGGAAGAGCTGGGAGGCATTACCAGAGAAGGCTTGGAACATGGACTGTTCTACATAGGCAATGAAAAGGCAGGCATAGCTAGGACCAGTGCAGGTGCCAATGGCCACCCTTGAGGTGAGAGAAAGTGGGAGGAGTGAAGGAGAAATTGTGAGAGTGAGGACAAGTTCTGCCAGACAGAGGAGGGTGGTGGGAGAGGGGAAATGGTTGGGCATTGGAGAGCTTTAAAGCCTTTTGAAATGTATAGGGACAGGATATCCATAGTGAAAATGTAGTGGTCAGGGCCAGAGAATTGATAGCTTGTGAGGAGATTGAGAGCATGTGAAGTGTCGTGGATGTCGGTGGGAAGGGACCGAACTAAGGGGAACAGAATGGAGTTGAGGTACGCTTACTTGAGTTTAGTGGGGCAGTAACAAGCAAAGACCGGACCCATTGTTGAAATAGATTGTGGCCAAAGGCCAACCCCGGCAGTACCCCAACAGCATAAACACAAAAAATTCTGCAGATGATGGAAATCCAGAGCAACACATACAAAAATTCTAGAAGAACTCAGCAGGTTAGGCAGCATCTATAGAGGGGTGGTAAATAAACAGTCCATCTGAAATAAATTTCCTACAGCTTGAACATCCATTTTGCTAACTTACAGTAATGTCTATCCCTTTCCCCCTTCTTCTTCTAACATTCCCCATTCTGGTTCCCCTCCACACCTTCTCTTCTCACCTGCCCATTACCTCCCTCTGATTCTCCTCCCCCTTTCCTTTCTCCCATGGTCCACTCTCCTCTCCTATCAGATTCCTTCTTCTTCAGCCCTTTACCCTTTCCACCTATCACCTCCCATTTTCTTACTTCATTCCCTCCTCTCACCTACCCACCTTTCCCCTCACCTGGTCTCACCTGTCAGCTTGTACTCCTTCCCCTCCTTCCACTTCCTTATTCTGGCTTCTTCCTGCTCCTTTTTGGTCCTGAATGAAGGCCTCAACCTGAAACGTCGACTGTTTATTTCTCTCCATAGATGCTACCTGACCTGCGGAGTTGCTCCTGCATGATGTCGTTTGTGTGTTGCTCTGTATACCAACAGTCATAGCCTGCCAGCTAAGAAGGATCTATTTACACAGGACCCCTCTGCTCTCTAAAGATTTGAAGATTAATTTTATTAGTCACATCAAGACATCAAAACATACAGTGATACGTGTCATTTGCATCAAAGACCAAAGATATGATGAGGTGAAACCCACAAGTACCAAAAGTCTGTCTCTTCTCAGGGCACACCAGCTCAGCTGCCGTCACCATGCATGCTTTGATGAATTCCCCCTCTGAGTATAGCTTTGATGCAGCAGCTATTTTGCTGGCAATAACATAGCTGGCCTTGACAGCTCCATCATGAGTCTCCCGACTTTCGGTGAAGATTGATTGCTGTTTTTTCAGAACTGCTTCGATGTCAATTTTTCTTTTCTTGGAAAGCATTTTGAACCACAGCAGCAAACAGTCTCAGCCTTGCTACAGGTGTTACTTACCTGAGTACTCTGTATGTTTATACTGTGTTTGATGACGTAAGTGGGGTCCTAGTGGTCTTCAGTGCAGGGTGGTAGGTGCTTATGCACAGCGGGTGGTTAACTGCCGCCTATTGTTTTCTAAGTACACAGAACAAGCTGCCGACGCAGCAGGCGGCACAGACAGCGGCGGGAGAGAGAGCGGCTGCCGTACAGATACATAATAAATGGTTGTGAATATACTTTTTTTTCCCCAAATCATCCCGCGGGCTGGATTGGACCCCTTCGGCCCGCGGGCCAGTAGTTTGACACCCCTGGTATAAGGTATGTTTCAAATTTCTCTCTTTCATTGGCTACTGCAGACTTTAACATGTTTTCCTGTTAACCCAAGCACAACTGAACAACACCAGCGGCAGCGATAAGATGGGGGTTATTTCTTGTTGCTGTCTGTGAGAAGTTTGTATATTCTCTGATGACCATTTGCGCTTCTTCCAGGTGCTCCGGTTTCTTCCCACATTCCAAAGACACGTGGGTTAAGGTTAGTAAGTTGTGGGCATGCTGTTTTTGTGCTGGAAGCAAGGCTATAATATCAGCTTGTCAAAAAATATTGTGGCAAAGTGAATCGGGGACCTTGCCGGAGATTTGAATAGTCAACTAAAAGACAAAGTGACGTCATTTATTGCGTCTCTATTGCAATTGATGAGAGCACCGATGTGACTGATGTAGCTCAATTGGGAATATTTATTCGTGGTGTTGATGCATCTTCAACCGTCACTGAGGAGTTTGTGGAGATGGTGCCCATGACAAACACAACGGCAAATGACGTTTTCTTCAGCCTCGTTGAGGCCTTGGACAGATTGGAGTCACGCTGTTAGCGTGGCAATAGATGGTGCACCGTCCATGGTTGGGGAAAAAGGCAGGTGTTGTTGCGAAACCCAGAGAGAAAGTTCAGATAGAGAACCCAGAGCAGGAATTCTGGAATTTTCGGTGTATTATGCACCAAGAGGCGTTATGTAGCAGGAGCCTGAAAATGGACAATGTCATGGATGTAGTAATCAAAGCGGTTAATTTTATTAGAGCCGAAGGACCCAACCATTGGCAATTTGACACTCTTTTGTCCGAAAGTAATATTGGACACTGCCTACCCTACCACACTGAAGTCCGCTGGTTGAGCAGAGGGGTTGTGCTCAAACTTTTTTTCAATTACGTGCGGAAATTGGACTATTCATGAACGAGAAAGGGAAGCCAGTGGCAGAGTTGGATGACCCAGTCCGGCTTCACGATCTTGCAATTTTGGTGGATATAACAGAGCACTGAAATGTACTTAATGTTTACATGCAAGGCTGCAACAAACTTGTTACGGAATACTAGGACAGCATTCGTGCCTTTCACATTAAATTAGGCCTGTAGGAGATGCAACTGTCCCGGAGCAACCCAGCTCATTTCCCCTCTTTGCAGCCTGTGCGTGTCGCTCATGGGAATAATAACAACATGGACAGGTACAAGGACAAAATATCACGGCTGAAAAGTGAGTTTCAGAATCGTTTCCAAGTCTTTACTCAGCTCGAGAAGGAATTCTCACTATTTTGCTCGCCATTTGCCGTCAACGCAGCATCAGATGTGCCGGAAGATCTCCAAATGGAACTAATTGAAATTCAGTGTAACTCAGCTTTGAAATATAAATTTGAGACTGTGGGTCTGGACTCATTCTATCATAACCTGGGACCAATGTACCCCAAGATGACAGACTTTGCCTCAAAGATCCTTTGCATGTTCGGGACAACATATCTCTGTGAGCAGGCGTTCTCCGTAATGAACATTAACAAATCCAAACTGTGCTCGCAGCTGACACACAGACATCTAAATGACATTATGAAAATCACAACTGCTCAGAAACTGGTCCCTGATGTTGACAGGCTGGTTAAAGCCAAGAGATGTCAGGTGTCTGGAAGCAGCAAGTGAAAAATGAGTGACACTGTTCGATGCACTGCGACATGTAAGCAAAATGCATTATGAAATATTGAGTGTCATAATATTGTGATTCATTCATTTTCTGACTATTCTATTATTGTAAATGTGATCACTTCAATAAAAATTAGAGGCTAACAGTGTTCATTGTGTGAGTTTGATTGCTGGAAGCAGGCTAATAAAAATTAGGTGCAGTTATGTAGCCGACATTTACAATTTATTTCGTTAGGTCTACATTTGTGTCTGCTAATGTTCGATTTCAAATGGTTTGTTGATGGAAAGGATGTGACTCCCAAAACAATCTTAGCCAAAATAGCATGGTTTTTTTCTCTCTCTTATCACAACTTTCTTGTAGCCTACGACCGTAAGTTAATACCAATCATAAAAATAATGCTTGCTAGGCAATCTTCTTCATAAGAAACGAGATTTGTAAAGTGAAGCACTTTGTAGTTATAGCAGAGGCTGAGACACATGAAAGCAGGTTGAAAAACCAAAAGCAACGAAAGCTGTGGGAGCACACGTGCGTGCGTTCAAGCGTGCATAACTGATCCGGCCTGCATGAAGTCGCATTTTGCCCAATCTGGCCCGTGTCCTAAAATGAGTTTGACACCCCTGCCTTATTCATACTTCATCTCTGCCCCTCCAAGTTTCACCTATCACCTCTTTCCCCTCCCCCACCTCCTTTTAAATCTATTCCTCAGCTTTTTTTCTCCAGTCCTGCTGAAGGGTCTCGGCCCGAAACGTCGACTGTACTCTTTTCCATAGATGCTGCCTGGCCGGCTGAGTTCCTCCAGCATTTTGTGTGTGTTGCTTTTGGATGTCCAGCATCTGCAGATTTTCGCTTGTTTATTCTTTTAGTGATTTTTGTGTGGGTGGGCACACGTGTGTGTACATGTGAGTCTATACTCACTATACTCACAGGAATGAGGAGGAATTGCTTTAGCCAGACGGCGGTGAATCTGTGGAATTCATTGTCACAGGCCAAATCATTAGGTTATTTAAAGCAGGGATTAATAGGTTCCTGATTGGTAAGAGTGTCAAAGGTTATGGGGAGAAGGCAGGACACTGGGATTGAGAGGGATAAAAAATAGCCAGGATGGAATAGATTCAATAGGCTGAATGGACTGTCTGCTGCTATGTCTTATGGTCTTGTGGTCAAGGACAGAGAGGGATAAGTTGACCTGTTTCAACCAATGGGAATGGCTTCCTCGGGTTATGGTTACTCAACGGTTAGGTTAGATTAGGAAGCCTTAGACACACTTTAAATGTTGTCAGAGTTTTCGATCTGGCCTTGAAAAACACTGATACTTCACACAAGATTTGAGAAGTTTAATCAACGGGAAATAATGAGGCCAACAAAAACAGCGATGAAACAAACTGTCATGTATCAGGTATAGGCTCTGAGCTTCAGAGGTACAGGCACCAAACAGTACAGGCAGCAAGTTGTACATGTACAGGCACCTGGTAATACAGGCGGCTGGCCGAACAGGCACTGATGTGGTCAATACAGGTACAGTCAAGATAGTACAGGTGTAGACACTAGGTTGTGCTAGTCCAGCTTTTACAGGTAACAGAAAGATACCCAACAATAGACAAAAGGGTATTAGGCAGTACAGTGTAACAGCCAGGCAATGGAGGTACAGGCATATGACAGTACAGGTACAGGCACCCAATAACAGAGTACAGGCACCCAGGAGTACAACTGTCAGCACGGTACAATGACCAGGCAGTTCAGGCACAGGAGTCAAACAGCATAGACAGGCACCTTGAAGTACAGGCAAGGGCACCAAGCACTTAGTATAGGCACCTGCCAGTACAGGCACGTGTATCTGGGTGAACATGGAATGCAGTACAGTTACAGAATCTATATGTGATACAGTACACAAAAACATCACTGCAAACGGCACAAACGTCCAGGTGTCTGGTCGTGACGGCAACAAATCACAGCATCAACTTAGATGTCAGATCTGATCCCACTGCTACTGGCAGGCTCCAAGTTCTTCACATGTTCCTTCACAAGGTGAAGATCAATCCACTCCTTGTGTATCACAAAGTATGACTTGCATTATACTTGCATTCAGGGTCTTAAAGGTGGTAGAACATTGCACATTTTCACTGGCTCTTACAAAGATATCTCACTGTTTTATTTTCCTTGAAGAACCATTTTCCACTCTCACCTTGACCAGTTAGGTGTATGTTGGTGGAACTGGATGCAGCACTTGGTGTGTTAGGCTTTGGGGTTGGGAAAGCAACTGTCTGTGCCACTGGACCCCACCTCTCAGTCCACCTAATCCTCAACATGGTGCAAGACTGTAGAACATTGCCTCCAGTGGACAAAGGGTTCTAACCATCCCATCTCCCACCCGGAAAAAGTTCAGCTAATTCGGCCCAGAACCTTTCTTGCTCTGGGTGGTCCGATCCCAAGGTGGAAGGGTTTGATAGATACAGATCTGTTCATCACAGGAGGGGAGTGGAAAGAAACAGTCCTTCGATCCTGGCGGGTTACAAGTCACTGATCTCCAGTGGCCCACTTTTGACACTGTTGGGCAGGACTTCCCCAGGCATTTGCTGCTCTGAGCTCCTCTCCACAAAACCCACTTGGGCTTGCGCCTCCTGCGCGATATTGTTGACGTGGCACATCTCCACGTAGCTACTGCCCGTGGCCTTGCTGCCAACGTTCTTGTCGTCCACTCGTCTGGTGGTGCGGCAGAGGATCTTGCGGAAGCCCTGTTTGAAGTTGTCCGAGAGGAAGCTGTAGATGAAGGGGTTGGCGCAACTGTTGGTGTAGGACAGGAGCACCACGAAGAAGTAGAGACCGACCAGTGATGGCTCTGAGGGCATGGTGGACACCAGATTGACAATATTCATGACATAGAAGGGTAGCCAGCAGAAGACAAACACAGCCACCACGATGACCACCATCCAAGTTACTTTCCTCTCCGACTTCTTCCTTTTGGTGGAGGTGGCCCTTACCTTCCGGCCTGAGGACTTTAGCTTGATCACAATGAGGAGATAACAGAGGCAGATCACCAGCAAGGGTCCAAAGAAGCCCAGGGTGGCTGTGTAAATGATGAAGGCTGTTGACCAAACCATGATGGGCTCTGGCCAGTTAATGTTACAGGTGTGCATGCCGATCTTCACGCTGGAGAAGATGATGACCGGGAGGACCACGACAAAGGAAATGGCCCAGACCATGACATTGATAACCTTAGCCACCTGAGGCTTGCGCCACTTGATGGACTTCACTGGGTGGACCACAGCCAGGTACCTGTCGATGCTCATGACAGTCAGGCAGAAGATGCTGGTAAATTGGTTGATGCCGTCCACGGTCATCACCAGTCGGCACATCAGTGAGCCAAAGGGCCAGTAGGACAAGGCATTCTGAATGGCAAGGAAGGGGAGGCCAAGCATGAACAGCTCATCGGCGATGGCGAGGTTCAGGATGTAGATGTTGGTGACCGACTCCATCTTGGCATAATGCAGGATGACGTGGATAACGAGTGTGTTGCCACCCAGACCAATAACACAGACAGTGAAGTAGATGACGGGAATCAGGATGGCACTTCCACTGGTACTGGCCATGGGTTGCACGGTGCTGTTCTCGGATATATTTTCGATCCACAGCGTGGGAATGTTGAATCCTTTGGAAGGTGCTGCTGTGGCCAGATATGGTAAAGGTTTCTCCATTTCCTCCCGAAGTGACAAATGCAGATGTTGAGGATTCCTGCAAAAAGAAACAACATTCTTCTATTTGTGTTATGTTATTTTATTTTATTCAGAGATTTAGCACAGTTACAGGCCCTTCCAGCCTAACGAGCCCACACTGCACCCATGTAACCAATTACCCTACTAACCTGTATGTCTTTAGAATGTGGGAGGAAACTGTAGCACCCAGAGGAAATACACTGGTCACAGGCAGAATGTCCAAACTCCTTACAAACAGCAGCATGAATTACGAGGGTTAATATCTACCCTGTCCTCTGATTTTCCACACAAAAATACCTTTATTCACAGAGTAGATTTTGCGTTACATTATTCCTTAAAAGTGGTGTCACAGTTAGATAAGGTTGTAAAGAGAGCTTTTGGCACATTGACCTTCATAAGCCCCTATTGACATCAATGGAACTGGGGTTGAGAGAGTAAACAGCTTTAAGTTCTTCGGCATCCACATCACCGAGGACCTCATGTGGTCTGTACACACCAGCTGTGTGGTGAAAAAGGCACAACAGAGCCTCTTTCAACACAGACAGCGGAGGAAGTTTCGTATGGGCTCCTAAATCCTAAGAACTTTCTACAGGAGCACAACTGAGGGCATCCTGACTGGCTGCATCACTGCCTGGTATGGGAACTGTACCTTCCTTAATTGCAGGACTCTGCAGAGAGTGGTGTGGACAGCCCAGCACATCTGTAGTTGTGAACTTCCCATGATTCAGGACATTTACAAAGACAGGTGTGCAAAAAGGGGCCCAAGGGATCATTGGGGACCCGAGTCACCCCAATCACAATCTATTCCAGCTGCTACCATCTGGGAAACGGTACCGCAGCATAAAAGCCAGGACCAACAGGCTCCGGGACAGCTTCTTCCACCAAGCCATAAGACTGCTTAACTTATGCTGGTTTGAGTGTATTTCTATGTTATATTGACTGTTCTATTTATTATAAATTATTATAAATTACTACAACTGCACATTTAGATGGAGACGTAATGTAAAGATTTTTACTCCTGATGTACGTGCAGGATGTAAGAAATAAATTCAATTCAGTTCAATTCAAAGTATTAAGTACAGGAGATGGGATGTTATGTTGAAGTTGTATAAAATGTTGGTGAAGCTTCATTTGGGGTGCTGTTTGTAGTTCTACTTACCAACCTACAGGAAAAATATCAATAAGACAGAAAGAGTACAGAGGAAATTGACAAGGCTGTTGCTGGGGCTCGAGGACCTGAGTTATAGGGAAAGGTTGAATAGGTTAGGATTTTATTCCCTGGAGCACAGAATGAGGGGGGATTTGATAGAGGTATACAAAATTATAAAGGATATAGACGTGGTAAATGCAAGCAGGCTTTTTCCACTGAGGTCAGGAGGGACTCGAACTACAGCTGATAGGTCAAAGATGAGAAGTGAAATATTTAAGGGGAACTTCTTCACTCAGAGGGTGGTGCAAGTTGGAATGAGCTGCCAGCAAAAGTAGGAGATGAGGGTTTGATTGCAACATGTAAGAAAAGTTTGAATAAGTACATGGATGTGGAGGACTATGGTCTATGCAGGACTTAGGGACTAGGCAGAATAATAGTTCGGCATGGACAGGATGTGCTGAAGGTCCTGAGCTCTATGACACTTTGACTAGTTAATTTGTGCTATTTGTAAACTTTATGCTACTTTAACTATTCTTTTTTGCACTGTTTATTTATTTTTATAATTTATAGATGTTTCTGTCTTTGTACTGTTTGTCTCTTCTGCCACAAAACAACAAATTTTATATTGTATTTCAGTGATAATAATCCTGATCCTGATTCTGACGTGAACAATATTTATTTCAGTCAACCATTTTAATCATTCCAATAACCAATAAACTTCACCTCCATTGGCTCCATCTGCTCTTCGGGAAAGCAGCCAAAGTAATCAAGGACCCCTCCCACACTGGTCATTCTCCCTTTTCACCCCTTCTATCAGGAAGAAGATACAAGGGTTGAAAGCATGTACCACCAGGCTGAAGGACAACTTCAATCCCACTATGACCAGTCTCTAACAGACATCTCATACACTAAAAAATGTAGTTTTGATTTCCCAACCGACCTTGCAGTGGTCTTTGCATATGAGAGAATGGCAGGGCAGACTCAATGGGCTGAAAGGCCTAATTCTGCTCCGCTGTCTTATGACCTTATGGTCTTATTTGTCTACATGCACTGCACTTTCTCTGTAACAGAAACACTGTAATTCTACACCTGGTTTCCTTCCCTAAGTTTGAAACATTAGAGATGTGACTAGTGGTGTGTCTCAGGGATCGGTGCTGGATCCTATGCTGTTTGTCATCTATATCAATGATCCAGATAATAATGTGGTTAACTGGATCAGCAAATTTGAAGATGACACCAAGGTTGGGCGTGTAGTGGGCAGTGAGGAAGACTATCAGAGCTTGCAGAGAGATCTGCATCAGCTGGAAAATGGGCTGAAAAATGGCAGATGGAATTTAATGCAGACAAGTGTGAGGTTTTGTACTTTGGTAGGACCAACCAGGGTAGATCTTACACAGTCACTGAGGAGTGTGGCTGAATACAGGGATCTGGAAACACAGGTCCATAATTCATAAAAAGTGATGTCACAGGCAGATAGGGTCATAAAGAAAGCTTTTGGCTCATTTCCCACCGCTGTCTGTAAGGAGTTTCTATGATCTCCCCATGTTCACATAGGTTTTCTCCATGGTACAAAGATGTCCCAGTTGGTGGGTTAATTGTCCTGTGATTAGGCTGGGTTAAATCGGGGGTTGCTGTGCAATACGCCTCGAAGGGCCAAGTCCGTGCTACCTCAATAAATAAATCAATACTTTGAATGGGTAGTTTCTGGGATGTGTTGATACCTACCTTATGAGTAAATATGGCCAATCTGGCTATGACAATCAATCTGTGATGACACCATCACCCCAAATACATTGAGAAAACATCTCATAAATAACCTCCAGGTGTAAGAAGGGAAGACCAGCCTTCAAATCTTAGCATTTTTACGATCTCCTGAAAGAATCAGTGAACTTAACTCTCAGGAATGCAGGTATGGCACCTTACAGACACTGGCGGAAAAGAGAGCACCCATTAAAGCAACAAGCTCGATGAAAGTCCTGAAAGTATTGAATTCTTAAAGCAGAAAATGAAGCAGTGTTCAGTCCCGCTACCCCAAGCCAGCCAAGATACCCCATCTGAGCCCGGTTTGTTTGCATCTGACCCATCTCCCTCTCTTCTTGCTACGGCCATCGAGCTGGAGCTGCAGGAGTCTTGAGGTCCCATGTCAACAGGTTCAGGAGCAGTTGGTGCCCTGCACCCAATGGGCTCCTGGACTGGCTTCACTCACCCCAACGTGAACTGTTTCAGGTGTGGACTCACATTCAGGGATTCGGACCTCAAGTTCTAAGTATTAATTTGTTTACCTGTTATATTATTTACATGATTTGTCCTTTCTTGTTTCTTGGTCTTTGTTAAGCATAGTCTTTCTTCTTTGTTGGTCTTTGTTAAGCGTGGCTTCTCGTGGATTCAATTGTATTTTTTATTATCTGTGGGAGCTTGCAGGAAAATGAATCTCAAGGTTGTATATGGTTTATACACTTTGATAATACACTTACTTTGAACTTTGGCATCAAAATAGGACTTGATATCACTTGGGCTCCACGTGGACAGAATGTTGAAAAACAGCGAATTAAAACTTTTTGAGAATTCTGCTCGGGATTTTTTTTTTGGCTGGGTTAGCCCATCAAAGACAATAAAAAAACACAGGGACCTTTGAAAAAGACAGGTCAGTTTACATTATTTCACACAGCCACCTAGAAATCTACTGTTCTTGGTGTTTCTTTATCTCTCTGTTCCCTTCTGATGAGTCTTTGTGCCAAATTCAGCAGTGCTGGCACGCACAGGGCTCACAGCCTTTGGTCATTCACACCCAGGGGGGTCAGACCATGGATCATCAGATGCCATTAAATGCAAACATGCTCCCTCCTATCACTGGAAGTAGATGTCACGCTGGAATTTAACTCTTTCTGTACTCCTAACCCTGAGTGGTTGTGCACTAGTATTGAGTGCCCTTACAAAGAAGGCACAGCAGTGCCTCTCCTTCCTTAGTTGTTGGAGAAGAATCGGCACGCTACCTAAAGCCTTGACAGACTTCTACAGATGTGCGTTGGAGAGTACACTGACTGCTTACATCACAGCCTGCTATGGAAACACCAATGCCCTCGAACAGAAAAGCCAACAAAAAGTAATGGATCATAAACACAAAATAATCTGCAGATGCTGGGGTCAAAGCAACACTCACAACACGCTGGAGGAACTCAGTAGGTCGGGCAGCATCCGTGTAAAGTCCTGAGGAATGGTTCCAGCCCAAAACTTCGACTGATCTTTTCCACGGATGCTGCCCGACCTGCTGAGTTCCTCCAGCGTGTTGTGAGTGTTGCTGAAAAAGTAATGGATACAGCCCAGTACATCGCAGGAAGAACCATTGAGCAGATCTATGTATAGCAGTGTCGTAGGAAAGCAGCATCCATCATCAAGGACCCCACCATCCAGGTCATGCTCTCCTCTTGCTGCTGCCATCAGGAAGGAAGTACTGGAGCCTCAGGACTCACACCACCAGGTTCAGGAACAATTATTACCCTTCAACCATCAGACTCCTGAACCAGAGTGGATAACTTCACTCAAACCAGTACTGAACAATCTATGGACTCACTTTCAAGGACTCTACAACTCATGTTCTTAATATTGATTAGTTATTAATATTCTGCTTTTCTTCTTTTTTGTATTTGTACAATTTGTTGTCCTTCGCACATTGTTTCTTTGAATTGAATTGAATGATCTTCATTGTCATTATACATAGGTAAAATGAAACTCTGTTTGGCTTCCTCTCAGGCAATTAAACAAAGCGGTAGATAAAAACAAGACAGTAATAGAAACACAGTGTTAAATAGATAAGTAGCAGAAAATAAGTTGCAGCAGCACCAGAATATCACAGTAATGCACAAAGTGCCATTTGTGCACATATTTGAGTCCTTGTGTATGCAAGTGTGTGCTCGCAATTTCAGTCATTGTTCTGTGGGAGTGGTGTGATGGAGGCCACAGCTCTGGGCTAGAAGCTGTTCCTCAGTCTATTTGTTCTGAACCTTTTGCTGGATGGCTTTGTGTGTCTTTGTGTGCAGTATTTCATTGACTCCGCTGTGTTTCTTCGTATTTACTATGAATGCCCACAAGAAAATGAATTTCAGGGTAGTACGTGGTGACATGGTAGTATTTTGGTAATAAATTTACTTTAAATGCTGGCCTTTGAGTCCTGCTGTACCACTGTTCATATGGTGCATCAAACTGGTGCCAATACCTCAGGCATTCACTCCAACACTAGGATTTAGATATCGATTTATTTACTATGTGTACATGAAAACACATGGTGAAATGCCCTGTTTGCTTTAACAACTAACACAACTGAAGGAAGTGCTGGGGGCAGCCCACAAGTGTCGCCACACATTCCAGCACCAACATAGCCTGCCCACAATGCTTGGCAGAACAACACAGAATACAACAAACAACAATAGCAAAACAAGCTCTGTTCCTCCCTTGGTCCCACCCAGACACAGACAGTCATTTAACCGCATGACACACAGTCTTTTTCAGCCTCCAGTGGACTCAGACTCCGACTCGGGCCTGCAGATACTGGGCTTTGACTTCCCCAGGGGACTTGCAGAGATTCGCAGACTTGGCTCCGGCCAATGGGCCTCGACATCTGGACTTCCAATTTAACCCTCAGGACTTGATCCACTGCATTGATCTCAGAACACACCCATCAATGAACTCTGAACACTGGCTATCAAACACCAGACTCACCGATGATGGGAACCCAATCAGAAAGCCTTGAACTCTACATCCAGTCTCGTCCATCAGGGTCAGTGATCAGCATCAGTACCTGGACCGGCTATAGTTCTGGGCCTGCGATTTCCCCATTCCACTGGGTAAGTCAGAGGCCCGATGTCTCTATGTCCATGAGTTTCTCAGGAGGCTGAAGGGCTGGAGGCAGCCTGTCCTGGGGTTGGAGTGAGTTGGTGAGTGGGCAGGTGGGAAGGAGAAAAGGGGCTTGCTTTGTAGTTGTGGTTATTCCTTGTGTTATTCTGCCAAGCATGGTGGGCAAGCTATATTTGTGCCAGATTGTGTGGTGAAACATGCAGGCTGTCCCAGTCCATCCTAGGTTGTGTTGATTAACACAAACAAATGCTTTTCACTGTATGTTGGATGCAGATGTGATTAATAAATAAAGCTGAATCTGAGTCACTGTTACGAGGCACAATACAGGTTTGAGGAACAGAACCCCTTCGTGCGGACTCAAAGGTGAATTCTCCAGATAAGTCAAGTTTTCTGTCAGTCTGTAACAGAACAGTACAGCAACGGATGTGGACCTTCAGCCCACATGTACATGTTCAGCACAATGCCAATTTAAACTAATCCCATCTGCCTGCACATTCAGATCCAGATATACTTACTTGTCACATGTACATCGAAACAAACAGTGAAATAACAACCAAACACTCAAAAGCATTGACCTTTTAGGGATAATCAGCATGTCTTTGTGCAAGGGAAGTTGTGTCTTCTTTGAGGAGGTGATGAAGAGGTGGAGAAACGTCTTTGCCAAAGGTGCTCCTTCCCTCCACTAGCCAGCAGGTCACCCTCAGGCAAGGTGTAGCACCTGCTTAGCCCTCCCCCACTCCCCACTCATCATGGTCACGTGATGCCATGAAGACATGGCAGCAGGTGGTGGATGGTTGTATGAGCAGCTGTTGCATATCACAAGTCCTGGTTATGCCACCACTGATGCCAGATAGACAATCCCTGAAGAGTATTGATTATGGCTGGGATCATGTGTCTTGTAAAGACAGTGCCCAGAAGAAGGCAATGGTAAACTACTTCTGCAGAAAAATGTGCCAAGAATAATCATGGTCATGGATTAGACCCTGATCGCCTACGACATACGAAATGACACACAATGGATGATGGTGAAGATGTAGGGTAGAGCAGTGGATGTTGAATGTATGGATTTCAGTAAAGCTCATGACAAAATTTCCCATGGCAGGCAAAAGATTAAGACACTTGGGATCCATGGAAACTTTCAGTTCTACACATCCATCCCATCTTCCTTGCAAATATTTTGCTCCAAGATGTTCGAGCTACAACTTCTACTGCATTGCAGCTCAGATTTAGTTGGTATTTAGTTTCCTTTTTGGTTCATAGAGCTGGTTTTGGGGACAGAGATGGGAATTAGGGGTCAGGTTAGAGTTTAGAAGCAAGGATGTGGGAGAATTAGAGGTCAGACGAGAGCCTAGGTCACCGCTTCACATTCAAAGGCCAGTGAAGCAGATGTGGAAATATCATGATAAGTAAACTTGAATCTTGAGATGAAAACTAACAGATTTTCTCTCTTTCACAGTTCAGATGAAGGGTCTCAGACCTGAAATACTAAATCTGTTTCTCTGCCAGCTGACCTGAGATGTGTTTCCAGTATTTCTAGTTTCATTCGAACATCGGGGATATTGACTCACCTACCAACACCAATATTTAACATACCAATTTCAATCTCTCCCTCTCCCAGTGAAGAGTGCTCTCCTGCTTCAAACATCCACCATTGTCCCTGTATCTAAAAAGACCAAGGTAAGATGCCTAAACAACTGGCATCCTGTCGCACTCAACTCAATAATAAGCAAATGCTTTAAGAGGCTGATCAAGGGCTACATCTGCAGCACGCTACCGCAGACACTGGATCCCCTACAATTCGCCTACTGACACAACCAATCGACAGATGATTGTCTTTACATACCTGGAGAAGAGGGGTGCTTATGTGAGAATGCTGTTCTTGGTCCACATTTCAGCATTCAACACCATAACACCCCCTCCAGGCTTGACAAAAAGCTCAGAGACCTCTGCCTTCACCCTGCCTTATATAGCTGGATCCTGGACTTCCTGTCAGATCACTGGCAGGTGGGAAAAGTGGGCTCTCTCATCTCTGCCCCTCTGACTCTCAACACAGGAGTTCCCCGGGGCTGTGTCCTAAGCCCCCTCCCTTACTCTCTGTATACCCATGCCTGTGTTGCCACACCCAGCTCCAATCTGCTAATTAAATTTGCTGATGATACTACATTGTTTGGCCTTATTTCAAATAATAATGAGGCAGCCTACAGAGAAGAAGTCATCACCCTGACACAGTGATGTCAAGAAAACAACCTCTCCCTCAATGTCACGGAACAAAGGAGCTGGTTGTGGACGACAGGAGGAATGGAGACAGGTTAACCCCTATTGACATCAATGGATCTGAGGTTGAGAGGATGAACAGCTTTAAGTTCCACAGTATCCACATCACCAAGGATCTCACTTGATCTGTACATAATGGCTGTGTGGTGAAAAAAGCACAACAGCACCTCTTTCACCTCAGACGGTTGAAGAAGTTCGGCATGGGTCCCCAAATCCTAAGGACTTTCTACAGGGGCACAATTGAGAGCATCCTGACTGGCTGCATCACTGCCTGGTATGGGAACTGTACCTCCCTTAATCGCGGGAGTCTATAGAGAGTGGTGCGAACAGACCAGTGCATCTATATACATGTATTTCCCACTACTCAGGACATTTACAAAGACAGGTGTATAAAAAGGGCCCAAAGTCAAGTCAAGTCGCTTTTTATTGTCATTTTGACAATAAATTGCTGGTACGGTACACAGTAAAAATGAAACAACACTCCTCCAGGACCATGGTGCTACATGAAACAACACAAAACTGCTGCAGATGGTGGGATCTGAAGGGAGAGGAAGGTGGAACATGAAACCGAATAGGGGAGGTGGGGAGGGCAAATGGGAACATATCAGGAGGGTATGCAGTGGGAGGAGTGTTTTGGTGTGTGGGTGGAGGTTGAGAAAGAAATATAATGACAGAGTGGAATGTTGTGGGTGGGTGTGGGAAGACCTGGATAGATCAGGAGGAGCGAGAACTCCCTCTTCTCTTTTGGGCCCATATCTAAGGCCCATTAGCACCCGCTCTAAATCTTCAGCCACCCACACTAGGGGGTCACTTACAGTGGCTAATTAACCCAACGACCCACGATTCACTGGGTTATCAGAGGGAGCCCAAGTATCTGAGAGAAATCCACGCGGTCACCAAGTGAGTGTAAGGAAGGGTGTGCTTCCGTTAGGGAGAATCCAAAGGAGGTTTATGAAAATAATCCCAGGAAAAGAAGGTTAACATATGAGGAACATTTGATGGCTCACTGAAGTTTAGGAAAATGTGAGGGGAATTCATTGAAACCTATCCAGCCTTGAAAGGGATACCACACACAAAATGCTGGAGGAACACAGCAGGTCAGGCAGCATCTTCCCCCTTCCTTTCCAGTCACGATGAAGGGTCTCAACCCAAAATGTCAACTTCTTATTCATCTCCATAGATGCTGTTTCTCCAGCACTGTGTGTGTGTTGCTTTGGACTTCCAGCATCTACAGAATTTCTCATATTTAGAATAATGAAGGGCCTAAATTGAGTGAATGTCCAATAGCCAGAGAGCATAGCCTCACAATAGAAGGTTGTCCCTTTAGAACAGAGATGAGAAGGAGGAATTTCTTTAGTCAGAGTGTGTTAAATCTGTGGAATCCCTTGTCACAGACAACTGTGGAGGCTATATTATTGGGGATATTTAAAGTAGAAGTTGATAGGTTCTTGACTAGTAAGGGTGTCAAAGATTAGGAGGGAAGGCAGGAGAAGACCATAAGACCCTTAGACATAGGAGCAGAATTAGGCCTTTTGGTCTATTGAGTCTGCTCTGCCATTTCATCATTTCATCATGGCTGATCCAATTTTCCTCTCAGTCCCAATCTCCTGCCTTCCCCCCATATCCCTTCATGCCCTGACCAATCAAGAATTTATCAACCTCTGCCTTAAATATACATAAAGACTTGGCCTCCACAGCTGCCTGTGGCAACAAATTCCATAGATTTACCACTCTCTGGCCAAAGAAATTCCTCCTCATCTCCACTCTAAAAGTACACCCCTCTATTCAGAGGCTGTGTCTCCTGGTCTTAGACTCTCCCATCATAGGAAACATCCCCTCTATATCGACTTTATTGAGGCTTTTCTTCATTCGATAGATTTCAATGAGGCCACTCCTCATTCTTCTGAATTCTAGTGACTACAGGCCCAGAGCCATCAAACACACTTCATAGTCAGAGGCTTTTTCCCAGGGCTGAAATGGTTACCACAAGAGGACACAGGTTTAAGGTGCTGGAGAGTAGGTACAGAGGAACACTCACAACACGCTGGAGGAACTCAGCAGGTCGGACAGCATCCGTGGAAACGATAAGTCGATGTTTCGGGCCGGAACCCTTTGTCAGGACTGTAGGTGGAAGGGGCAGAGGCCCTGTAAAGAAGGTGGGGGGAGGGTGGGAAGGAGAAGGCTGGTAGTTTCCAGGTGAAAAGCCAGTAAGGGGAAAGATAAAGAGGTGGGAGAGGGGAGGCAGGGAGGTGATAGGCAGGAAAGGTGAAGAAAGAATAGGGGAAAACACAATGGGTAGTGGAAGGAGGCGGAACCATGAGGGAGGTGGTAGGCAGCTGGGGGAGGGGGCAGAGTGACACAGGGATAGGGGAAGGGAGGGGGAGGGGATTACCAGAAGTTGGAGAATTCTATGTTCATACCAAGGAGCTGGAGACTACCCAGACGGTATATGAGGTGTTGCTCCTCCAACCTGAGTTTAGCCTCATCATGGCAGTGGAGGAGGCCATGTATGGATATATCTGAATGGGAGTGGGAAGCAGAGTTGAAATGGGTGGCTAGTGGGAGATCCTGTCTGTTTTGGTGGACGGAGCGGAGGCGCTCGACGAGGCGGTCCCCCAATCTGAGTCGGTTTCACCGATGTAGAGGATGCCGCACCAGGAGCACCGGATGAAATAGGTGACCCCAACAGACTCACAAGTGAAGTGTTGCCTCACCTGGAAGGACTGTTTGGGGCCCTGAATGGTGGTGAGAGAGGAGGTGTAGGGACAGGTGCAGCACTTGCGCTTGCAGGGTTAAGTGCAGGGTGGGAGATCCGTGGGGAGGGACGTGTGGACCAGGGAGTCGTGGAGGGACTGATCCCTGTGGAAAACAGAGAGGGGTGAAGAGGGAAAGATGTGCTTAGTGGTGGGGTCCTGTTGACGGTGGCGGAAGTTGTGGAGGATAATGTGTTGGAGATGTCAGGGTAAGTTTTTTACTCAGAGAGTGGTGAGTGCGTGAAATGGGCTGCCGGCAACGGTGGTGGAGGCTGATACGATTGGATCTTTTAAGAGACTTTTAGATAGGTACATGGAGCTTAGCAAAATAGAGGACTATAGGTAAGCCTAGTAATTTCTAAGGTAGGGATATGTTTGGCACAACTTTGTGGGCTGAAGGGCCTGTATTGTGCTCTAGGTTTTCTATGTTTCTATGTTTCATATGACAAGCTATTCAATCCTGGAATCACTTTCATGAAGGCGTTAAGAGGAAAAGTAAATTGAATGGCGGAGCAGAATCAATGGGCCAAATGAATAATTTTGCTCCTGTAGTCTTATAGTCGTCTAGCGTGCTTAATTTCTAACTTACTTTTGAAAGGTTACTGATTGGAATTCATAAACATGAGAAATTCCGCAGTGCTGGGAATCCAGAGCACCACACAGAGAATGTTGGAGGAAGTCAGCAGGCCAGGCAGTATCTATGGAAATGAATAAACAGTCAACGTTTGGGGTGGACACTTTTCTTCAGGACCGGCAAGGAAGGGGAAAAGATGTCAGAATAGAAAGGTGGGGGGAGGGGAAGGAAATGCCATGTCTGCTTCTCACCCCATAGATGCTGCCTGACCTGCTGAGTATTTCATAAGCCAAAATAAATTTATTATCAAAGTACATAGAGTATATGTCGCCATATCATACTTGAGATTCAGATTCTTGCAGGCATTTACAGGAAATATAATGGAATTTCTGTATAAAAACAATCCAAAGACCAAGACAGACAAACAACTAATGTGCAAAGGGTCACAGAGAGAAGGTAGGACAATGGGGTTGAGAAGGAAATGGATCAACCATGATCAAATGTTGAAGCAGACCCAGTGAGCCAAATGGCCCAATTCTTCTCCCAAGTCTGAGGGTCTTATGATCAAAAATAAGACAAATTGTGAACAAAAAAGTAATTCTGAGAGTATGAGTTGTAGGGTCCTTAAAAGTGAGTCCACGGACTGTGGAATCAGTTCAGTGATACAATGAGTGAAGTTATCCACACCCAGTTCGGGACCATGATGGTTCCTGCACATGTGAATTTCCTACCAGACCATGATTTACGTTTTTATTTATTGAGATACGGTGCAGAATAGGCCCTTCCGGACCTTGGAACTACACCAGCCAACAACCCCTGATTGAACCCTAGTCTAATCACAGGACAATTTACAATGACCAATTAACCTGCTACCTGGAATATCTTTGGACTGTGGGAGAAAACTGAAGTTCCCAGAGGAAACCCACATGGTCATGGTGTAACCAGTCAGAACACTGAATGGTACATCTGTAGAAGTTTAAGTTGTAGAGTGTCCCATTTTTTGTTTTTAGTCACTGTTGAGGGTATGCCCCATGTAAAACAAATCCTTTAAATATGACAGTTCCCTTTTCTCGATATGTTCAAACCCACTACTTATTCCTAATAGAGACAGCATGGTAGTGCAGCAGGTAGTGCTGCTGCCTCACTGCCCTGGTTCAATTTGGGCTTCTGGTGCTGTCTGGGAGGAATTTGCATGTTCTCATTGAGACTGTATGGTTGCTCCAGTTTCAAAGGCCTGTGGCTCAGTCAGTTAACTGGACACTGGAAGCTGCTGCTAGTGTTTGGGTGAGGGGCGCAGTTTGGTGGGGGGGAGAGATGAAGGGAACATGAGGAGGATGACTTACAGGGAAAATTAGTAGGGAGAGCCCTCTCCACCACTGAGCACGTTTACATGGAGCACTGCCATAAGAAAGCAGCATCCATCATCAAGGACCCCACCGTCCAAGCTATGTTTCCCTTAGTACTACCATTGGGCAGAACTTACAGAAGCCTTCGGTCTCACACCACCAGTTCAGGAACAGATATTACCATCAGACTTCTGAAGTGGCGTGGATAACCTCAACAATGAACTGATCCCACAACCTGTGGACCCACTTTCAAGGACTCTTTACACTTCATGTTCTCAGTGTTATTTTTTATTTTGCCCAGATTTGTCTTCTTTTACACATTGTTTATTTGTCAGTCTTTACCTATGTATAGTTTTTAACAAAATTCTACTGTTTTCCTTTAAATGCTGGCAAGAAAGTGAATTTCAGGTTAGTGTATGCTAACATACAGTACTTTGATTATAAATTTGCTTTCTATTATTTGCACAATTTGTCTCCTTTTACACATTAGTTTGTTGGTCTTTGTCATGTAGAGTTTTTTCAGAAGTTCTACTGTATTTATTTATTTTCCAGTAAATGCCCGTAGGAAAATCTATCTCAGATTTGTATATTTGTATATGGTGACATATATGTATTTTTCAATTTATTAACTTCAAGTTTAACTTTGAACTTTTTGTTCATTCAGCAAGCTTTCTCTGTCATATGAAATTGTGCAATATTCAATCTTTTGTCATTGTCCTATTCCTGAAATTATTTTTCAGTTTTAATTCCATTCATTAAAGCCTCAAGTTGGACTGAAGCAAAATGGAATTGCCGTAAGTTAGCTTGATTCTGGAAGGTTAGCCCACACAGATTTATGATGGATTTAACAGACAGATGTCCAAAGGTTCTCTGGACTACTGAGACAAGCTATTAATATGCCTATAGACACACTTGGCAGGGCCACTCAGTGTATCTTGCCACACTTGGCTGAACCCTTTGAAGGACTCTCAAATCTGTCCCGAGAGATTTGCCAGGTTGTTACTAATATACTTCAATCATATTTCATAGATGAATTTTTGCTGGCTCATTTCAAATGGCTTTATGTCAAAATAGGTTAACAGGGTTAAGAACATGAAGCTTGGAAAAATAGAGGGCTATGGGTAACCCTAAGTAATTTCTAAAGTAAGTACATGTTCAGCACAGCATTGCGGGCCAAAGGGCCTGTATTGTGCTGTAGTTTCTCTATGTTTCTAACATTACAGGCCTTTCAGTCCACATCCCTCTGCAGTCCCTTGCAATCCTGTGCGGAGGTCCCTCCATACCAAGTGGTGATGCCACCATTCAGAATGTTCTCCAGGGTGCTTCTGTAGAAATTTGCTAAAGATTTTGGTGACATGTCAAGTCTCCTCAAGCCTCTAAGAACCATAGTCACTGGTGTGCCTTCTTTGTGACTTTGCATCTATATGTTGGGCCCAGAATAGATCCTTGGGGATGTTGATGCCCAGAACACTTATTGTTTTTTTCCTGCCTTGCCCAACCCAGCCCTGCCACAGCAACAGAACACTACTGACCATCTTTCGCACTACCATGGACTTGCCTCTGAATGTACTTCTGTTTGCATTAGTGTTTTGCTTTAGAACACAGATGTCGTGCCAACCTCCTAACCTATCGATAACCATTCCCTCCTACATCACCATCATTATGAGTCGTGTCGTGTGACATAGGCGATTGTGGTCTCATCACCATGGTTATTCTTGGCAAATTTTTCTACAGAAGTGGTTTGCCATTGCCTTCTTCTGGGCATTGTCTTTACAAAACAGGTGACCCCAGCCATTACCAACACTCTCCAGAGATCGTCTGCCTGGTGTCATAACCAGGACTTGCAACATGCACTAGCTCCTGCACCACCACCCCGGTAGCATATTCCACATACACACCATTCTCTGTGTGAAGAATTTACCTCTGACAACCCCTCTGTAGTTTCCTCCAATCACCTTAAAATTATGCCCCCTTGTAGTAACCATTTATGCCTTGGGAAAAAGTCTCCGGTTATTGACTCAACCTATCTCTAGTACACCTCTATCGAGACACCCCTCATCCTCCTTCGCTCCAAATGGAAAGCTGTCCTGTATCGTATAATTGATAATTGATATAGAGGTGTATAAGATGATGAGAGGTATTGATCATGTGGATAGTCAGAGGCTTTTTCCCGGGGCTGAAATGGCTGCCACAAGAGGGCACAGGTTTAAGGTGCTGGGGAGTAGGTACAGAGGAGATGTCAGGGGTAAGTTTTTTACTCAGAGAGTGGTGAGTGCGTGGAATGGGCTGCCGGCAACGGTGGTGGGGGCGGAAACGATAGCGTCTTTTAAGAGACTTTTGGATAGGTACATGGAGCTCAGAAAAATGGAGGGCTATGGGTAACCCTAGTAATTTCTAAGGTAGGGACATGTTCGGCACAACTTTGTGGGTTGAAGGGCCTTTATTGTGCTGTAGGTTTTCTATATTTTTATGATATACTGAGGTACAGTAAAGAGCTTTTAGACCACAAGACAGAGCAGCAGAATTCGAGTCATCCAGTCTGCACTGCCATTCCACCATGGCTGATTTATTATCCCTCTCAACCTCATTCTCCTGCCTTCTCCTTGTAATCTTTGATGCCCTGACTAATCAAGAACCTATCAACCTCTGCTTGAAATATACCCAATGATGATTCTACAGCCATCCATGGCAATGAATTCCATAGATTCACCACCCACTGGCTGAAGAAATTCCTCCTCATCTCTGGTCCTAGACTCCCCCACTATAGTAAACATCCAATCCACATTTATTAGGTCTTTCGACATTTGATAGGATTCAATGTGTTTGTTTGAATCCCCTGCACCACCACCTCTCATTCTTCTAAACTCCAGTGAGTATAGACCCAGAGCCATCAAGCTCTCATACATTAACCCTTTCATTCCCAGGGTTATTCTCTGGACCCGGTTTTGCTTGCCTGCTATTGAGACTGATCTATCCGTACACTAGTAGGTACATTAGGGAACTACAAATTAAGAGGAAAACAGAATATAGAATATACTGTTACAGAGAGAGAGTGATGCAAGCAGACAAATAAAGTGCAAAGACCATGACAAAGCAGACTGAGAGGTCAGGAGTTCATACTTAGCACAAGAGGTCCATTCAGACATTGCATTTTGAGCGGCACAGTTGCATTGCTGTTAGCATAACGCTTTTCAGTGCCACCAATCCAGGTTCAATTCTGTTACGCTACCAGGCTGCCCCTATAGATACAAAAAAAACACCAAGTTCTTTGCTTAAAAATACTTCACTCCCTCTGAGTTAGACAATAAATTATGTTCAGGAGAAGGCCGCCCAGACCTTTTACTCGTATGGCCATTTAACAAGATCAAAGCTGACCATTTGGTATCCACAACCATGCATTTCCTTTGGTTTCTGGTAACCTTTCTCCCTGTGTCAGGAACCTGCCTCCGAGGCTCTGCTGTCACCACACTTTGACAGTCTGAGATCAGCATTTAAATTATTAGTAATTGTCATTTTCTTGAGTTTAACTTTCTTTAAGCTTGTTTTTATGTTTTCATTGTCAGCTGTCTGTAAATGTTCAGTGTCATTTGCAGGAGAGCTGGAGTTATATTTTTGTATTTTGTCCATAAGCCAGTATAAAACAAGACTGCAAGCACGAGGAATTCTGCAGATGCTGGAAATTCAACAACACACACCGAAGTTGCTGGTGAACGCAGGAGGCCAGGCAGCATCTCTAGGAAGAGGTGCAGTCGACATTTCAGGCCGAGACCCTTCGTCAGGACTAACTGAAGGAAGAGCTAGTAAGGGATTTGAAAGTGGGAGGGGGAGATCCAAAATAATAGGAGAAGACAGGAGGGGGAGGGATGGAGCCAAGAGCTGGACAGGTGATTGGCAAAGGGGATATGAGAGGATCATGGGCCAGGAGGTCCAGGGAGAAGGAAAAGCGGGGGGGGGGGGGGAAACATTTCTACCTCCTACCCAAGATCCAGAAACCTGCCTGTCCTGGCAGACCTATTGTCTCAGCTTGCTCCTGCCCCACTGAACTCGTTTCTGCATACCTCGACATGGTTTTATCCCCCCTTGTTCAATCCCTTCCTACCTATGTTCGTGATACTTCTCACGCTCTTAAACTTTTCGATGATTTTAAGTTCCCTGGCTCTCACCGCTTTATTTTCACCATGGATGTCCAGTCCCTATATACCTCCATCCCCCATCAGGAAGGTCTCAAAGCTCTCCACTTCTTTTTGGATTCCAGACCTAGCCAGTTCCCCTCTACCACCACTCTGCTCCGTCTAGCGGAATTAGTCCTTACTCTTAATAATTTCTCCTTTGGCTCCTCCCACTTCCTCCATACTAAAAGTGTAGCTATGGGCACCCGTATGGGTCCTAGCTATGCCTGCCTTTTTGTTGGCTTTGTGAAATAATCTATGTTCCGAACCTATTCTGGTATCTGTCCCCCACTTTTCCTTCGCTACATCGATGACTGCATTGGCGCTGCTTCCTGCATGTATGCTGTGCTCGTTGACTTTATTAACTTTGCCTCCAACTTTCTCCCTGCCCTCAAGTTTACCTGGCCCATTTCCGACACCTCCCTCCCCTTTCTAGATCTTTCTGTCTCTATCTCTGGAGACAGCTTATCTACTAATGTCTACTATAAGCCTACTGGACTCTCACAGCTATCTGGACTATTCCTCTTCTCACCCTGTCTCTTGCAAAAATGCCATCCCCTTCTCACAATTCCTCCGTCTCCGTGACATCTGCTCTCAGGATGAGGCTTTTCATTCCAGGATGAGGGAGATGTCCTCCTTTTTTAAAGAAAGGGGCTTCCCTTCCTCCACCATCAACTCTGCTTTCAAATGCACCTCCCCCATTTCACGCACATCTGCTCTCACTCCATCCTCCCGCCACCGCACTAGGAATAGGGTTCCCCTGGTCCTCACCTACCACCCTACCAGCCTCCGGGTCCAACATATTATTCTCCATAACTTCCGCCACTTCCAACGGGATCCCACCACTAAGCACATCTTTCCCTCCCCCCTCGCTCTGCTTTCCGCAGGGATCGCTCCCTACGCGACTCCCTTGTCCATTCGTTCTCCCCCATCCTTCCCCACTGATCTCCCTCCTGGCACTTATCCTTGTAAGCGGAACAAGTGCCACACATGCCCTTACACTTCCTCCCTTACCACCATTCAGGGCCCAAGATAGTCCTTCCAGGTGTGGCGACACTTCACCTGTGAGTCGGCTGGGGTGATATACTGCGTCCAGTGCTCCCGATGCGGCCTTCTATATATTGGCGAGACCCGATGCAGACTGAGAGATCATTTTGCTGAACACCTACGCTCTGTCCGCCAGAGAAAGCAGGATCTCCCAGTGGCCACACATTTTAATTCCACATCCCATTCCCATTCTGACATGTCTATCCACGGCCTCCTCTACTGTAAAGATGAAGCCACATTCAGGTTGGAGGAACAGCACCTTATATTCTGTCCGGGTAGCCTCCAACCTGATGGCATTGACTTCTCTAACTTCCACTAATGCCCCACCTCCCCATCGTACCCCATCCGTTATTTATTTATATACACACATTCTTTCTCTCACTCTCCTTTTTCTCCCTCTGTCCCTCTGACGATACCCCTTGCCCATCCTCTGGGTTCCCCCCCCTCCCCCTTTTCCCTCTCCCTGGCCTCCTGTCCCATGATCCTCTCATATCCCTTTTGCCAATCACCTGTCCAGTTCTTGGCTCCATCCCTCCCCCTCCTGTCTTCTCCTATCATTTTGGATCTCCCCCTCACCCTCCCACTTTCAAATCTCTTACTAGCTCTTCCTTCAGTTAGTCCTCATGAAGGATCTCGGCCTGAAACGTCGACTGTACCTCTTCCTACAGATGCTGCCTGGCCTGCTGCATTCACCAGCAACTTTGATGTGTGTTGCTGAAACCAAGACTGGCCCTGTTGTCCCACTGGCTGTTCTTATTGAAGAAGGCTCCTTCTCCTGTACACAAACACACAAGTTTCTGCAGATGCTGGAAATCCAGAGCAACACACAAAATGCTGGAGGAACTCAACAGGACTGGCAGCACCTCTGGAGGGGAATAAGCAGTTGATATTTTGGCCTAGACCCTTCATCAGGATGGGAAAGGAAGGGGGAAGGAGGTGGAGGGGCGTGTATGATTCTAAGCTGGCAGGTGATAGGTGAGACTGGGTGAGGGGGTAAGTACCACTCATCCATACAATGTCCTTCTATTCTGAGGCTGTGCCCTCGAGTCCTGGACCCTCCCACTATTGAAACATACTCTTTGTCTCTCAAAATGTGGAAAGGAGTATTGTGCCTGCAGCAAGCTGAGATCCCTGTAGTGAGAACACCCGCTCGTACACATCCCAGCAGTGTCCTTCGGGCTTGCTTTAGCACCCCTGGCACTGCTGCAGTTCTCCAACATGGACAGCAGTTGTACAAGTCACCTGCATCAGCTGAAACTGCCAGCATTCCTGCGGCTAATTCCACTGAAAGTGGTCATTTTACTTGTAAGTCTGAATCAGAATCAGAATCAGGATAAATATCACTGACATACACCTCTATGCAAAAGTCTTCAGCACCTTTATGTAGCGAGGGTGCACGGTATTGTATTTGTCAATGTGGAGTTTGGTAATCTGGTGGGAGCAAAGGATGTTGGGAATGGCTAGGGTGAAGTGTCGCGGGAGGGGTGTGAGACAGGTGGCAGAGGAGTGTCAGGGGCTCAGTGTGTCGCGGGTACAGACACACCCAGCCCTGAAACAACAGGCAAGGTCATTTGATTCCAAACATTTGGTTTATTGATAATTACAGAATGTTTCTCTGGTGTTTCCCGCCTCCTCCCCTCTCCCTTCCCCTTTTCCTAACCATGATTCCCCTCTCCCTGTCCCCTTCCCACTCAGTCCACAATAGAGACCCATATCAGAATCAGGTGTATCATCACCCACATATGTCATGAAATTTGTTTGTTTTTGTTTTGTGCCAGCAGTACAGATCAATACACAATAAAAAATCTACAAATTACAATAAGAAATACACACACTATATGTATATTATTAAGTAAGAAATTCAAAAAGAGAGCAAAAAGACAGAGAGGTAGTGTTCATGGGTTCATTGTCCATTCAGAAATCTGTCAGTGGAAGGGACAATCAGCGGAATGAACATCACCTTTTGTCAGCTTGTTAATCTACCAGTAAAAGTGCAAGTTTATCACCCAATGTACAATCTAAAATTACAATGCAAGGACAAGTCTTGAATGATGTGTTGTTCTCACTGACTGTCTCAGGCTGTTTCTGGCTCCTTGTCACAATCTAAGTGAAGCTTATTGCCATCTGCACAAGTACATGCAAGCACAGGTGCGATGAAAAACTTACTCACAGTAGGATCACTAGCGCATAATGTCAGATAAGTAACATTTCCAAAAAAAGCAAACACTGAATAAAAATGCAGAGCATCAAACTGTAAATGCCAGAGGCACTCGTCAGGCCAGGCAGCATCTGTGGGGTTGAATAAACAGTCAATGTTTCGGACCGAGACCCTTCATCGGGACTGGAAATGAAGGGGGCAGAAGCCAGAATAAGAAGATGGGAGGAGGGGAAGAAGTACAAACTAGGTGATAGGTGAAACCTGGTGATGGGAAGGTAGATGGATGGGTGTACAGCTATAAATCATACACAACTTTTAAAAGAAAGAACACTATTAAAGCAAAAGGTCCAGTTTAGGGCTGTGGTCAATGTGGTCATAACATTGGTGGTACTGAGATAGTGGTTAGGGTGTTGTCGGTTGGTTCAAGAACCAAATGGTTGAAGGAAGTATCTGTTCTTGAACCTGGTGGAGTGAGATTTCAGGCTTCTGTACCTCCTGCCCAATGGGAGCTGTGAGAAGTTGGCATGACCCAGATGATGGGAATCTCTGATAATAGGATTTGCCTTCCTGAGGCTCCAAATGGTACGGTACTATGGCACAGGAACAGGGCCGGATTAACCTAGTCACAAAAGTAGCATATGTTACGGGCCCTGATTCTTGAGGGCCCCGCACTAAATGCTTGCAAGCTGCGGTCTGGTGAAATTGGCATCTCACCGTATTCTCACGACGATCTGGCAACACTGTTGTTTTCATGTGGGTGGAGCTGCATGTTGCATGGTATGTGTGTGCAGGCGTGTGTTGGCTCCTTGCTGTGTCGCGGTGACCTTTGTGCTATCTCCCACGCTCCCAAGCCGCTGCAGCGGGCGCTGTTACGCAGCTGGAAGGTGCCCCGCTGACTTTGACTGTGCGCTATGTTTTGCCGTCAGGACCAGTTGAAAGATTTGTGAAGTTTTTGGAGATGGAAGGTCATACTGCTGAACAGCTCGCTGAAAGTTTACTTGACTTTATAAAGGAAAATGACATTGATATAAAAGACTGCCGTGGTCAAAGTTATGACAATGTCAGCACATGAGTGGCAAGTATAGTGGCTTACAAGCACGAATTAAAGAGCTGAATGAGTTTGCGGATTACATTCCATGTTTTGAACATTTACTAAATTTGGTTGGAAAACGTGCTGTGAATGTTGTCAAGAAGCATTCATTTTCTTTCAATTTGTAGAAAGCCTGTACACATTTTTTTTCAGCTTCTATTTATCGGTGGGATCTCCTTTCTGCTGCATTGTCTGATGGTAGTGCTCATTTGCCCATTGTGAAAGGAATGTCAGATACCAGGTGGTCAGCTCGTGCAGATGCAACAAAAGCACTTTTACACAGCTTTTCTGCAATAAAACAAGTCTTGGGTGACATTTCAAATAACAATGATCAGAAGGCAGTCCCACAATAAGTGAAGGTTTCGTCACCCAGCCCACCGTCTCCCTATTCCTGGATTCTGATTTTCTTCCTGCCACCTCATTGGACTGGTGTATGGCATGAGAAGGAACTCCAAAACTAGGGGGCATAGACTTAGAGTGAAGACAGGAAGGATTTAAAAGGGACCTAGTGGGGGCAGTGGGGAGATCTTTTTCACACAGAGGGTGGTGGGTATATAAATCTGCCTTGGACAGTGCCAAGCCTGGCTGTGAAAGGAGGAGGGTTGGGTATGAGGCTGTCAACCCATCCCATAAAAACCCAGGACTACAGAGAAACCAACAGAAGCTCCAAAGTCCTCATCCCTGGATACACCAAGAAGATGAGCCACACCTGGGACAACTTGAAAGACCAGCTCAGGACAGAGTACTCTGGCAGGCTGCTTTCAGCGGTCAATGTCCCAGCTGGGGTGATGGGTTAAGAGAAACAAGATGGTGGGTAGATAGAACTATGATGTTGTGGCCATTACAGAGACTTGGATGTCTCAGGGGCAGGAGTGGCTGTTGAGTGTGCCAGGCTTTAGATGTTTCAAAAAGGACAGGGAGGGAGGTAAAAGAGGTGGGGTGTGGCATTGCTAATTAAGGATAGTATAATGGCTACAGAAAAGGAGGAAGTCATGGAGGGATTGTGGGTGGAAGTCAGAAACAGGAAGGGGGTAATTACTCTTCTGGATGTTTTTTATAGACCCCCTCCCCAATAGTAATAGGGATATCGAGGAGCAGATAGGGAGGCAGATTCTGGAAGGGTGCATTAATAAGAGGGTTGTTGTGATGGAAGATTTTTACTTTCCTAATGCTGATAGCTTCTCTTTAGCGTAAAGGGTTTAGATGGGGTGGATTTTGTCAGGTGTGTTCGGGAAGGTTTCCTGACGCAATGCGTAGATAAGCCAACTAGAAGAGAGGCTGTACTTGATCTGATATTGGGAAATGAACCTGATCAGGTGTCAGACCTTCTGGTGGGAGAGCATTTTGGAGGTAGTGATAACAACTCTATCTCCTTTACCATGACACTAGAGAGGGATAGCAGAAGACAAAATGATAGGGGGAAATATGATGCTATTAGGCAGGAACTTGGGAGCAGATGTTCTGAGGGAAAAGCACAACAGAAATGTGGCAAGTGTTCAGGGAGTTCTGCAAAGGTGTGTTCCATTGAGGCAGGGAAAGGATGGTAGGGTAAAAGAACCATGGTATACAAAGGATGTGGAAAATCTAGTTCAGAAGAAAAGAAAAGCTTATGAAAGGTTCAAGAAACTATTAGAAACTAGGTACTGTTAGTGCTCTAGAAAATTACAACAGTGCCAGGAAGAAGCTCAAGAATGAAATTAGGAGAGCTAGAAGGGACCATGAGAAGGCCTTGATGAGCAGGATTAAGGAAGACATCAAGGCATTCTTCAAGGTGACTTGCAGCGGACTGAAAAGCTTGAGCATGTAGATATTAAGAAAGAGGATGTGCTGGAGCTTTCGGAAAGCATCAAATTGGATAGGTCGCAGTGACTGGATGGGATGTACCCCAGGCTACTGTAGGAGGTGAGGGAGGAGATTGCTGAGCCTCTGGCAATGATCTTTGCATTATCAACGGGGACAGGAGAGGTTCCGGAGAATTGGAGGGTTGTGGATATCGTTCCCTTATTCAAGAAAGGGAGTAGAGATAGCCCAGGAAATTATAGACCAGTGAGTCTTACTTCAGTGGTTGGGAAGTTGATGGAGAAGATACTGAGAGACAGGATTTATGAACATTCGGAGAGGTATAATATGATTAAGAACAGTCAGCATGGCTCTGTCAAGGGCAGGTTGTGCCTTCCGAGCCTGATAGAATTTTTTGAGGATATGACTAAACACAGTGATGAAGGAAGAGTAGTAGATGTAGTGTATATGGATTTCAGCAAGGCATTTGATAAGGTTCCCCATGCAAGACTTATTGAGAAAGTAAGGAGGCATGGGATCCAAGGGGACATTGCTTTGTGGATCCAGAACTGGCTTGCCCATAGAAGGCAAAGTGTGGTTGTAGACGGGTCATATTCTGCTTGGAGGTTGGTGACCAGAGGTGTGCCTCAGAGATCTGTTCTGGGACCCTTACTCTTCATGATTTTTATTAATGTCCTGGATGAGGGAGTGGAGGGATGGGTCGGTAAGTTTGCTGATGTTTGGTAAGGTTGGGGGTGTTGTGGGTAGTGTAGAGGGCTGTCAGAGGTTGCAGCAGGACATTGATAGGATGCAAAACTGGGCTGAGAATTGGCAGATGGACTTCAACCCAGATAAGTGTGAGGTGGTTCATTTTGGTAGGTCAAATATGATGGCAGAATATAGCATTAATGGTAAGACTCTTGGCACTGTGGAGGATCAGAGGGATCTTGGGGTCCGAATTCATAGGATGCTCAAAGCAGCTGCGCAGGTTGACTTTGTGGTTAAGAAGGCGTACGGTGTATTGGCCTTCATCAATCATGGAATTGAATTTAGGAGCTGAGAGGTAATGTTGCAGCTATATAGGACCCTGGTCAGACCCCACTTGGAGTACTGTGCTCAGTTCTGGTTGCCTCACTACAGGAAGGACGTGGAAACCACAGAAAGGGTGCAGAGGAGATTTACAAGGATGTTGCCTAGATTGGGGATCATGCCTTATGAAAACAGGTTGAGTGAACTCAGCCTTTTTTTATTGGAGCGACGGAGGTTGAGAGGTGACCTGATAGAGGTGTATAAGTTGATGAGAGGCATTGATCGTGTGGATGGTCAGAGGCTTTTTCCCAGGGTTGAAATGGCTGCCACAAGAGGGCACAAGTTTAAGATTCGTGGGAGTAGGTACAGAGGAAGATGTCAGGGGTAAGTTTTTTAAGCAGAGAGTGGTAAGTGTGTGGAATGGGCTGCCGGCAACGGTGGTGGAGGCGGATATGATATGGTCTTTTAAGAGATTTTTGGATAGATACATGGAGCTTAGAAAAATAGAGGGCTATGGGTAACCCTAGTAATTTCTAAGGTAGGGACACGTTCGGCACAACTTTGTGGGCCAAAGGGCCTGTATTGTGCTGTAGGTTTTCTATGTTTTAAAGTATGTGAAGAGCAAGAGGATGAGCCATGTGAGAATAGGACCAATCAGGAGCGAGAGTGGAAACATGTGCATGGAGCAGAAGGAGGTAGCGGAGAGAATTAATGAATACTTTGCTTCAGTATTCACCATAGGAAAGGACCTTGGCAATTGTGGAGATAACCTCCAGTGGACTAAAACACTTGAGTGTATAGACATTAAGAAAGAGGACGTGCTGGAGCTTTTGATAGGTATTAAGTTAGATAAGTCACCGGGACCAGATAAACCCCAGGCTACTGTAGGAAGTAAGGGAGGAGATTGCTGAACTTCTGGCAATGAGTACCAGAGAATTGAAAGGTTGCAAATGTTGTTCCCTTGTTCAAGAAAGGGAGTAGAGATAACCCAGGAAATTACAGTATAGACAAGTGAGTCTCACTTCAGTGGTGGGCAAGTTGTTGGAGAAGATCCTGAGAGGCAGGATTTGCGAGCATTTGGAGAGACAGTATAGCGCAATTCTCATGAACACAAGAGATCCTGCAGACACTGCAAACCTTGAGCAACACACACAAAATTCTGGAGGAATTCAGCAGGGCAGGCAACATCTTTCAGATTTCCAATTCAGATTCTTTTACACATGTATATCAAAACATGAAGTGAAATGTGCTAACAACCAACACATCCAAGGTAAAAGTCGCTGCACGTTCCAAGGCTGACGTAGAATGCCCACAATCGTCCGCTGAACAAGACAGAACACAACCAAAAAAAAAGCTCATTTCCTTCTTCCCACCCACGCACAGTTCTGCATTCCCAGGATAGGCTTCCAGGAGGGAATAGCGTTAATCATAAACAGATAACGTGGTAGCATTATGACTGCCGCTATTCAGCACTACTTTCATTTTTGACAGAAACTGCTAATAGCACACATAACGGCCCAATAACAGCTGTTTCTCCTCCCCCACTACCCTATCAAAGCTCAGATATGAAAACGCATTACGCCTAGTGCCAGCAGTTCGTCATTGTATACTACAGTTAACATCAAGGAGAAGATTGCTAGCAGTCAGAATGGTCCTGAGGGGTTGTCAGACCCCCAGGGTGGGAGCTCGTTAATCACCGGCTCATATTTCACCATTCATCATTTCTGCTGCAAAAATGCAACAGGTAAGGATATACCTCACTGATAATAACGATGGATTGTCGGCGGATCAATACCAACAACTAGCCACACACATTTAAGTCACAGTATTCAGGGTATAAACTATACCGTCTACCGTTCACTGTAGTGCTTTTTCACATACATAGACAAAAGTCGATTCAAAATTTTTCCAAAGCTAATGGTTATAAACCGTTTGCTTTAATTTCCCATAATGCATTGCAGATTAGACTGCGTCAAACAAATCAGGGTCCACGGGAGGAGCAAACTCATTTAAACAGTTTTTTCACCTTTGATCTTACGAGTTGGCCAGTTGGCTGCGGGAGTGGCTGAGTTAGCTTGACTGGAAGCTGGCTGTGTTTTGCTTGATGCGTGAATGTGGTTTGGAACCTGTTGAGGGAAAGAGAGTGGGGAAGGAACGGAAATTGCTGGGAGGGGGTCGTGTGGGTCCGGTAATGGCGGACAAGATAAGAGGTGGGGTTGAGGGAAAGAAAGTGGAGAAGGAGAGGGATAGAGACTTGGGACCAGAGGTAGGTAGCTGGGGAGAGGTGGATTATTGTGAAGGGAGAAATAAAGGGAATGAGGAGGTAGTGAGGGGTCGGATGAATAAAAACCAAGACAAAGGGAATAAAAGAATAAGAAATGATAGTGGAGAAAGCTCTGAAAGTGAGGAAGATGAACAAGCTCAGAGAGGAGGTGTTGTCATAATTAGGTTTAATGAGAAGGCTCGTATGAAGAAAATTAACCCGTTTGTGCTAACAACAACTCTGACAAATAGGGTAGCGGAAATAGTATTTGCAAAAGTCCTTAATGATGGCAACCTATTGGTAAGATGTGTGAATGAGGAACAACTTGAGAAAGCACTCAAGCTAAAAGAGATAGGAAAATGCAAGGTGGAATACACTGGGAGGGTGGGAGCACAAAACAGTGGTTGTAAAGGAGTGATCACGGAGATACCAATGAGTATAAATATGGAGGAGATAAAGAGGAATATCAAAGGAGGGAAAGTAATGAATGTTCAAAGACTGAAAACAACAAAGGAGGGAGTGAAAAAGGAAAGTGAATCAGTATTGATTGAATTTGAAGAAGAAAGAGTGCCAAGGAAGGTGTTCCTGGGTTTCATGAGTTGCCCAGTAAGGGTGTATGTGCCAAAGCCATTGAGGTGCTATAATTGTCAAAGGTTTGGACACGTGGCTAAAAACTGTAAAAGGCAGAGGAGATGTGCTAGATGTGGGGGTGATCATGAATATGGAAAGTGCGGAACAGGAGTTCAACCAAAATGCTGCAATTGTGGAGGAGCTCATAATGTTGCATATAGTGGGTGTGAGGTTGTGAGACGGGAGACTAAAATTCAAGAAATAAGAGTGAAAAGAAAGATCACTTATGCAGAAGCTGTAAGAATGTCAAGAGAACAGAATAATGTTCCTAATGAACAGGGAGCAATAGGGATACGAGAGATGCAACAAAGAACAAATGACAGGATTTATGTAGACAAAAAGGCTCTAGTCACATTCATTGCAGGAGTGATTAATAGTACTGCTGAGGTAAAGTCAAAAAGTGACAAAATTCAGCTGGTGGTAAAAGCAGCAGTAAACCATTTAGGGTTAGTAGGACTGACATGGGAGGAAGTGAGGGAGAACCTCAGTAATCAGTCAAGCCAGGAAGTGTCATGTGTTGGTTAATACTAATTATGGTGATTCTTTTACAATGGAATGCAAGGAGCTTACTGGCCAATAGCCAGGAATTCAAGCACTTTATTAAAGAAATGGTTGTAAAACCGGATGTAGTGTGTATTCAGGAAACTTGGTTGAAACCAACTTTAGACTTTGTGGTATATGGGTATATAAGGAAAGATAGAAATCTAGGGGGAGGAGGGGGCTGTGCTATGTTAATCAAGCAGGGTATACCATATAGGGTACTGGAAAAAGATGATCAGGAATACATAGTGGTGGAAGTGTGGGAAAGAGGGGAGGGAGTGGTTATAATTAACAACTACAATCCATGTAAAAGGTTGGATTTGGACAGCCTATTAAAGATACAAGGACAAAACAGACATAAAGTAGTGTGGTGTGCAGATTTCAATGCTCATAGCACAATATGGGGGGATCAGATTACAGATCCAAATGGAAAGGTAATTGAAGATTTGATGGAACAAAGGGATTTGGTGTGTATGAATGATGGTAGCGGCACAAGGATAGATATAACAACAGGAACTGAGCCAGTGTTAGATGTTACGTTAGTGTCTAATACCTTGGCTGGCATTAGTAACTGGGGAGTTTGGACTGCTTCAACAGTAGGCAGTGATCACTACCCAGTTTCATGTTCAGTGGGTGAAAGAGTTGAAGTAAGACCAGGTGGCGGAACCCCAAAGTGGGTATTTGAAAAAGCTGATTGGGGTAAGTTCCAGAAGTTGAGTGAAGAAGGATTGACAAAGATTGATATTTCTGGAAATGTAGATGAATTAAACAGTCAGGTGACTTCAGCAATTATCATGGCAGCAGAAGGATCTATACCTAGGAGTAAAAATAGGATGAATAGAAAACTGGTACCATGGTGGACAGAGGAATGTTGTCAGGGTGTAAAAAAACAGAAATAGAGCATTCAGGCTAGTTAAAAGAACCCATAATATGCAGCATTTGGTTCAATATAAGAAAGCACAGGCAGTGGTGAGACAAACTATACATCAAGGTAAACAGCAAGTTGGAGGAGTTTTTGCGACAAGGTAGGAAGAACAACACCTGTGGGAGAGATATGGGGAATGATTAAGAGGATGGGAGGAGATAGAAGGGAATGGGAATATCCAGTAATGATATCTGAGGAGGAAACTGCAGTCTCCAGTAGGGATAAGGCTGAGGTCATGGCCAAGTCATTTGTACTGATACGCAGTTCAGAAAATTTGTCTGAAGAAGGGAGAAGAAGAAGGGAAAGAATAATGAGCCAACACCCAGGTGTGTTAAGCAGGAGGGAAGGAACAGATGATATAATTGATGATCCATTTACATTAGCAGAAATGGTGAGAGCAATAAAGAGATCGAGACCAACCTCCCCAGGGAAAGATCTGATATGCTCTGTGATGCTAAAAAATCTAGGAGAAGGAGTGCTCTTGAAGTTGCTGCATTTTTATAACAGAGTGTGGGAGGAGGGAAGATTACCAAGTGCATGGAAAGAAGCAGTAGTAATTCCAATAAGGAAGCCTGGCAAGGATCTATCAAAACCCACTAGCTACAGACCAATTGCATTAACATCAATTATATGTAAGATAATGGAAAGGATGATAACAGAAAGGTTATCATATGAGCTTGAGAAAAGGGGAATGCTGGCAAGTTATCAGAGTGGTTTTAGAA